>NC_035445.2:123273970-123922970 GCF_002127325.2 Helianthus annuus | reverse complement strand
CATGACTATAAGCACAATGACAATTGTCACAAATAGAGGACTACATTGTACCTATGCGTCAACTAAAAATAAAATTTAATTAAATGGACTAAACAACTACATTAAGTTTGAGACCAGGGTAAAAATCTAAAACATCATTTTTGTTTATTTTTTACTTTTATAACCAGATGTGTTGCAGGCATTTGAAAATGTTACCCTGGAGTCGGTACACAAGATTGGCAAGCTGGAGTGACATACGTGTCCAGATAACACTTTTTAAGTCCTGCATACCCTATTTATTAAGTATTGGGTTAATTGTAATAAATTTTAGTAAATAAATATATAGATTATATAACTAAACACTTGAAGAACTGTTAGGATTTGTTAATTTTGTTGGTTTATAAACTGCTTTCTGATCTATAAAAGGGAACAAAACCTGCAATTTGACTTTTAGATGTTAAAACTAAATTTATATGTATATGTGTATGTAGTATAATATGTATATATATATATATATAACATCTATTTTACACCATTTAAAACACAATGAAAAAGAAAAAATAAAAAAAATTGAAAACTGTGACGTCTTTTGAAGAGGATTGAGAAACCACACGTCCATAGATTTGAAGTTTTGTGAGACCACATGTGGTGGGGCACAAACCTCTCTCAAAGCGTCTTAACGTGGGGGAACACTGTACCCTCGGGTGTTTTGGGCCTTTTTTGACTGGTGGTGCTACCACAAAGCGCCGAATGAGGGGTGGACTTTGGTCAAAATAACCATGGTCAAACGGCTAACTTTAAAAAAACCCGGTTTTTGTTTTAAAAATCTATACTATATTCGTACTTTCGTACCGTGTCACGCACTATCTATATCAGTCGTCGTTCCAGGAAAAAACAACAACTATTATGCATGTCGTGCATCGCACGGGTATTCCCCCTAGTATTTTGTAAGAATAACCCACATATATTGTGTTTTAAACCAATATAACTATATCAAATAATTATAAGGTCTATTCTCAACACTAATATCTTTAACTAACATAGTTAGTATTTAGATAGATAGAAGAAGGTTCATTTGAGAAGAAATTTAATGTGAGAAGAAAAAGAAGAAAGGGTATATTAGTAAAATACTATTTTATTTATAACTCATATTATTAATTTTTCTCTCTTTAATTAATTAGTCAATGATGTGCGTGAAGTGTGTTATATTTTTGATGAGTATTTAAGCCCCTTTTTACACTTTTAGCCAAGTTTTAAATTTATAAAACACGATATTCACTAACACTAAACACACATATGGGCAAGTGCACCCATCGTGGACGTAGTATAGTGTTGGTAAGATACCGAGGTCGTCCAAGGACACAAGAGCTTTTAATACCGGTTTATCCTCAACGTCTAATCAAATCAAAAAGTGAGAAAAATGTTTTAAACTAAGAAAAATAAAAACTAACTAAATGCTGAAAATAAAAATAAAATAAAAACAGATAGACAAGATGAATCACTTGGATCCGACACGTGTATTAGTATAACCTTTGATTATTTTCGCACTTTTGCACTTGTTTAAGAGATTATCTTAGTTATTGTAGTAGGCCCCTCTTTTGAAGGCGACGTTACCCTCAACCCAGTAGTTTGAGTCAGCAAGGATACAATCCTAAAGGGTCGGATTATTGAAAGATAATGAATTAAGTTATTAATGCAAATTGTGGTAGGCCCCGCTTTTGGCGGTGACGTTACCCTTGGCTAAGTAGTCTGAGTCAGCAGGGATACAGTCCTAAATAGCCGGGTTATAGTATTAATAGTAGTTAACTTATGAGGGGGTCAAAGAGTTTGGATCCCCGCCATCCAATATCTATGGGCATTGAAGGAGATCCTACTAAATTTGACCCAGGTCCCAAGCAGGACCTCTAAACGCTGAACAAGGGCAAGACCCTTACCAAACCGTTCCCTTAACCCCCGACCAGGTAGCCAACATACCTCCATATAGACCGTGGAGATATGAATGGTGAAAATCTTTTATTTTATATAGACAGTAAAATAATGCCAAGACACCACGGACAAACGATAAGGAAAGATCACCTTCAACATAAGTAACTAGTTATTAAAGTCATTAATACAAAACCAAATAAAAAGTGCAAAAGATTAAAAATAAAAAGTATTATACTAAACACTTGTCTTCACCAAGTGATGTAAGAGACTCAGGCAAACATGGCCTTGATTGTCAAGAACTCTTACGATCAATCTTGGATCCCGAGGCGACTCACACACTCTACGATGGACAATGGATGATGGTGGTGGATGATGGTGTTATGGTGGTGGTGGGTGGTGGATGAAGTGTGAGAGAGGTGGTGTGCCAAGGGATGAGAGAGAATGAAGCCAAGCTCCTCTATTTATAGGCTGAACAGAAGGCTGGACACGGCCCCGTGTCCGCTGGACACGGCCCCGTGCCCGTCTGACATTCTCTCACTTCATTAATTGTAATTGCGAATTACAATTAATGCGCCTGCTGTACTTTCACCACGCCCCCGTGCTCGCTGGACACGGCCCCGTGGTGGGCAATGGAAGCTTCTACTGGTTTGTCTTTTCTGCTGCTTCCTGGGCACGCCCCCGTGTTCGCTGGACACGGGGCGTGTTCAGACTCTGTTTCTTCTCCTTTGCCTTGGGAGGTGCCGTTGAGGGTCCGGGCAGTCCACTTATGTTCCTTTTCTTGTATTTATGGTAGAATTAGTTGTCTTTTTGCTTCTTTTGTGATTTTGAGCTCATTTCATCCTGAAAATACAAAAGGAAGACAAAAACACTCTTTTTCCAACATTAGTACTTAAAAAGGGTTAGTTTTATGCCTTAATTGATGTGATTTATATGTTGCATTTTACACACATCAAATACCCCCACACTTGAATTTTTGCTTGTCCTCAAGCAAAACTCTTTAAATGTGGCTTACACTCCCAAATGGAATAGGTAGAAGAGAAAGTTTTTGGCTTGTCATAGAGAGTCGGGAATCCAAGGTCTTTGCAAGTTTTATTTTTATTTATTTACAATCCTATTCGTTATGATTTATTTTGAACGTTTCATAAGATAAATTACTTATTTGGGCATAGCATGCCTTATTAAAATTCCATTTATATACAAGTTCACATACCTCACGGGAGATCACTCAACACTCGGCCGAAGGTGTATATTTTAGTGAATCACTCGAGAGCGGCACGGAACTTACGCCTTCCATAGGCTTGCCAAGCAATCAATCCTTCTCCTTTTTAACTTTTTACCTTTGTAAATATCAAGAGGACTTTTGGGGTGAAGGGTTAGGCTTGGGTTAAAGGTGGGTGGTCGGTTAGTGGTTAGTAAAAAGGGCAAAAATCGTAACAAGCGTTGATTTTCGTGAAGTACCTTGTTTTTAGTGACTTTTTATTTTGAAGTATTTCTCCAAACAAGCTTTTATAGCTTTTGTTTGTTCTTGACTTCATCATCATCATCATTTTTTTTTTGATCGTCACATAAAAAGGTGAGTTTACGAAAAAGCGAGCTTGTTACTAAAATAAAGGGTGAAAAAAATAAAAAGGTTTTTGGTGGGTAAAAAGGGTTTTGGGGTAATGAAATGAAAGGTTTAGGCTCAAAGGGGCTATCTAGGGGGATTTTGGGTAGGTAAAAAAAATGAAAAATAATGGTTTTGAAAAAAAAAATGGTTAGTCCTAATGCCTCCATCATTTACTTACTTGGGTTTAAGTTGGTAAGGACCGGGAATGTATCGTCGTGGCAAGTTCTAGATTTGTAAGAACCGAGCGGCTATTCACACAAGAAACGAAAAATGAGCATTTAATCTAAATATGTGTATTTTTATGCTCAATAAAGGCTCAAAACTCACTTTTGTGGGAATGGGTTTTTAATGTGACCAAGTATATATAATCGAATTTTTAACTAGACTTGTTATACCGTTTCATAATTTTCTTATGTTGGTTCTTTTTTTTATCACGACGCTATCGGTTGTAAACTTGTAAAAATATAACCTTTTTAGAACTTGTTATTCCCATCTTAAACTAAGACAAGTAAATAAAAAAATGAAAAAGTTTTTGAAAAAATTTGGGGTGTTTAGCGGTTCCAATAGAGTTTTGTGTAAGGCTTGCGTTTAGGATTTTGCAAAATTTCAAGGTTTTAGCATCCCCCCCACACTTAAATTACACATTGTCCTCAATGTGTCCAAAAATAAAGTTTTTGGTTGATTAGAATGTATAAAAGTGGGTTAAAAAGCAAAGATTTATGTTACTGGCATCCTGGACATGGCCCCGTGTTGACCGGGCACGGCCCCGTGGTCAAGTGCCAGTAACAAAAATTACAGAATTGAAACAGAAGCCTGGACACGGGGGCGTGTCCGCTAAACACGGCCCATGTCCAGTTACCTGAACTGGGTGATTTTCTGCAGGGGGCTCAGCACGGGGCCGTGTTGGTTGGGCACGGCCCGTGTTGAGCCTTCTGTGATGGAGATTTTTGTCGGGTTGCTCTGTTCTTCGTGCATGGTTCCATTTTTCTCGTTCCCTTTTTCATCCATTACCACCATGAGTGTGTTTTATTCTGCAAAAACTAAAAGATTAAACTAAACTAAGGATAGATCCGCGGAATGCCTCCGTGGTGCGCCACGTTTATAAGGGTCCTTGGCTAGACCCGATTCCAGGTTATATATCTTCTGAGTGGAGTGCCTTGCTTCCCAAGTTACACCGTCGGAGAGCGGCATCCAAACTTGAATCAATAACCTTCATGTAATTCACTGGGTCGTCGTCCTCTATTCTCTTCCCAACTCCGAACTTCACCTCATCATCCCCATACCTCAAAGTCAGTGTCCCGTCATTCATGTCTACCACTGCTTGTGCTGTGGCAAGGAAGGGTCTCCCTAGTATAAGGGGGACCTCGGTGTCTTCCTCCATGTCGAGTATGACAAAGTCAACTGGATAAACGAATCTGCTTACCCTTACCAAGACATTCTCGATGACACCTTGTGGGAACTTGACTGATCGATCAGCGAGTTGTATGCTTATTTTTGTAGGGCTCGTGGTTCCCAAGCCAAGCCTTTTGAACATCGATGAGGGCATGAGGTTAATGCTAGCCCCTAAGTCGGCCAAGGCATTGCGAACGGGTGATTCCCCTATTGAGCATGGAATCGTGAAACTTCCGGGATCGATTTTCTTTTGGGGTAGTTTATTGAGTACGAGGGCAGAGCATTCTTCGCCTAAATTAACTAATTGCAAATTTTCAATTTTCTTTTTATGTGTAAGGAAGTCCCTCATAAATTTAGAGTATTTGGGCATTTGGGTTAGGACTTCGATAAAAGGAATATTGACATGCAATTGTTTTAACAGACTTTCGAATTTTGCGAACTGCTCATTGGTCTTTTGACGAATTAACCTACCGGGGTACGGAACTCAAGGAGCCTTGGTAGGCTCTGGTGATGGGGGAGAGTTCTTTTCCTGCAGATGTGTTGGCATTGTTTCTTCCGCAGGTGGAGGTACTTCTGCAGGCCCTACGGTGCGGTTTCGTAGTGTGATGAGGTGAACTTGCGCCTTTGGGTTTGTTTCGGTATTGCTAGGTAATGCGCCTTGCGGTCTCTCGGAAAAATTTTGTGCTAGTTGATTTATTTGTTTTTCTATGTTTTGAATGCTAGCTTGTTGATTCCTAAAATTAGATTCTAATTGTAGAAATCTTTCCGAGTTTTTCTTATCAGTGTCAGAGACGAGGCGAGATATAGTATCTTCGAGCCTTTCTCGTCCACCTTGTTGTTGAGTGAAATTTTGTGACTCATTTCTTGATTGCTGAAAGTTTGTTCGTTGGGTTTGTTGGTTACTACTATTGCCGGTTTCCCTCCAACCAAGGTTTGGGTGGTTTCGCCATCCTTGGTTGTAAGTTCCCGTTGGAGGACCCGACGGCCTAGGTCTATTATCAATGTAGTTTACCATTTCTTGTTGATCGTCCGTTTCTTTCATGCAACTCCAATTTTCATGTGACCCACCACACCCTTCACAAGCCATAACCGAGACTGTTTTTGTCATTTCTAATTTTTTTTATTTTTGAAGAAAGGGCCTCGATTTGGGCTTGTAAAGAAGTGCTTTCGTCGACCTTATGGGCGCCCGGGGCGATAGACTTATTTCCCCGGGGAGTGTGCCATTGAAAATTGGTTTGAGCAATTTCCTCAATCTGATTATATATTTCGTGTGGGCGTCGATTACCTAAAAGTCCCCCGGAGCTAGAATCAAGTGTCTGCCTAGTGTGTGGCAACAATCCATTGTAGAAATTGGATACTTGTTGCCATATTGCGAGGCCGTGATGGGGACACTTGCGTAATAGCTCCTTGAACCTTTCCCAAGTTTCATATAAGGATTCCCCGTCCTCTTGTGAGTATGTATTAATTTCAGCCATTAATTTAGCAGTTTTAGCAGGAGGGAAATACTTATATAGAAATTTTTGGGCTAGTTCATCCCAGGTGTTTACCGATCCAGCTGGGAGGGTGTTGAGCCAAGCTTTCGCTCGGTCTTTTAGTGAGAATGGAAACATACGGAGGCGGATGGCGTCGTTTGATGCTCCATTGATCCGAAAGGTATCACATATTTCTAAGAAATTAGTTATATGTAGATGAGGATCCTCGTCCGCAAGCCCGTGGAAGGTTGCAGAGTTTTGGAGCATTTGTATCAAATGCGGTCGAAGTTCGAAGTTATTGGCTTCGACATTCGGAGCATTGATAGCGGCGCCTAGATTACCTACGGTGGGCCGTAGATAATCCATAAGGGTACGTTGGTCCGCCATTGGGGGTGGATCACCCGAAACCTTCTCTTGGTTTTTGGCTTTTAACCTTTTTCTGAGAAAGCGTTCGGGTTCTTCTAGCGGTTCCTTTATGTCTTTATTGGAACTGGAGCTCATACACTACGTGAGGATGGCGTCGGGTTCCAAGTCCTGCAATAAAAACAGAAAAGAATGTTGGTCAGAAGGTTCACCACGGCCCCGTGTTGAGCGAACACGGCCCCGTGGTCGGAATTACAGTGATTGTTTTTCAGATCCCAGTTACTGGAAGTTGGACACGGCCCCGTGTTGCACCGGCACGGCCCCGTGGTCAGCCTTCTGTAACTTGAAAAACAAAAATTGCCAGTAACGATGCTGAGCACGGCCCGTGTCCGACCTGGCACGGCCCCGTGCTGAGCTCTGCAGAAGCTGAAAATCTAAGAAAAAATCCTAAAAAATTAAAGAAAAATAAAAATATGATTAGGCCGTTGATTCCTAACTTTCTTAAAATCCTTGTGTCCCCGGCAACGGCGCCAAAAACTTGATGTGCGTGAAGTGTGTTATATTTTTGATGAGTATTTAAGCCCCTTTTTACACTTTTAGCCAAGTTTTAAATTTATAAAACACGATATTCACTAACACTAAACACACATATGGGCAAGTGCACCCATCGTGGACGTAGTATAGTGTTGGTAAGATACCGAGGTCGTCCAAGGACACAAGAGCTTTTAATACCGGTTTATCCTCAACGTCTAATCAAATCAAAAAGTGAGAAAAATGTTTTAAACTAAGAAAAATAAAAACTAACTAAATGCTGAAAATAAAAATAAAATAAAAACAGATAGACAAGATGAATCACTTGGATCCGACACGTGTATTAGTATAACCTTTGATTATTTTCGCACTTTTGCACTTGTTTAAGAGATTATCTTAGTTATGATCGATTTTCGAAGTTGTTCGGTTATAGTCTGGTTTTATGAAAACGTTTTCAAACCGAGTTCTCTATAACCAGTGGCTCTGATACCAACTGTAACACCCCCAAAATTCCACCTGCGGAAACCCCGCGAGGCGTGTTACGCATCAGAGTTCGAGCCACCAATCACATTGAACCAATAATAAATGTTTAAATAAGTCATGACATTAACTACTAAAATACGATGTCAACATGTTATCAATTCTCAAAAGTTGTGTAGCGGAAGCATGTAATCGTTTCATAATAATAACCAAAATCAATGCATTGTTTATAAGTGAACCCATGAGTCTCGATCCATGACCACTCCAGCACTCCCAGATAGCAAGTCCATGTTCCAAACGTTAATGACCTACAAGCATGCAAACAAGTGTGTCAGACTACGCTGGTGAGTTCAAGGTTTTGTTAACGTGTTGAGTTACCAGACGTATGTTAATGCGAGTCAATGTTGCGTTACAATGTTGCTCATGTTAGATACCCTAGGGAATGTGCCCATGTGTATCCGGGGAGTGGGTACCCCTTAACGACCGATTGCTATGTTGCCTTCGTTAGATACCCTAGGGAGAGTGCCCATATGTATCCGAGGAGTGTGCCTCTAACAACCATAGCCATACCCAGGTAATTAGTTCACGCCCGTCCTTACGGCCCGGTGTGAGGTTTCCCACCTAATAGCGCTATCAACTAATCACCCCCATTGCCCTCCAGGCAATAACCAAAACCGATTAAGTTATTTACCCAATGTTTCCCTTCCAAATGTTTACCAGTTGTCCCAAACCACCGGGACGCATGCTTGAGAAAAGTGCAGTGAACTCACCTTGGTTTGCTCGGTATGATAAAGAAATACACGCTCACAAATAATCAGTCACGACCTATAGTACGCACGTATATACAATCAGTTTCGTTTACACAGAATTCACCTATTCATTATATACATTCCACAAGTGATAAGCAATTATGGCACATTTTATCACGCAAGTTGTAACGAGTATTCGGATTATATGTATTTCACATTCAAACGCATATATCACAATGGCACACATGAACAGGTCACTCTTCATTCACATGAATGAGTATGTATAACAATAACTCATGCCCTAATTATTTCCTTTAACTATCAATTACCCTTTTTATCATAATCACTCCACTATAGAAGCATGAGCCTATTAATACAATTTCTACACAAGACCATTATTCAGATGTTCTCGTCTCCCACAGCCGCGAATAATCAATTCATACATATTGTAATATTATGCAAAGGTTATCAATACATAATAGGCATATAAACAGTATCATGATTGGTATAAATTTAGCATATTGATAGTATAAATGTTCACTTAACATTTAATATTCCAACTTATTATATGCATAGCACTTATATGGCATTTTAACTTATTAGTGGTCAAGAATAGTGGAAGAATATCATTCATCGTTTACAAGCAATAGTTATTAAAAGAAACATGCACTATATCAACAAACAGTTATCATTCTTTCAATTAAATTAAAGCAGTTTACAACAATTTTTGAACCCTATATTAATCTAAACCCACAACAGTTAACAGTTTTTGCATATCAAAGATCCTCAAACCAAATTATCAACTCTTCAACTTAAAGTATGAAATAATGCACAAGATGAAGCAACACATATTTTACAGCATACTAAACAAACTAACCATTTTCACTTCAAAATTTACAAAGCAAAACAGCGAATTCGGAACAATTAGACAGCCAAAAGCCATCGATTTTCACTTCACAGTTTAACAAATATAGACATAGGGTGTTTATACATACTTGACCGAGGGTTTCTTTAGTACGTTTGCTGCCACCAGCCACGAACCAGAATCACCACCCCAGCTTCGATCACCACCCTTGACTGAACAAGATCACCACCATCTCAGCAGTCATCCACCGTCACGATTTCATCCACGGACGCCCCTACCCACCGCTGCCATCTACTGCCTTCTCCGACCGCCGTCGGCCGTCACCATCAACGCCGTCGTTCCACTGGTCATCATCGTCAACATCAGCGGCAGTCACCGTAAAACCGATGATGCCGTCACCGCCGTAGGCGATACAACTCTGCCGCTCTCCCTTCTCTACGGACTCTTTCACTGATTTGAACTTGTCGACATCAATCGCTAGCTCTACCGTCGGGGGAACAGTCTACTGGTTGGATTATACAACAAAGAATGGGGAAGAGGTGGGTGTAGTGAAGGGGGGGTCTCTTGCTGCCGACGCACCCAATGATCCCAAAGGGAATTAGGGTTTTTTTTTTTTTTTCCATGCAAACAAACTTACGTATATATACTTGGAACAAGGGGTGTTGGGCTACTTGAGCTAATGGGCCTTAGGGAGAAGGGGTACGGGTGGGGTTGGGTTTTACTTGTCTGGGCCGAGCATGATTCAACAAGGAGGAAGGATCTTGACCATTTGCAAAAGAGGTGTGCGGCCCGGTTCGCTTCTAGTGCGACTAACTTTTATATTATAACACATACATAGAACATTCACGTAACGCATTACCAAGTTAACACAACTATTCTAATCAAACATCATATTCGTTTCACATAGCGTACACGTAGTTACAAAGCAAAAGAGAAGCGTAATAGGGTTTTGTACGAGTTGTCACATCATCCCCAACTTGAAAGAAATTTCGTCCCGAAATTTGACAAGTAAGAACTAAGGAGTGAAGTGAGGAAATTAGGATTATTGCGGATTTTGCTCGGGTGTCACATCCTCCCCATGTTACAGAAATTTCGTCCTCGAAATTTAGGCTATTTTATACTCTAGGCTCCAATTATGAGTTTGTCGATAATTCACTAAACACGTAGTTAAATACGGTTTCACGAAAGTTCACTAAATAATATATATGTCATATAGCATATAAAGTCAGATAACATATAAATTCACATAAGTTATATTTCTTTATTTGTTCAGGAATAGTGTTCTAATTGTTCATCAACGTTCGAGTACAACCCATGTGTAATTCCGTAATTCCCCGAATTACCGTTATGTGAGTGTTATGCATGAATGAGTGTTTGAGGTAATAAAGTTTGTGTTAATTGTGTTAAACTAAAATATCTTGCTCTTAAGTAGAAACACAAGTTGAGTTAATAGGAGCTTGATAATGAAGAATGTTGTGACAAGTTATGCTAAGCTCAAGAGATGCTCACAAAAGTTGAAATACGAGTGTGTCATACATCTGTATGGCATTGCCTGATGCATTTAACATGTGCGACCGGGGGGGGGGGTTGTTGTACTAAATATAACTTGGGTGAGCTTTACGCCTTCGAATTTGGGGACTTGCAGAAAGGCAGTGTTTAGTTATCATGGATGTTGTATATTAAGTAGCCAACACTTCACGAAGCAAGTGTATCTAATGTATATCTAGAGCTTACCAGAATTGAGGCGAATGTCGTACATCATAAACGAAGGGTCGACGAGATAAACCGAACTGGAAATGTGTTAAGGTAGTTTGTTACAGGCTAAAATGCTCAACCCTCAAATCACGTGTGTCGGGTGCACCACCAAGATTTTCTCGAAGCAAAATATGTGAATGTGATAAAGTGAGTGTAAGAGATATATGTTTATATATGGTATCGCTACCGGCGATCAGAACTGGTGCAGTCACCCCTATCGAAGATCAAAGGTGATGCCATCGTATGTAAGAATTCGAGAAAGAGAATATAATTTCTTGGAACAGGTGATTCAAGCAATTCGATCAATCGATTGAATGAAAACTCAAGTTAGGCATTAATCCCTATTTCAGACTGGTATCATCTTGACTCGTTCGTTCAGAGGGAAAAGAGATTTTCAGTTGATATTAATCGTGATATTTTGGTCGCAGTTGGTTGTAGTAGATGACCAGCCTTCGGTCAAAGGGAGATAAGCATGGAACAAAGAGGTCGATGAAGCTATACATGAGTATGGTGCTTTCACACAAGAGGGAATTTTGACCTTGGCATACCTTACGTAAGTAAAAATTTTATTTTTATGTTATTGCACATTGATGATCTTAAGTATGACTCATTCCTCGAGTGACGTTCGTAGAGAGTGATTTAGCCAAGCGAGGATTAGCGTATAACAGGGCTATGCAAGAACTATGGCATTCATTTTAGCACAACAAGATAAGACGCGAAGAATATACCAAAACGCGGTTATCATCAATCTGTTCCATCTAATTGTTTTAGAATCATGAGTAAAGTAGCAAACCCGATGATGATGGTGTAGTTGGTTGCACACACAAGCGGTATAAGTAGAAATAAGGTGACACTGCCGGTCATTGGAAGCGTTACATTGAGGGTGTTGACACAATAAGAATTATGTTGAAGAGTAACGGTTGGTCGAATTCATAGTGATCCGGTTTATTCGGAGCGTTTTCCACAGTCATCAAGCCTGCCGTATGCGAATAAGAATGGTTTACTAAAATCTATGTACGAAATTGAGTGTGTAATTAGTCGAACATGTATGAAGCCAGCTTTGAAGGGTTGAACTATGGCGTGTGTATTAGGAACATCAAGTACGTCACCAAAAGGTTTCATTACAAGGACACGAAAATATTTTCGAAATGATATGGTTATAAAATAATACACAACCATCCTCAGAGTACAAGAAGTGATCACTACGTATCAAAAGAAGAGTTTATCAGGTTATTTTTAAACTAGAGCACAATGTTATAGGAGTTTATGCGTAGACAATCGAGAATGTAGTGTGACCATGATAATGGAATGATAGGTTTATCTATATCAAGAACAGTAACTAACTGTCACCTTAAACGGTAAGCGTCGGCCAAGGCAAGGGCTAGGGGATAGACTAGTTTAGAGAGGAAAACTGTTATGTAATAGCGATTCTAGCAACACAAGGAGTAAGATTATTGTTTATGTCATCATGTTTATCCGGGAGTTGATTAACTTATACCTCCGTCCTCCGTTGTCCCTCATGGTTCTATATAAGAGAAGGGAACAATTTTAAGGGTCGGAATGAGGTAAAAGTCGAGTATCACATTGAAATCTACAAACTACCAAGTTTACACACAATAGGGCAGAACCCCTCTCACGCTCATTAAGCCTCACTGGGATTTGCATGCACCTCGCGTCATTATTATGTGTGCACCCATAGTAATAAGGCGATTTGCATGCTTATCTCAATGCCTCTTAGCTTGCGCTCGAAGTTTCCCCCGTTCAAACAACACAACAGATGATATCACAGTTCTATGGTTTACAGGAGTCGAAGAGTAGTGTCACACTATCAAGTCACTATGGTGTTAAACGTTTCAGTTCATGTATGCTGTGAGTGTGTGACTACTAAGCAAGTAATGCATAAAGTGAGAGAGAGACGAACCTTGCAATCTGGAGCTGAGTGTCATGATCGATTTTCGAAGTTGTTCGGTTATAGTCTGGTTTTATGAAAACGTTTTCAAACCGAGTTCTCTATAACCAGTGGCTCTGATACCAACTGTAACACCCCCAAAATTCCACCTGCGGAAACCCCGCGAGGCGTGTTACGCATCAGAGTTCGAGCCACCAATCACATTGAACCAATAATAAATGTTTAAATAAGTCATGACATTAACTACTAAAATACGATGTCAACATGTTATCAATTCTCAAAAGTTGTGTAGCGGAAGCATGTAATCGTTTCATAATAATAACCAAAATCAATGCATTGTTTATAAGTGAACCCATGAGTCTCGATCCATGACCACTCCAGCACTCCCAGATAGCAAGTCCATGTTCCAAACGTTAATGACCTACAAGCATGCAAACAAGTGTGTCAGACTACGCTGGTGAGTTCAAGGTTTTGTTAACGTGTTGAGTTACCAGACGTATGTTAATGCGAGTCAATGTTGCGTTACAATGTTGCTCATGTTAGATACCCTAGGGAATGTGCCCATGTGTATCCGGGGAGTGGGTACCCCTTAACGACCGATTGCTATGTTGCCTTCGTTAGATACCCTAGGGAGAGTGCCCATATGTATCCGAGGAGTGTGCCTCTAACAACCATAGCCATACCCAGGTAATTAGTTCACGCCCGTCCTTACGGCCCGGTGTGAGGTTTCCCACCTAATAGCGCTATCAACTAATCACCCCCATTGCCCTCCAGGCAATAACCAAAACCGATTAAGTTATTTACCCAATGTTTCCCTTCCAAATGTTTACCAGTTGTCCCAAACCACCGGGACGCATGCTTGAGAAAAGTGCAGTGAACTCACCTTGGTTTGCTCGGTATGATAAAGAAATACACGCTCACAAATAATCAGTCACGACCTATAGTACGCACGTATATACAATCAGTTTCGTTTACACAGAATTCACCTATTCATTATATACATTCCACAAGTGATAAGCAATTATGGCACATTTTATCACGCAAGTTGTAACGAGTATTCGGATTATATGTATTTCACATTCAAACGCATATATCACAATGGCACACATGAACAGGTCACTCTTCATTCACATGAATGAGTATGTATAACAATAACTCATGCCCTAATTATTTCCTTTAACTATCAATTACCCTTTTTATCATAATCACTCCACTATAGAAGCATGAGCCTATTAATACAATTTCTACACAAGACCATTATTCAGATGTTCTCGTCTCCCACAGCCGCGAATAATCAATTCATACATATTGTAATATTATGCAAAGGTTATCAATACATAATAGGCATATAAACAGTATCATGATTGGTATAAATTTAGCATATTGATAGTATAAATGTTCACTTAACATTTAATATTCCAACTTATTATATGCATAGCACTTATATGGCATTTTAACTTATTAGTGGTCAAGAATAGTGGAAGAATATCATTCATCGTTTACAAGCAATAGTTATTAAAAGAAACATGCACTATATCAACAAACAGTTATCATTCTTTCAATTAAATTAAAGCAGTTTACAACAATTTTTGAACCCTATATTAATCTAAACCCACAACAGTTAACAGTTTTTGCATATCAAAGATCCTCAAACCAAATTATCAACTCTTCAACTTAAAGTATGAAATAATGCACAAGATGAAGCAACACATATTTTACAGCATACTAAACAAACTAACCATTTTCACTTCAGAATTTACAAAGCAAAACAGCGAATTCGGAACAATTAGACAGCCAAAAGCCATCGATTTTCACTTCACAGTTTAACAAATATAGACATAGGGTGTTTATACATACTTGACCGAGGGTTTCTTTAGTACGTTTGCTGCCACCAGCCACGAACCAGAATCACCACCCCCAGCTTCGATCACCGCCCTTGACTGAACAAGATCACCACCATCTCAGCAGTCATCCACCGTCACGATTTCATCCACGGACGCCCCTACCCACCGCTGCCATCTACTGCCTTCTCCGACCGCCGTCGGCCGTCACCATCAACGCCGTCGTTCCACTGGTCATCATCGTCAACATCAGCGGCAGTCACCGTAAAACCGATGATGCCGTCACCGCCGTAGGCGATACAACTCCGCCGCTCTCCCTTCTCTACGGACTCTTTCACTGATTTGAACTTGTCGACATCAATCGCTAGCTCTACCGTCGGGGGAACAGTCTACTGGTTGGATTATACAACAAAGAATGGGGAAGAGGTGGGTGTAGTGAAGGGGGGGTCTCTTGCTGCCGACGCACCCAATGATCCCAAAGGGAATTAGGGTTTTTTTTTTTTTTCCATGCAAACAAACTTACGTATATATACTTGGAACAAGGGGTGTTGGGCTACTTGAGCTAATGGGCCTTAGGGAGAAGGGGTACGGGTGGGGTTGGGTTTTACTTGTCTGGGCCGAGCATGATTCAACAAGGAGGAAGGATCTTGACCATTTGCAAAAGAGGTGTGCGGCCCGGTTCGCTTCTAGTGCGACTAACTTTTATATTATAACACATACATAGAACATTCACGTAACGCATTACCAAGTTAACACAACTATTCTAATCAAACATCATATTCGTTTCACATAGCGTACACGTAGTTACAAAGCAAAAGAGAAGCGTAATAGGGTTTTGTACGAGTTGTCACAAGAGAGGTGGTGTGCCAAGGGATGAGAGAGAATGAAGCCAAGCTCCTCTATTTATAGGCTGAACAGAAGGCTGGACACGGCCCCGTGTCCGCTGGACACGGCCCCGTGCCCGTCTGACATTCTCTCACTTCATTAATTGTAATTGCGAATTACAATTAATGCGCCTGCTGTACTTTCACCACGCCCCCGTGCTCGCTGGACACGGCCCCGTGGTGGGCAATGGAAGCTTCTATTGGTTTGTCTTTTCTGCTGCTTCCTGGGCACGCCCCCGTGTTCGCTGGACACGGGGCGTGTTCAGACTCTGTTTCTTCTCCTTTGCCTTGGGAGGTGCCGTTGAGGGTCCGGGCAGTCCACTTTTGTTCCTTTTCTTGTATTTATGGTAGAATTAGTTGTCTTTTTGCTTCTTTTGTGATTTTGAGCTCATTTCATCCTGAAAATACAAAAGGAAGACAAAAACACTCTTTTTCCAACATTAGTACTTAAAAAGGGTTAGTTTTATGCCTTAATTGATGTGATTTATATGTTGCATTTTACACACATCAGTCAACTAATCATTAATTATGCTACATATAATCTACAAAACTTACACATATCAAAATTTTCCTACATATACCCTACACATTATAGAATTTGATCCTACAGAGTCGAAATTTATCCTACACATCTCGAAATATATCTTACACAACTCATAATTTATCCTACACAGCGAGTAATTTATTCTACATTTTAAATTAAGTTTTTTTTTTAATTTGGAAAAAGTATATATTTTGAAAAAGGAGTTACAAATTTAATTTAGGTAGTTATTAAAAGAGAAGATTACAAATTAATGATTTATGTAAGTTTACCAATATACCCTTATATTAAAATTAAATGCAAATATTAAATGAAGTAAAATGAAGCATTCTTATTGATTGGAATTTTTTTTTCTTAAAAAAAATTCTTTTAGATAGATAATATACTATACTGTGTTATTTAGGAAAAAAAATGTCAATGGAAGTATACAATGATATTTTTAAATAAAATATACAATTATCGATTTGAGTATATTTTCAGTTTTATTACTGAATAACATAAACATAAATATGTGTGTATAACTAAGTTATTAGAATCACACCTAGGGTTTTTTTTATCAAATACTGATTTCTAGATTTTTAAAATAGTTTTTTTTTTGGTTTAAAGTATGTCTTATTTAAAAAATAGTTTTTTTAAGATTCTTAAAAACATGATTAGATGAATAATTATATAATAAATTGGATTTATCGAAAGTGAGAAACAAATAAAAATCCTTAAAAACACCATTTTGATAAATATTTTTCCAATAACACCATTTTGGTAAATAGTTTTTCTATGAACACCATAATAGGAAAAAACACCCCAAATTGAGATGTATTTAGCTTGCAATTATTTTAATCATTTTAGTTAAACTAGGATCATTTTAATTAAAAAGGATACTTACCGCTAATAACAATGAAAGAAAATATGTATATATCTTACTTAAATTTAATATTTCTAGAACGATATTAATTGCTTTTGGTGTTACGATAAGATACTTCTCTTCTATTCTAAATATTAAGAGCATTTACATCCTTTTTCATCTTTTTTATCCTAAAATTTCATTAAAAATAACTACATTTACTCTCCCATTTTAATTAAATGATATTTTTTATACTTTTATTATTATCTTTTCTCTCTCCTCTACTCACAACCACTTTCAAAATATATTAAAAAATTATAGAGAGTGAACACTGTCTCCTCAAATTTATAGATGAACACTAACATTTTCTCTCTCCTTTATTCATAACCACTTCTAACCATCTACAATCGGGGAAGTTTATATAGCCAGGAAGAAGGATAAGTTCGGCAATAGGTTCGGCTTCATCAGTTTTAAGAATGTTCGGGATGTGAAAGACCTGGAGAGGGCTCTAAACGGGACCAAAATGGGTGATTCGAAACTTAGAGTGAATGTTGCCAAGTTCTCGGTGGAAAACTCAGGCAGGTCTGGCCTCATGTTCCAGGAAAAGGGGAAAGGAATAGCTAAAGACAACTATGGAGTAGCTCAACAGTCTTTTGGAAGGAGTCAAGCTTTTGCTAACCAAGGTGGTGGCCACCTCTTCAGTGAATTGTTTAAAAAGGACTCTGATCCCAAAGCTTCTTTTTCGGGGACGAAGCCTTTCCCTGGTGCTTCAGGTGTGGTGCAGGAAGATCATGTTTGTAACAGCAAGGTATTAGTGGTGCCTGATAGGACGTCGGTGTTCAAAGATTGTTACGGGGTTTCGGTGGTTGGTAGAACGGTGGACCTCGAGACGTTGGTCGATTTTGATAAGCTCCTTCAGATTGCGAAGGTTCCGGTTGTCAGGATTCAATACCTGGGTGGGCTCTCTATCCTCATTTCGTTCGTAGATGAGGCGTCGGCAAATCGCTTCCTGAAATCTCGTGATGTCTCGGGTCCTTGGTTTTCCAAGTTAGAAGTCTGGAAGGGTCAGTCTCTTCCCCTGGAGCGGTTGGCTTGGTTGAATCTGGTTGGTATCCCGCTTCACTTGTTGGAAGAGGATGTTTTTGTTATGGTTGGGGAGCTTTTCGGGAGAGTTATACATTATCCTAAAAGTCTGGACGTTGATCAGGATCTCTCGTTGGTCAGGGTGGGGGTTTTAGCGGGAGAAGCTAAAAGGATCAGGGAAGTTATGTCGCTGGTGTGGAAGAATAAGAGTTTTAGAATATGGGTGGAGGAGGAGCAAGATGCATGGGTTCCTGATTGTCTGGGTAACTCGTCTTATCAGTCGCAGAGCTCCGGTTCTGAATCTCCGATGAAGTCTTCTCCGGTGATTAGCAGGCCGGACCCATCGATCTTGGAAGCAGATGGATCGGATCAGTCGGGTAAGGTGGGGGGAGGCGGTAAGTCGCCTTTGTCTGATTATGGGTGCCCCCCATGCAAACTTGGACCCCATGCGTGAAGAAAGAGAAAGATTTGGAGAAGGCTCTTGTTCCAAGGAGGTGGGTAACGTTTCGGTTTTCCAAAAGCAAAGTGAGCAGCAAAGGGAAGGTGGTGGGGGCCAGAAAGAATCTAGTCTGAGGATCTCCCAGATCAGTAATGTTTTATTTTTTAATTCCTCAGAGGAGGCCCAAAGGCCCAAAAGATATTCCTTTAGACACAGGCCCAGGAATGGTAATCAGCACCGGTCAAGAAACATAAGCCCAAATTCTGATCACAGACCCAGGAAACGGATAAGAGATGACAAGGATTTCACTTTCGACCTCAACCTAAGGGCTTCAGACGACGGTAACAAGGAAGATCCCAGCTATACTCCTCCCTCAGGTGAAAGTTCAATTCCGGTAAAGGTCTTCTCGGCCCCAGTTCTGGCATCGAGGCTCCAAGACGATTACATCCCCGACAGTAATATCCAACTGGAAGAGGTTGGTACGGTTGTCAATGTGGCGGTGGATTCGTCGGAGCAGGTCAGAGATTCATCAGAAGCTCAAATTAATGAGGAAGTCAAGGCCACCATTCAGCTTGGAAACATTGTGGGAGCAAACCTTGGCAATCACTGTCAACTTCTTTGGGATTCAATCGCTACCTCAGGTATTAATGTGGTTCCCCGATGAATCTTATGTCTTTTAACGTCAGGGGAGTCTACGGTGGAGCTAAAGCATCGTGGATTAAAGATATCAGGATTTCGAACAAGATTAGTGTTATTGCTTTACAAGAAACCAAGGTTGAGTCCGTGTCCAGTTCCTGTTGTGCTAGTTTCTGGGGAAAAGGAAAGTTCGAGTCTGCTTGTTCGGCCTCGGTTGGTCTATCTGGGGGGTTGGCTTGGATTTGGGATCCTGTAGTGTTGAGGATTGAGTCTGTTGTTCAGAATAGATTTTATTTGGTGATAAGAGGCTTCGTTACAGGTAGTGGGGACCCTATTAACCTGGTTAATATTTACGCCCCTCAGAGTACGGCAGCGAAACTTCAGTTGTGGAATGAAATTTCTTCTTTTATTGACCCGGATGTTGGGAAATGGGTTCTTGCCGGTGATTTCAACGCGGTGCGGTCATCGGATGAAAGAAAACACTCCAACTTCAAGCCGGTATGTGCTGAGAATTTTAATAATTTTATTTTCAATAACGGCTTGTTAGAATACCCTATGCAGGATCGGAAGTATACATGTATTAGGGATAACGGGAAGAAGTTAAGTAAGTTGGATCGCTTCTTGGTTTGTCCAGTTTTTTTCAACAAATGGCCAACGGCTTGTGTGAGAGTGTTACCGAGTAGGTACTCCGATCATTGTCCTATTATTCTGGAGTTGGTTGAATTAAATTTCGGCCCCCGGCCTTTTAGGGTTTATAATTTGTGGTTTGGAAAACCGGGATTCGAGGCGGGAGTTAAGGGTGCTTTGGAGGGTTTTGAGTTGTTTGACCCCCCCTGGACACGTGTCTCACTGCTAAATTTGCCCGAACTAGGTCAACATTGAAGATTTGGAGGGATGAGTTCCTTGCCAAGGAGAAGGAAACCGAAAGTTTGGCGTTGGCGGAGTTAGAAAGTTTAGAGAATGAAATGGAAAATAGGGACCTTACGGAGGAAGAGGAATGGATAATGGCGGAAAGTAGGAAACTCATTAAAGAAGTGGATAATAGAAAAAAATCTGATCTTAAACAGAGGGCTAGAATAAGATGGGCTATAGATGGAGACGAGAATTCGAAATTCTTCCATGCATCGGTTAACAACAGGAAAGCGGTCAACGCTATCCATGGCTTGTCTATCAATGGGGAATGGTGTTCTAAGCCGGCTTCCATTAAAAAACATATCCATACGTTTTTCCGGGAGAAGTTTAAAGAGTTGCATCCGACTAGACCTGAGTTGCACTGTTATAACATCAAAAAGATCTCGGATTCGGAGTGTAGTATGTTGGAAGATGCTTTTTCTCTTCAAGAAATCAAGGAAGCGGTCTTTGAATGTGGAGATGATCGGGCCCCAGGTCTAGACGGGTTAAACTTCAGATTCATCAAGTTCTTTTGGGAACTGTTTAGAGAAGATTTCACTAGAATTTTTGCTTCCTTCTATGGCAGTGGGGAGATTAGTAAAGGTAGTGGGGCCTCTTTTATCACCCTTGTTCCTAAAATCGTAGATCCAGTGGCCCTCAATAATTACAGACCGATCAACTTAGTCGGAGTAATTAGTAAGGTGATCTCCAAAGTTTTAGCCAATCGTATAAGGAAGGTTTTGGATGGTGTGATTTCGGTCTCCCAATCAGCTTTCTTGAAGGGGAGATTTATCCTGGATGGGCCATTAATTGTTAACGAGCTTAACTCGTGGATCAAAAAGAGAAAGTCGAAGGCTTTTTTCCTCAAGATCGACTTCGAGAAGGCGTATGACAATGTAAGTTGGAATTTTGTGATTGATGTCCTTAAACAAATGGGGTTTGGAAACAAGTGGTGTGCTTGGATTTTGGGTATTCTCAGGTTGGCTAGTTCCTCAGTTTTGGTTAACGGTGCGGCTACATTCTCTTTCAAATGCGAGAAAGGTATGAGACAAGGAGACCCTCTGTCTCCGTTCCTTTTTTTGGTAGTTATGGAAGCGTTTTCGTGTATGGTCGATTGTGCTAGAGAAGCGGGGTCGTTGAAAGGAATCTCCACTCCTAACAATTGGCCGACCATGACGCATCTTTTGTAGGCGGACGACGCTATAATGGTTGGGGAGTGGTTTAAGTTAGAGGTTTCTAATGTTGTTAGAATCCTTCGGGTTTTCCATGTTTGCTCGGGGCTGAAAATTAACTTAGACAAATCTAATATATATGGAATTGGAGTGGGTTGGGATGAGATTGGAGATATGGCTAAGGAGGTTGGGTGTAATCCGGATACTACGCCTTTCAAGTATCTCGGGCTGAAAGTTGGTGCTAATATGAACCGAATAAGTAACTGGCTTCCGGTTTATGAATTTTTCCGTGCTCGGCTCGCCAAATGGAAATCGAATCTTTTGTCCATAGGGGGAAGGGTGGTGATTATAAAGTCGGTATTGGAAAGTTTACCTATCTACTATTTTTCTCTCTATAAAGCTCCTAAAAAAGGTCATCTCGGATTTAGAATCTATGATTAAAAAATTCCTTTGGGGAGGATCCATTGAAGAAAAAAGGATGCACTGGGTAGCTTGGGATCGGGTCTCGTGCGGTAAGAAAGAAGGTGGTCTTGGTTTAAAAAAGCTCTCGGAAGTCAACACCTCCCTTCTTGTCAAGTGGGGATGGCGATACAAAACGGAACCTAATAACCTCTGGAGAAGAATCATTGATGCGTTGCATTTCACTAGAGTTGGCTGGGAATGTATTCCTTTAAAAAAAACGCTAAATGGTGTTTGGAGTAGCATAGCTAAATTGTTCATTAATATCAAGGTTGGGGATTCACCTCTTCGGAACTTTTTAAAGGAGAAATTGGTAATGGTCAGACTGTTACGTTTTGGCTCGACCCTTGGGTGTGCAACGAACCATTAAAAAACATGTTCCCTGATCTGTTTAAGCTGGAGAATAATAAAAAAGGTGTGGTCGCGGACCGTATTGTGAATTCTGGCAGTGGATGCATGTTTCAGTGGAGCTGGAGGGAGGCTGTCATTGAACCGGGGCTGGTTGCTGACTTCCAGCAACTTCAGTTGTTACTGGAGAACATTCAAGTCTCGGATGCTGCTGACCGTTGGTCTTGGAAGTCCGATGCGGCTGGGAAATTCTCGGTTAAGGCTGTCAGGCTTTTGATTCGGGCGGAAGTTGACATAAGTGATAGATATATCATGAATGGTGTAATTGGTCCCCTGCCAAGGTGAATATTCATTCGTGACGAATGGAGATGGAGAAAATTCCTACAAGAGTTGCTCTTAAAAACAGGAACGTGCATCTTGACGATTCAGCGTGTCCGTTGTGTGGATCGGATGAAGAGTCAGTAGATCATATTTTCATAGCGTGTCATGTGGCTTCGGTGGTTTGGAATGGCATAAGCTCGTGGTGTAAGACCCCCAATATTTTTGCCTTTTCTATTCGGGACCTTCTCGGCATCTACAAGGAGCTCAGGGTGTCGGATAAAAAGAAAGAAGCCGTTCAAGGTATCATAATGATAGCGTGCTGGAGCATTTGGCGGGCTAGGAACAATTTTGTTTTTGCTAACAAGTCGGTTAGGATTGATAATATTATTAGCGAGGTTAAGGCTTTGGGTTATTTTTGGTTTGCTAATAGGTCCAAGTATAAAGGTATAGAGTGGGGAGAATGAAGTTCTTTTGTAAATATGTAATTTTTGTAGTGGTGTAGTTTTGGTCGGCCCGGCTTGGGTCGGCTTTGGTGGTTAATGAAATATTACCTTTTAAAAAAATCACTTTTCATAATATAAAAAGCCTTTTCACAGAATTTGAGGAACGGATTGTGAATGCTTTAAAAGTTTAAATCATTAAAAGTGCATTTATAGTAGTATTTAATGGTAGTTTAGTTTACCATTAAATAGCTACACAGATTAATTTGATGTTTAAGATTAAGGCTTACACGGAAACGCATGTAGACTCTTTAATTGGGATACATTTAACTACGCATTTGGTTAGGTGGTAGAGGTTTTTGTCTTTTTAAGAAAAGACTAGAGTTCAAATCCTGATATTTGATGTAATTTAGGAGTATGAATAATGTACCCTTTGTCATTAAAAAAATACCCATTTTTATGAAATACAAATATAATGATTTTTTATCAAATATTAAAAATAAATACGAATTTCGTAAGAAATTGCTCCATGCAATATTTGTATCGATCAAAACGGTATCACCATCTAATCAACCAAACATGTTTAAATGATTCGGGCCGCATGTTTATACTTTTGATATTAAATGCGACTCAAACCAGAATCTTGTGATCACGTCACAGTCTGGTCTTCGTTCATTTTCTGTTTTTTCAGTTTTCGATCCGCCTTGGTTATTAACCCATATAGAAACATAAATTCCAATTACTTACAAAATAAGTCCACAAATATGCCACTAAGCTAAGCATATATATAAAAAATAGGTTTGGTAACTAGTCATGTTAAAATATTCTTAAGGTACACAAAATCTAGTAAATTAACTTAACTTTACCACAATTTCTAACAATAAATAGTAAAAAATTACAAAGTAAATTTAAAACAATTTAAGGAGGGAAACCTAATTCTTTTTAACATAAAAATATATATTTATATTGATAGAAAATAAGTAGATATTTTTTTAAACGACAATTGTAGGGGCCAAAGGACGGTGAGACAAGCTCTTAAACCCTGCTCAGGCCCAACTCAATGTTGGAATCTCAATATGTAACGTCGAACCTGAGACCTCCCAAGAAGAGAAACCTTATGAAAAACTCACTTGACCAACTGGGCTATACCATGTTAACGGAAAAAAAAATAGATGATAATGATTAATGATTCCCGTACCCATTCCCCCTTTCCAATCTTTCTATACTATTTTTATCTTTTCTTTTTGGACTAATTTCTGCTATCCACTCAACCACCACCCTATAAATTGCTATGAACTTATCACCATGAAACCCAAAGAAAGAAACCATCATTTCATCATCCTACCGCTCTGCAAACTCAAAACCCCACCGTTTTGATCCTTTCTCTCTCTATATGTATATCTATATAGAGTGAGAAAGATATAGAAACTGTGAACAACTCAACACCATCCATGGATCTTGAAAGAAACACTCTCATTTCTCACTACAATTTTTACAATCATACTTCTTTGATGTCTTTTGTTGCTTTTTCTGATTTGATGTCTGCATCATCATCTTCTTCATCTAACCCTTCTTCTAACCCCATCAAGACCCATTTTGCTGGTGAAAATTACAATTGAAAGTGATCATCTTTATCATCTTTTTGTTGTCAAGTTTTAAACTTTTTAATACTTGTTGAAGAAATTATGATGCTTGCTTCATTTTCTGGGGGTTTTTGTCACCAACAGATGGCATGTGCTAAGTTTCACTGGCCTCTTTTAAGGTATGTTTTTTTTGTAGTTTTTTACATTGGGTGTGTTATAATTTCAAGATTTTAGCAAATGGGTATCATTCTTTTTGTTAATTATGAAAATTATGATGAGGGTTTTGGTACTTATGTTGAATTTATTTTCTTTGGGTGTTGTTATTTCAAGATTTTGGCAAATGGGTGTCATTTTTTATGGCTAATTATGAAAATTATGATGAGGGTTTTGGTACTCATGTTGAATTTATTTTCTTTGGGTGTTGTTATTTCAAGATTTTGGCAAATGGGTGTCATTTTTTATGGCTAATTATGAAAATTATGATGAGGGTTTTGGTACTTGTATTAAATTTCCTTTAATTGGGTGTTACTATTTCAAGATTTTAGCAAATGGGTGTCAATCTTTTTGGTTAATTTTATAAATATCCAGATGAGTGTTTTGGTACTTATGTTGAATTTCTTTATCATTTGGGTGTTATTATTTCAAGATTTTAGCAAATGGGTATCAATCTTTTTGGTTAATCTTGCAAATTCAGATGAGGGTTTTGGTACTTATTAGTTAATATTGGGATAAATTGTCATTATCAGGTCTCGAGTTAACCGGAATGTTGATGAAAAGTTCAAGAACTTGACAGATTTCACCGCTTCTACCGCCATGATCAAGCACAAGAAGAGGAGTAGGTTAAGCTTATCACCCATGGCCGCAGCTGCTCCGGTCAAAACCGGCGATTTTTCATCTCCAAAATTCTACCAGGAGGTCTGAAACCTGAATTCATGTCTATTTTTGTCTCATTTGTATACCCTTTTATGTATTTCTGCAATTGGAGTCAACCAACCTTTAATGTTCTTGTTTTCTTCTGTGCATTTATTGAATAAATTTAACATTTTTATCATGAAAAATGTAGGCTTTAACTGCAGCCAGAGCAAATTTTACACAAGAAATATCTTTCCAGTCTAAAGACAAAGATATATCCCTTGCTAAGGTAACTTTCCATAAAGAACTTTACTTTATCTCAAATAATTGGCTAGAAGAAAAAGGCATATTACCATGAATAATAATATTATCTTTTAGTGGTCCCATGATTTTGTTCCTATTCTGTAAGTAGTTGAAGACACCATCATTCAATTAGGATAAAAATTCTTGACCATTTGCACAATTGTGTCGATACATCTGCGTCTTTTCGGCTCGATTATGATGAGGTTAATGTTGATGTTAATCTTGAATTTGTATGTTAAATTATTCAACTTTTGATAATTAGTATGTTAAATTAGCTCAATCATTTAAAATTTACTATTTTTTCTGGTACATGAACACTGCCTCTAACTAATTATTACCTAAAGTGCCGAACTTTTTAGTGATTAGTGACGTAATTGTTGTCGATGAATAGTAGTATTCTATTTGTTTTATGTTAAATGTTTGTAGTTCCTTTCAGGGTTTCTATTGTTATGGTATCTTTGCCTAACTAAAGATACCTTTTTTTGTATTTTTATAACTTATCATTTTGTATAGAAATTAAAGCCATTTGTTATCTTCTTTATTAGACATAAGAATGATCTGTAATCTAACCTTTCATGCCCTTTTTGGAGTCAAGTTGACTTTCCAAGTTTCATACTTAGTTTAAGTGAAGTGTAATAAAAAGTCAACTGTTCATTTTATAAGAGGAAATTCAATGTTCGATTATGAAAGTATTTTCTACTTGTTGCCCACTGCGTTATCAATTAATAAACGAAGCATGTCAAACGGGTCAAAAGTGGCCCGAAGTGTATTTTTAATGCATTCAATTTCTAACGTGTTTTATCCAATAAATCAGATTACATGTGTTATTGTATATTTCTTATTATCATCTTCAACACAAGTTGTTTTAGCTTCTTGAATACAATTTAGACACAAAAACCGCCAGTCACCCGTTTTGACCCGTTACTCAACGCCCATTTTCCCTTCTCTAATTTATTTCGTTTTGTCAAAATTGGAATGTTTTCTGCAGACTCTTTTGTATATTTCTGCTGAAGATGAAGCGTTTATTGCTTATAACCGTGAGATGGATGCGTATTCATTCCAAAACGAGCGCGAGGGTAGCAAGTCGTCATCCGACGGCCAAGATTTAGACGAAAAAGAGTCTATGCTTTTGGCGGGAAAGAAAATTGAAGATTGGTTGGCGGAACTCGATGCCATTGCAAAAGAAGTTGAGGTTGAACTGATGTCAAGAGACATCGGTTGCCATTTGACTGAAGTTTTAGAGGCAGTCAACAAAGTTCTGTTTGACTCGATGGGTTTCAAAAGGTCAAACATTGTGGATTCCAAATGTTCCTATTTGCATTCTGTTTTAAGTTCCAAATGTGGCAGTGGTAAACCGTCTTTCCTTTTTCGGCAAGTTTTGTACTTTAGTAAAGTATTTAAGACGTTTACCTGACAGTTATGTTTTCGACAGCAATTTTGCTTAGCATTATTTACATTGAGGTTTGTCGAAGACTTAATTTGACTATTGTTGGATCCTGTGTCGGGGAAGACTTTTTGATCTGGCCCGAAACAGGAAATCCCGAGGTAAGATGGTTTTACAGATTTTTAGAATGAATGGATAAATATATTTTGCTTAGATTATCATATATTTGAGGGTCAAATTATCGGTTAAAAGATGATTATTTTCTATAACAGGAGCTTTTTAAGGTAAATTCAGGGCACAGCTTATTCGGGATAGTCAACGGGCGGTGTGTCGAGGACCCAAAGTCAAAAGCATCGGATTTAAACAGCAGTTCACTTCTGGGACTCGACATTGCTTCAAACCGGGATATTATTGGGATTTATCTTGCTAATTTGATTGTAAGAAATTCAGCATAACCCTTAATCAGCATAAAAAAGCTTTGACTTTTTGACTTTTGACTTTTGACTTTCTTGATACTTTTTTTGATCAGAGGCTTCACTGGAAACGTGCTTCAAGAATGAATCGTGGGTTAATGTTGACGTCTCCACTTAGGCCTGTTCATGACGATAAGTCCGATGGTTCAAGCGTACCGTTGTTGCGGCCTCAAGATCTAAGGTAAACATAAAATGTATTAAATTAACAATATCCCTAGGTATCGCGCTACCGCTTTACTAATTATTTAGACGCCTCTCTTTTTCCTACAGGTTTCAGGATTGACATGAGAATTGACAGGAGATTTTTGTTAAACTGTGACCAATGCCCAATAATCCCCACTTTCTAATATTTAAAAAGAAAAAAAGATAAAATTTTTAATACACGATCCGCTGAAAACTTGCAAAGTGTCCATTCTTGAACTCATTTTAAATGTGCGGAATCAGTCCATGAATGGACATATAATGTCATGTTTCAAAAACTACCATATTTTACTGATATAATATTTACAACTCACTAGTCATATTTGGAATCTTTATATGGTCATGTATATTAGTGTCTTATCGTACATGATAAAAACTTAAACTTGAACGCTAAGTCGGTTGGTTTCTTGTGTTTGGCATGTTGCATCTGTTGTCATGCACTAGGCTGGCTATCATGGCGTCCGAGAAACTACTGATATTGCAGCCTCATAACTGGGCGCTAAGGAGAGATCATGGCATGATGTTATATTTCATGAGGTATGATGGTTTCACTTAGTGTTCTTTATACCCCCCCCCCCCCACACACACACACACATGCGCGCGGTTTTTTATCTTGTCTTTTTTGTTCATCGCAGGGAATATGGAGAGGCAGTTCAAGAACTAAGCATTTGCATGGCTTTTGCACCTGAAGAAGAAGCGGAAATCTTGGAACCTTTTGTGGAGAAGTTGCATTTGTTGAGGCTTGAATCGTCTTGGAAGTCATTGGGACACAAAGGCCGACTAACGGTTCCTTAAAAACACATGTCGTGTTGTTCCATTCAAGTTTTTAGCATTTGACATTAGCTAGGTGATCTTGTAGCTAGCTGGCTTCAGCCATGAATGTTGGATCATCTGATTTTCAAGAATCAGTAGTTATAATAGTAATGAGTATTGCACTCTAATTAGTGTTGTTTGCTGCATTTTTTTACTTGTTTTCATAAGACTGATAGAATTTTTTTTTTTTAGATTATAACCATGTATATGGGATAAGACTCACTCGTAGCGAACCTTGACATAATCAATGTTCAGTTCTCTGTAACAGAACTAGAATTGGATGTTGGTGAATTTGTTGTTTTGCAGATTGTAGATCAAAGGTTACTGAACATTCAATATGGGTTAATTAATTTAAAACGACTCCTAATTGTAAGAAGTGTAAGAAGGATTTATAGAGTGACAGGTGTTCAATAATTTAAAACCTAAACCCACTACACCATCACCCAAAACCTAAACCCCCACCCCACCTGGGAAACAAATGAGTTTGCTTGAAAGACTTGAATTTTTTTAAGGAACCGTATCAAACTCAGGCTTTCTGCTTCTACCCCTTTTTTTCGTATTTGTTTTATTCTAATTGTAACTCATATCGTAACATGGGGGGGGGGGGGGTATTTGCCCATATACCTAAGGTTGGGTTCATTTGGACTTTAATTAGAAGCACGTGGGTCATTGTAGGTTAAGTAATATTTTTAAAGGGGTCTAAATGGGTAAAATGAAAAATGAAAGAGTGGGTCATGATGGGGTATTAAAAAGAAAGAGAATAGGATGGGTCATTGTCCTTTTTAAAAGAATGATAATCGTTGCCGTCTTTTCATTAGCATCATTCAATATATATAATCACAATTGAGATCATATTATCTATTACTATTATCTATTATACCCCCGCAGTCAAAGCGAGAAGATGCCGAATGCTTAGACTGGATCTGAAGTCGTCCAACAGAACCTTGGGTAAACCTTTAGTGAAGATGTCGGCCACTTGAAAACGAGCTGGAATATGGAGAACTCGTATCGCCCCTCGTTGCACAAGATCACGAACAAAGTGAATGTTCAACTCAATATGCTTCGTGTGCGGTAATGCTGAACTGGATTTCCTGACAAGTAGACGACACTGATGTTGTCACAGTAGACTAGACTAGCAGTGGTCAAGGGTTTATGAAGTTCCAATAGCAGATTGCGAATCCAATAAAGCCCCGCGATATTCGGCTTCGACACTAGAGCAGGAAATAACAGCTTGGCGTTTAGAGGACCAAGAGAGAAGATTGGGGCCAAGATATACATACACAATAGCAAGACGTTGATCGGCGGGTATGGACAACCAGCCCAGTCAGCGTCGGTGTAGGCACATAAGGAGAAATCAAAGGAGGAGCCAAGTGTTAAACCATATAAAGAAGTGCCCTGCACATATCAAATAAAAAAACTACAAAAACCTTAGCTCAAATAATAATAATAATAATAATAATAATAATAATAATAATAATAATAATAATAATAATAATAATAATAATAATAATAATAATAATAATAATAATAAGCTTGAAACGAGCCGAGCCTTATCGAGCCCAAGCTAAGCTTGGGCCTAAAATAAAGCTCGTTTATTTATCGAGTCCGAGCTCAAGCATGGTATGTGAAGCTTGTCAGGCTCGTCGAGTCTTATCGAGTCTTATTGTAATATTAGTTTTTATTAATATTTAATAACATTTACCTTTTATTTAAAGTTGTCTAGTAACCGAGCTGATCCGAGCGTATTTAAAAAACGAGTTGAGCTCGAACCTAAAATAAGCTTGTTTGGTAAACGAGGTCAAGCCCAAGCTTCACTTATTGAGCTCATCAGCCTAAACGAGTTTATTATTTTTATTTGATATATCAATTAATAAATTATAAAAGAGCGAGCTTGAGCTTAAGAAACTACCAACAAGCTGAGCTCGAACTCTCATAAGTTAATCGAGATTGAGAACAAGCCCGGTTAGGCTCAGCTTGGATCATTCCCACCCTCGGTGGCTATACATTAAATTTTTATCTTCTAACAAATTCAATAAATGCTTTTCTTTTATAATTTCAAAAAAGCTACCAACATACATTAAAAATTTTTTCTTCTAAATTCAATAAATGCTTTTCTTTTATAATTTCAAAAAAGCTACCAACATACATTAAATTTTTTTTCTTCTAAATTCAATAAATGCTTTTCTTTTATAATTTCAAAAAAGCTACCAACATACATTAAATTCTTTTCTTCTAAATTCAATAAATGCTTTTTCTTTTATAAGTAAAAAAAAAGCTACCAACATACATTATTTTTTCCTCTAAGAAATTCAATAACATTAAATTTTTTTCTTCTAAGAAATTCAATAAAGGTTTATTCAATAAATGCTTTTTTTTATTTGAACGACAAAGATTACAAAACACTACTCCTAAATTACATCAAATTTTACCCCATGTCAGGAATTGAACCATGTTCTTTCCTCAAGAGACACAAAGCCTCTACCACCCCATCAAAGTGGTGATGACAAATGTTTTTCTTTTATAATTTAAAAAAAAGCTACAAAAGTCCATTAAATTTTTTCTTCTAAGAAATTCAATAGGGCTAAGGGGCTGTTTATTTATCTTTTAATGAGTCTCTTAATGGTTCAACACTTAATGATTTAGACATTTTGTTTCACGAGCAGATGTACGAATAGTTCAGACATTTGCCTCTGATTGATTAAGCATTATACAGAGTCTGAATGGTTAAGACCTCTAATCTGAATTAGTCAGACATTTGCCTTTGAACGGTTAAGCATTATACAGATTCTTAATGGTTCAAAACTCTTACTGGTTCAGCACTTAGTGGTTCAGACATATTATTAGTTCAGCACTTACCCATTCAGCCCCTTATTCAATAAATACTATCTTTTTACAATAATCTTTAAAAAACCCTACAAAAACAAATGCTTTTCTTTTATAATCTTTAAAAAGACTACAAAAATATTAGAGTGAATTTCAATAATTGTCCTTTATCTTTATATCTAATTTCAGGTGCTGTCCTTTACCTTTAAAATTGATGAGTTTTGTACTTTATCTTTCTCAATATTACACAGTTTGTCATTTTTGCCTAACCCAGTTAGTTTTTTTCATTAGATCAGATCACACAAGGGTATTTAAGTCTTTTTCCTGTCATTTAAAAATATTTTAACAAATAAAACAAAATACATTTTAAAAACTAATAATATATAGAGTTATAATTCACATCCAAATAATCAAATTGTGTGTGTGGTATTTTTAAAATATAAAAAGTATAAAAAGTGGTTGTGAGTGGAGGAGAGAGAAAATGTTACTGTTCATCTGTATATTTGGGGGACACTGTTCACCCCCTATAATTTTTTAATATATTTTGAAAGTGGTTGTGAGTGAAGGAGAGAGAAAAGGTAATGATAAAGGTATAAAAAATATTATTTAATTGAAAAGGAGATAGAAAATGTAGTGTTTTTTAGTGTAATTTAGGGTGAAAATATGATGGATTGGATGTGAATGCTCTAATATAAAGAAAATCATGTCTCTTTACCCCCTTCTCTACTTCTCTCCACTGCTACCCTCCACCACTCTCACATAGCCACCACCAACTGCCACCCTCCACCACTCTTACACTGCCGCCACCACCACCACCTTCTATAAGTTTGAACTCAAAGACCTGCGTCTATCAAGTAACAAATCAGCCTCTATTTTCCTTTTATAAATGCAGTCTTTTGTGTGATTTATTTAAAATTTATTTTGTATGTAGGCTGGTTGGTGATGATGATATCAAATCTTAACCTCTGGCGGATAGTGTTGACGGACAAAAGTAATCTTTCATGGATTTAGACGGCCCCTTTGTGATCGGCTTGCTCGGAGCTGCAGGCCTTCATTTCACTCCGATTGCTTGCTGGTGGGTTGCAACAAACAAGTATTTTAAATTCTGCCTTTAGGATATCCAATTTCAGTTACTTTATTTTAATGTCTAACCCGAATATTCAAAAATTGCAAATAGCACTTTACCCAAAAAAAAAAAAAATTTGCAAATAGCAATTAGGGCTTACACCTTCAATTTCAGTTACTCGCTTTGATTTAAGATTGTCGCACTGTGATTTCAGATTGTATGTAGGATTTGGGATGGACTTTTGGCTAAAGTGTCTTGGTTCTGACCTCCTGCACAAGATCCCAAAGCCTTTTCCTTTTTACCTTGAGAATGAATTTGTTGACATTTGATCTACAGTGGGAAGAAAATAAATGATGTTGACTTAATCAGTAGTCAAGTAATCATCGATCCTCATTTTCAAGTTATTTGCACAATTAGTACCTGCAAAGTAGAATGACAAAATTGTCCTCATGTGTCTTGCACATGACAAGATTTAACAAAAAAAAAAAAATTAACTAGGTTAGGCCAAAAGGACAAAGTGTGTAGCATTTGGAAACATAAAGTACTAAACTCATCAATTTTAAAGGTAAAGGACATCGACTGAAATTGGGTATAAAGATAAAGGACAATTCTTGAAATTCATTCAAAATATTATATTCAAAACGTTAGAGTTAAATGCTTGGTTGGTCCCTGTGGTTTGCAAAAATTTCATACTTGGTCCTAGTGGTTTACTAATTACACACGTGGTCCCAAAAGTTGTTAAAAATGAACTCGGTTGGTCCCTTGACCTAACCTCTGTTAAATTTCCCTGTTAACTGTATGTAAAATGACTATATTACCCTTAAAGAATTAAAAGAAATAAAAAATATATATAAAGAAGAACTATTCATCTTCTTTAACCTCCTGCTCCAAAATCAGAGCACCCCCTCCTTCTCAAAAGTCAAAACACATCCTTGTCTGTCACACCACCACCGCCTTGTCTGTCATCACCATCCTTGACATAATCACATCGTCGTCATCATCATCATCGACACATCGTCATCATTTCTAAAAGAAAAGAAACAGTTGAGACGGAGAGAACCTGGTTTCACGACTGTCGTCTTCATCATCATCGTCGACCACACGGCGGCGGTGCCATTGCCTATCTTCGCCGCTCTCTCTCTCTTCCCGATTTCTCTCTCCCCTTCGTCACTTTCTCTCTCTTTCGAGACCATACGTGTGCGTGTAAGGGTGGTGCGAGGTGGGAGAAGGTGGGGTGGGTGTGGTCGTCGGTTAACCGCCGGCATCGACGCCGATGTCCGGCGGGTCTGCTGGAAGAATACAGAGGGAGAGATTATAATGGTGGAGTATTGATTATCACCAAACTCAACTACCATTCTCTCAATCAAACACACACACCAAAAGATTCAACACAGAAATGGGGTTTGCTTGGGAAAGTCAAAGACCAGACAAAAGTGAGAATTAAATGTGGGAAAAAACGTACATAATAAAAGCTCAGTTTTGCAGAAGCATAAAAAGACCCTTAATTTGAAACCCACAGAAATAAAACGCATTAAAATCAAAATCCAAACGGAATTTAATCTTCGTTTTCAAAATGTTAAATGGGGTTGGGTTGCAGTGGTGGTAGTGATGGTGGAGATCAGAGGTTGAAGAAGAATTGGGTGGGACCCAGAAATGTTAAATATATAATTTTGTTTTCTTTTGTAATATATAACTAAAGGTAGTTTGGTAATTTGATATGGACTTAACTGGAGTATTTAACTATGTTAGCTGGTAAGGACCATTCATGTTATGAAAACGCAACCATTGGGCTCACCCGTGTTACAATTTTATAACCACTGGAACCAAGTGTGTAATTATTAAATTACTGGGATCAAATCTGCAATATTTGCAAACCACATATACCAACCAAGCATTTAACTCAAAATATTATAGAAAGTTTTACCCTGTTTCTGTCTTTTGATCTTTGAGTGATATTCCAAGGCGACAAAGCATCTTCTTGTTTTAAAACTGATGCGTATTTCAACTCACACCATTCTTGTTTTTCAATAATAATCACACACCCTTTTTCAATTTCACTTGTTAACAACACAAATGGGCGACGGTGATCAGGCACTTGAAGAACACTTCGATGTCCTCACTAAAACTGGTTTGAAAACTGGTGTCTCTAAACCCAGGTCAGATTTCTTGTCAAAATTCATCTTTTTTTTTGTTTATTTTATGATTTCTTGATTTTGAAAGTAAACCCATGTTGATTATAGCTTTTGTTAGTAAATTAAACATGTGATTATTCTTCAAGTTTGATGTTTATATACATTTCTAGGGTTTTGGTTATAGATTATATCTATAATTAGGGCTGCCCATTTTTACACGAAACCCAACCCGAATCCGAATCAGAGAATACCGAAAAACCCGAAAGCCGACCAATCCAAACCTTACATGGATCGGTTATCGGGTCACTTTTTCCTAGCAAAAAACCCGAACAAACCGACCTGAAAAACACGAAACTCGAAAAAAAAAACCAGAATATTTATTGTCTTTTTTTTAAGTGTTTTGGTTTGGAGTCTCTTGTATTGGAACATTAATTTTGGGATTTTTGAACATTATTATATCATATTGGCAAATGATGTTTGAATTTTGATGATTTTTTTAGTAGCGATATGAATTTTGATGATATTTTGTATAAAAAATACTTATTTTTTTCATTTTACATCTAAACCTGAAAACCGAACCATAATAACCCGAACTTTAAATGGGCCCGTTATTGGGTTAATTTTTCCCAGCTGAAAACCCAAACAACCCGACCCAAAAAACCTGGAACCCCGGGAAAAAATCCGAAAAAACCACTATCAATAATGTTATAAAAGCTCCCCATGAATCATGATAACCTAGTTTTTTTTTTTTTAACTCAACTTTCATTAGCTATTAGTCTTTTACAATCTTATGTTTTTATTTTTTATAAATATTTTAAAATTTTTAAAATTAAGTGAGGCAAATGAAATTGTATGGATCTTGGTTACTATCTAGTGATATTTTTTTTCCAGTTAACTTGAAATATCAGGTAATATTGAAGAAAAAAAAATCTTATAAATAATAATAAAGTTTCATAATTGTTCAATTTAAAGTCAAACTGAGAAAAAGAAAAAAAAACACAAAATACTAACCAAGATTCATGTATGTTTCCTTTGCCTCAATTTTAAAATTCATTAACATTTATGATATAAGTTCACAAGATTGGAACGCCTTACGAAAATTGAGTGAATTAAGAGGAACAAAAAAGCTTTGCGTGTCTTTGTGTTGATCATCAAACATATAAGTCAAATTTATGAATTTTAGTTTCTTGTACTTTAAGTAGTTCTTGTTAATTTACAACTGTACATAATGTCTTAAGGTTGCATATCCGTATTTATTTTATACAGAAGTGCTGTTCATAGAGACGGCGATTATCATCGAGCAGTTCACATTTGGATATTTGCCGAAAGTACACAACAACTTCTTCTCCAAAAACGTACCGATTGGAAGGATTCATGGCCCGGATTATGGGACATATCCAGTGCAGGTCATGTATCTGCCGGAGATACATCCCTTATCACCGCCAGGTAGATCATCACACCCTATCGAAACACTTGTTTAATAAATTCTTCCTTAAATTATTATCTTTAGAGTAAACTTTCGTTTTGCTCCCTGTGGTTTGGTCACTTTAACGGTTTTGCCCCAAACTTTTAAAAATAGCCATTTTCCTCCAATAATTTGCTATGATTTTTCCATTTTGCTCCCTGCGGGGAGCAAAATGGAAAACAGACAATTTGGATGGAGTTAGAGGCGGGGAGCAAAATGGAAAAACCATAGCAAACTATTGGAGGAAAATGGTTATTTTTAAAGGTTTGGGGCAAAACCGTTAAAGTGACCAAAACACAGGGAGCAAAACGGAAGTTTACTCTTATCTTTATATATCCCTTTAAATGGTTATGTGGTTTCCATGATAATAAATTAGTTTATAAATGTTATGTTTGTAGGAGAGAGCTTCAAGAAGAGCTTGGTGTAACCCTCCCAAATGACGCCTTTGAATTATTATTCATTTTCCTGCAAGAAAGGTAGACGCCGTTCTATCCGACTCGCGTGTGATCGTTAAGTTTTTTAAGATCGTTAGATGTTTTGCAATGTTACTTTATTAAATGAAAGAATTTTCACTTTCCTTGTTTAGTGTCTAGCCCCTTCGGGAAAGAAGTGCTAATATTATTATTGTGAATATTTTGCATTTGGTCCGTTGTAGTGTTACAAATAACGGAAAGTTCATCGATAATGAATTAGACGATGTTTATCTCGTGACAACACTTCACCCGATTCCTTTGGAAGCTTTTACTCTTCAGGTAATGGTTTATCTAATCATTGTTTATTTTCGGGAAAATACAAGGGTTGACCAATTTGACTATTTTTTTTCTCTCGTAGGAATCTGAAGTTTCAGCTGTTAAGTATATCTCGATCCAGGATTACAAGCAGTTACTTGCTAAAGGAGATCCTCATCATGTACCCTACGATGTGGATGGACCATACGGTCAACTATTTGACATAATAACCAAAAGGTACATCTTTTACCATCGTAATCCTGTTTAAGTTAACAAACTACGTTTTACGTTTCCGTATGCAGCTTATTGTTTACTTGGAACTTTTGATAGATATCAAGACAACACGCAAGCACGAAGTCAACTTCTGCAAAAGAAGCTTAACCGTTATTCTCCTATCTCACTCACTGCTGACGTTGTTTTCTATCCTTTACCTCTATATAATTTTTTGATCACATTTTTTTTGTAATAAAATATTGTTTCATATTTTATAAATTTTACGTAATCGTGTAGGTTTTAATATAATAATTAGGAATTTAATAAAATTTATTTATAACAGTTGACAGGTGTCACCGACGAGGACAAAGAAGTTCTGGTTTTACTAATACAAGCTGCAAGAATAATGGATGATATCTTTTACCAACAGGTTTATTAAATTAATTTCAACATATTTTTCTAAATTCATGAAATATTTTCTTAATTTGGTTCTCATCTTTACTTTAAAAAAAAAAAAAAAAACAGGTTTGGTGCAGCAATCCATCTTTAAGAGAATGGTTAAAGGGGCGTGATCAATTATCTGAACTAGACATGTTAAAATGGAAGTATTATTCGATAAATAAGAGTCCATGGTAAGATCCCGCTTTTAAAAGCACTATAGCTTCTCTTGTGTAGGATCTTTTTCATATTATAAATCTACTATTTTTTGTAAGATGTTAGAATTAACAGATTTTTCACAGGTCATGTCTAGATGAAAATGAAGCGTTTTTGACAACCGCAGACTCTGCTGTGAAATTGCTTCCGGAAGCCACAAAACCGGTTGCTAATTGGAAAGGTCTTGAATATAGAGCTGCGTTTCCCATTTTGAAACCGCCTGGTGCTAATTTCTACCCTCCAGATATGGATAAAATGGTATATGATTTTTATGTTTATATATTTGTCAGGAGTAAAGTACACAGTTGGTCCCTGTGGTTTACCAAAATTTTGGATTTGGTCCCTAGCTTTCCAAAAGTACACGGATGGTCCCAGTGGTTTGCACTTCGTAAATGTATTTAGTCTCTAACTCGGACCTCCTGAAACCTTAAGATTAGTTAGTTGGGGACTAAATGTGTTACAAAGTGCAAACCACGGGGACCATCCGTGTACTTACGAAAAGCTAGGGACCAAATCCAAAATCTTGGTAAACCACAGGGACCATCTGTGTACTTTACTCTATTTGTCACCTCTTTATTATTCTTGCAATCATGTTTACAATCTAAATTCACTCATATACTTAAATTATGTTCATGACAAATTTTGTTTTGAGGTTATAGGTGTTAATTTCGATCCATTAACTTATGAATGGGTCAATTTTGGTTAATTCTAAATCTCAAACGGCCAGTTGGGTTTCTGAAGGAGTATGGTCCCGGGCAAGGGCTTACAAACCATGCGCGCAGAGGACCATACCCAAACTTAGTCAACACAACGCTCGGCTATTTCCAGAGCTCCTGCGTGGACCCCATTCGTGCACACACAACAATGACAGATAGGGGTTCTCCTCGTAACCGCCCTGCGACATGAGAATAAGTAATCACTTTAAGGGATAAAACGGGTGTATGTTTAGTGTGAGAGAGTGAGAGAACGAATCCTTAGACTTGTGGTTGAAGGTTGGTATTTATAGCCGAAGAGTGTGGAGAAGGAGATGGCTGATGGGCCTTGGGCCGGACGTCACCAACATGGAATATCCGGTTTGTCCTCTCTGACATGACAAATAATGTTTGCAGAGGTAGAGGGGTGTTGGCGCACGGTGGTTGGTGCCATGTGGCTTGCCCAGTGTACTTGTTGTTGAGTCTGTCATCGGCTGCTAGTGGAGATCGTGCAACAGTGAATGCTCACGCTGATTGGCTACACGTCACTGTCCTTTTGTACTTCTTATCTCCTGCACGATTGATCATCGTGGGAATTGTATGGGCAGAGTCTGGCGCACACTGATTGGCTGCAGACTCCTGCCACTTGTACTAGTTGTACCTGCCGTAGGCCCGTAGCTGTCATTGCCGTGTGTGCGCGGATGGGGTCCGCACAAGAGCTTTGGAAATAGCTAAGTGTTGTGCTGATTAAGTTTGGGTATGGTCCTCTGCGCGCATGGTTTGTAAGCCCTTGCACAGGATTTGGGACCATGCCCCTTCAGTTTCAGTAATGACAGTAATCTTTGTTTACCAATCTAGCGGTATACATTCATAAATTTTATCAGTAATAGCAACAATTAATTTAACTTATTTATTAGAAAGTTAAAAGCTTTGCGGGTCAACCCAACCCGAACCGGACTAAAAGTGACCCGTTTCGACTCGAACCCATTTTGGCCCGTTACCCAACCTATCATCTTCCCATTTCTACTTAAGACTAATCATATAACCTTTGCTGTGTCAGGAATTTGAATCATGGATGGAATCGCTTCCAGAGAACGAAAAGCAAGAAGCAACAGGCTTTTTTAACGTTATAAGAAGACATAACGACTCTCATTCTAATAATTCTAGTGATCTCTATATCATCCCGTACTCTAAAGAATATTCATTGTTTCTTGCAAAAGCTGCTGAGTTATTGCATAAAGCAGGGGATTTGACCAGCTCACCTAGGTATAGAGTTTATTAAATCATCTAACTTGATAACTTCGTATTTATACGTATTTTATGGTACGTGCTTTATTAAACTCGTTTTTAATGATTTTTTTAGTTTGAAGAGACTATTACATAGCAAGGCTGATGCTTTCCTCTCAAATGATTATTACGACTCTGATATAGCCTGGATGGAATTGGTAAGTATACACTTCACTCTATTATATATCACCATTTTTCCGATGTATGTTCTAAATGAAGTTTTATATTACACAAAGTACAAAGTATTGTTTTTCTATATAAAAGATATTGGTGTCCATAGGGCTGCAAACGCGTTAAGGAAATAAATGTGTTCATGAACTGTTTATGAATACTTACCGAACGAGATTTTCTGTTCGTGTGCGTTCATTGAGGAAACGAACGTGTTCGTTTGTCGACTTTAGGTAACGAACACAAACAAATGTTCACGAATGCAAACAATTATTAAATATATTTTATAGTGGGAATTTTATATATCAAAAGGTATAATATAAAATTTAAAAACCCTAACGAAGTATCGAACACAAACGAACATAAACAAATAGGTTACCGAATGTTCATGAACATAAATGGACGAACACACCCTCTGTTCATGTTCGTTCGTTTAACTAAACGAATGAAATTTCTTGTTCTTGTTCGTTCATTTATTAAACGAACAAACACAAACGAACTTCCTGCCGAACGGTTCACGAACTGTTCACTGAACGTTCTGTTCGTTTGCAGCCCTAGGTGTACATTATGAAGATAGCATAAATACAAAAAAAAAATCTTTCCTTCAGTTAAACTTGGTAAATACGTAATTCTATTGTATTGAATATTGTGTGTAATCAAGGAGAATACAAGAGATATAAATAGAGTAAACATTTACATAATAAACCCTCTAATATAAACTAAATATATATTTGTCTAATATTCCCCCGCAAGCTAAGGCCGAGGTTCGACCTGTAGCTTGGATCTCAAAAGAAGAAATCGTTGTGACGGTAAGGCCTTAGTAAACACATCAGCGATCTGATCATGTGTGGAGATAAATTGGACATGCAATTTTCGTTGAGCCACCTTTTCCCGAACAAAATGAAAGTCAACTTCAACATGTTTCGTTCTTGCATGGAAGACCGGATTAGCCGACAAGTAGGTAGCCCCCAAGTTATCACACCACAATGTTGGAGCAATCTTAACAGGAAAACATAATTCTCTCAAAAGCGTCTCAAGCCAAGTCAGTTCAGCAACATTGTCTGCAAGAGCTTTGTATTCGGATTCTGTAGATGACCGAGAGACAGTTTTCTGTTTACGGGCAGCCCAAGAGACAAGATTCCTGCCTAGATATATAGCAAATCCGCCGGTGGATCGACGGTCATCCGGGCAACCAGCCCAATCTGCGTCAGAGAAGGCAGTGAGTTGAGCATCCGTATAAGCATGAAGTAACGAACCCGAATCATGACGAAGGAGAAGACCATGATTGATTGTGCCCTGAAGATACCGTAATATTCGTTTAACCGCTGACCAGTGATTAGTTGTAGGAGCCTGCATGAATTGGCAGACTTTGTTGACTGCAAAGGCAAGGTCGGGTCTAGACAATGTAACATACTGTAGTGCCCCAACCATTTGGCGATATTGAACTGGGTTGTCATGGGGAGGACTGTCACTGAGAGACAGATTAGACGAAGTGGTCATGGGAGATGGAACCGGTTTAGCAAGAGACATGTTGGCCCGGTGAAGCAAGTCTAGTATATATTTCTTCTGAGACAAAACAATATCCCTGTCACGGTAAACAATCTCAATACCCAAAAAGTAGGACAATTTTCCCAAATCTTGTAGAGCAAAGGTATGACTTAGACGACGTACGATAGTGTCAATAGCAGCCGAGTCATTTCCCGTGAGTATGATATCATCGACATAAACCAACATGTATAGCAGCGTTTTACCTGACGAGTAGATAAACAAGGAAGGATCCGTTTTAGAGCCCCTAAAACCGAGGCTGCGTAGGACAGAAGAGAGTCGATGAAACCATGCCCGGGGTGCTTGTTTGAGGCCATAGAGAGACTTGTGAAGGAGGCACACGTGATCCGGTCTCATGGGATCAACAAACCCTGGCGGTTGTTGTAGGTAAACGGTTTCCTTGAGATCCCCATGTAAAAATGCATTTTGAACGTCTAATTGGCGGAGGGGCCAACCTTTTGTAACAGCAATAGAAAGGACCGTACGGATAGTAGTAGCCTTAATGACTGGGCTAAAAGTGTCATGATAGTCAACACCCGGTTGTTGTCGAAAACCCTTAGCAACCAAACGCGCTTTGTAACGCGTGATAGCCCCAGTTTGGTCTTGTTTCATTTTGTACACCCATTTACAATCCACAACATTAGTGTTCGGACTACGTGGAACCAATGACCATGTGCCATTCCGAACTAGAGCTGAATATTCATCAGCCATGGCCTGTCGCCAGTGAGGATCTTTGTTGGCAACGCTAAAGGAGGTAGGTTCGGTAGGTGGGGAGATATAGGAGGTATTTGCGGAAGGATTATAACGGTTGGTTTTCTTTGGATTAGGTCGTAGATTTGGTGGACGGGTGCGGATAGGTGGTGGTGGTGGAGGGGTAGGAATCGGTGAGGCTGAAGGGGCTGATGTGGGTTGGTTTGGGGATGTAGAAGAGGTGGAATCAGGGGCTGATGTTGGGCCAGTAGGGGTGGTAGGCTGGTTTGGGGAGGGGCTGTTGGTGGGTGACTCGGGTAATGGAAAGGATGTAGGTGAGTTGGATGGAGCCGAGGGTACGGTATGTGAAGTGGGATAGGAGGAGTAGTAAGGAGATGTGGGTATAGGACTGGGTTGAGAGGCACGAGGTGAGGGTTGAAAGGGGAAAACATGTTCATGAAACCGAACATGACGGGCTACATAGAGACGATTGGTTTTGGGATCAAAGCACCGATACCCGTGATGGAGGGTACTGTACCCGAGAAACACACACGGGATAGACCGAAAATCTAATTTGTGGGAGTTGTATGCACGAAGATGTGGGTAACATTGACACCCAAATACCCGGAGAAAGGAGAAATCGGGTTGATATCGAAAAAGTTGCTCGAATGGGGAGACTCGTGAGTTCGAGCGAGAGGGCATTCGATTAATGAGATAAACAGCGGTGCCAAAAGCAAAATCCCAAAACCGCTGTGGAACATGTGATTGGGCCAGTAAAGTAAGCCCGGTTTCGACAACATGGCGGTGACGTCTCTCGACAACACCATTTTGCTCGCTTGTATGTGGACAAGAGAGTCGATGGATGATGCCACGTTCCAAAAAGAGAGGTGATAACCTGCGGAACTCGCCCCCCCAGTCTGTTTGAACCGATTTTAATTTTGTTTGAAATTGACGTTCAGCCATGGTGATGAATTGTTTAAATGTTTCGAAGACATCTGACTTAAGTTTTAATGGGAAGAACCACATAAATTTAGAGTAATGATCCACACACAAAAGAAAGTAATTGTGACCATCAAATGAGGTAACAGATGCAGGTCCCCATACATCACAAATAACCAAATCCAAAACATGTGAACTATGATAATCAGATAAAGGTAAAGATAGTTTGGAAGATTTTCCCACGCAACAAGAGTCACAAGCAAAACTAGACTTCAAAAGTTGATGATGGGGATGTCCAAGTCTTTGATGCCAAGTCTTGGAGGAGGCACGAGCAGTAGAGAAAGCAACTTTGGGAACATCTTGAATCCGAGGAAGACAAAATGTATATAGACCATCATTGCTGGGACCCGTGAGGAGGGTAGTGCGTGTAGACTTGTCCTTCACAGAAAAGAAAGTAGAGTGAAACTCAAAAAACACATTATTATCATGACAGAATTGTTGAACAGAAAGTAGGTTTTGTTTGATTTGGGGAACATGAAGAATATTTTTAAGTGAAAAGGTTTTGTTGGGTGAGTAGTAACGAGTAGAACCAATATGAAGGATAGGGAGAGGCTTACCATCACCAACACGAAGATTGTCCCCACCGAAATATGGCTCGGAATAGTCAAAAGTAGAAAGATCAGGAGCAACATGATTAGTGGCACCTGTGTCCGGACGCCAAGGTGTGGAAGATTGAGAGTGAACATCCGAGTAGTTTGCAGATGGTGACCGTCCCCGAATAGTAGTTGGGTCCCTGTTGGGACATTGAGACGGGATGTGGCCGATGCCACATCGGTTACAGGTACCATACACGGTGGTTTGGGTAGAAGCCCATGGAAACGGGTTACGGTTATTACCATTGTTTGGTGGGTTACGGCTGTTGTTGTTGGAATTGTTGTAGGAGCCTCTACCACGACGATTATTGTGATTGTTTTGGCCCCGACCCCGGTTGTAACCAGACCTGTTGGTGTAAAAGGCTTGAGATGGTGGCTGTGTAGGTGTGGGTTGTAAGTTAAGGTGGGTCAAAAGTTGTTGCAAGGCCTGAAGAGTTGGATTAGGTTGAGGGTCAGAGGCGGGCTGTTGGTCACGGCTGTTGGTCACGGCTGTGAAGGCTTGGGTAGGGGGGATGGATTCGGGTTTTCTAACCAGAAAATCATGGTCAGATAAGAGTGCATATAATTCACTGAACGCTGGAGGAGATTGTCGAGCAACTATATTACCTTTGAGACCACGATATTCTTCCCGTAGTCCAGCAACAGCAAGCATAACCAAATCTTTGTCTTTGACAGGTTCACCAATATTGGCAAGTGCATCAGCATATTCTTGTGCTCGTTCAAGATTGGACGATGGTGACTCGTCACTTTGCATGGCAATCTTCAATAGTTGCTGTTTGAGTGTAAACTCACGTGAGATAGTGTTTGGAGCATACGCTCGTTCAAGGGCTAACCACAGGTCACGTGATGTTGTGGTGTGTTGAACATGACCAAAAGCAGATTCAGATATTGTTGACAAGAGAAGCATGCGAATATGCGCATCATTGGACAGCCAAGTTGCATGGTTCGGATTATCTTGAGGTTTGGGGGCAGGCTGTTCGGTGGAAGGGGAGGCTGCTGGGATGGTGGCTGCTGGACAGGGGATTGATCCATCCACATATCCATAAAGGTTGTTTGTAACCAAAAAGGGGTGTAGAATGGCTTTCCAGTAGCCATAATTCGTGGGAGACAGTTTGAATGCAAACTTGTGGGAATTGTGAGTGGTTTTGGCGGCATCAGAAAAGGATTGAAGGAGTGCCATCGGAGATGAAGGCTGATCGACTGATAGGCTGATCGGAAAATAGAGTAATTATGGTGGCGGCAGAATTAGGGTTCCAGAGTCAAGGCTCTGATACCAAGTTAAACTTGGTAAATACGTAATTCTATTGTATTGAATATTGTGTGTAATCAAGGAGAATACAAGAGATATAAATAGAGTAAACATTTACATAATAAACCCTCTAATATAAACTAAATATATATTTGTCTAATACCTTCTTTTTGCTAAATTTGGCTCTCATCGTTTTCCTCCTTTATCTTCCTAAGGACTCTAAGTTGGATGTTACTATCGGCCCATACGAGACTTATGAAGATGTTCTATTTGGGTACAAGGTAATCTTGTCTTGCAACTTTGCTTATTTTTATTTATATATATATTTTTTTAATTTCTTGTTGTTATGTACTTCATGGGTAATGACCATGGTTTTTCCTTAGGCGACATTCGAGGCATTTATTGGGATTCGGGATGATAAAGCAACCGCTCAAGTTAAACTCTTTGGGGATCAGTTGCAGGTATAACGTTGAATGTATTCATGATCAAGTTTACTTAATTTCAATATTATTTATTTTTGTTTATGTATTAGTTTATCTAACCCATTAGAGTACATAGGTTTTGGAACAAAATCTTCCAATGGACGACACGTACAAATCACCAGATGTGATAGCTGCACCTATTCGAGTCATCCAGCTTGTTTATAATTCAGGGGTGAGTCCATAAAATTTTCAGTTTTGTTTTACTAGACACATAATTATTATGGGTAAAGTTCTTGTACAAATAATCTTAACATACTAAACATACAAATTGAAGGAAAACTCAAAAAGACAAGGTGGCATTTTTGTAATTATCAATAACTATCAAAGTTACTCTACAAATATACCTAAAAAAACCTAACCACTCCCCCCACCCCCAAAAAAAACCTAAACCCCCCACCCCCAAAAACCTAAAAAAACCTAACCCCCCCCCCCCCCCCCCAAGCTAAAATGCTAAAAACTAAACCCCCCAAAAAACCTAAAAAAATCTAAAAAAAAAAAACACACACAAATTATTTTATTTTTTTAACATTTTTTATTAAAAAATCGCTACTTTTAGTAGCAGCAAAAAAAAAACATTTTTTTTTTTTGCTGCTACTAAAAGTAGCGATTTTTTAATAAAAAATGTTTAAAAAAAAATTTGTGTTTTTTTAGGTATTTTTGGTTGTAACTTTGATAGTTGGTGGTAATTACAAAAATGCCACCTTGTCTTTTTGGGTTTTCCTTCAATTTGTATGTTTAGTATGTTAAGATTATTTGTATTTGATCTTTTGCCTAATTATTATATATAAAAGGGCATGGGGTTAGCTACAGTACCCATGCCCTTTTTTGTCTTTTTGTATACATCACCCCTCAACTTTCAGAATTGACTATTACACCCCCTTAACTTTCTAAAAACTTTGAACCAAATCATTTTATGACCCACTCGAGTTTTATGTTATTTTTATGTACGTGTCGGCATAAATTCAAGTTGGTTTACGTTCCGACGTATATTTTATCGGACACGTTCTTATTAGATTATATAAATTTGACTTACTTTACGTTTCGACATCGCCGCAATGCGTGAGACCATTCTTTAACTTAAAAAACACTAAATTCTTAAGTGCTTATTTTTATGTACATGCTGGTATAAATTCACATTGGTTTACGATTTGAGGTAATTTTTTTCCGGAGACGAATTGGGTCTGGTATAAATGTATAATAAGTTTTCGTGCTTATTTTTATGCACGTTTTCAGTTGGTCTACGTTTTGACGTAAGTTTTGTTCGGAAACGAGTCGGGTTAAATCCGAGTTACTTTACGTTTTGATGCCACCGCAACGTGCGGCGTTTAAAATCTCTAGTTTAACAAAATTATACAGAATACCATTTAAATAAGATTTGTTTTTTGTAATGTTAATGAAGGATGTGAAGGGACCTCAAACTGTCGCTTTCAATCTTCCAAACGATGAGCGTATCGTAAAAGATCGTGGTTCATCAATGGTCATGTTGAAGAATGTTTCTGAGGCAAAGTAAAGTTAACACTCCATGATTATATTCTTAGAACCGTTTAAATTAAGTTGCGAAAATGATTTGATAACCAGTTTTCTTAATTCCTAATGCTTAAGCAGGTTCAAGCTAATTCTTCAGCCTATAGCTGATTTGTGTATTGTAAAAGAGCAGCGGGGACTTGTTGACTTTGACTCTTTTTTCACTCACACAATATGCCACGAGTGCTGTCACGGGATTGGACCGCATACGATAACACTTCCAAGTGGTCAAACGTCTACTGTGAGATTGGTCGGTTTCTCGATCGTTTTTACAGTTTCTCTATAGGTTTTTGGATGGCGTAATTGATTTGTTTCCTCATTATGAAACAGGAGCTACAAGAACTTCACTCGGCCCTTGAAGAAGCTAAAGCCGACATTGTTGGCCTTTGGGCCCTAAATTTCCTTATTGCTAAGGTTAGTTAGTAGTAAGGGCATAGTATACCGTATACGTATTCACTTTAAATTTAAGTTTTTGTGCTAAAAATAGTAAAGTTATTTATTTGTAACATGAGGTCCATATCTCAAAATATTAAAATATATTAAATAGTAACTCTTCGCTATATCACTTTACCTACAATCATGGTTGTAAAAATCGCGCCTAGCCTCTGATTAGTCGTCGATTAATCGCTAGTTGGAGGTTTACCGAGTAATTTTCATCTAATCGGCCAATTAATCTCTAGGCGGTCAGAAGTAGTCAAATCCGGTCCTAATCGGCCAAAAATTGGTGGCAGTCTAGCGATTCGGCCAAAACCTGTAAATTCCGACCAGGTTCCGGCCAAAACTGTAAATTCTGGCAATTAATCCTATCTCCGTCCTAATATGGGTCGAAGAAGGTGTTAAAACATGTCTACTTAAAAAAATTACGTATAAAAATGTGTGTATATATATGTAAAATCTCAAACTAATTAATCCCTATTAATCCAGATTAATCGCTAGTCGGTACCCCATCGGCGGACTAGCGCCTAGCGATTCTTACAACACTGCCTACAATAAGTATATGTACATGTATCGTGTATGCTGTATAATGTTTGTAAAAATTATGTGATCAATATAAATGTTCTGTGTGTATATGGAAGTATATGCTTCGGCCAACAAAATTTTGACTTTAACATTTGGTTGATTGTCAAGAGTAATATATATCAACAAGATTGTTTGACTTTTAGTTGGTTGACCAGGATTTGCTTCCAAAGAGCCTTGTTAAGTCTATTTATGTTTCTTTCCTGGCTGGCTGCTTTCGCTCAGTACGTTTCGGGCTAGAGGAAGCTCATGGGTAACTCAGCTAATCACCACTCTTTAACTTTATGTTATTATTTTTATTATTATTACATTGTGTGCTGTTTTAATATTTATGGTAATTGGTTTTTGGTTCATGTTAATCAGCAAGGGACAAGCGTTACAGTTTAACTGGTTATTTGAGAAAGGGGGCTTTGTTTTGCATCCTGACCAAACGTTTTCCGTTGACTTTGATAAGGCATGATTCTCCAAGTCTTTTTTTTTTTTTTTTTTTTTTTATAAAAGTATTTCATATTTATTTGGATTTTTTTCATATGTTTTAATAGATTGAAGGCGCAGTCGAGAGCTTAAGTAGGGAAATACTTACGATACAGGCCAAAGGTGACAAAGACGCAGCACAAAAGCTTCTTGAAACATATGGGGCAATGACACAGCCTTTGAATATTGCTTTGGAAAAATTGGCAAAGGTTCAGGTAATTTCAAATGTTATCGGTTCTCATAGTTCTAGTTTTATGATATTGAACTTATGTTACTCGTATACAAATCACCGGTAAGAGGTGGCAATTTTGACCTGTTACTCATAACCGGTTAGAATAAATATTATTGCTTAAAAAGCAAGCTTGTTAAAAGCTTCAAACGGGTCAAAACTTGAAAGTGTTTTTAATGCATAGCATCACACATCATTTTTTTTAGAAGAATAGATCATGACTGAGATATTATAGTTTTTATAATCATATTTGACTTCTTAATTAGAGTAATGTACACGGATGGTCCCTCTGGTTTACCAAATTTTTGGATTAGGTCTCTAGCTTTCCAAAAATACACGGATGGTCCCTGTGGTTTGCACTTTGTAACACATTTAGTCTTTAACTTTTTCTAGAAGTACATGGATGGTCCTTGTGGTTTGCACTTTGTAACGCATTTAGTCCCTAACTTGGACATACTAAAACCTTTAGATTGATGGCCGGGGACTAAATGCGTTACAAAGTGCAAACCAGTGGGACCACCCTTGTACTTTTGGAAAGCTAGGGAACAAATCCAAAATTTTGGTAAACCACAGGACCATCTATGTACTTTACTCTCTTAATTATATTTAAAAATATAAATTTGGGAAAAAACTTCGTTTCTGGTCATCTGACTTGACATGTTTTGACCCGTACCAAAAATCCAAATCAATACTACCAGTTTATATTTCTATATTTTCATTTGATGGATATTTTCTTGATTATTTGCAGGTTCCGGTTGATATAACACCGGATTTTCCAGTCGTTACCAACTTACTGCGCAAAAATTAACAACCTTTAGTAGTCTTTCTTCACTTTGGATTCGCCTATGGCTTTATTCGCTATTTGGTTATATTTCACATTTTTAAGCTAAATAGGCTTGTTAGATTAAAGATGTGTGTACAAATTTGGTACAAGATATTTTATCTATTTATGACCAATAAATTTTTAAGTTGCAATTTGTTTTTTAGTCAATGCTAACCAACATCAACAAGACTGTAACCCACCGGCTTCTTTAACCGCACATCTTGCACAAAGTTTCTTAACTTAACTGCATCACTCCAGCTTCCGGCAGCAACATATGTATTCGCTAACGAAACATAGTACCCGACATTTTTAGGTTCCAAACCGAAAAGAATCTGTCCCACTTTCTTCCCCATTTCCACATCTCCATGATAATTACACGAACTCAACATCGCCCCCCAAACACCATGATCTGGTTTCACCACCGTTTTCTCTATGAACTCGTAAGCCTCGTTTAACCTCCCCGATCGGCCCAACATATCCACCACGCAAACGTGGTGCTCCGTAACGGGCTCAACGCCATATACGTCAGACATACGGTTGTAATATCTTAAACCTTCATTGACGAAACCTGAATGAGCACAAGCTGATAATAAGTTGATAAAAGTGGTTTTCGTCGGTTTTTCACCGGATTTTATCATTTCGTCAAATAAAGTTATCGCCTTTTGACCTTTACTGTGAAACCCGTATGCGGAAATCATCGAATTCCAGCTTGCGATATTCTTTTCCGACGAAGAGTTGAATAAACAGATCGATATGTCTAATCTTCCGCAGTTGCTGTACATGTCGATAAGAGCCGCGACTATGAAACAATTTTCGTGAAAGTTCGATCTTAAAACATGTCCATGGACCTGTTTTCCGTGCCTGATCGATCCAAGTTGCGTACACGCTGACAAAATTGTCGAATTAGTGATCTCGTCAGGTTTAAAATCAAGATTTTGGAACAACTGTAACACGGTTTTAGCTTTCTTGTTTTGAGAAAGAGCGGAAATGATGCAATTCCATGAACAAAGATTGGGGTTCGAACACAAGTCAAACACCAACATTGCAGAGTCAACATCCCCGAATCTGCCATACATTGTAATTAACGCGTTCATTACACGAACGTCTTTATCAACTAAAGTTTTATGCGCAAACCCGTGAACGAGTCTCCCATGAAACACCAAATCAAGGTTCCCACAGGCGGATATGACGTTTACGAGTGTAACGAAATCATGTTTTGTGTCCGATTCTCGTCTCATTAACTTGAACGTTTCTAAAGATTCGGAATAATATCCGTTTTGCGTGCAGCCTGTGATCATCGCATTCCAGCAAGCGGTGTCAGCAACCGTTGAAACGCTTTGTAACAATGCGTAAGAAGCTTTCAAATCTCCACAACTCGTGTACATGCAGATTAAGGAGTTAATCGAAAGAATATTGTTTGAAAACCCTAATTTCAGTTGCCAGCTATGCACCGATTCGCCAAATCGAAGAAATTCAGGTGAATTGCAAGAAGAAAGAACCGCTAAAACCGTTGATAGCGTGCATTTCAAACACCGATGCATCAGTTTCTTGAATAGAAGTTGCGCAAACCGAGAATTCCCATTTTGCGCATAACCGGATATCATCGTATTCCACGAAATCAAGTCGATATCTTGTGTAGACGTGAACAAAGTCTCGGCTTTTTCCATTTGGTTGCATTTTGAGTACATGTTCATAAGACTGTTCATCACTAAAACACACGATCGATTAAAACGACTAAAACTTCTAATCACGAATCCATGAAGGGTTTTTCCCTCGATTAAAAGCATCGAATCTGCACATAATGAAAGCAAAGAAAGTATTGTTACCGCATCCGGTAGGATTGATCCCGTTAACTGCATCTGTCTTAAAAGATCAAAGGCTTCAAGAATCATTCCGTTTGAAGAAAACCCGTTGATCATTGTATTCCAAGAAACCAAATCTTTGACATAAATCCGTTTAAAAACAGTTTCGGCGGCATCAACATCTCCGCATTTAGAGTATAACGAAACGAGAGAGTTTAGTACAGAAACATGAGCGGTCTCGTTGTATCCGAGTTTTATCGCGAACCCATGAACAACTTTTCCATTACTCAAATCTAGCAAAGAAGTTGACGCTGAAATCGCACACGATAAGCTGACGTTATCAACCTCGGTTCCACAAGAAACCATTTTCTTGAAATACCATAAAGATTTATCGAGTCGATCATTGCTTAAACAACCACTTATCAAAGAGTTCCATGAGATCTTATTTTTCATTTCTGTTTCACGAAACATTCTTTCCGACGAGCCCAGGTCACCGCGTTTAGCGTATGAATTAATCAGAGCGTTACGCAGATCACAATCCGAAAGCAAACTGTTCTTTACACCTAAACTATGAATAAGTTCTAAACATGCTAATCTGATCGTAGTTCTTGAAACCGCTGAAACGACAATCACAAGAGTTAAAGAATCAAACTTGATTCCATCCTGCAACATTTGAACAAACACACAAACTGCATCTCTAACCAACCCGTTGTTAACCGCACTCGTTATCATCGCATTCCACACAACCACATCTTTACAACAAATCTCACCAAAAACCGCAACCGAAGAAGCATAATCTCCCCCTCGAGAGTACGCCATAACGAGTGACGTGGACGCTGGTAAATGGGCAAGAACACCGGCTTTTAATGCTAAAGCATGAACATTTACTACACTTTGAAGATTGGGCCTCATTTTACAACACTCAACAAGATTAAGAACATCAAAAAAGTTGGTGTATAAACGTTGTGCTCTCTGAGGCATTTCGTCGAACAGGTGGCGGGTGCTGTTGTAAAATCTTTGTGAAACATGGGAATTGATGATGTGATTGTTACAGGCTTTGGGTATTGAAGATGGGATGATTTTGAGAATGTTTTTCGAAGTTTTGTGTAGTACACTTTTACCTGCACATCGAATCATGCGTCGTTGTTATTGTTGTATTTTACAAAACGTTGATACTAAACGAAACTATGGTTTTTGTTTGGCACAAAAATTGACTCGGTGTTTGTTGTACCCAATGCGAATCCGCTTGTACATTTTCAGATTTTGGTCAAATAGTCAACAGGGAAAATTTATTTATTTTATATATATTAAAGAAGAAGGTCGGTGGAGAAATCCACCAACCCCTTCTACCCCATAAACTTTGATATAATGACAAACAACCCCTCTAATTTTATACATGTCATTTTTACCTCTAAAGATTCAAACCCCTTCTACCCCATAAACTTTGGTATAATGACAAAACAAATCCTCTAATTTTATACATGTCACTTTAACCTCTAATATATATATAATAAGGTCGGTGGAGAAATCCACCAACCCCTTCTACCCCATAAACTTTGGTATAATGACAAAACAAACCCTCTAATTTTATACTTGTTACTTTTACCTCTAAAGATTCAAACCCCTTCTACCCCATAAACTTTGGTATAATGACAAAATAAACCCTCTAATTTTATACATGTCACTTTTACCTCTAAAGATTCAAAAGTTTCGAATTTATCCTAAAATTAATTTTTTGCGTTGTTTTTTTTTTGATGTACGTGTCCGTATAAATTTGAGTTCGTCTACGCTTTAACGTGATTTAAAAAAAAAATGAGTCGGGTCAGTTACAAAATGTTTTACTTTTATGTACGTTTTGATGTAAATTTTGTTTGAAAACAAAATCGGGTCAAATATAATATGTTTCATTCGACGAGATAAATTTGAGTTACTATATGTTTCGACGTAAGTTTAGTTCAGAAACGAGTTGGGTCGATTTTAGTCTATACTTTATCACGTTGCGTACGATGCCGCCACAAGTATTTATTTTATGTACGTTTTGGATTGGTCTACGTTTCGACGTAAATTTTGTTTGGAAACAAGTCGGGTCAAATATAATATATTTTCATTCAACGGCATGAATTCGGATTACTCTATGTTTCAACGTAAATTTAGTCCGGATACGAGTCTGATTGATTGTAGTCTATAATTTATCACGTCGGGTATGGCGCCGCCGCAACGCGCGACAGGTAAAAAAACTAGTATAATCTTAAAAGTAAATGTCGGTGGATATTACATCAATCCACCGACTTTACTTTACTTAAATATTGATAATATAAACACTAAATCAAATGTAAATGGTGCTGTAGTGGTTTGTAAGGTTTTCTTTGAATCCTTTCAACGTCGGTTCGATCCTACCTTTCTCTGTTTCAATTCAACTTTTTTGGTACTCCCTGGGGTGTTGGCCCATTATTGTATTTATTCCAATAGAATAATTAGTTTGTACGTTTGGTTCACCTAATGACTTTAATGTTTTCTATATTCTTAACATTTGATGTTTCAAATTCAGAAATTATCACCATCAAGTTTTACTGAAATAATTCTTCTTATGAAAAAAGGTTTATATATTGTGAATTATGTTTCTATTAAAAATACACAGGGCCGGCCAACCCGTGCCGTCGCTCGAAGCCCGAATTTTTAAAGGGTCCGAAAAGTTTTTATAAGTTTTTATATATATATATATATATATATCCATGTATTATGTAAGAAAAATGTTGGTGGTGGAGTGAAAAAGTTATCTCAAGATATGCATCCATGTATTATGTAACAATTTTTGGGCCTAATTTCTTTTTGTCGCCCGAGGCCTAAATATTTTTTTAAAGTTCTCGGGGACGGCTCTGAAAATACATACACTAGAGTCAAATAAACTTGATCAGTAAGGCATTAATAATCATTGAAGTGTTCTGTTCTATTCTATTTTGTTGAAGTGTTCTGCTTTGGAAACGAGTAAGGTCAAATATAATACGTTTTTGTTTAAAAAAACATTTTTTACGTGCATATTTTTATGTATGTATCGGTATAAATTTGAGTTGTTCTACGTTTCAACATAATTTTTTTTTGTGAAGCAAGTCGGGTCAGATATACTACGTTTTCATTCGATGGCGATGTAATTTTTTTAAGTAAAGAGTCGGGTCAAATATACAGTATAAATACGAGTTACTTTAACTTTCGACGTCGCCGCAACGCGCGGCGGGTCAAAATCCTAGTAAAAATAAAAATTTAAAAAAAGTGAATTGCAAGGATTGTCCTTTATCTTTATACACATTTGCAGGCGTTGTCCTTTATGTTTAAAATTGACGAATTTTGTACTTTTTGTTTTCAAATCATACACGTTTTGTCCTTTAGCCTTAACCCAGTTAGATTTTTCTGTCAAATCTGGTCATGTGCAATGCACATGAGGGTAAAATTGTCTTTTCACCATATTCTTAAAAAATATATGTAAAAAAAATTCATATATCATAACAAAACCCTCTTCTTCCCCAATTCTCCCTCTCTCCCACTTACCACCACCACTATCACTACCATGTTCGTCACTATTGCCATTTTCCTCTTTGTTAGAAACTAGAAATATTGATGGATTTTTATACTTTTGACTTTTACTCTAGTTTCAACTTATCAGATTGGCTTGATTAATGGGGTTAGGTTTACGGAAGAAGTCATGGAATGGGTTGGGTATACTTCTGTTTTAGTGGCATCAATCTGTGTCCAGGGCATTCACTGTGGTGTTTGTGATGATGATGATTGGGTTTATATTTATGAATTAGAGGTTGAAAAAATGATAGGTCGAATGGAAATGAAGGTAATTTTAGAGCCTACAGTGTATCCGTTAAGTGCCTCTTATCTCTCAAAAACTGTCAATTCTTCAGATCCGATGATGGGTTTCTTCATATCCAGCACCAATTCCTCAGATCCGATGAGGACTGTTCTTCAGATCCAATCTTCGTCGACTGTACAGACTGACATCAGTCACCGTTGATGGAGACTATTCAGATCTGACGTGTGGGTTGGTAGATGGTGGTAGGTGGAGGGTTGTGATGGGGGTTAGCAGATGGCGGTGGTGATGATTGTTGAAGGAGGGCTGGTAGTGGTGTTGTTGCCTTGTTGGCGATGGTGGTTGTGGTAAGGATGGTGGTGGTGGTAAATTAGAGAGACAGAGAGGGAGAAGTGAGAATGAGAGAAAGCCCATGGTTTTTTTATTTATTATATCTTTTATTTTTTTTTTCTATTACAAGTATTTTTAAGGAATAGGGTGAAAAGACAATTTTACCCTCATGTGCATTGCACATGATCAGATTTGACAGAAAAATCTAACTGGGTTAGGGCTAAAGGACAAAACGTGTATGATTTGAAAACATAAAGTACAAAATTCGTCAATTTTAAACATAAAGGACAACGCCTGCAAATGGGTATAAAGATAAAGGACAATCCTTGCAATTCACTCATTTAAAAATTAGAAAAGATTTTGGTGTAGTCGCTGGTAACTCTTTATACAAATAAAAATTTTAGAAAAATAGAGTAAAATGCTAAAATCGTCCCTAAGGTTTTATTTTTGTTGTTATTTCGATCCAATTGACAAATTGGGTTAGAAATTTATGTTTTTTTTTTTTGCGTCTTCCTCATTTAAATGATAGAGCTCCTAATGGAGTTCAGGCATAAAATGACGATTATACCCTCCATTTAAATGAGGAAAACGACAAAAAAAAAAAAAAAGGAAATTTCTAACCCAGTTTTCAAATTGATTGAAAATGACAACAAAAATGAAACATAAAGCATCTAGATACAAAAAGTTTTACTTTTGGATTAAAGTGACAAAAGTGACCTAAACTCATAAACTATTTTAGCATTTTACACTAAAAATTATTTCAACTAAAAAACTGATAATTTTGGTGAAATAATATTTTATATTTCTAATCAACTTGTCTGAGGAGGGTAAGATGTAGACAGTCTTACCTCTACCCAGTAGGAATAGAGAGGCTGCTTCCAGTGAGATCCCCGGCTCGAGTATGATGATGATGATGACACTAAAAATTATTTCACCTAAATTATCAGTTTTTTTCTTTTCCTTTTTCAAATGGCCTTTTGAAAATATTTACTAAAATAGGCCATTTGAAAACAATTTATCAAAGTGGGTGTTTTTTATGTTTCTTTATTTTTTTTAACTAATATTATAATTCTGTTTGTTCTGTTTTTTTTTCTACTCGATCAACCTTCTATATCAGTTTAGTTTTCTTAGAGCTTTTTAACTAGTTATTATTATTGTTGTTGCTGCTGTTGTTGTTATTATCATTACTATTACTATTATTTTATATTTCTAATCAACTTGTGTTATATACAACTAAAAGAATCATCTCAATAAACTTTAAAAAGAAATAAGAAGCGTAAAGAAAACACCAAAACTTGACGGTCTCAATATCATGGCTAAATTACACTTTCCGTCCTTTATGTTTTAATGTTTCGACAGACGTTGTCCTTTAACTTTAAAAATTACACTGTATGTCCTTTATGTTTGCAATCATTAAAGGGCGGTGTCCTTTCAGCTTAACCCAGTTAACTTTTCTATGTTAAAACCCTCACGTGTAACTTTGTAAAACTCCTTAACAGCACGGATCATATGTGTAACTTTGTAAAACCCCACACCTGCAACCCCTTTCTTATAAAAAACAGAGACGCATGTGATTTCTCCACCCAGGATTCGAACTCGGAAAAAGAAAAACCTCAACCAAATAATTCTTGTTCTTCAAATAATGTAATATAAATTAAATACAGAGAGAATATAGAAAAAAACGGATAGAAGTTAAATGCAAAATGAAGAATATTATAGTCGTTTATATAGTAAGTTCTGACAGAATATTAAGTCTTATCAAATGATTAGTGCGCAAAACGAGGAACATTACGTCTAGTCAAATAATTAGCACACGAATCGAGCAATCTTACGTCGAATCAAATACTTTGCACGCAAATCGAGGAATCTTACGTCAAGTCGCACACGTATCGAGGAATATTACGTCGAATCAACAAATAAGTAAAATTTCAAGCCACTGTATACGACCCGTATAACATCATACGGGCCGTGGGCCGGAGGTCGTAAACAACATATATGAACACCCGTAGCCTTTGTCATGTCAGATGATTCTATACGGGCCGTATAACGTTATACAACCCGTATATGGGGTGTAAAATTAAGATTATAGTGTGGCTTTATTAATACAATAATACCCTATACTAAAACCTTAGATGGGTTTTCATTATTTTGACTACAAACCTTCATCATTTTCATGTTGAGGCATTTGTTTACAGCTATTGATGTACAACTTTGAAGCAGTTAACATTTGATTTGATAATGTGTAAGCATAAGTTACTTGTTTGTACAGATAACACGAGCTCGCGTTAATTCGGTTAATCTCAATGATAATCTTGACAGCTACAGTTATGATATGAGAATATTATGTTAGAAGAGCAGACCTTTGGTCTCTTCATTCCTGAACAACTATGTGCAATAAGTTTACCAGTCCCTCGAAATTTTATTTCAAGTTCTACTTTGCGGTGTGCTCCAAATTCTTTTTTGCTCATTGAAGCTTCCAATGACAGCAGATTGTTTGTCATCAGCAAGCCTGTCTGCAAAAACATCATAATACGATGATCGAACTTATGCAATATTTTGATTGATTTCCTTTGTTCTGGATCGACGGTAATTTGTCCATCTTTAGATGTGTCTCCTGTTGCGTCAACCTTGAGTGGTTTCGCTTGAAAGGTAGGATTTAAAGCTTGTCGATCTGTCGTTAAGATAACTGCACCGAGTATCTCCCCCAAGAACGTATCCTACAATATGTTAAAATGAATGGTTGAGATGTGTGTAAGAAGATCACGTGGATGCTAACATGGACGAGTGGCTAATGGGTCACCATGGGTTTGGGTAAAAGCGGGTTGGATCGACCTGAAACACTTTGTCAATAAAATCTTGATTATTTTTATAAATAAGTGGAGTGTGAAATATGATTAGAAAAACAAGACAAAATGATGTAGGATGCTTTTTGTAGTGTTACCAAAAAAAATAAAAATTGTGCGGTTTTCAACATGTTCGACCCATTCAAAATATACTTGTTTCCTCCCCCCCCCCCCCCCCCCCCCTCTAATTTCACCAACTAGAGAAAATTAAGCGTGTGAATGAGCTGAGGTGAGCCGCTTATTATTTATTAATTACTTAGATTATATAATTCTAATTTTTAAATATAACATAATATATATTATTTAGCTATTACTTCATATATAACTAGAATTATTATGTAAATACATATTCAAAATATTAAATAAAAATATATAAATAAAGGCTCGTTTTGGTTCACGAGTTTAGTCAAGCTCGCTATGTGAAGCTTGGGCTTGGGCTCAAGCTTGGCTCGATTCGAGTATTTAGCGAGTTGATCTAAAGTAGCTCATGAGTGGATCAGCTCCTTTACACCCCAAGATAAAATATAACGCGTATCGAGCCAATCATAAATACGTGGTTGAATTTGACAAGTCTAAAAGAAAAGGTACAATTACTAAGAACAAAATTAGAGTTCTTTGGGAGAAATACCATGTGTTGATATCTATGGTTCCTTTGTTGCAACTGATACATCCTTTTCAGCAATCGTCGGCTGAAACGAGCTTCGGGTGTCTTGTTCTCGAAGTCCAGTTTTTTTATAAAATGCGGAAACACACAAACCTTTCGTTGCATGCTAAGTGGGATGAGTGTGACATCAAGCATTGAATCAAACACCACTTTTGCAGCTAAAGGGTCTAGAAACATGTTCATTTCAGCATATATGTTTAAAGGAACATTGATGACATTTCCCTTGTCATGTCTATGGTAACCGATATGTCCGCCTACTATAAATACATCCTGCAGTTAAATTTAATGATCTATAGGTATTCAGGATTCTTTAAGGATAGTGTGGTTATGAACTTTACTAAACTCGCTAACCTGAATGATGGAACTGGCATTTGCATCTGCAAGTATTATTTTTGCTAAAGTTGTCAACGGTCCGTTAGTTAAAATAGTAATTTTAGATCCAACATCAGTTGATTTCACTATTGATTTCCAAACTTCTAGTGCTAGTGGTTGTCTAAGTTGAGGATGATCGGTATTCCTAGGAGCTCCAAATTCAACAGAATTTTCGGCTGTATACCTGCCAAAAAAAGTCTAAAACCAATATATTCTTTGTAGTATTCAACAACTTATTTATAAAATGATTTTAAGTGGGATTTACTAGGTACATTCTATGTTTGGAAAATTGGATTTTAATAATCCCAACTTTGACATATTGGCCGGCAACAATCCCAACTAAAGAAATGTTTCGTGACTGTACCAACTTTTAACCTATTTCCCTTAGCGATCCCATACTAAGTAAAAGTTAACGCAGAGTTTTTGCTGACGTGAGCTGCTTATGTGGCAAAAAGTCAATTTTTGCTGACGTGGGTTGCTTATGTGGCAACACTTTGATGACGTGGACTACTTATTTGGTAGTCTACGTCAGCAAAAACTAACCGGGTTAACTTTTAGTTAGTGTGGGATCGCTAAGGGAAAACATGTTAGAAGTTGGGACTCGGGACTGTCACAAAACATTACTTAGTTGGGACTGTTGTCGGCCAATATATTAAAGTTGGGGTTATTAAAATCCAATATTCCTTTTTGTTTGTTTGTTTTTACTTAGGCAAATTGGATGTAAATAATCTCAACTTTCTCAATTTGGCCGATAATAATCCCAACTCTGTTATTTGCCAATAATAATCCGAACTGGTTCACGTTTTGCCGATAATAGTCTGCGTTAAATATAGCTTAACAGAGTTAAGTTTTTTTCCGAATTACAAATCGATGTTAAAGGGCTTTTAACTAGAACAAGGATACGAGTTGATTGATGTAAAATTTACCTCGAAATATACTGCCCCAAACAACGAAAACGGTGCTTCAATTCGGGTGTTTAAACTTCCAATTAACAAAAATCAAGCCGTTTGAAGCACCGTTTCGAGTTAAGTTTTACATAAATCGACTCGTATCCTCGTTCTGATCAAAATCCATAAAACATCGGTTTGTAATTCGGAATAAAACCTTAACTCCGTTAAGGTATTTTTAACGGGGGACTATTTTCGGTCAAAAGTGGACCAGTTCGGATTGTTATCGGCAAATAATTGAGTTGGGATTATTATCGGCCAAATTGAGAAAGTTGGATTATTTAAATCCAATTTGCCTTTTACTTATAACACGATTTAAAAGAGAAACAAGGCCCATTTGGGGACACACCAAAAAATATAGATGTTACTAAAGTGTCCGACCCACCCAATTTGCCACCTCTTTAACCTTTTAATCTATTTAAGATGGCAAACACGTAAATAATAGTAAGAGTACCTTCTTGGACTTCTCGGCAGATCATGTGCAAGTCCAAAAAGAGTATCCGAATCTAATAGGCCGCCACTCCCGTGGGGGATAGCCTTCAAGTATTTGCAGCCTCCAACACTTGGGTTATTCGGGTCAGACTGGTTTAAACCAAATGAATCCCCTAAACCAACAATAATATCGTCACGACCCATCATATGTAACAAATCATATATTACATCTATTGTTGCTGCATTTGCCCATCCTGTCGGAGTTACTAGTATTGCCTGGGATAAAATCAAACAAAAACTGAAAAACATGTTCATATATAAGTATGCAGTAAAATATAAAGATAATTGCATGAAATATCTGTTTAGGACATTAAAAAAATGAACATTATAGTACCTTAAGATTTATCGTATCCACGGGTACTTTTAGAAGATAAAAGAGAGCAAGAAAATCTCCTGCACTCATATCCATGTCAAACACAACCGTTTTCCCGAGTTTTTTCCCTTCAAAATCTGGTTTGTATACAACTTCCTTGTAATAAGGAAACTGAGATGAAAAGTTGAATCTGCCTTTATTTTGTGGTAGGTTTAGTACCTGGTATACGTTTATAAAATCGAATAAATTAATCACATATGTTTCTATATAGTGTAACAATGTATACCCCACATGGTCAATGTTTTAACCTCTAGGAATACAAGAAGCACATGTTTAGAGCCGTTACCCGCCCACCTGGACCGTCCACTTTTCAACCTCTAGGAAGTATAGTTCGAATAAACTTACGTTGAGAAAACTGACAAAAAATTCTCGGTCCAGCGAGCTATTCTTGTCACGGTTTTGCTTTGCCCTTGTTGCAAGCAGTACACGCACTGAATCCGGCCCACTGACTTTCTCTGTGTAACCATCCTGATTTTATAGTTTCAGTATCTAAATAGTTGACGAAAATGTTACAAAAACAGGCATAATTGTATTTTTATTTATTAGTTTTGTGTAATGCAACAATAGGCATAGTTGATAACCACCACACTAAAAGATAGTAGTATTTTACGATATATTGATTTAGCAAGAAGTTACCTTACATCTCCCTATCCCGTTATTTTGGAGGCAAAATGGATCTCGAATGCCTGTTTGAACATGACCACTATGAACTCCATTTTCCGTTAAGTTGAACTTTGGAACACTGCGGCCATCGAATAAATTATTTGAGCCATCATCAGATATTCCATAAGGTTTATTGGAAGTAATCACAGTTATATTCATATACTCCATTTCAGCGAATTCATTTTCTCCATTTCTTTTGTGCACGTTACGCATAATTGAAGTGGAAACACCTGACATAAATGAGTCCCACATAAAACAGTTCTGCAAAAATGAAACCAGGCATAAAAAGGTTATTTGTCACTATATATAAGTTACCAAATGTATACATAAAATAATAAAAAAAATGAAAAAGTTCAAAATATTATTATTTTTCCTATAGGGACCAAAATATTAACAAAGGGTAGAAATGTAGAATGGACATTTAATAAGATTTACGACTTCCATGCTCAGCAGTGGCGCCGGTTAGAAGGGGCCGGGGGGGGGGGGGGAGACCCCGAACTTTTCGTTCAGTAGTGTTATGTATGTAGCTTTCGTATAGAAATTTTTGGGTATATACGTTTTCGACCCCCCGGTTCTATAGAAATTTTTGGGTATGTACGCTTTCGACCCCTCCCCCCCCCAATCGGAAATCTCAAGCTTCGCCACTGATTGCTCAGGGGCCATGAGTGTTACAAGTTTCAGTGTTACCTCATAGAATTTATCGTCAAACCAAGTATCTCGCACCATCTTTAACGTCTTAAAAACATATTGTGCCTCAAACGTATGTTGATTCCGCTCAAATTCCTCAAAGAAGTTTTGAGTAATGGGAATTGTGTTTGTTGCATCTAGTGGAACAAGTGTAACCGGAATCCCAGAATGAATAACCTGTAAAAGTTAGTTATGAACGATAAAACGCAACAATAAGTACTAATCGTAAAGAGGGTCTATAGTTAGTTACCTGGTATGCAGCAAAAGGGTCACCAAAAAAGTTGAACTCAGCATAAGGATTGCTTTTGAAACATGTATATAAATTACCATGATTGCCACCAGTTGGGTTCTTTGACCTCACACCACCACCCATGATATAAATATGCTCTATATTTTTCTTTAAATGTGGATTGGTCATAAGAAAAATAGCGATGTTTGTATGTGCTCCTATTACAAATAGACTAATGGGTCCATACGATATCTTCTCGATTAGTACTTGCTGAGCGGTAGGTTGTTTAAGAGGTGAGTATCTCCTGCTTCCCTAGTTCATAATCAAAGGTTAACAGATGCATTAACTGTCATAAGAACAGGGAAATATGACGACATTAGCTGTTTTGTTATGGTTTTTTATAGTCTAGACTACAAGTAGAGGTTCACAAATCACAAATGGGCCTGGGCTTGAACCCGTCTAGCCCATCAAGAAAAGGACCGGTTGGCCCGGGACCCTCAAAGCCAGCTTAAGCTTGAAAGCCAATTTGGGCTGAAATATATTTTCCAAAACCGAGTCCAATCCAAGCCTGATGGCCCTAGGCCTGATTAAGCCCGAAAGCCCAGTCAGTAGCCCAAATGGCAACTCTTTGTATTTTACTTTTTATAAATTCTAGGATATTATTTATATAACTTTTTTTAGGTATATTATTTAAAAATATTTAATTTTTTGTTAATGCTTTATATTACTTATTAAATTTAAGAATGTTATAATTTAAGAAAAAATATATTTTCCATTTTTTCATAAGTTAAAATCGCGTATAAGTTTTTTGTTATAATTTATATAAAAAACTTTACATAAATCTTGCTAAATATATAATAAAAAAGGTCTGAAGGAATGGGCCTGGTTAGGACTGTTCAGGCCTATATTTTTATAGAACGACCTAGCCCTAGCCCTAGCCCAAGCCCGGGCCCATTAAGGCCAGGGTTTTGTGCAACTTTTAAGTTGGAGATTCATAAAAAAACATTCAAATAAATAAATAAATACCTGAGGAAGAAAGCTTTTCCTATAGCCAAAGTTTGTATCTTTATACAATCTTCCTCCAGCTCCCACAGGAATAGTCTGTCTATATCTACAAGGTCCAGCTGTACCACGTCCCTGAGTGTATGAATTAACCAAAACCATATATAACTCGTTAGTTAGTTAGTTCGTTAGTTAAATAACTGTTTGTGATTAAAGTGCAGATTGATCAGTGGACATGATTAGTTGGATACCTGGTCAATTATAGGAATATATCCACCAACATTTGGTTGTATCGTACCATCTTCAAGTATACCACCCTCGCCTCCCACGCCAACTGCTATGTCATCCCGACCCATCATGTAAAGGATATCGTATATGTGATTTACCGAATGCCCACCGTCTGACCACTCGTTTGTGTTGATGGTTACTGCCTGTACCAACATATAAGTGTCCTCAGTTAATTAAAATCTTGGCTTGATTCAGTCTGCTAATGAAAATTCTTTTCTAACAATAAAACACTTGTGTAACACTCCAAAAACGGGTTTGGTAATCATTACATATATGACCGATAAAGTAGAAACAAAATCCAATTGGATAGCGATGGCCATAATAATTTAAGGGTTAAACTAAAATATCCAAAAGAACGAGGGGTATATCATAAAAATTATAAACTTATTGTAAAGCAATATATCTTTCGGAATCTTATGATAAAAAGGCAAAAACTTATAAAAATGAAGAAAAAAGTATCTAAATTATTAAAGGAGTTTTTTTTTTTAATCAAAATTAAATGTGGCTAAGATGTGAAAGAAGCCGAACTCCACGTAAACAAGATATTGACCCGGTTTGTAAACTAGTCGAATTAGAGCTGTCCCTGGCTGTGCTAAAACCGAACTCCACATTTAGTTTCGTCTTTGAGGGTAGAGTAGAGTAGAGGTGTAAAAGAGTCAAGTCACGCGTAGCTATTAGATAGTGGCTCACTAATTTTAAGATGAGTAAAATGATAAAATGGTCCTTGAGTTTAGACCGTGGGGTATGGTGGGGGGTGGGTTGGGGGCATGGTGCGATACATGGAGTATGGGGCACCCAAGACCAAAAGCCAATTTCAAAGGGGTATGGTGGGGCGTGGCTAGTGCTCTTGGCCAATGAGGTTTCACCATGTCATGTGGGTAGCCCCGCCCAACGCCCGGGCTGAATCCCACGCCAATGGGGCCACGCCCAAACCCAAGCCCACCCGGGGCGGTGACTTGGGCGTTTCTCTCCAGCCCCCGCCCCATACCCCATAGTCTTAGGTCACTTTTGTCACTTCAATCTAAAGATGAAATTTTTTGTATCTAGGTCCATGAGGTTTCATTTTTATTGTCATTTTCATCCAATTCGCAAATTGGGTTAAAATTTTCTGTTAACTTCTCCCATTTTTTGTCGTTTTTCTCATTTAAATAAAGGATATAATCGTCATTTTATGCCATAATATATTTTAGTTAAATGAAGAAAACAACAAAAAAATAGAAGTTAATAGAAAATTCTAACCTAGTTTGTCAATTTGATGAAAACGGCAAGAAAAATGAAATCTCAGGGACTCAAATACAAAAAGTTACATTTTTGGACTGAAGTGAAAAAAGTGGACTAAAATAAGGGAAATTTTTTTGCATTTTACTCTTTTAAGATTTGGTATATTAAATAGTAATCAACCCTTCTATTTTGAATAGTCACATAATTCTTTATTTATCATGTAATCTTTTTTTTCTAATTTATCATTTTATATATTTTTCTATAAAATATTATATTTCACTATATTAAATAAAGAAATCTTGTGAACTAACATAAAAGATTGACATTATTTTAACGAACTGTGTTTATATAATATTCTTATTAAATATAAATAAAGAGATGAACAATAATATATGTAAACCTAGTTTTATTTTCCCACATCTTTTATCATCAAACAATGATCAAACTAAAATATTTAACTTAAATAAAATACTTGTTGTACAATATAAATAATAGCTAAAATAATAAATTGTGTGAGCACTATAATGTAATTGAAAGATTATATACTATTCTGTTATAATGTTATAATATTTATTAAATTTGAATTAGTTATTAATATACGGCCATAAACATTTAAGGGTTTAACTGAAACTTTTTAAAAGAAAGACGGATATATACATGAAATTTGATTGTTATTTGTAAATCACTAAATCCATTTAGAATCTCATGAGTCATGATTAAAAAGCGAAGACGTCCAAAAATAAAGAAAAAGTATCCAAATTATTAAAGAAGTTATTTCTTTTTCCAAGTCAATGATGGTTAATATCAATTCTATTCATAATTAATTAATCTATATTCAAAGGGTTTTAGACGGATATTTCTACCTAATTAATCTATATTCAAAGGGTTTTAGACGGATGTAAATCTGTGAATATGTAGTTCGTTTTGGTTTTGGTGCCGGCCCGGTTTGGGTCAGTGTTTCTTTTAATGAAGTATACTTTAAAACATGGGTTTTAGACAGATATTTCTACATAGAAAAACATGTGTCACCGTTTTTTAACCCTGTATTAAACCATTACACATGCGACCAGACTAGAGTCTTCAGGGCCGGACACACGTAGTACGGGTCAGGGTTCACAGATCCCAAAAAATTAGTAGAACTTGTATATTAAATCTTTCAAAGACCACATAGAAATAATTAGTTGAACCCAATATTATTAAAAGCAAAGATGATGTGGTGGTTAATCCCCTTATTTACCAACATATGGGTCTCATGTTCACATCTTACATGCCCTTCTAATTTGCTTCAATTGAATGTCTCTGAATGATTTCATTTCCCATTTAATCATCAAATAACACTTCCAATATGTAGTGGCATTAATAAAAATAAAAGAAATAACACTTCCAATATGCAGTGGCATTAATAAAAATAAAAGAAAAACTTAAACAAAAACAAAATTTTGAAGTTATTTAAAGTAACTATGTTGTTTATGTAGTTGTGGGTTTTAAAGTTATTAATCACCACCACTATATGCTTAAAAATTGGTTGTTAATAATGTAGTGTTTGCATGTCTACTCAATAGTTCTATATTATTTCCTAGCCCCGTTCCGAAAATTTTAATCTTTAGTTGTGAAATAAATGGACCTAAGTAGAAAATACTCCTGGGTCTGATTAACAATTTAAAATAATAAAATTCTATATCAGCAACAAAAATAAAAATACGTACGGCACCAACGGGTGATCACATGAGATTCCAACATATCTATTGGAAAAAGAATAAGGGGTTCTTTGTTTACTTCTTAACGAGTCTCTTTTAATGGTTCAGATTTCTTACTGGTTCAGCACTTAGTGGTTCAGACTGTTTGTTTTACGAGCAGATGTCTGAATGGTTCAGACATTTGTCTCTGAATGGTTAAGATTTATACAGAGTCTGAGTGGTTAAGACCTCTAATCTGAATTTGTCAGACATTTGTCTCTGAACGGTTAAACATTATACAGGCTCTTCATGGTTTAGACATCTCACTGGTTCAGCACTTAATAGTTCAGACCTCTTACTGGTTTAGCACTTAACCATTCAGATGTAGCCAAACAGTGAAATATAGCTTTGATTGGGTGGTAGAGTCTCTTGTTGTTTTTTTTTTTTTTTTTTTTTTTGAGAAAAATACCATAATTCAATTCCTAGTATTTGATGGATTAGGTATGATTTGGGTAATTTAGGAGTAAGGTCACTGTAACATTCATCGTTCAAAAAAATATATAATAGCAACTGAAATCATTAGATAATCGCAGAAAATCACCAAAAACGTAAAAAATAAAAGCCGTGTGTTGATTATGCATGTAGGTAAAAAAGAGAAAACGAACCTGCAAATCGAATTGAAATTTATTAAGCTTCAAGAGGTATAACATAGCGAAGAAATCGTCGGAATCGACATCAGTATCGAGCAGAATCCGGTGAGGACGGGCGGCGATTCCAACGGCAACGATAATTACGGCAAACAATGACCTCCGCCACAGCCACAACATCTCCATTTATTAAGTTGCTAGAAAATCAAAGCCTGTGAGTGAGCTTATTCGCTGAAAATGTTAGAGAGAGAGAGAGAGAGAGAGAGAGAGAGAGAGAATGAGTGAGGGGAATGGGGATTCTGTAGTTGATGGTGGACCAGAATATCAATATTCGAATAATGATGACGGTGGACTATAGAATGTCAACATACTTTTACACACCTAAAAAGTTTTTGTTTTTTTATTTTTTTTACTTTTTTTCTAAGATATAAGTTTAGTGGATTTTAGTGGCCATACATGTGTGAGATGGTGAGACGACAGAGGCATTTTCGAAAATCGTTGAAAATTGTGGGCCCTAGCCGAATAGAAAACAGAGACCCCTAAAATTTTCGTCTACACCGGTGGACGCGGACATGGGGAATCAATATGACGATTGTATACCAATTTCACAGCGCAACGGAAATAGATAGGTAATAATAAGGTTCGAGTATTAAAACTCCCATAATATATTAAAACTTTGAGTATATACAATATAACCCAAAGGTGGATCGAAATAAAGTTTAAAATAGACTTTAAGACATCATGGGTGTTTGCCATTGGAGTCGCAGATTCCAAAGCTATCAAAATCGAACCTTATCCAGCCTATTATCTAAGTTCCTCACCTATAAGTCAATCTTTAAAAATATTCAAGCGTGTCCGGATTTATGTTAAGAAACAAAAACATGTAAATTTTTTGACCGGACTATTGGAAGGAAAATCAACACTTAGGCCAGCTAACAATTTGGTGTTTGGATAGGTAGGAGGGAAACACGCGTTTGTGGATCTAACATGGGTTTTCTCTCTTGTGAGTTTGGGTAGTAGTGTTTTCATGGTGGGTCAGGTTGCTTTAAAAGTTATTTCATGCAAGGTGACCAAATATAAGAAAGCGTGCCTTGACAATAAACACGTGTTTATACCATTTGCATTTGATACTTTTAGTTTCATTGCGCTTGAGGCTTTGGAGCTAGTTAGTAAAGTTTAGAAAGTTATGCATACTACTGTTATGACCCCAAAATCTACAAATGTAGTTTTTAAAATATTTAGTTCGACTATCGGCTTGCGAGACAGCTTGTTCCTCATTGTCTTCTATTAAGATGTATTAGATCATACACAGTGTATGTAAATTAAAATATAAAACTGATTTGACATAAGGTATGTTATGGACAAACTAGACTTTCACTCATTTTGTAGAAATAATTTTGTGAAATTTAATACTGTTTCTTTCTTTTGTTTATGATTTTCCCACTTGATTTTGGTGAGGTAAACAATCGGTATCAAAACCTTCAATTTTAAGGCAAAGCTATAAATAATTGAGGTCTGGCACATATACGTCAATTGTGATATGTGATAGTGAGATATTGTGACGATATAGTGACCGCCATCTCTATCAAACATTATTATTCTTACAACTAAATGTCTCACATATTATATTTCCTTTTTAACATACATAACTCACATGACATTATAACTCTAATTTTTAATCATTTTTTGGTTTTTAATTACTTTGACGGATTTTAGTTTCTTAAAAAAAAATCTGTGAAGGTAAAGCTATATATTATTGAAGTATGGCACAATGTTATTTTTGTTCACGCTTATATATACATCATATATGATAATGAGGTATCGTAATCATACATTGATCGTCACCAACACCATCGCTCTCATCGCCTACACTAACCCTACTATCATCGGTGTCGCTTCACTCCCATCACAACCACCACCCCCTCTCTTGTGCCAATAATGTCACTTTCTCTACCATGAACACATACCAATTTCTTTAATAAATTTGCAAATCAAACATTATTATTCTGTCAACGAAACATATAACATATTACATTTCCATTTAACATATTTTAAAATATATGTCAATTATGATAATATTGTAATGATATCGCGCGTGACCATCACCAACACCATCGCTATCGTCGGCTACACCAACCCCCTCTTGTGCCGACAACACCACTTTCACCACCACCAACACATACCAAGTTTACAAATCAAATATTATTATTATTCTGTCAACTACTCGTATCATCTCGAGTCAAAACCCTATCGATAGATGCAGAGCGGATAAAGATTGAAGCTAGATTAGCATATCAAATGGATTGGAAGCCTAGTTTGGTTCACATATTACATTTCGCTTCAACATATTTAACTCATGATATAATCCTAATTGTAATTCGCTTTTTTGAATTTAATTTACTTTGATAAATTTAGTTTTTTTTTTAAAGTTAGGTGAATTGTCAGTTGTAATTCACTTTTTTTAATTTAATTTACTTTGACAAATTTAGTTTTTTTTTTTAAGTTATGTGAATTACTAATGTCAGAAATATATGGAGTGACGAATACAAGTAGGGTTTTTTCTTTTATGTTTAATTGGGTTCGGATATAAAAGGACGTTTTTTTGGCTAGTAAATAATTTTGACCATCAATTGATTTAATCAATGGCTAAGATTAAATGAGTGAAATGAAGATCAAAAAAGAGGCGCGTGGGTTTGTGTAAGGGCATTGTAGTCAATCCAGTACAACAGTTTCTCTCCTTCAATTTCTCTCATTTTTTAAACGTTAATAACTTTTTCATACGACGTTATTTTTTATAAAATTTGCACCAAAAAAACGAGCGTTTTTTATCTCTAAAACGAGTATACTATTGCTATATTTTCGGAAAAAAAAATTCGAAAACCCAGTTGCGTAAAACGCAATAGAAAAAAAAAACGTAAAAAGTGACTTTTTTCTAAAACGCAATGCACTAAAAACACAAAGAAATGTCTTATCTAAAACGCAATTGCCAGAAAACACAAAGAAAATGTCTTCTTTCTAAAACACAATAGCCTAAGAACACAAAGGAAAATGTATTTTCTAAAACGCAATGGACTGAAAACACATAAAAATGTGTTTTGCCTAAAACGCAATGCACAAAAACACAAAGAAATGTCTTATTACTAAAAGGCAATGGTCAGAAAACACTTAAAAATGTCTTTTTTTTCTAAAACGCAATGGCCTAAAAACACAAAAGAAAGTGTACTTTCTAAAACGCAATGGTCTGAAAACACATAAAAATGTGTTTTACCTAAACCGTAATGCACCAAAAACACAAAGAAATGTTTTATTTCTAAAACGCAATGGCCAGAAAACACTTAAAATGTATTTTTTTCCAAAACGCAATGAACTGAAAACACATAAAAATGTGTTTTACCTAAAACGCAATGGACTAAAAACACTTAAAAATTGTGTTTTTCTAAAACGCAATGGCCAGAAAACACATAAAATGTCTTATTTCTAAAACGTAATGGTGTTCTCTCTAAAACGCAATGGACCCTGCTCCCAGGGGCGCTGCCCCCGGACCCCCGTCAAGATCCTATACATAAATCGAAGCCGATTTCTTCACAGATTGACGAAATTTGAATGTTAGAAACACTTATCAGCGATCGAATCGAACGAATCGAGTGATTCGCTTCAAAATCGCAGGAAAAAATGAGATATTGTATGAAATTAAACTGGGTTTCTTCAAAAAAGTTGAAGAACACGTTGATTTGGTGTTTGAATCATTAATTGGTGACGAAAATCGCACTATAATGTAGTGATTATTGAGATAGAAAATGAAGAAAAGATTAAAGATGGTGGGTTTTGAAAATGATGGGTTTTGAAGTTAGAGAGAGAAGAAAAAGGGAGAAGATTGGGTAACATTGACTAAAATACTCTTCCTCTTTATTTTAAATTTTGTCGCATCTCATAATTCTATTGCTTCCTATCTTTTCTAATCAAAATACACTTTCTATTTAATAATCACCCTAATTTTATACACATAAAGAAAGAATAATACACCTCGGTGTCTTTGTTTCGTAAAATGGACCAAACATTATGTTCAGAGTCGTTCTCAATGAACTGTTTACGAGTATCTCGTTTATAGTATTTTTTGTATTTATGAAATCTTTGTATTATTTATGTATGAATTAACAAATTCATTTTTATATCTAACACAAAAAAAGAGTTGAACAACTTTTAATTGCATTTTTTTAGTTTATTGTCACTTTTATTATAGACATTAGTAGCAATAACTCCAAGAGGGGTTTCATTGACGGATATATTTGTCGGAAACCCGTTGGTGATAGTCTTCACACACGTGAATTTGTTGGTGAAGATCCGTTGGTATATTGGCCATGAGTGATACCATTTCTGATGGAACACCGGCGAATATTTCTAATAGTTCATTGGCAATGTTTTACCGGTGGATTACTAATACATCTTCTCTGGCCAGATTTATTAATGTTGTTATTAACACAAAATAAAGGAATAAGAAGTCTTAATACACAAAATAAAGCATGCACTAACGAAGAGTCAAAAAGTAAAGTTGATAAATATAAAATAAAATATCCTATCCATTTTTAAAAAGTCAATAATCTAATCTATCCTTTCGAATGAGAAATGAGATACTAATTGCTTTCTATTTTTGGCTTGTATCTAATATGACTAAAAAATGGATTTTGAAATTATTTTTATTGTACTTCTTTTTTATTTTATTATTTATTTGAATATTATTTGTTAGTTGATTTCTAATACTTACTTGATTTTTAATATCTTTGCTAAAATAAGTTGTATAAAATATTGGTTTTATATCTAGAGGTGATATAGACAATAGACTAAAGTTGAGGGTCAGGTTATGTTTCCACTTTTTTTTAAAGTTTATATAACATATATAATTGTTTTGAATATGAATTTACATGGAGATAAATAATAAAAGGACAACAAGTTGTGTCATTTATCCTTCTCATCTTCATTCTGTGTGTCACATGGAGAATCCCAAAATACTTGATTCTATATTTACTCTATGCACAAAAAGAAAGTAAGTTCTCAAATAAAAAAACGTCAACAAAAACACATTCAACACTACAAATTAGATACTAATGTACTGGCTTTTAGACCTTTGGTATCGTGGTAGTGTAGATTAGACCAAAGGTAAGCGGTTGAGTTTTGTAAAAGACATCAGGGTCGAATTAGATCAATGTAACTTTAATTTTGTGAAATTTAATACTGTTTCTTTCTTTTGTTTATGATTTCCCACTTGATTTTGGTGAGGTAAACAATCGGTATCAAAACCTTCTATTTTAAGGCAAAGCTATAAATTATCCTATGTTTTTTTTTTTAAAAGTCAATAATCTAACCTATCCTTTCGAATGAGAAATGAGATACTAATTGCTTTCTATTTTTGGCTTGTATCTAATATGACTAAGAAATGGATTTTGAAATTATTTTTATTGTACTTTTTTATTTTATGATTTATTTGAATATTGTTTGTTAGTTGATGTCTAATACTTACTTGATTTTTGGTATCTTGGCTAAAATAAATTGTATAAAATATTGGTTTTATGTCTAGAGGTGACATAGACAATAGACTAAAGTTGAGGGTCAAGTTATGTTTCCACTTTTTTTAAAGTATAAATAACATATATAATTGTTTTGAATATGAATTTACATCGAGATAGATAATAAATGGGCAACAAATTGTGTTGTTTATCCTTCTCATCTTCATTCTGTGTGTCACATGGAGAATCCCAAAATGCTCGATTCTATATTACTCTATGCACAAGAAACAAGAAGAAAGTAAGTTTTCAAATAAAAAATGTCAATAAAAACACATTCAACACTACAAATTAGATACTAAAGCACTGGCTTTTAGGTTTTTGGTATCGTGGTAGTGTAGATTAGACCAAAGGTAAGCGGTTGAGTTTCGTAAAAGACATCAGAGTCGAATTAGATCAATGTAACTTTAATCTTTCTATCAGTGATTTTAAAATAAGCCTAGTATTCATAACGATGGGATCCAATCTAGACAATATTCCTTTATCACGTTACAGGAATAATTGGTAAGAGGAATCCAAATGATGCGTTGAAGTTGGAAGTCAAAACCCTATAAATATCCGGCCCCCACAAGGGCTTTTCCCTTGAAGAACAAGAATCGACCCTAGGTTATATAGTTCTCAAAGAATTAAATAAAGAGATGAAGGCTAGTGGAGTTTGAGCAAAATTAGAAAGTTTAGAAATGTGGATGGGTATTCAACAATTTAATTTATTTTAAGAGATAAAACTCAAAAAGACAAAATTAAACAACTTTTTTTTTCTTTTAATTTTATTTTGTGCAAATACAGCCATTGAATAGAAAAGTGCCCCCAAGTTCCCGCAAGCGGCACCCATAAACAGAAAAGTGCCCCCAGTTATTATTCTAAATCTTAAAAATAAAATAGAAATAAGTACAAGAATATGGCTTAAGAGATAAAATATACGAGTTGCTTATATGATTCCAAATGATTTTAAAGAATATGATGGTGGGTTATGCTATTAATGTCCTCAAAGTTAGAAAATATTCACAAACGTCAATTAAACTAAACTGTCACATTAGATTTTTACTAATCCTTTAAAAACACTATTTTTTTATTCTTAAAAACATCTTTGCAAATTATTATATTTCTACGTCTCATCACCTTTTAGTTTACTTTTCTTATTCAAATTATTTTTTAACAAACGAAATTATTTATAAATTGTTTAATTAACTTAATATAATAAACAAATACTTCTTTCATAAAATAATATAGAAATATATATATATACACACACACACATATATATATACACAAACATATTAAAGTATTGTATAAAAAATAAAAATGGTGTAAAATGTGTAAATTAATGTTTTTAAATTAAACATGATCTATTTTTGTTATTTACCTACTTACTACATTTAAAATGATTTAATTTAAACTAAATGTAATATACAACTCATTAAAGCACATAATGTCCAAGTCATTAATGTATTAGAGACGGTAAAAACAAAAAAAAAAGTTCTTTTATTTCTTAATATACAACTCATTAAAGCACATAATGTCCAAGTCATTAATGTATCAGAGACGGTAAAAACAAAAAAAAAAGTTCTTTTATTTATTTATTTATTTATTTGCTGGCAATCATTTTGTTCGAGTTCAGCTAGTGTAGAAGGGCACTTAATTAGCCCACGGGAACACATCTCTGTCCTAGCCCATGTAAGGGAAAAGACTGTATTTCAAGAGCGGTGTAAAAACCCACTGATGTAGATAGCCTTGTATTGTTTGTTATTAATGAGCTTTGCAATGTAATTGAAGAGAAACTTGATATTCCCTCTATGAATAAGGGTATCAAGGGACATGCCAATCATACACCAACCCCAAGCAATGTCCGTTCAACGAAAACCTTAAAAACAACCTTTATGAGATTAGATTGTCAGTAGTGTGTGTATAACAAAGCACTAGGAATCTTATGTGCACCCGGACTCGTGGGGTCTTATAAAAATTGAATATTTTGTTTTATAGCTCATTTTCATGCCAACCATGGATGATTCTTCATTCAAGCTGGGTATGGGCTAGAGAATGGTGCATTTGAGAAGTTCAAAGATACAATACATGATCATTAAGAGGAAGCGATAACCAAGTCACTGTTGAAATTGTTCTTGCTTACATAGTTACTATTGATGGTAACCGTCGAACTCTTTTAATTGTCAACTGTCTTTTATCAAGCATCGTGTCATTTTCAACTAAATGTTGTGATGGTTTCCCCAATAAAACCAAACTCTTTGGTCAACTAAATGTTGTGATGGTTTCCCACCAAAAAATTGAAACTCTTTGGTCTGTTTGAAACAAGTTTTTCACAACAAGAAACACATCCTCGTTCTTGACCTTTATGAAGATTAAGATTTCAATATTATCATTGAAATACTTTATTTTGATAGTATACGATTTAGAGAAGATTATCTAGACACTTACAAGACCTACATTTTTGTTTTCCTTTGTTTCAACAAGCAACTGAAGTAAAAGTTCCTGCCTTTTTGTATAAAGGTTCAAAATTTTCTCAACCTTTTCTAGTAGGTTTGAACTCGTTGCAAGATAACTCATGAAAAGGTTGAACGTATTAGCCTAGTTCATACAAGTAGAACGTGATACGTGCATAACAAACAGCTCGAATCTATCTAGACATGTTTGAAATTGTTAACATGTCAACCCATTCACAGCTCCTATCCGTTTATGGTTTACCCCAAACACCGTGTGTAAGTTGTTATTAGTAACTCATAAAACACAAGTCACCCAAAGTGTTGCATATTTTGGCAACATAATATGGATATACGATTCGACCTGTTTTGACACTAATCAAACGCGTCAAAAGTCGCCCTAGGTGTTAATCCAACCTGTGATATGGATTAAATAACATCTGATTCTAAACACAAGTGCAACTATACATACTTCAAAATGTAAACAACTTCAGTACAAAACAGTCGACTTACTCTTAAGCCAATTTTCCAGCATCTAGGGGGTAAAATTTGTCAAGTTACTTGTAATAATTTCTTATTACCAGTAATGTATGACCAATACTGGAATCTCTAGATGCTATTTCATCAATGATTATATATATATTGATACAATATCTAACTCATATAAGCTGCACTACAGCAGCAATCCTCAAGGCTCCATTTTGTAAAAGTTCCCCGAGCTCATCGAACAACAGCGCAGTACGCCAACCCCATCCTTTTGGAGCTTTGGGTAACAGGGTTCCTGGTTGTTTGAAGCTCCCAAACACCATTACTTCTCTTTTTGATGGACAAATTAGCTGCAAAAGTTTTTAAAAAAAAGCAGACAATTTTCAGACCCGAACACCATATCGAATATTAATCGCAAAGTTTCTTCTGTTAGCTACTTTACAAGTTAAAAATTTGTAAATTAGTTTATAGAAGTATGGGACGATTTCGGTTATTTATATCTTAAACAAGTCATACAGGTCAGACTAAAAAAAGTTGGATAAAATGTAAATAAGTCAAATGGGTTGAACGGGTCAAAACTCACCCAAAACGCATTTAAAGTGGATAAAACCTTTTAGCCATTTTCTTAAAGAAAATTCCGATATTATAGCAATAAGTACCGACATAGTTTTTGTAATCAAGCACATTAGTTATATGGCCGGAACTAAAAGATTTTATGAGTCAACCCAAACCAACCCGTTTTGACGAGCATTTAGCATGACAGATTTGGCCAGAACCGATTTTGACCCGTAAGCCGTCAACCCGTTCTACCTGCCCATTTTGCCACTTCGAATTATCATTTATCAGATTAAAAAGATCCAGTTCTAAAAATATCTAAAATGGAATTTAAAAAAAAAAGACAAAGAAAAACCGGTACTGTTTCACTTTAATTTTACCTGATAACGAGCAGTAACCTTCTCACGAGAATCTACGTACATATGAGCCTGAAAAGATGATTAGCAATATCTAAGTTACCTATAAGATGAAAAACAAGATCTTAACACTAATACTTATTTCATTATGGCCAACCTTTCTAAGCGATTCAGGTATCTCTGCCTTCCTTCTGTGAAGAAAGAATCCTGAAAATACAAAATAAAACCAAATAGTAACTAATTTGACATATGTATACTCATCAGTGCAGTTGTACAAGTAGAATTCTATAAAAAAAATATTACCAAGAGTTCGGCGTCCTTGAGGATCTTCATCACTAAATGCCTGAACACTTACCTACACATCCAATATGATCAAGAAAAATTAATATTTGTGAAGGCTTTTATGATAAGCAAGAGTTCGAAGTGTACTCATTTAATTAAAGATGGGCGATTACAGAGCAAATTCTTCGGTAAATGGGTTATTTGGTTTATATTTTTTTCGAGTAAAACGCCATTTTCGTCCCTGAGGTTTGGCCACTTTTGCGACTTTCGTCCAAAGGTTTGATTTTCCGCGTCTGACTCCAAAAGGTTTAAAATCTTGCCATTTTCATCCGACTTGTTAACTCCATCCATTTTTCTCAGTTAAATGAGGGTTACTTCCATCTTTTTAGACATTTATAATTTTATAATAAAAAAACACTATTAAGAAATAAAGATACACCTTTGTTGACTTTCTAGTTATGACTTTTCTTAAAAACATTAACAAATAGGTAAAAGGAAGAAAATACCCCTGACTAAACGTTAAAAAATGGATGGAGTTAACGAGTCAGATGAAAATTCAAACCATTTGGGTTCAAATGCGGAAAAGCAAACCTTTGGACGAAAGTCGCAAAATTGGTCAAACCTCGAGGATGAAAACAACATTTTACTAGTTTTTTCTCAAATGGGTAATACCAAAAACTTAGCAAAAACGGAAACAAATCAAATGGCCTGAAAGTTACCCAAGGTATATTAAAAATGCAAAAAAATCTCCTAAATAGTTTTTTTAAATGTTGAGTACTGTTGTAATAATATAGTTTTTGTAACTTATAACACCTTAATTAGTTACAACATACAATGAAAAGGACAAAAAGTGTTAGCAGGTCAGCCCAACCCATTTCGAACCATTCTATAAAAAGCTACATGTTCTGAACCCGGCCCGTTTTACCTATTACCCAACCCACCCTACCCATTTTGCCACTTCTACATTGGATGCTATAAACATACCTTCCACATAGAACCACCATAGAAATACTCTGGAGAGTGTTTAACTTGTCCATCATTAAGCCGATGAACTTCCTGAAATTCCACGCTATGGAACAAACAATAGACAGTACAGAAAGAAGTTACCACATTAAGAGAAATGAACTTTAAAAGTTATAAGATGTTTAGATGAAACACTATAATGACTTACGCAAAGCGGAAGGGAGGGAAGTGACTTAAAGGGGTTTTAATATCCAATGAAATAGAACTACTTTCATTATCCCATTCAACTCCAAGACCATTTTCAGAAGAATCCATCATCTGCACCGGTACACCGCTGCTACTTGGGCCCGCAACCGAACATCCAGCTAATCTCCCACTAACATCCCCTTCATCTGTGTTACTACTTCCTTGACTGAGCCCAACCAAAGCAGTCAACCCATTACCACCATGTTCCCCATTATGATCACCTCTATTTTCAGAATCATCATTACCGAGAGACTGCTGACCGTTTCTATTTCCCATATGAAACGGGACCCGAGAGAAGACGAAACGTGTTGGAGGCCATGCGGCTGCCGGTACGTAAGTGGACCCACGTCCGATACCTGCCAACCCATCAATAGGTCCCCGAACGTGCACACGTACAGGGCGAAATGGTCCATTTACTTCACCTTGAGATGAATCGGTAAAATAAATATCTCCTATACCAGTAGTTGCGGAATTTGGTTCTTGATCTTGCATGTAATAACCTGTGCGTGCAAATCCGTACTGTGGCCTGCATTGGCATGCCATACTAACAAGACAGCAGCTTTTGCAGGTGTCTGCACCAATTTCATGCACCCTTTGGCTCAATAGTGTCTACAAGATAAAACAAACACATGCACGAGTTTCATACTCAAGATTTATATAATAAATGTTAAGACGTAAGTAAGAAAAAAAAAACTAGCGAAAAGGATTGCACATATTCGTAACATGCAATGTGTAGCAATTTTGACCCCATTTACTTATGAATGGGTTTACTCGGTTTCTGATTTTGGATCAAGCAAATAAAATTTATAAAAATAAGAGTAAAATGCCATTTTCGTCCCTGAGGTTTGGCCAGTTTTGCTACTTTCGTCTAAAGGTTTGTTTTTTCGCATCTGGATCCAAAAGGTTTGAAATCTTGCCATTTTCTTCAGGCTCGTAAAATCCATCCCTTTTTTTCATTAAATCAAGGGTATTTCCGTTTTTTTTGGTAATTTAAAGGACAATTCGGTCTTTTTCACTTTATGTAAAAAGACCGAATTGCCCTTTAAGTTTACAAAAAAGATGGAATGCCCCTCACTTAAACAATAAAAATGGACGGAGTTAACGAGCCGGATGAAAATTGCAAGATTTCAAACCTTTTGGATCCAGATTAGAAAAAACAAACCTTTGGACGAAAGTCGCAAAACTGGCCAAACCTCAGGGATGAAAATGGCATTTTACTCTAAAAATAAAGATAAAAAAAGGTAGGTGAAAGGGGTAGAAAGTCGCCCAAAGTGTAATTTTAGCACATATAACCTCATAAATCATTTTGTTCAAACAAACCAGCTGATTATTGAAATTAAAACAATATGTTTTGCAATCATATTTATCGAAAATAACAAAATAAACTAGCCAAAAAAATGTTTCGGATCACCCAACCCATACCAAAATTACATGCATTGACCTGCTAACCAACCCGCCCATTACACCACATTTACACAGGATACGACAAATTAAAGAAGGAATTAACAAGTTACGATTTAAGACCTGTAGCCAAAGACCGTCATTAACAGATTTGCAGGGGAAGCCCAATTCTTCTAGTTGCTTTCTCACAGTTAAAAGTGCCTCAAAAGTCATGTTACAATACAAAAGAGAACCACCTTCAAAAATACTAACAAATGTGTCATATTCATCACCGTTCAACCCACAAATCCATTTAGCGCAAGTTTTTCTTTCTCGTCTGCCGACAATTCTGCCGCCCCATGACATGGGCATGCCACATCTTCCCCATTCATTTGACATATCATCGCTACAGTCCATACCATTACCAGATCTTTGACCCGAACCGAGCCAGCTGTGATTATTCAATTGATAACAAGTACCCTCTTCAGATGGCCCTTCCATTGCCGCCATATCACCACCAGTTGGCAAGTCTTGATAAGAGGAAGAGTAGTTATTCTCACTTGCGCAACGAGAGGGTGTGGTTTGTTCAGCAGTAGATTGACTGTTTGACTGATTGCATACAGATTCTTGTACTTGTGTTTGGGAATCTACGACTTGGTCTGCAAGCTCGACTAAAATGTTTTGAGCAGTGTCACGACCTTCTTCATCTTTTAAACTCACGCGTGCTAAATCAGATGTTATTTGATTATTACTGTCACTGGTCAAACTCTTCGCATTTGCTCTAGAAAAATCAGCTTGTACTGAAGGTTGTGTTTTACTAAATTCACCTTTTGTGAGGAGGACGTACAAAGCCAATTCAAACCTATATTAGATTGTAGCGTGAGACACCTAGTAGCCACAATAATTCAACTTCACTTCACCAAAAAGGTTAAGAGATGGAAAAAAATTTGCTCTGGAATCGGGTAATAATATAATTAGTATAAAAATACACTTGTTTCGATCCAACATGTTTCCTTGTGATTTGAGTAATTGACCCGTTAAAGATATAACATAACCCGAATTGACCCATTTATAAGTGAATGGGTCTAAATTGTCATCTTTAAGATAGGTAAAAATGTCACTTACCTTTTCTCTTCACTAGGGACCCACAGTTCATCAGAGGTCAGTAACGCATGCAATGTTTGAACGGAAAGTTTTGGAAGCACCTGTCAATAAAAATGGGTCACTTACTATCAGCACAGTTTCAATAATAATATCATACTTTAAACACATAATCAGACCGTATATTTTAAATAGACTGAAAAGGGTTTAGTTTCTTACTTCTTTCAATTCCATGGCACCACTTTGACAAAGATAGCCCCAGCAAGCATTTCTCACACGTTCTCCATGTATGCCGTAATCTTGGCCCTCTGCAAACACCTACAGTAAACATGGATATGCTAAACATTGAAAGATATGAACCATATGATAGCATAAAACAGTACAAAAAAAACATTGCTATCAAACCTGATATTCTAGGAAATTTGTAGTCCAGAGTTCGGATATAATGAAGTCGGTGCAAATTGCACATAAATCCTGGAACAAAAGTTGTAAGAGACTGAAGCGTACACGGGAATATTCTAGATAAAACTCATAAAATAGTGGCTATATCATAGTTGTTAAAAGCCATCGCCTCTTGCGCCTAGGCCCATTTTCCAAGCTAGGTGAGGCAATTGCGCTTTAAGTCGAGGCAATTGCGCTTTATTTCTCTAGGGGATGATGGTTCAAGCGCAGATTTTGGCAAGATTCCTAGATTCCGGAGATTATCTAAATTCTCGCAAGATTTTAGCCAGATTTCTACTTTTATCTAAGGAAAACTACTTTTCTACACTAATATTTTACACCTTTTTGTACTAAATAGATGATATTAAATGTTATACAATAGCTTTTGTTTATTTTATTTAAAGAACAGTATTAATTTTCTAATACATAAAATATTTTTAATTTTTTTCATCGTGCGCTCTTTTTTTCTCAGGCCCTCGCTTTTTTTGCGCCTTGCGCCTAGGCCCCAGGCGAAACCTGTGCGCCTTGAGTGCGCCTAGCGCCTTTGATAACTATGGGCTATATTATTAAAAATTTATTAAAAAATAAGAAAACCTGAAGGTCAAGAAAAGATGCAGCAGCAAGAACACGAAATGCATTACTGTCATCAAGTTTAGGGTGATATCCATAAAGGTATGCTAAAGCTATAGCAATCGCCTCCTTGTTAACATTGTTGTCATCCACATGCAAGGTCAAAACTGGTGCATTTGCATCTTTCCAAGGTCCGTGAAGCATGTTCCTACAGAACACAATGAATGGCACCTTAAACATTTGAATATTTTAGGCAAAAAAAAAAAAAATTAAGCCCTTGATTATTTGGATTTAAAAAGTTAGTATTTACGTTTCCAAAATTATAAATAAACGATGTAGTTGAAGCATCATGTTTCACATTTTGGACATGAAAGTATCAGAAGACAGAAGCTGTGGAACCACAATTATATATATATTAAAACAAAAGGTCGGTGGCTATCCCAAAGCCACCGCCTTTGTTTATATATAATAATGTTTGCGTAAATGTATATCCAAATCGTCATTGTGCATCAGTGGTTTTTGTCTCACTTTATAAAATGGAGGTCAAGGGTTCGATCCTTGACTCTCTTCATTTTCTCACACAACATTTTATTTTTTTTGTTTATTTTTTTGTTAGATGCTCCCATTTGGTTTTATTCTTTTTCTCAAAGACAACTCATATTTTACTCTAGAGTTGGTAAACTATACTTATTATTTAAACATAATTTCACATTTATATATTTAATATATTATAAAAACTAAAGTTGGTTTCTACGCTTTCGAACTTGACACCCATACCTCTAACTTGACACCTCAACGTGCGACACATTATTATATTTTTTATCTCTGTCTAAATTATTTTTAAGACTTTACATCACCATCAAAATTACTTTTAAGACTCTACAACGCAGCGAACGAGACATACTCTTTTTTATCTATGTCTAATGACGTTAATATCACAAATGTGTAATGTGTGATGTAATGTCATGTGTAGGCGCCACACATTAATGTCATCGTTGTAGCCGCAATGCTTATATAGGTTATACTGATATAGTTCGGATAAGTCAAAACATGCGTCTTTATATGGTTAACATATCACATAACGTTTCGCCATCTATAAAATAGCTAAGACGTTGCCGCCGCAACGCGCGGCTATGGCAACAATCTAGTTTATAACAAAATCAAAACTTTCTGAGAATCAAGAAGAATTGAAGCCAAAACAAACTCAAATAACCTATATCCAAGTTATTTTTCCTAATATGTAACACAAATTTGTAGATTGATCTCCTATCCTATCATAATCCATAATAAGTTATGCTAATTATTAGTGCTCTCCGTCCTCAAAAGATAAGGTGAAGGATAATTTTATATGTTATTATTTCTCACCATCTACATGATCATCCAATGTACAAAAATATTAAATTAAGGCAGCAATAACCATTAACATCGTCCACAAAAGCACTCAACCTAGACTACCAAAACCTCTTACCTTACAACCAATAAATCAGTAACAGTATCAGAAAGCACAAGCTTGCGTTGAAAATTTGACAAAGCCCCTATAAATTCAAATTAATTTGTAAAATTTCCCTATTTTCATGTCCACTTACCGCCCCCTCCACTACTACAAATCCAAATTTCTATAACTAGACACATTCAGCATATACTATTTAATATACTCTCACACAACAACTGTAACAACCTTTAAAGTTCAACTTCGCCCTAATTTCACAACTAATTAACCACAAATCACACTAAAAAAACATAAAAAAACAATCAACAACCTAATATAACAGTGAACAAAAAATTGAATAAAACTCAAAATTGATAACATGAAGCGATAACATATTTTCACACAACAACTATATCAACCTTTAGAGTTTAATTTCGCCCTAATTTCACAGCTGATTAACCACAAATTCATTACAAACTGCCACTAATCGCACTCAAAAAACAACAATCAACAACCTAAGACAACAGTAGAGAACAAAAACTGAATAAAACTCAAAACTGATAAAATGAAGTGATAAAATAACATACTTTCACACAACTAGCCTTCAAAGTTTAATTCCACCCTAATTTCCCAACTAATTAACTACAAACTCATATAAACTGCCAATAATAATAATAATCACATTTAAAAAGCATATAAACAACAATCAACAACCTAATGCAACAGTATATAACGAAAACTCCAAGAACTCAAAAACCGATAACCTAAATTAGGAGCTGCCAGCGAGATAGAACTAAACAGTGAAGATAACTAATTTCGCCGTAATTTCATAACTAATTAACAACCTAATGCAACACTATATAACAAAAACTTCAAAAACTCGAAACAGATAACCTAAAATAAGAGCTGCGAGAGAAAATTAAACAGTGGAGATGATCATTTCGCCCTAATTTCATAACTAATTAGCCACAAATTGTATAAATTCTTACTAATCACACTAAACAAAAGCATATAAACAACAATCAACAACCTAATGCAACCGTACACAACAAAAACTTCAAAAAGTGAAAATCCGTAACCTAAAATACGAGCTGCGAGAGAGAATCAAACGGTGAAGATGATACGTAGCGCCCATAGCCTTAACAATTACATCCGAAAACGATCCGTGATTAAAACCTTCCGATTGAATATGATCGCAGAGTGACGTGAGGTTGCAATCGAGTGCCGGAAGTTCGCTGGCGGTGCGGCCGGTGTCGGAGTGGTGGTGTGACGGTTGCCGGTCCATTTCCGCGGTTGTTGCGGTGGTTGTGCGATCATTGCCGTACGATCGTAGGTGGTTAGGGTTAGGATTTGTGTTAGGGTATTGGTGTGATTGTGGTTCCATGAGTTTTGAAGTTTTTATTTGTTGGTGGAGATTGAAGGGTTTGGGTTTGAGAAAGTGTTGGGGGAGGAGTGATCATTGGGGATATGCAGAAATGTTTTAACTGAATTGAATTGTAATAAATATGAACTAGATTTAGGGAAAAAAAAAAAAAAAAAAAACTCTGCGGGGACGTAAAACCATGCCAAATAGCACTAACAGCACACCACTATCAGCGACTATCAACACTGAGTTGATCTAGGACCCGCGCGTTGCGATGAATTTATCAAACAAAAAAAATAAACATAAAACATTGAACCACACATGCATGTTGCGTCGTGTTAACTCGCATAATTTTGAACGAAACAGAAAAACGTTAAACCACACACGCATGTCACGTCGTCTTAACTCGCAAAATTTAGAACGAAACGTAAAACGAAAATTTGCGAAAGATGAAAAGCATAGGTAGGCCTGTAAACGAACCGAACGAACACGAACATAGGCATGTTCGTGTTCGTTCATTTAACTTTAACTGAACACGAACACGAACACGAACATATAATCGAACACATTTTTTTGTTTGTGTTCGTTCATTAAGAAATCGGGCATGTTCGTGTTCGTTTATGTTCGCTCGTTTAAAGCCTAAACGAACAGTTCACGAACATAAACGAACACAAACGAACATAAAAAAATTAACTGAACATATATTGAATAAACATAAATTAACATGATTGAAGAAACAAGTCTAACATATTAAATTTCATCCGAAAACGCATCTAAATAAGGGTTCATAATTATACTAATTAGTTATATTTATATCACTAGTTAGAAAACCTAATATTTATATAAATATAACTATTTATGTATTTATTAAAATTTAAACGAACATAAACGAACGTTCACGAACATAAATGAACGAACATAAAAGGATGTTCACGAACATAAATGAACGAACACAAGGTGTGTTCATGTTCGTTCATTTAATTAAACGAACAATTTTTTTTTTGTTCGTGTTCGTTCGTTTATTAAATAAATGAACATGAACAAACTTCCCGCCGAACAAGTTCATGAACAGTTCATGAACGTTCGGTTCGTTTACAGGCCTAAGCATAGGGGACCAAAGTTGACGATAAAAATATTGTAAGGTTAAATTGAAAATAATGAAAACTTTTGAGTTAAAAGTGAAAAAAAAAACAATTTATGTGGGTTAAAATTGCAAACTATAAAAAGCTTTTGGATTAAAGTTAAAAGATCAACTTTTTTTTTTTGAAAACCCCCCAAAACATAAGTCATGTTTTATAACGGCAAATTTGGATCACTGACGGACCACTGGAGTATCATCATGCCACCAGCGGAACCACCCGATCATATGCATCTCCACTAGGCATAATGCCTATACACCAAGTCAGAAGAAAAATCCAATAAATATGGGAAAAAAACCCCCTTGTGGGAATTGAACACATGACCCTATTGGTCCCAAAGCTTTATCTTACCCTCAAGATGTCACTAAGCTTTAAAGTCATGTATTGTAAACGAGGTTTTATGAAGATAATGTTGATAATATTGGTGATAAATAATTACAGTGTTAAGGGGGTGTGTGGGTTAGCTTTTAACTTATGACTTATTAACTTTTTACAAGTCATAAGTCACAAATTTTAACTTTTCATTTTCTCATTTTCAATTCATAAAACTCCTTTTTAACTCTTATTCAAACACTATCAAAATGGCTTATTAACTTTTTATAAGTCAATAAGTTAAAAGTAGCTCCAAAATAACTTAACCCAAACACCCACTAAATATGTGTTTGGATAATTTAGGGATCATGTCGTCCATGAATCTACAGAAAAAAAGAGGCCTATGATTTTTTTGTCAAATCATCTTAAGGGAGGTTTACTCTTCGGGCAACAGATATTCTTGTGTTTGGTTAGGCGGGTGAGAAACACACTTGTGTGGATCTTATCGAAGTGTCCCCTTTGTTGGGCACAGAAAATCGTTTCATTACTGGGCAGGCCGTGTTGAAGGCAAAAACAGGGAAAGTTGCTAAACATACAAACCTTGTGTTGAGAATCAACATGCTTTTATCCATTTGTCTTTGATACTTTTAGTTTCCTTGCTCCTGAAGTCGTTGGCTTCCTGGACAGAGCGCATAAGATCATGCACAACAATTTCTCGACGTCAAAGAACCAAGGCTTTGTTTTCGAGAGAATTGGATTATTTGCTATTTAAAAAAGGGTTGTGGTGTAACTTGTTGTGCATTTGTCATTCGTATAAAGTTCCCTTTGTTACATGAGTTATTAAGATGGAAAAATAAATATCTAATTTAAAAAAATATAATAAGGATCATCAATATCTTATTGTACTTGATTTTCCATCATTTTTAATCCTTTCAAATTCCAACTAGTGCTACACTAGCGTATGTGTTGTGGATGGATAATAAGAGTGTGAAGTCTCCGTCAAGTAGGTATGGGGTGCGAAACATTGCCCTCCTTAGACATGATTAAGGTGTGGTGGGGAGAAGGTGGTGGGCTTCATAGGGCATGGGTGAGACATTATCTCAATTTCTTTTCTAAAACTATTAATTAGTATACAAATCGATCATTTAGTTCTCCGTCATTATTCCTTTTTGTATTTTTTTTTATTACTCACGCTATCAAATTTGATATTACCATAATACACACTCCTACCTATGTTGCAGTGACGTGGTAGAACTTTTGTTTTTCACCTTCCATAAGACACAGGCTTACGTTAAATATGTTGTTGGTGAGTGTTAAATACGGGAAATTCGTAACAGGCAAAAATGGGTCATCGGTCAGGTCAATTAAAGGTCAGTATAAAATCAAATAACGATAGAATAACCATTTCTACCTCTATAATTAGCTGAAAAGAAATAAACACAACCTCACACCTATCTCTACTCCGGAATCGGTTTTCAATTCCGATGACTATTGTAGAAACTAATTACATAATGAAAAGTGTGTGAGGGTGAGTTTATTAGGGAAAATTTTAAAATAATAGAAAAATTATAACCTTTACATTTACAAAATTACAAAAGTCTACATATTTTATAAATTCAAAAGCTATACTATTATAAAATTTATTAAATTAAGATTATAATCAACAAGTCTTCTAACCTTTTGAATCAAAACAAAGCTTGTTAGTAAATATTTCAAGCCTTAATGACCGTGTTGTACAAGAGAGGGGTTGAGCACCCCGATGAAATGCTCCAAATTTATATAGTCTTAAAATGAATGGTCGGTGGGGTTTACCACCTACCATTCTAACCCCTAAACTTTTAATAAATTATAATTTAGCCCTAGATTTCTAATTCATTTTAAAAACTTTTAGTTTTTTTAGCTTTTCTAATCTTTTGGCAAATGACAATTTCAACCTTATACTTCTAATTCATTTTAATTTTTTTTTATTTCACTTCACATCTTTAAATTTTCGACTTAAAACACTATTAACCCTCATCTTTAAGTAAGTTAAACACTCATTGACCCAGAAATCTTTTATTTATTACTTTATAGATTTTGGTAAGTGACATGTTGACTTTTGGTAATTGTCAACTTTGACACCCTATTTTTTCTACTTAATAACTTTACACCTCATCTTCTCTAATATTTTAATTTAATTCTTTTGTTTAAATTACTTTTATAACCTTATGAGACATTGTACTCTTCCTTATTTATGTCTAACCACGTTAACGTCACAAACTTAACGTGTGTGACAAAGTAAAAAAAGGTCATGTCACATGTGCGGGCACTACAAGTTAATATCATTAGTGTAACGAAGTCACAAACGTGATGTTGTCGTCGCAACGCGCGGCATGGATAAATAAAAGCCTTGTTATCTTTAGCAGTGGGCCCTCTTTAGCACCTTAATTGTATTTGGTATTGAGCCTACACACAAATGGGCTTCAGGAACATAAAAAAGTCCCAAGAATATCATTTTTTTATGTCATATGTTGGGTGTCAGTGTCACAAAATTTGTTTAGGTGTTTGTTTTTTTTATAAAACTTGCGCAGGTTTTTCTGTCTGCTTGGCGCAGACCACACACAGACATTGTCATGCGTAGGCTGTTTGTTTTTTCGAAGACATTTCATTAAAAAAGGTTTATGCGAGGTCTTCTTGGTGCATACTTGGTCCAGCCACTTCTAAGATCTTCTAAGGTCTGCAGATGGCTAAAGACCACCATCGTTCATCATCCACCACCACCCACCACCATCGACCACAACTCACCACCACCGACCACCACCGTCCATCACCACCACCACTATCCACCACCCACCACCGTCCATCACCACCACCACCGTCCACCGTCCACCATCCACCACCGGTCATCACCACCGTTCATCACCACCACCATCCACCACCCACCACCATCCATCACCACCACCACCCATCAACGTCCACCACCCACCACTGTCCACCACCGTCCACTGTCAACCACCACCGTTCAACAAAAAAGACAATTAGTATACCAGGATTGACCAGATTCCAATGATATAATTCAAGAAACTCTGTTTCATGATTTCATCCAACAAATGCAATCACTTTATTAACCATCATATGTCAATTTTAACCGTATCTAGTAGTTATACTATGGGTATGAAATGATTTCCTTTTCTTTTCATCTTTGGTTCCTTAAAATGACATGGCTCCTTGAAATGAAATAATTTCCTTTTTGTTCATAAAAAAAAATATCAATCAACCGGGTACTGGTTGGCGACGATGTGATTGGAAAGCTCCAATGACCTTGTGTGAGCCTTATCTATATCAAACTAACTTAGTATTACTAAAGATGACCCATATAATTTGTAAGAAAAAAAAAAAAAAAAACCTCAACCAATACGATCCGTATAAATCTATATGACCCGTATAGGTCCAGTCAAATAAACAAAATCTGACACATATTGGAAATTGAAAAAGCAATATGACCCGTATAGGCTTATACGACCCATATTGAAGGTGTCGATTTAAGGGTTCAGGTGTGCCAATAATACGACCCATATTTCTCATTGACTATAATATAAAACTCAGCTAGGATCTTCCAAATTAAAAACTATATTCGTTGAGTTCAATGATATCTTTTCTGGCCTCAAACAACTATAAGTATTCCGGTCACTTCCAAACAGTATTTTCTGGCAACACGCACCTCCTATCTTAACGTAACTACCGTATCTAGTAGTTATACTCTGGGTATGAAATGATTTCCCTTTCTTTTCATCTTTTGTTCCTTGAAATGACATGGCTCCTTGAAATGAAATAATTTCCTTTCCTGTTCTTAAGAAAACACTTATACACAGGGTATTGTTTGGCGACGATGTGATTGAAAAGCTCCAATGACCGTTCGTGAGCCTTATCTATATCAAATTAATTTATTATTGAAGATGACCCATATAATTTGTAAAAAAAAACCTCAACCAATACGATCCGTATATGTCCAGTCAAATAGACAAAATCTTACACATAAGTCTTTATTGGAAATTGAAAAAACAATACGACCCGTATAGACCTATACGACCCGTATTAAATGTGTCGATTTAAGGATTCAAGTGTGCCAATGATACGACCCATGTTTCTCATTGACTATAATATAAAACTCAGCTATAATCTTCCCAACTAAAAACTATATTCGTTGAGTTCAATAAGATCTTTTCTGGCCTCAAACAACTATAAGTATTTCGGTCACTTCCAAAGAGTATTTTCTAGCAACATGTACCTCCTACCTTAACGTAACTACTGTATCTAGTAGTTATACTCTGGGTATGAAATGATTTCCTTTTCTTTCCATCTTTGGTTCCTTGAAATGACGTGGCTCCTTGTAATGAAATAATTTCCTTTTCTGTTCATAAATAAAACTTATCCATCGGGTATTGTTTGGTGACGATGTGATTGGAAAGCTCCAACGACCATGCGTGAGCCTAATCTATATCAAACTAACTTAGTATAACTGAAGATGACCTATATAATTTGTAAAAAAAAAAACTCAACCAATACGACCCCGTATAGATCTATACGACCCATATAGGTCCAATCAAATAGACAAAATCTGACACATCAGTCTTTATTGGAAATTGAAAAAAGCAACACGGCCCGTATAGGCCTATACGACCCATATTGAAGGTGTCAATTTAAAGGTTCAGGTGTGCCAATAACACGACTCATATTTCTCATTGACTGATATAAAACTCAGCTAGGATCTTCCCAATTAAAAACTATATTCGTTGAGTTCAATGATATCTTTTCTGACCTCAAACAACTATAAGTATTCCAATCACTTCCAAGCAGTATATTTTCTGGCAACATGCACTTCCTACCTTAACGTAACTACCGTATCTAGTAGTTATACACTGGGTATGAAGTGATTTCCTTTTCTTTTCATCTTTGGTTCCTTGAAATGAAATGACATGGCAGGGCCGTCCCTAAGAATTCCTGTACCATGTCCGAGCTCAAAAAAACGTGCCCTCGGGCCTTAACGAAATAAATAATTTAAACTAGTTTTTAATACAACCGTGAACCGTTGACAAAAATATAACATTCGATAAACAATGCAGTTAACAAAATACTCTCTTGCTATAAGACGTTTCAATATCCATAGGGCACTAGTTGCCACCCAACATGGACTAATTGTTTTTTATTAGTTTTAAAATCATTTGGCTATTGGGCTTACTAATCTAATCCCAATAAGCTAACTAATCTAAACCATATGATTTTTTTTTTTTGTAAGAGGGCCTATGTTATGTTAGTATTTGTTTGGCTAAACCTTATTATTTTTTTTACATATATAATATCGATTTTTTTTAAAAAATTACGTGTCCTACGAAATTACGGGCCCTGGCCGGTGGTCCTCCCCGCCCACCTCTAGGGCCGGCCCTGTGACATGGCTCCTTAAAATGAAATAATTTCCTTTTCTGTTCATAAAAAAACTTATCCACCGGGTACTGTTTGGCGACGATGTGATTGGAAAGCTCCAATGACCATTCGTGAGCCTTATCTATATCAAACTAATTTTGTTACTGAAGATGACCCATATAATTTGTAAAAAAAAAAAAAAACCCTCAACCAATACGACCCGTATAGGTCCAGTCAAATAGACAAAATCTGACACGTCAGTCTTTATTGGAAATTTATCCATCGGGTACTTTTTGGTGACGATGTGATTGGAAAGCTATGACCATGCGTGAGCCTTATCTATATCAAACTAACTTAGTATTACTGAAGATGACTCATATAATTTGTAAAAAAAAAAAAAAAAGAACCCTCAACCGTATAGGTCCAGTCAATTAGAAAAAAATCTGACATATCAGTCTTTATTGAAAATTGAAAAAACAATACGACCCGTATAGTTCTATACGACCCGTATTGAAGGTGTCGATTTAAGGGTTCAGGTGTGCCAATAATACGACCCATTATAAAAGTCTACATATGTTACAAAAAAACTATACTATTATATAATTTATTAAATTAAGATTATAATCAACAAGTCTTCTAACCTTTTGAATCAAAACAAAGCTTGTTAGTAAACATTTCAAACCTTAATGAACCATGTTGTACCCGAGAGTGGTTGAGCACCCCAGGTGTTCGATGAAATGCTCCAAAGAAAAGACTTTGTGCATTGCTCCACAAAAGCCCTGTTATCTTTAGCAGTGATCAGGGGCGGACCTAGTGTAGGTCTATGCGTAGCCCGGGCTACGGCTCAACTTTTTTCCGGTAGTGTAAATTTTTTTTTTTCGATTTTTATACAAGGACACCCCTAAACAACTACGAGGACACCCCTAAACAACTACCTAAGGTGAAAATAAGTGAAGATGAAATGAAATCAAAATTTTCCATCGACGGAAACGTTTCCGGTCGACCTGCAAAAAAATTGTTTAAGATGGAAAAGATGAAGCATAATAAATAATAATAGTGAGGAGCATCGGAAACATAAAAAGCAAAGCAAGTTGGAATGCCAGAAGTTATATTCAACTCAATAGTCAAACTATTGCATTTAATCATTTACTCTATTTTTTCTTAGAGGCCAGTATTAATAAAACCACAAAATGTTGTAAGCAAATATTTACCAAGAAAAAAAATTTAACAAGAAAAAAAAAACTATTTACTTTAATTAATATCTAAACATTTAGTATATTTAATTTGTTACGGTAAACATTATCTGTTTGTCTTTTTTTATTTCTTTGTTTATCCTTTTTATTAAGTATATTATGCCTAGTGGAGATGGATATGATCGGGTGGTTCCGCTGGTGGCACGATGATACTCTAGTGGTTCGTCAGTGATCCGAATTTACCGTTCAAAAAAAGTATTAGATTTACTTTTTTTTTTAATTTTTGATTCTTTTTGTTGTTGAATATATTTTTATTACAAATTATATATATAAAACTTCTTAATAACATTTAAAGTTTTATAAAAATAATTTATAACCTTCTACTGTGTGTTTCATACACTCATTAGTAAAAAATGATAATCAATGTATATAGAAATAAAATTATATTCGGATCTTGCAAGTCAATAATTTTTGTTCTCACATTATATTAGAGAGTAACACTCTATTATAGAGTATGGATTATAAAGAAATAATTAACTTTTGTTCTCAAAAATAGTTTCGATATAAATGTGTCTATACCTAATAATACATAATTTCAACCTGTATAACACACAGATGTGTAATTATATATATTAAGACTCATTTTTACTAGCCGCCGAGGTCCCCTAAGGGCTCTTGAATTCTCAGGGGACAGGCCCAGGTTAAAAAAAAAGGAAAATTGGTTTTTAATAAACCAACCTTTGTCCTGTTGGTAAATAATAATCTTACATACGTAATTGGTATACAATAATTCTACCTATCAACATGTTGGTACTCAATGAACTTCCGTTAATTTTTTTTTAACTGAAATTAATTTTTAAGTTTTATTTATTACACAAAAAGTCCATATAGTTGTAATTTACTAGTTTTAACTATTTTATAAAACAAAAAAAACCTAAAGGGATTGTAATTTACTAGTTTTAAAATAGTTAAAACTAGTAAATTACAACTACAGGGACTGTTTGTGTAATAAATAAAACTTAAAAACTAACTTCAGTTAAAAAAAATTAATGGAAGTTCATTGAGTACCAACATGTTGATAGGTAGGATTATTGTATACCAATTACGTATGTAAGATTATTATTTACCAACGGGACAAAGATTGGTTTATTAAAAACCAATTTTCCAAAAACAAAAAAAACAAAACTAAGGGCCCATTTTTACTACCCGCACAGGCTTTTTAATTCTCAAGAACGACCACAGGTAAAAAAAAAATTGAGGATACCCCTCGATTTTTCTTCTAGGTCCGCCACTGGCAGTGACCCCTCTTTAGCACCTTAATTGTATTTGGTATTGAGCCTGCACACAAATGGGTTTCAGGAATATCAAAAAGTCCCAATAATATAATTTTTTATGTCATAATATGTTGGTCAGTTGGTGGGTGTCAGTGTCACAAACATTTGTTTAGACATTTACAAAGACTTCAACAAAAAAAAGACAAATAGTACACCAAGATTGACCAGATTCCAATGATATAATTCAAGAAACTCTGTTCATGGTTTCATCCAACAAAGGCAGTCACTTTATTAACCACCATTCATAGGTATGCCCATGAATGATAACTCTATGATCTTGCATTGGTTGTTTGCTTTAACACACATTGGTTTCTTGGTTCTTGTATTCATCAGTTTGTTCTACAAAAAATATAGTTTCAAAGGTCCTAAACAGATGCCCAACAATAAGGTCATGTTATCTTGTGTGGTCCTTGTGGATCTTAACCTTGTTATGTGTTTCTTGAGCCTTCTTTATTGGTATAGAAATGGTTTGAGTAAACAAAACATTGTTACCTTTTCGGGTACCCTTCTTAGAACCCTTGTTTGGTTATTCGTTTCGGGTTACTTGCACAACTATGTCTCTAAGTCAGCATTAAGGATTTGGTGGTTTTCTTCTTTCTTAAACTTTTGTTTTTGTCTAGTGTTGGACTATGTTTTCTATCAACAGATTCATAGTTTAGCACCTCGGTTCTTGGTGTTAGATGCTTCGTCTGTTATTGTCAGTTTATTTCTGTGTTATGTCGGGTTCTCGGTTAACAATGGAGGTGGTACCATTAGCCATTTTTATTATCAATCATTGCTACATGGCAGTGAAGCTATAACTCCTTCTGCAACCAGCAATATCGTAAGTCTTGTTACTTTCGCGTGGATTCATCCATTGATTTCCATCGGATACAAGAAACGGTTAGATCTTGAGGATGTTCCACAACTTGACAGTTTAAATAGTGCTCGAAGATCCTTTTCGGTCTTAAGAAATAAACTAGAATCGGATAAGCGTAAAAGCAGCCAAGTGAATACTTTTAGTCTTGTTAAGGCTGTGATCTTGACAATATGGAAAGACATAATAATTTCGGGTCTCCTTTGTTTCGTGTACACGTTAGCTTCATACGTGGGGCCGTTCCTCATAGACACGCTTGTTAAATATCTAACCGGACATCGAGACTTGAATACGGGTTTGCTTCTAGTTTCTGCGTTCTTCGGTGCTAAGATTGTCGAGTGCTTCGCAGCTCGACACTGTGATTTAAAAAAGCAACAGGCTGGGATTAACGCTAGAGCTGCTCTTGTTGCAATGATCTACCACAAAGGTTTGACCCTTTCGTCTCAGTCAAAACAGGGACACTCGAATGGCGAGATTATTAACTTCATGGCTGTTGATGCCGAAAGAATCGGTGAATTTAGCAAGTTCATGCACGCTCCTTGGATGACCGTTGTGCAAATTGGTCTGTCACTAGCAATACTGTATAAAAATCTCGGGATTTCTTCATTAGCTACCTTTGTTGTAACAATTGCCATCATGCTATCCGATCTACCATTAGGGAGTTTTCAGGAAAAATATCAAGCGAAGTTGATGGAATATAAAGATAAACGGATGAAAACGACTTTTGAAATTTTGAAGAATATGCGGATTCTCAAGCTTTATGGATGGGAGATGAAGTTCTTGTCGAGAATTAACGATATCCGGAATGATGAGGCGCATTGGTTGTATAAATTTGTATTTGCTATGGCCGTCACCTGTAATGCATTCTGGGTTGCACCGACACTTGTGGCTATAGCCACATTTGGCACTAGCATGCTTGTTGGCATCCCGCTTGACTCAGGGAAGGTATTGTCTGCCATTGCAACATTTAAGATTCTCCAAGACTCCGTGTATAATCTTCCGGATACAATATCCAAGATCATACAGACCAAAGTTTCGTTTGATCGTATTGCATCGTTCCTTAGTCTATCTGAATTAGATTCAGGTCTGGTAGACATAGTCCCAAGAGGTAGTTCCGACACGATAGTCGAGGTCGTTGATGGAAAGTTTTCATGGGATGTGACAACTTGTGAGCCGACATTGATGGATGTAAATTTCAAAATTTTTCATTGCATGAAGGTTGCTGTCTGCGGCCCGGTTGGGTCGGGAAAGTCAAGCCTACTGTCATGTATACTAGGAGAAGTGCCTAAATTATCCGGAAAAGTCAAACTCAGTGGCACAAAGGCTTATGTTGGTCAATCACCATGGATACAGAGCGGCACGATAGAGCAGAATATCTTGTTTGGTAACGAGATGCACAGAGAAAGATACGAGAAGGTTCTAGAAGCGTGTGATTTAAAGAAAGACCTTGAAGTTCTATCTTTCGGTGATCGAACGGTTATAGGGGAGAGGGGAATCAACTTGAGTGGCGGTCAGAAACAAAGAATACAGATAGCTCGTGCTCTCTATCAAGATGCTGATATATATCTATTTGATGATCCGTTCAGCGCTGTCGATGCTATTACAGGAAACCATCTTTTCAAGGTGAGTTGATCACTTATAAATCCTAAATTTTTCATAATTGTATAATTTCTAACTAGAATAAGTAATTTATCGACAGGAATGTATGATGGATTTCTTGGAATCGAAAACAGTGATTTACGTCACGCATCAAGTGGAGTTTTTAACTGCTGCAGATCTCATCCTGGTCTTGAAGGATGGAAGAATCACACAAACTGGAAAATACGACGATATTACGAAGCTAGGAAGCGACTTTTTAGAGCTTGTTGGTGCACACAAACAAGCTTTATTAGAAATTGATTCTGTGAGCGAGAACCAAGGTAGCCGTGGAAAATTTAATAAGAATATACAAGACGAGACTATAAAGGGTCAAAATGGTGAATTAGTTCACATGGAGGGGAAGAAAAGGCAGCTTGTACAAGAAGAAAAAAGAGAAAGAGGTAAAATTAGCTCATCGACGTATTGGAAATACCTTACAACAGCTTATGGAGGGGCACTTACTCCTGTCGTGTTATTAGCACATATTATGTTTGAATCATTTCAAATCTCTAGCAATTACTGGTTGGCTTGGGCATCGCCTGCATCCGAAAGTAATGAAGCTCGTGTTGATGACTTCAAATTCATTATCGTTTATGTGGCTTTTGGTATCGGATGCTCTTTGTGTATTCTAGCAAGATCGTTTTTACTTATGCAAGCCGGGTACGAAACGGCCAACCAGCTTTTCGACAAAATGCATTTTTCTATTTTCCGTGCCCCCATGTCTTTCTTTGATGCCAACCCATCTGGTCGAATCCTAAGCAGAGTAAATGAATACATCATTTTTCTTGCATTTTGCTTAACGATTAGGCAACTTGATTTTTAAAAACCTTTTGCAGGTATCTTCAGACCAAACTGCAGTGGACTTGTCAATACCCTATAGTATTGGTCCATTTGCCTATGCTATCATACAGCTTTTAGGCATTGTTTTAGTTATGTCACTAGGTGCTTGGCCCGTGTTCCTTGTTTTCTTTCCCGTCGTTGGAATTTGCATCTGGTTACAGGTAATAATACTTGTGGATAATATTATTAGTATTCATTTATTCTGATTTCTGTTTTTACATGTATGTATTGAACCTGAAGCAATATTACATACCTTCGGCACGAGAACTGGCACGATTGGTTGGAGTATGCAAAGCGCCAGTCATTCAGCACTTTTCCGAAACAATATCCGGATCAACGACTATTAGAAGCTTTGATCAGAAACACAGATTCCAAGACACGTGCTTGAAACTGATTGACGATTATTCCAGACTGAAGTTTCATGTTGATGGTGCATCAGCTTGGTTCGGGTTACGCCTGGATATGCTGTCTGCTTTAATTTTTGCGTTACTTCTTATCTTTCTAGTTTCTGTTCCGGAAGGAATAATTGACCCAAGTAAGAAAATTTTACGACTCACTACCAAGATTATAGTTTCAAGTTTCAAGCATAGATAACTCATCCCAATTTCAACGTGTTGCAGGTACCGCGGGCTTAGCAGTAACATACGGACTACATTTGAACAAATTACAAGCTTGGGTTATACTAAAACTTAGCAAATTGGAAATACAGTTTATCTCGGTTGAAAGAATATTTCAATACAGTTCGATCCCTAGTGAGCCTCCTCTTGTTATAGACTCGAATAGACCTGATCGCTTCTGGCCTTCACAAGGAAAAGTCGATATTCACCATCTGCAGGTTATTAATATATTACTGTTTAAAAAAATTTATGCAAGTGAAATTAGACGCTTAAAAATGTATAAATAATGTGTGAATAGGTTCGATACGCCCCACACATGCCACTTGTGTTGAGAGGTATAACATGCACTTTCCATGGAGGTATGAAGACGGGAATTGTAGGGAGAACCGGAAGTGGTAAATCCACTCTTATTCAAACACTCTTTCGTCTCGTTGAACCTACCAGTGGGGAAATTTGGATAGACGGGATCAACATTTCATCGATTGGACTCCATGATCTACGGTCTAGACTGAGCATAATTCCCCAAGATCCCACTATGTTCAACGGAAGTGTTAGAAGCAACATGGACCCACTTGAGGACTACACAGATGATCAGATTTGGAAGGTACATTAAATAGATTTAATCTGCTTATGATGGTATGTCGTATTATATTCATATGTATGCCGTTAGTAACATTTAGTTTGTCATTTCAGGCTCTTGATAAATGCCAGATTGGCGATGAAATTAGAAATAAGGAAGGCCAGCTTGATGCCATAGGTTCTGGATTGTTCCACAATTTTTTTTTTTGCAAGTTTACATATAAATTTAAAGTTTTGACAACCCATGTTTGTTAAATTGCTATAGTTACTGAAAACGGAGAGAACTGGAGCGTGGGTCAACGGCAACTGATCTGTCTTGGGCGTGTGCTACTGAAGAAAAGCAAGATTCTGGTTCTGGATGAGGCCACTGCATCAGTTGATACAGCAACGGATAACATGATTCAGAAAACACTTAGGGAACACTTTTCAGACTCTACTGTCATAGCAATAGCACATCGAATCACCTCTGTCGTCAAAAGTGACATGGTCTTAGTTTTAAACAACGGTTCGTGAGCTAAACCTGTCATTCTGCCTTAAATGATACAGTATCTTTTGTGATTCTTATGTTTCACTGGTGAGATGCAGGTGTTGTTGAAGAATACGATTCTCCGACAGCATTGCTTGAAGATAAATCATCTTCTTTTTCCCAGCTGGTTGCGGAGTACAGCTTGAGGTCGAATTCTTGTCATAGCATTACATGATAAAACAAGTTATTTTTATAGCTAAATACCTATGCGAAAATTTTGTATCTATTGATGACATTATATATTTGAAATGGAAATAATATCGTTGCGACAAAAAATACAGCGTAAGGAGGGAGACTATTTGTGTTCGAAGTGGTCTGACCCGACGGGTTTGGATCAACACATATTGACCAAGAGGATTATGATGGAATTTTGACGGACTTGGGTATCAGACCAAGCAGAAAGTGTTTGACATACTTGAGATCGACTTGTTAAAAGCTCGAGTCGAGTACCGAGCCGGGAGTAAACAAGACTATATTGAAACTTCATTAACAAGTGAGCTCAAGTGTAAGCTTCACACATTGAGATTACTTGCAAGACTAAACAACTGCATTATTTAGATGAATATAAATATATTTTTTGTATATTAAATATATAAGAAGATAAAACTACTATTACATTTAAAATTATTCTGAAAATAAATATATAAAAATTATTATATATGTATACAGATAGAATAATTTAATAAATTAAAGTGGAATGGAGCTTGAATCAACCTTGAGTTTTAATAATTGTTTATGAGCTGGAATTGAGATTTAGGTATAGTGCTCGAACCGAGCCGACCACGAGCTCTTAAATTAAAAGACACAAACTCGAGCACTCATGTTAAACAAGTCAAGTTCAAGCTTGGGTCAATTTGTCTATGCCGCTACATGTACGTACTCGTTATCTCAAAACTTTATATAAACCATTAAATTTTCACATCGATGTCACATACATAGAATGATCACATCCTTCTATGTATAACACTTCAAGTCACAAATATGATTCATGTGTTAAATGGAAGTGTTATGATTCATGTGTTGATTTTATACAATCTTGACATAAAACATATATTTAATGCAAAAACTGCCATGAGCAATGCCCGATTTGCCGGAAAGCTTGCTTAGACCAATTTAGGGAGCATGCTCTGCACTGTAAAGAACTGTCAGGTTTTAAGTATAGGCACGACTGGGTGCGGGATGTCTTGGGGGACATCCTCAAACGGGCGGGGATCTCGGTGAAGATAGAAGCCCCCGTAAACTTTTTGACAGATCCGAGGGAAGGAAGATCCACATTGCGCCCCGCGGACATTTTAGTTTTCGGGTGGGATGCAGGTAAACACGCGTGTGTCGATCTTACCGGGGTTTCCCCCCTTGTAGGCTTACGGGATACAGGTTTTGTCCCTGGTTAGACAATTGCAAAGGCGGCAGCGAAGAAAATGGACAAACATGCAAAAGCCTACGAGGATAATCAACATTCCTTTATCCCTTTTGCCTTTGATACCTTTGGCTCGCTAGCCCCAGAAGCCATCAGATTTCTTGAACGGGTCCAACGGGTTGTTCACAGCAACATTTCGTCTCCTAGAGATCGGGGTTTCGTTTTTACTAGGTTAGGTTTCGCTATTCAAAAAGGGGTAGCGGCGCAGCTTGTTGCCCGCTTACCGGCTATTTTGGTGTAATTGTCCTTAAAGTTTTTATTTGAGATGGGGAAGTTTAATTAAAAAAAAATGCAAAATGTATAATTTTAGAGTCTTAGAATAAATACGATTCGTTTAACGTGTCAAACGAAAGCGTTATGACTCATGTGTTAGACGAAAGTGGTATGACTCATGTGTTAGACGGCAGTGTTGTGACTCATGTTAGACGGCAGTGTTGTGATTCGTGTGTTAGACGAGATTGTTGTGATTTATGAGTTAGACGAGATTGTTGTGATTTATATGTTAGTAGAGATTGTTGTGATTAATGTGTTAGACGAAATTGTTGTTATTCATTTGTTAGCCGTATTGTTGTGGTTCATGTGATAAACGAGATTGTTGTGATTAATGTGTTAGAAGATATTGTCATGATTCATATGTTAGATGAGATTGTTTAGTTCAAGCTTGGGTTAACTTGTTTACGCCCGTACATATACCCTTTATCTCAAAACTTCATATAAACCGTTAAATTTCCATTTCGATGTCACATATATAGAATGATCACATCCTTCTATGTATAACACTTCAAATCACAAATGTACATTTAACCTCACAATCATACTTCGTCAATACATCTTGTGCGAAAACGAAACCAGTAATTTTATTACGGGTGCTAAACGGGTTGTGTTCGCGGGTTGCCAGGTTCAACCCGACCCGAACCCGAAAATCGTTTCATACATATGAACCCAAACCTGACCCGAATATTCGCAGGCTGACCGGAACCCGACCTGTTCAACCCGAATTTTTTTTTATTTTATTTTTTCAGCAAACTAATATATTAAAATTAACATTTACTACAAAAAAAAAAAACAAATTAGATAACAAAATTACATCAAAATCATAAAATCTTATGTCAATTTCTATTTTTAAGTTACAAGTATAGCATAAAATACACACCAAATTTAATTTATAACATAAAACATGTTGTAAAAAAATAATACTATAGAAATGGCTTAAACGGGTCAACCAGCCAACCCGACCGGGTTGACCCGAACCTGACCCGTTTAGCTAAACGGGTTGGCAGGTTCAACCTGAAACTGACCCGGCCCTGTTTAGACTAAACCTAAACCCGTGAATTTCGTGTTAGGTTCGTGTGTGTCGTGTTTCGGGTCGTGTCAGAAATTCACACCCCTACTTTTTATGGCCCGAATTAATTAGTTGGTCCTAGAAATGTTAGAAAAAGTGAACGAAAAGAGTAATAAGATAGGAGCTTTCCTACGTTCCTGTCCTTGATGTCTCTCTCATTCCGAGGTGCCCTTTCCAAAAAAATCAGGAATTTTTTTTTCCAGACACCTTTACTGTAAAGTGAGGCACTTATTAACTCCTCAGACATTCGCGCAATACTTCTTCGTGAATCTACACTATTTGAATATGGAACATCATAACAACTCCAAAGATTTTCAAAACTGAAAATGGGTCTGCATTAAAAGAATATATATTTTGATTGTGAGCAAATGCCCTTTTAAACGGTTAGATTGTGATCAAAACGATTTTCAACTGAGATTGTGATCTTTTCTTATAAATCAGATAAATAAAAATAGAGTAAACTGCCATTTTGGTCCATGAGGTTTGGCGAGTTTTGCTGTAACAACCCGCACTTTCGTGCGTTGTTACTGCTCATTACACTCGTTACGCCTAGCACCGGAGATTCGGATCATAATGCATCAATATCAGATACATCGCTATATCGCAGTATAATCGAATAATTACGCATATTCTATCACTATTACAAGGCTATTTTCGCAAATAATAATGCTCACGATGACGTTGAGTGAGGACCTATTCTACCCTCCTCGATAGTCGTGAAGTGTCGAAACGTAAACCATCAACGCTAACAAGGACTATCGGGTGAGTACCATGCCTCTAGCCGTCGTGACGATGATGGCAATACGAGTAAGTAGTACCCCGATGATCATTGTGGCACATCACATCGAAGAACGCACTCGAAGGCACGTGTAACTCGATCAACGCACCGAATATTGAATAGATACGTATGTATGACCCTTTTACAATTAATTATAATAAATAAATGAATAATGATCTAAATATATGGAAATATGGACCAAAACTATCGCAACGCACCGAAAACAAGGATCGGGAAACCTCCGGACGGATGAGCCAACCAATCGGACAGGCCGGCCGATCGAAAGGGCCGTCCGATCCAGGCCAACTTGCCCTTCCTTCCTTCCTCCTTGCCTATAAATACCCCTCATTCACCTCCAACACATTTGTTGTCACTGTTGCTGCTCGATCAGAAGTTCCAACCCCTTTATCTCTCGATTTCTCGCGATTCTTGTAAGTTTTCAACTCAAATTTTGTACTTCCTTGATCTTCATGCAATCCCCCACCTTCCCATCTTCCAAATTCCAACTTTTAACCGTGAAATCAACGGATTTGGGGTGTTCTAGAGTGATGTCATCATATAGTTCTTATGAGCTTCAAGTGTTGGCCTCATTCCCCCAAGAACAACTCAGATCCAAAGGATTTCCACAAGGATAAGCAACATTTTCACAACGGATCTACACATAACCATGGATAAAAGGATTGAAGGATGTTTTCCAACATTCTTTCAACTCTTTTACTCTCAAAGTATTCGAAAACGGTGGAATCGGAGCTTATTCCGACCTTCTACTCATTTTTAGTGTCGAGTTGGTCAAAGATCGGATTCCTAGCACATGTTTATCAAGATTCTTGTTCAACTTTGGGAGATTCTTACTTTTCATGTATTCTGATTTAAAAAAAATTCTGATTTTTGTGTATTTTGATTATTATTTCATCTGAAAATCCAAACCCTTTTATGATCATGGTTTCTTGAAATAACACATGTTTATCATGATTCTTTCTCCACTTTGGGGGATTTATACCTTTTTATATATTCTGATTCAAATTTTTTTGATTTTTGGGCACTCAGAGTCTAATGGAAGGACTGGAGTCAAAGGACTGGCTAAAGATTTGCGATTCGTTGAACGATGTGAGGCGACTGGCATTGTTCCAATCTGAGCTCCTGCTACCGATCTTGTACGTAAACAAAACCGATTCTTTTATGTATGATGTTGGTCTGAAGAATTATGTGGTTTATTAATATAATATAATATATGGGTTGTAACTTATACAGGGAAAAGGTTGTGATGGTTTTAGTGAAATCAATGAAGAATCCAAGAAGTGCTTTATGCAAGACTGCAATCATGGCTGCTTCTGATCTTTTCAAATCCTTTGGTGATAAGCTGCTTGAGTCCTCTACCCCTAATGATGCTGCCTGAGTCCTTTGGTGATAAGCTGCTTGAGTCCTCTACCCCTAGCGATGAAACAACCAATTTTGGGTTAAACAAGGAAAAACCGTCAAGAACGACCAATTCTGATGGAACGGGGTGATTCCCGGCCGCTAGAACAAGTCGGTTTTGATGGAATGTCAGTTGTTCAACACGTCACATCAATGTCCCGACCAAAACCACCGAAAAACATGCAAAAATTGTCGAAAATAGCTGGACGGGCCAGCCGATCGAACAGCCCAACCGATCGGACAGGCTAGCCGATCGGACGGCCCAACCGATCGGACAGGTTAGCCGATCAGACAGGCTGGCCGATAGAACAGCCTATTCAATCGGACAGCCCATCCGAACGGGCCAGCCTTCGATCCGATTTTCTTCAATTTCGCGTATTCCGTTATCATTTAACGCGCCATCAAACACTTATATGATCAGTCTATAATCAGGGTATTCTCAGACATAATCCCGCCAATCCAAACCAAATACGCACTGTGAGTATACTTGACCCCTTTTTACTGAATTTTTGGGGTGTAACATACGTTCCTTATAAATTGAACTTATCAAACGAATAATTGAATCAGTCAACTTATCACTTGCGAATAACTGTTTGCATAGATATACGTGATGCTAGTTGCATATGTGCTAAGACTTATACTCGTGACGTCCCACCACGACTAGTATAGTACTATTGCGCCCGACGGGGTCTAGTTATGCCATCGAAGAATCGAGCATCGAGGACTTAGCTGGTAGTATCAGTTTTGTGAGTATATATGTCGTGTATTACGTTTATGCATGTGGAAATTCACATCACTTTTAATCTATTATTCTATTACATATCAAACCTGTATACTCGCCAATACTTTTGTATTGACATTATTTTAACGTATGTTGCAGGTTTAGTTGGAGTCAACATCAAATCAAGCTAGGAAGTCTAGAAACTGACCTAAAATCTAGGTTGTCCGATTTGAATTGTTCGAGAGGACAAGAAAACTGTGATGACTTATGTGATTGTATTGTTTGTTAGTATGGGATAACGAATGTAATAAATATTATCGCAATATAGTTGTTATGGATTCTCTTGAGCAATCTGATTCGCCTAGTGCCGCGCCCCGATGATTCCGCCATCGGTTGGGGTGTGACATTTGCCACTTTAGTCCAAATTTCAAACCTGTTGCCGTTTTGGTCCCTGTGGTTTCGTTTTGTTGCCATTTTGGTCCAAATTTCAAATTTAACCAGATTTTTCAACTTAAAACCTGGTTTTTTGTCTTTATCCTCAAGGGCATTTTGGTCATTTTAGGTTTATTATAACCTAATATTGATTAACACCATTAATATATAAACCCCACCTCACTGAAGATCCATCTTCTCAAACAATCACCACCAAGTCAAACCTCCATCTTCTCAAACAATCACCACCACCACTGAAGATCCACCACCATCACCGTCGCCCTAACCGCCTCCACCATCACCGCTGCCACCCCCGACACCCTCACCTCCTCCACCTTCACCTTCTCCTGAATCGGATTTACTGTTCTTGTGAATCACCTCCGTCAATCCACCACCACCACCGTCACCCTCACCGCCTCCACCATCACCGCCGCCACCCCCGACACCCTCACCTCCTCCACATTCACCTCCTCCTGAATCGGATTTATTGTTCTTATGAATCACCTCCGTCAATCACCACCACCACTGAAGATCCACCTCTGCTACGCTATCGCCTTCATCTCCAAAACCACCTCAGCTACGCCTCCGCCTTCATCTTCGCCGTCGATCTGAAGGAACCTCTTCATCTCCGCGGTTTCTTCACTGCTGATTTAACAGGTTTGGTCGCCGATTTGATTGTCGGAGATTTTGAAGCCATAGGGTTAGGACAATTTGCTTTGGCGGTGGAATTTTGTGGCTGCTTTGAGTTATGTGATTGTGAGGGTTTTTGAGGGTTTTGGTGTAACACCCCGTGTTTTCCAAAGTCAAAGTCAAAGTCAAGCATTGACTGTTATTGGAATTAAAGATTAATAAAGATTAATTGCATTTTAGTTTCATTTTGATTTTCGTATTATTTGGAGTAAGTGTTGTATAATCAAACTAAACCGACCGATAATCGAACTGTGAATCAACGACCGACTGTGAATGATAGGAAGTAGCAACGCAATAAAGCTAGTCAACCAACAATCCAGCTAATCAAATCAAGCATCAAACTCAAGTGTGGGGATTTTAGTACTTTTTATACGTGTGTGTGTGCCTTATGTGTTATTTGTGCATGTTTACTTTTATGTTAAAGTGTGTGGTAAATCAATCAAATCAATCAAGACTCGAAGGTGAATCAAACTCAATCGAAACCGACTTTGGAAACAAGTTGTAAGGATGCTTGTATGTTAGATATAGTAGTTGGGACTAAAAGTAATTTGATTAGGAATTCTATCATCCTCAAATTATCATTCATCGAACTCGAAATATCAAAAATCGTCGCGAAACACTCAAAACTAGGCAAGCTGTTCGAACAGGGCCACCTGATCGAACAGGCTAGCCGATCGAACAGGACAACCTGATCGAACAGGCTAGCCGATCGAACAGGACTGTTCGATCGGACAGCTGCTCGATCAGGAATGCTGTTCGATCAGCTGACCTTTCCTCTTTTGGAAGCCTATAAATAGGGCTGTCCTTGTCAAACTTTCCACTTTTGGAAAAGCTCTGACCGACCAGCCTCTTCTTCTCACTAAATCCAAGATTTCTCTCAAACCTGTAAGTATTTCGTTCCAATCTTTGTACGTTTTTGTTCATTAATCGATTCTCCATCTTTCTATCTTTCAAAAATCTGATTTTTATCCATGAAATCACCAAGATCTAGGTGTTCTTGAGTGATGTCATCATGGTGTTCTTGGTGTTCATCAAGAACTTCATGTTCTTGACTTCATTCAACCATGAATAAAGCTAGATCTAACCGATTTCCACATAGATAACCTAAAATCTTCCAAAGATCTTAACATTTCACGGTGGAAAAGGATTGGAAGATGGGTTTTCATCTATCTTTCAACTCTTTTACACTCAAGCCGGTGAAAACGAGCTTGAACCGATTCATAAATCAACCTAAACAAACACATGGTTCAAGATTCGGGTTTTACCAAGAGATTTACCGATCTCGGGTTGAATGTTAAACTTAGGTTCCAAACCGTCTCTGACCGAGTTTGGGTGATTCCTGCTCGAGTCAGTAGACTAAGTAAGAACTTCAGCTTTGTGGTTCAACTCGTAGTCAAAATATCTCTAAAACATCAACAATTAACGGGAATAACCAAGTGTTAGGTGAAAGGTTAACCAAATCGAGAAGCTGGCCGAACGGCTAGGCTGTTCGATCGAACAGCCCAACCGAACGACTATGCCAGCCGATCGGCTAGGCTAACCGATCGACTACCACTTAGTCCCACCAAACTCATAAAGTGTAGTATTGACAAGGGTTCTGTTCGATCGATCGAGCCACTCGATTGTAAACATTACTGCTCGAATCATGAGATACTATACTTCAACACTTAGACTTTTCAAAACATTGGAATGTCACCCGATCGAACATGCCAGCCGATCGAGTGACATACTTGAAAACAACGAAGTGCTAACCGATCGGTTGGGCTAACCGATCGAATAGCTGTTCGATCGGCCAACTTGAAAGGTAGTACAAACCATCATACACAAACACATCCTTCACATCAAAGGAAGAAACAATCCACTTGAAAGAACCAGCCGATCGAGCCAGCCGGCCGATCGAATGGATGTTCGAACGGATTTTCGAACCAATCGAACAGCCCACTCGATCGAACTGCTGTCCGATCGAATGGCCTATCCGATCCAGTTTCCTTTGTTTACTTTTTCCGCGTTACTCATCGTTATGTTATCGAACTATTCAGGCTAACCTATTCTCAGTGCTCCCTTCAATCCATAATCAATCACTGTGAGTATACTCGATCCCTTTTTGCTTTCAGCACTTTTGGGTGTTACATACGTAAACTATCAAAATCACAATCAACACAAACTATTTGAACGCTAACCGATTTGCATGTGCTACTTGACTAAATGATTGCTGTTTATTATGTTTACACGTGGAGTGCTATCTACCTGCTTTAGCAACATAGTACTATAGTTTGGACTCAGCACCCGTTCACACGGGGGTTGCTAAGGACAATTACTTGCATGGATTACGGTGGTAATCATGTATTGCGAACTGTCTCGGACAGTCAACCCGCAGTCGTTGGTATCAATGGTCCCATGTTGATAATTTACATGCATCATTTTCCCTTGTGTACGTGCTTGGTTATGCGTAAACTATTCGAACTTTATATGCTATATCAAACTTGTGTACTCACCTTTACATTATATGTATTGACTTTTATTTTAACGTATGTGACAGGTGTTTAAGCTACTAGCATGCTAGGGAAGCGAGGCAATAATAAACTTCTAGGAGTCTGTGTCCTTAGGACAGTGTCCACGTACCTGTTCCAGGGCCATAATTATCTGTAGATCTTGCACTGGCACCTGTAGTCAGTAAGATCCACAGTAGTCGTCTAGGGGTCTTAAAACAATGTTTACTTTTGGTTTGTAATAATTAAGAATCCGAGTTGTCGGAACAGTTCCCATATTGTTTAGTTGCTTTCTATGATAACTTGTTATTGTTTGGGACACGGTATGGGACGTGTTATATAACTAAATTGTATAATAGTTGTTGTGGAAACTTCTGAACAATCTGTTTCGCTCAGTGCCGCGCCCCGATGATTCCGCCATCGGTTGGGGTGTGACAGATTGGTATCAGAGCAATAACTATAGGGAATTAGGATAGACACGATCTAGTCCGGATCGCTGTCTTAAAGACCTAGACTATAGTTAGGAACCAAGAGACTAAGTTTATGTGCTTATTCTATGTTGTTTCCTTCTATTCTATCATTACATCCGAACTCCGAGCCAAATTTTGTAATTTGGACGGGATTAGGAGTGAAACCCGCAAATTCCTGCCTAAATTACGAATTTTTGCCAAATATTTTGTGCAATTTTCTATCAACCAACGGGGGAAGGTTATACCAAATTCGGGGCTGAAACCCATAAATTGATGAAAACTTTCCTCCAAATTTTCTTAAAACAAGGAAGAAATTGCTAAGCTAGGGGTGAAACCCTAACCTTGGCAGTTATTCCAACTTTATTTTATCTCGCCAAGGCAATTGACGGACTCCAACGACCTGAACTCACGAGTATGGCCTAGAATGCGCATGCATAATGCCCAAGAATCGAGGCAGAAACATGTCCCCTAGAGTCGAAAGTGACGACAAGTCAACTGCGAATAGTTAAATTGCCATGGTTAGTCAAAGTCTAGTAGCCGCAGACAATCCATTTTCCGATTTGAGTGTTGCTTTGTTGATTTTATATGGTTTACCTGTTTACGTGCTTTAAGATTTGTTGATTGCTCCATTTGCTATCAATCAGCGTGACTTTTGTTGCTATCCTATCTTGATTCAAATCTCTGGAGATGTGATCTAAACGAAACCAGTGTGCTAGGCTACGCTATACGACTAAGTTAGACGATACAATGTGATGCTATCCGATATGCAAAACAAACGACACTCGACATGTGGACATAGGTTTCTGTTTTCTGACTGCTTCTGTGATAAAATTTCGTACGTGTTTAGGAAATTAAGTGCTCTAATTGCTTAATTGCTTAGGTGCTCTAATTGCTTCTGTGCTTATGTGTCTCTGTGATTATGTGTTTATGTGTTTATATGTGTTACGTGACGTGAGATGCGACGTGATTCTAAGCTTTAGTAAACTAAGACGTGCGAGATTCGAATTCGTTGTGTTGAGCCCTATGGCGATGTCTATTGCAGACCATGTCGTCATCATCAAGACCTCGTCAACGTCTTACTCGTCGGGAGAAGAGAGATCGTCGTCTTGCTGCTATCCTCTCTAAAACAGTAGCAAAGGCTGTGAGTGAAGTATTCGAGAACGCAAGCAAGTCATCTGAGGAATCCCGAACCCTCACGCCCAAAGACTCCAACAAAGCTACTTTTAGCTTCAAACAATTCAAGGCATGTGGGCCAAAAGAGTTTACCGGTGAAGATGGCCCTACGGCTCTGTTTCATTGGTTTGACTCGGTAGAAGTCACCCTTCGTCAAAGCGGATGCCCAGATCACCTCCGTACTCTCAATGCTACCGGTGTCTTCCAGTCGCGAGCTTTGGACTGGTGGACCGCAGAAAGGAACAAGCGCGGGAACGACGCTGCATACGAGCTGACGTGGAAGGAATTGAAAGCGATCATGATGGACGAGTTCTGTCCTCCCCACGAACGCCAAAAGTTGGAGGATGAGTTCTGGAGTATCAAGCAAAAGGAGGGAGACAATGCTGGTCTCACTGCCCGTTTCAAGCAGTTGAGCATTATCTGTCCCGACCAGGTCAAGACTTCTGACATGACCATCAAGAAATACATCCGTGCTCTTCCGGATTGCGTTGCAGATTTTGTTCACGCCGCCAAACCCGCAACGATCGAGGAAACCTACCTACTCGCTGCTGAGATTAACGACAAGCGAGTTAAGGCTGGTGTCTGGGATAAGCCAACCAAGTCCTTGCATCAAGTTACTGCCGCATCAACCGATAACGCCACTGCCCAAGCCTCCAAGTCCTCGAGAAGAAGAAAGAAGAACAAGAGTTGTGCTGCTGCGACCAATGCTACTCCTCTTCAGTCAGTACCGCCACAACAGCAACAACCACAGCGCACTGCGCCAGTGATCAATGCGCCGCCAGCAAAGCGTGCGTACACCGGCCCCCACCCACTCTGTGCTACATGTTCTTATCATCACCCGGTGGGTGTGGCCTGCCGATTCTGCGCTCACTGTAACGTCTACGGGCATTTCACTGCGAGTTGTCGCTATGGTCCCCGTCAAGCTCAAGCTCAAGCTGCTGTTAACCAGGCTCTACTCCCTGCTCCTCAAGCTCCTCAAGCTGCACAGGCCCCAACAAACAATGTTCGGACCTGCTTCGCATGTGGTGACCCTAACCACTTCGCAAACCGGTGCCCGAACAGGGTGGTGAAACAAGAAGCTCAACAACCACAGCAACAACAACAACAGCCTCAACAGCAAGCCGCTCACGCCAGAACCTTCAACATCAATGCACGTCAGGCTCAAGCTGACAACAACGTGGTCAATGGTACGTTCCTTGTGAATGGTATATATGCATCATGTTTGTTTGATACTGGAGCCGATAGCTGCTTTGTGTCAATTGAATTTGAGAAACTTCTTAGACGTAAGCGCTCTTATCTTTCGACACCCTTCGAAGTAGAAGTCGCTACCGGAAGAACCATTGCTGTCAATTCTGTGCTCCGTGATTGTACTCTCAAGCTCAACAATCATATATTCCCGATTAATCTCATTCCAATGCAACTCGGAAGTTTCGATGTCATAGTAGGCATGGACTTTCTTCGTGAAAACCGTGCTGAAATTGTGTGTTCCGATAAGATGATTCGTTTTGTGCTAGCTAGTGGTGATACTCTATGTGTTTATGGTGAAACTACTGCGAAAGACCTCAAACTCATGTCCTGTCTTCAAGCTCGCAAATATCTCCGCAAGGAATATCGAGCCTTCTTGGCCAACATTGTAGTAGCAGAGACGGACAAGAACAAGAAAGTTGAAGTCAAAGATGTCCCTGTTGTCCGAGAATTTCCTCAGGTGTTCCCTGATGATCTTCCTGGATTACCTCCAAGTCGTGATATCGACTTTCGAATCGACCTTATTCCAGGAGCCAACCCAGTGGCCAAAGCTCCATATCGACTCGCTCCCTCTGAGATGCGAGAACTCTCAAATCAACTCCAAGAGTTACTTGAAAAAGGCTTCATTCGCCCGAGCACTTCTCCATGGGGCGCGCCAGTCCTTTTTGTCAAAAAGAAGGACGGGTCGTTCCGGATGTGCATCGATTACCGGGAATTGAACAAGCTGACCATCAAGAACCGATACCCCTTACCAAGAATCGATGACCTGTTTGACCAATTACAAGGTGCTCAGTGTTTCTCCAAGATTGATCTACGTTCAGGCTACCATCAGTTGCGGATTCAAGAGGAAGACATCCCCAAAACCGCTTTTCGAACCCGATACGGCCACTACGAATTTGTTGTCATGCCTTTTGGTTTGACCAACGCACCCGCGGTCTTTATGGATCTGATGAATCGCGTGTGTAAACCGTTCTTAGACCGTTTTGTCATTGTATTTATCGACGACGTCCTGATCTATTCCAGATCGAGGGCCGAACATGCGCAGCATCTGCGACTGGTTCTCGAGTTGCTTCAGGGAAACCAACTCTACGCCAAATTCTCCAAGTGTGAGTTCTGGTTAGAGGAGGTTCAATTTCTGGGTCACATTGTGAATAGTCGGGGTATACACGTTGATCCTGCAAAGATTGAGGCAGTCAAGGGATGGGTTACGCCAAAGAATCCGTCAGAAGTTCGCTCTTTTCTCGGATTAGCTGGTTACTACCGACGATTCATCGAAGGATTCTCAAAGATTGCCGTACCGCTTACCTCCCTTACTCATAAAGACAAGCCTTTTGTGTGGGGAACCGCGCAGGAGACTGCTTTCCAAACCCTCAAACACATGCTGTGCCATGCACCAGTTCTTACACTGCCGGACGGAAGCGATGACTTCGTTGTCTATTGTGATGCTTCAAACCTTGGACTTGGCTGTGTTCTCATGCAACGAGACAAGGTTATAGCTTACGCATCTCGACAGCTCAAAATCCACGAGAAGAACTATACAACCCATGACCTCGAGCTAGGCGCAGTTGTCTTTGCCTTAAAGATTTGGCGACACTACCTGTATGGAACAAAGTGCACGATCTTCACCGATCACAAGAGCCTACAACATATCTTTAACCAGAGAGAACTCAATATGCGTCAACGCCGATGGGTAGAACTTCTCAACGACTACGACTGTGAGATCCGTTATCACCCAGGCAAGGCGAATGTAGTTGCAGACGCCCTCAGCAGAAAGAATTACGTGATAGGTGTTCGAAACATCCAGGCTCAGTATAACCTCGAAGCTCTCATCCGTGAAGCACAACACGCTTGCTTTAACGAGCGTACGTTGAAGAAAGAACGAATCTATCACGATGGAACTCAGCTCGTGAGCAAAGCCAACGGGATATTCTATTATCTGGACCGAATCTGGGTTCCGAGGAGGACAGATTTGCGAAAAATTATCATGAACGAAGCCCACAAATCCCGATATTCCATTCATCCCGGTGCGGACAAAATGTACCAGGACCTTCGCTACAAGTACTGGTGGCCTGGGATGAAAAGGGATATTGCTCTATATGTTGGTAGCTGTTTAACTTGTGCAAGAGTCAAGGCTGAACACCAGAGACCTTCAGGCTTACTCGAACAACCGCCGATACCCGTATGGAAGTGGGAAAGTATAGCTATGGATTTCATAACTAAGCTTCCGACCACGCCATCAGGTCACGACAGTATTTGGGTTATAGTCGACCGTCTAACCAAATCAGCCCACTTTCTGCCAATACGAGAAGACTATAAGGTGGCCAAACTAGCCCAAATCTACACCGACGAAATCATTAAGAATCATGGTACGCCTCGAGACATCATTTCGGATCGCGATGCTCGGTTTACATCGAGATTGTGGGAAACTTTTCAAGCAGCTCTAGGAACGACGCTGAATTTGAGTACCGCATTCCACCCGCAAACCGACGGGCAGACTGAAAGAACGATTCGTACTATTGAAGACATGCTCCGTGCGTGTGTTATTGATTTTGGTGGTAGTTGGAGCAAACACCTACCGTTGGTCGAATTTTCGTACAATAATAGCTATCACTCCAGCATCGAAATGGCACCTTTCGAAGCCTTGTATGGTAGGAGATGTCGCTCGCCTATTGTATGGCACGAGGTCGGTCATTCACAATTGACTGGACCCGAGATTCTGCAAGAAACGACTGACAAGATCCACCAGATAAGGGAAAATTTGGTAAAGGCCCGGGATAGACAAAAGATGTACGCCGATAAACGACGCAGGCCCCGCGAATTTGCAGTTGGCGACTACGTGCTCCTAAAGGTATCACCTTGGAAGGGAGTAGTCCGATTCGGCAAAAGAGGGAAACTTGCGCCTCGATTTGTTGGACCTTTTAAGATTCTGGAAAGGATCGGTAAAGTTGCCTACAAACTCGAATTACCGGGGGAACTCAGCAATGTCCACCCGACTTTCCATATTTCAAACCTTCGAAAATGCGTAGCCGACCACGACGCAATAATACCACTCGACGATCTTCAGGTCAATGAGACGCTACACTTCGTGGAAAAGCCTGTCGAAATCATGGACCGACAGACCAAGCAACTCAGACGCTCTCGCATTCCTATTGTAAAGGTACGATGGGAAGGCAAACGAGGCGCGGAGTTCACTTGGGAACTCGAAAGTGACATGAAGGCCAAGCACCCGCAGTTGTTCAGAAAGATCTGAAGCATCAAATAGGTAAAATCACACGGCGATGTACGGTTCTCGGCCTAATTTCGGGACGAAATTCCCTAAAGGAAGGGAGACTGTAACACCCCGTGTTTTCCAAAGTCAAAGTCAAAGTCAAGCATTGACTGTTATTGGAATTAAAGATTAATAAAGATTAATTGCATTTTAGTTTCATTTTGATTTTCGTATTATTTGGAGTAAGTGTTGTATAATCAAACTAAACCGACCGATAATCGAACTGTGAATCAACGACCGACTGTGAATGATAGGAAGTAGCAACGCAATAAAGCTAGTCAACCAACAATCCAGCTAATCAAATCAAGCATCAAACTCAAGTGTGGGGATTTTAGTACTTTTTATACGTGTGTGTGTGCCTTATGTGTTATTTGTGCATGTTTACTTTTATGTTAAAGTGTGTGGTAAATCAATCAAATCAATCAAGACTCGAAGGTGAATCAAACTCAATCGAAACCGACTTTGGAAACAAGTTGTAAGGATGCTTGTATGTTAGATATAGTAGTTGGGACTAAAAGTAATTTGATTAGGAATTCTATCATCCTCAAATTATCATTCATCGAACTCGAAATATCAAAAATCGTCGCGAAACACTCAAAACTAGGCAAGCTGTTCGAACAGGGCCACCTGATCGAACAGGCTAGCCGATCGAACAGGACAACCTGATCGAACAGGCTAGCCGATCGAACAGGACTGTTCGATCGGACAGCTGCTCGATCAGGAATGCTGTTCGATCAGCTGACCTTTCCTCTTTTGGAAGCCTATAAATAGGGCTGTCCTTGTCAAACTTTCCACTTTTGGAAAAGCTCTGACCGACCAGCCTCTTCTTCTCACTAAATCCAAGATTTCTCTCAAACCTGTAAGTATTTCGTTCCAATCTTTGTACGTTTTTGTTCATTAATCGATTCTCCATCTTTCTATCTTTCAAAAATCTGATTTTTATCCATGAAATCACCAAGATCTAGGTGTTCTTGAGTGATGTCATCATGGTGTTCTTGGTGTTCATCAAGAACTTCATGTTCTTGACTTCATTCAACCATGAATAAAGCTAGATCTAACCGATTTCCACATAGATAACCTAAAATCTTCCAAAGATCTTAACATTTCACGGTGGAAAAGGATTGGAAGATGGGTTTTCATCTATCTTTCAACTCTTTTACACTCAAGCCGGTGAAAACGAGCTTGAACCGATTCATAAATCAACCTAAACAAACACATGGTTCAAGATTCGGGTTTTACCAAGAGATTTACCAATCTCGGGTTGAATGTTAAACTTAGGTTCCAAACCGTCTCTGACCGAGTTTGGGTGATTCCTGCTCGAGTCAGTAGACTAAGTAAGAACTTCAGCTTTGTGGTTCAACTCGTAGTCAAAATATCTCTAAAACATCAACAATTAACGGGAATAACCAAGTGTTAGGTGAAAGGTTAACCAAATCGAGAAGCTGGCCGAACGGCTAGGCTGTTCGATCGAACAGCCCAACCGAACGACTATGCCAGCCGATCGGCTAGGCTAACCGATCGACTACCACTTAGTCCCACCAAACTCATAAAGTGTAGTATTGACAAGGGTTCTGTTCGATCGATCGAGCCACTCGATTGTAAACATTACTGCTCGAATCATGAGATACTATACTTCAACACTTAGACTTTTCAAAACATTGGAATGTCACCCGATCGAACATGCCAGCCGATCGAGTGACATACTTGAAAACAACGAAGTGCTAACCGATCGGTTGGGCTAACCGATCGAATAGCTGTTCGATCGGCCAACTTGAAAGGTAGTACAAACCATCATACACAAACACATCCTTCACATCAAAGGAAGAAACAATCCACTTGAAAGAACCAGCCGATCGAGCCAGCCGGCCGATCGAATGGATGTTCGAACGGATTTTCGAACCAATCGAACAGCCCACTCGATCGAACTGCTGTCCGATCGAATGGCCTATCCGATCCAGTTTCCTTTGTTTACTTTTTCCGCGTTACTCATCGTTATGTTATCGAACTATTCAGGCTAACCTATTCTCAGTGCTCCCTTCAATCCATAATCAATCACTGTGAGTATACTCGATCCCTTTTTGCTTTCAGCACTTTTGGGTGTTACATACGTAAACTATCAAAATCACAATCAACACAAACTATTTGAACGCTAACCGATTTGCATGTGCTACTTGACTAAATGATTGCTGTTTATTATGTTTACACGTGGAGTGCTATCTACCTGCTTTAGCAACATAGTACTATAGTTTGGACTCAGCACCCGTTCACACGGGGGTTGCTAAGGACAATTACTTGCATGGATTACGGTGGTAATCATGTATTGCGAACTGTCTCGGACAGTCAACCCGCAGTCGTTGGTATCAATGGTCCCATGTTGATAATTTACATGCATCGTTTTCCCTTGTGTACGTGCTTGGTTATGCGTAAACTATTCGAACTTTATATGCTATATCAAACTTGTGTACTCACCTTTACATTATATGTATTGACTTTTATTTTAACGTATGTGACAGGTGTTTAAGCTACTAGCATGCTAGGGAAGCGAGGCAATAATAAACTTCTAGGAGTCTGTGTCCTTAGGACAGTGTCCACGTACCTGTTCCAGGGCCATAATTATCTGTAGATCTTGCACTGGCACCTGTAGTCAGTAAGATCCACAGTAGTCGTCTAGGGGTCTTAAAACAATGTTTACTTTTGGTTTGTAATAATTAAGAATCCGAGTTGTCGGAACAGTTCCCATATTGTTTAGTTGCTTTCTATGATAACTTGTTATTGTTTGGGACACGGTATGGGACGTGTTATATAACTAAATTGTATAATAGTTGTTGTGGAAACTTCTGAACAATCTGTTTCGCTCAGTGCCGCGCCCCGATGATTCCGCCATCGGTTGGGGTGTGACATTTGGGTTTAGGAGGGTTGGCGGCAGTGGGATGGATGGTGGTGTTGGCGGCAATGGGATGGTGGTGGTTGTTGTTGTTGTTGTTCTGGCAGTAGCATTATTATTTATTAAATTTGAGTTATAATAAATCTAAATGACCAAAATACCCCTGAGGATAAAGACAAAATAGGGGGGTTTAAGTTGGGGAATCTGGCCAAATTTGAAATTTGGACCAAAATGGCAACAAAAACGAAACCACAGGGTCCTAGATGCAAAAAGTTTGAGATTTAAACTAAAGTGGCAAAACCGGCTAAACCTCATGGACTAAAATGACAGTTTACTCATAAAAATAAAATAAGAAAACACTTTTAAACCAAACCCCATGTGGCCATGTACGAAATCTTTATATTAAAAACGAAATCTTTATATTATTTACATTAAAAAATCAAAACCTTTATGAAAAAACGTGGGCCGGCCCACAAGACTCCACTCAATTGAATTCAAAAAGTCAGAAAATACGTCCGTTACAAAATCATAACGTTGGTTTGTTTGTTCATTTCAAATTTAAAAACCATTGCCCCCCATTTTCCACCATCAAAATCTCATCTTTCCACCATTTTCAACTCAACTTCACTTCACTTCACTTCTTCAACCAAAACCCTAATTCCCATTTCCAAGATTCACAATCTTGAACATCTTTCTGCCTCCATTTCATCAATGGCTCTTCGATCTCTCGATAACACCCTGCCATTGTCCCCCGAACGGCCCAAAAAGACCGTTAAAGTTGCGATTTCGATACCTAAACAGCCTGCTGTTTCGAAAGTTAATGATGAGAACAAACTCCCTTTGGATCCTTCTGTTGTTGCTCCTGCTGTTGATGCTATTGATTATATCTCATCTGAAAATCTTAAACCCGTTTCCGATCCCGATGTTAAGTTCAAGGTAAATATGCTTGGTTTTGTGGTTGTTTCAATACCCATTTGGGTTTTATGTGTTTTGGTTGTTTCTGTTATGAAATCGTAGTTTAAACCTTAAACCGTAAACCCTAAAAACGCGTTGTGATTTTCAAGAAAGTAGATCTTTTTGCAGCAACCCTGTTTGGGAATTTTTGGAATTGAAAACCCCATTTGGGATTTTGTGTATTTTGATTATTATCTCATCTGAAATTGTAATCTAAACCCTAAACCCTAAAAATGCGTCTATGATTTTCAAGAAAGTAGATCTTTTTCAGGAACCCTAATTAGGGTTTTTTTTTGGAATTGATGACTTTCGAATGATTTCTTCATTACCCATTTGTGATTTTGTGTATTTTGATTTTATCATCTGAAAATCTTGGACCTTTTTTTCTGATCTTTAAAGAGCACATGTTTATCAAGATTCTTGTTCAACTTTGGGAGATTCTTACTTTTCATGTATTCTGATTAAAAAAAAACTGATTTTTGTGTATTTTGATTAGTATTTCATCTGAAAATCCAAACCCTTTTATGATCATGGTTTCTTGAAATAACACATGTTTATCATGATTCTTGCTCCACTTTGGGGGATTTATACTTTTTTATATAAATTGCGATTCAATTTTTTTTTTTTTGATTTTTTTGAACTCAGAGTCTAATGGAAGGACTGGAGTCAAAGGACTGGCTAAAAATTTGCGATTCGTTAAACGATGTGAGGCGACTGGCATTGTTCCACTCTGAGATCCTGCTACCGATCTTGTACGTAAACAAAACCGATTCTTTTATGTATGATGTTGGTCTGAAGAATTATGTGGTTTATTAATATAATAATAATAATATATGGGTTGTAACTTATACAGGGAAAAGGTTGTGATGGTTTTAGTGAAATCAATGAAGAATCCAAGAAGTGCTTTATGCAAGACTGCAATCATGGCTGCTTCTGATCTTTTCAAATCCTTTGGTGATAAGCTGCTTGAGTCTTCTACCCCTAATGATGCTGTTGACCAAATGGTATGATATAATAGTTTTAATTATTTACTTGTGTTTGTATAAACTTGATGAAACTAAACCCCTAACCCCCCCCCCCCCCTCTATATAGATGCTGCAACTGCTACTGAAAGCTTCTCAAGATAAGAAGTTTGTGTGTGAAGAAGCAGAGAGAACACTTAACACAATGGTTGTGTCCACAACACCAATCCCTTTGCTTCACAAGCTCAAAGTGTATGTTAAGCATGCAAATATGAGAGTTAGGGCCAAAGCTGCTGTTTCGATCTCTCAGTGTGTCTCTAAAATGGTATGCATATTGCAAAATCACCCTCTTTTGGTTAATATTTGTGTTTTTAAAGATGAAATTACCGAATTACGCTCTCGTGTTTTTTAGGAGACGGGTGAGATGAGAGAATACGGGCTTGTTTCGTTGGTGCAAACGTCGGCTGAGTTGTTGAAAGATAGGCTTCCTGAAGCGAGAGAGGCGGCTCGAGGTATGGTGTTGTTGGTTCACAAGGCGGTTATGGAGGATGGGGAGAATGAAGAAGAAGAAGATAAGTGGCAAAACTTTTGCCAGTTGAATTTGGCAGCCATTGATGCGTTGACCATGGTCAAACTTGTTGCATCTCAGTAGAAAGTTTTTGCTTGTGTGTAGAGAGACCATCATGCTGATGAAGATGGCCTTTTGCCTTGTGTGTTATGTTCATGTAATAGTGGTTTACTCTTTAAGAAAACCATTCTTAATCTGTTTTCAGTGAAATAGAGATTAATATTTGATGAGAGAAAATCATGAAATAAATATTTTATTGAGTAAACTGATCCATATCTGTTTTTACTCGTCTACAAGACCTTTTTCCATAACTGGTACACGACATCATAGATTCATATCGCATATAGGGGTAAGTTCGAGAGCGTCGTATCTTTAATATATTTTACCCTATTATTTATTATTAAAACTCTAGCCATCATTATGTTTGTTGTGACGCATCCGAAAAGTCAGATGTCGTCCTTGGCCTTCGGCTCAATGTATATGCTCTTCGAGCATCAACAATGCATGTTTGTGCATCTTGATGGACACTAGGATTGATGACTTTTCAAGAATTTTAAGCTGAAAAAAGCCATTTTCAGATCTGTTTAAAAACAAAAAACAAACAGTCTTCAAGGGGAACGTCTGCGCGCCTGCAGACATTAGCTCCCTTGAAGATGTTTGAAGAAAAAACAAACAACCCCAAAATGAACAAAGAACTGAAATACAAAGGAGAACACGACCAACTAATGGGGGTTAAAGAAATTAGCCGTTCAAAAAAAAAAAAAAAAAAAAAAAACTAACAAACCACTTGCATCCATATCTTATCTAGATAACTTGTCAGCCTTGTACTTTGTAGCGTGCCATATCTTATCTAATATTGTTTTACTATGATATGCCTCATTCGCAATAATTTAGTTGGTTCAAAGACTCACAAGTCACAACGGCCTGTTCCATTCGATGGCCGGCCGTGTCGGTTGATTTCATGGAACACACTATTTAGATTAGATGCACCCATTGTGAGGGTTGCAGTTAAATTAAAAGGAATGGTTTAAGGGGTCATTTCAACGGACCATTGTGACTCATGTCTATTCAAAGAGATTTCTTTCTCAAGACACTTATCATAGTAACAAGAATTTATTTTAGACACACCGAAAACTTTACTTCTCTTATAGCAGCTTACTTATGTAGTTATGTTAGTACCGAACATGATTTATAGTTGCTTAAAATTCTTGAAAAGTCATCAATCCTAGTGCACAAACTGTGCAGCGTTGATAAGACATATTACTTGTTATAAAAGCACATTGTTCTAGTGAACAAGGGGTGGATAAATTGTTATAAGAACATTTCCTCAAAACAAAGCATTGTCATTTTTAGTCTTATCCATCGTTTATAACCCCCAAACCAACAAATTTAGCACAATCTAGTATCCCAGAAGAATGTATACACACCATGTTAACCACAATGATTCTTCTATACAACGCTCACCCGCAAGCAAACAAATCATTTGAAGATAGAAATTTGTTCTTAAATTCCCCCCTTTTCATCATCTTATTCAAGTATCTAGCCATTCACATCAAAAGAGAGCAACTTCATGGTTACTCGGCTACCCCAAGACAATGAGTAAAGCTTTTATATTTTGGTTCCCATCCTATCTCCTCCCGTGTTTTCGAGTTGTTCAATTTCTTACCCAAAACGCCATCCGTGCCTGCACACGCATAACGTTTATGAGAATTTAAAGCATTCACGCCAACTGTTTATTAATCATGCAAACTAGATTTAAGCCCCTATCGGGTTCTCACAGATACCACAAAATAAAGATTATTTCTTCAATAAATTCTGAGACAACCGAGTGAAGAAAATAGAATTGTAGTTATGAAACCTCAATATGTGATTGCTCAAAATATTTGTTGACATATGCAAGTGAGATATCGCGAAATTGAATCTTGAGTTATGTTAACTTACCTGTAAACCCCACGAACGTGTTATCAAATTTCCCACTCTTAGCAACCAAGTCCATCACTTCTTGTCTGAAATCAATTTTTATTTGATTTAGCTAAATTCCAAAAAAGGTATCAATTTCAACTTGTTTACTTATAAACGTGTCGATTTGGGTTGTGTTTATATCTCAAACGGGTCAAATAATAATTTAGCTAAAAGAGGAACCGTCAAACAGGTGCAAGTCGCCCAAAACCATTTTATTATGCATACAACCTCCTTAATTTTTTTATTCAAAAGATTATACTATCATGGTAATTATGTTGATTTTGTAATTTTCATCATAGCATTAACTATTTATTAAAAAAATGAAAGTGGACAAAAAGGCATTTGAGGGTCAACTGTCAACCAAACCAATTAGGTTCATTTAACCTGCACAAAAATGTCTCGTTTCAATTCCCGTTTTGACACGTTTGGTTTAGAACAAACCTGGATACAGGATGATTATCGCATCCTAAAAAAAGCCGACCACATAGTTTCTTTTTCAATATTGCAACACAGAGAGAGGCAGCATCCTGTATGGTCACAAACCGATACATCAAATAATACGAACATATAATAAGATCCCAAAAAGAAAACTTAAACCAATTCAAGTTCAAAGGTGAGATCACCTCATAATGAATGAGATTAACGAGGTGATGAGGATTAGCTTCAATAGTTCCTTGTTTTAAGTAATAGAGATGCATTCCTCTATCTAATTTGTGCTAAATGAATTAAGGATTGAATAGTAATAAAGATATTTATATGCACTTTGGAAATTTGAAAATGTACGAAAATTCAAATGGTGCAAAAAGGATATGTAGAGTCCCGCCAACCTAACAACACAACCACCGGCTTCCAGAACTTTCTTCTCCGCTTTTAAAAGAATATCGGTCCTTGGACTCTTCCCGATTGGTACCACTGGACTGTCCTGCATGCCCAATCAAGAAGAAAGCAATAAAAAACACGATGATATAGACTAAAGTATTTATATAAACTATAAGATAATAATACTAATATGAGTAAAATGCCATTTTTGTCCCTAAGGTTTGGTCAATTTTGCGACTTTCGTCTAAAGGTTTGTTTTTCTGCATCTGGATCCAAAAGGTTTGAAATCTTGCATTTTCATCCGGCTCGTTAACTCCATACATTTTCTCCGTTAAATCAGGGGTATTTTCGTCTTTTTTATTTAGTAATGGTATTTTGAATACTTGTACATGAAGTGAAAAAGACTGAATTGTCCTTTAAGTTAACAAAAAAGACGAAAATACCCCTGACTTAACGGTGAAAAATGGACGGAGTTAACGAGCTGGATGAAAATGGCAAGATTTCAAACCTTTTGGATCTAGATGCGGAAAAATAAACCTTTGGGCGAGAGTCGCAAAACTGGCCAAACCTCAGGGACGAAATAGGCATTTTACTCTACTAATATTAAAAGCAAAATGATTTATGCTAGATGCAACACCTCATTGCAGTCTCCATTGTCATATCGATCATACGGTGCTGAGCTTGATGTAAACAGGAAAGAACCTTCACCGTTCCACATTGATGCAGCTTCTCTGTTTGTCAAACAATAAACGGAAATTAGTTGAATTTAAGTAAGTATAAAAAACAGAGTTCATTACATACAAGAAAGAAAGACTGCGTATTCAATTTAAATCTTCTAGATGGATTTGATGTATGATTACCCGACATCACCAGCATAGTCTGAGCTTCTAGAAGGTGGTGCACAGTAAATGACATAAGGGAATTTATGTTCCCGTTTAACTCCCTTTAACGTTGGATTAATACCCATTTTAATAAGCTCGTCATGGTGGTCGGTAGTAACTGTCTCCCCGGTAATTTGGCATCCTGGGTATTCCTGCCAGCAGAATGGCAGCATGAGCTACTTTTCAAGTTCTTCAAGGAAAAATACAAAAAAAAACAGAATCTAATCCAATAACAGAACGTGAATTAAAGAATTGTAACAGGTTGTACAGTAAACTTTAAAAAAAAATTATCTTACCTTCCGCCAATTTTCTGCAACTAAGCGACCAAGAACACCTGGACCAACAATCAGCAGATCCGTTGCTCCAACACTGGCAGGATTTGAACTATCTACTTCTTGATTTGTAGCACCTTCAGTATCACGAGGTTTGTACAGAATATAAGGTGAGTATCAACAGTATTGAAAAGTAAAATCAATGACTGCATATGTTATATATACGATGATACAAAAAGCTCTTAAAAGGCATCTCAAAGCAGCTAACTATTCTCCAATTTCCAGAAAGAACTATTGTAGTATAGTGTAACATAGTTATTAAAGCGAGCGCCCAGGCGCAAATAAAGCCCCGGGCCCAACAAATCGCCCAGAGTGCGCCTCGCGCCTTTAATAGCTACGATGCCAATAAACTTCTGCATAGTTATTAAAGCGAGCGCCCAGGCGCGCCTAGGCGCAAATAAAGCCCCGGGCCCAACAAATCGCCCTGAGTGCGCCTCGCTCCTTTAATAACTATGTAGTGTAATACAGTAACAGATACCAACCCTAAGGTTTGAATAGGTGTGTTTGGAGCATCTGATACAAAAAGGAATGCGTTTCTACCATTGACCAACCGATCATAAATCCAATTCTTCTAAACGATATAATTCAAAATTTTATTCTAGAATATCCATTTTCAGTTTCCAGATAGAGCTAATGTAGTTACGGGTGTGCAAAATCAGTTTGATTATGGAGGCTTAACCATAACCATAAATATGATTGGTTAAGCATGGGTCAGTTAACCATCAGTTATGGGTTGTTGGTTAAATGTCCAATGTCACAATTTATTTTGTTAATTTTTTTCAGCTGAGAATGGTTCGGTTATTGTGTTCCAAGCATGGTTATGGTTAGTTGCAGCATGAATTCAAATGTTCGAAGCTGGAAATAGAGGTATAAAAGCTGGAAAATCACAAACATACAAGATCCGGTTCTGTTTCAGTCATAGTCAGTTAACGAAGACACATTAACCGTAACCATAACCGAATGGTCGGCTAATTAAATTCACTTTATAACTGATCACTGATCGGTTTTGTTTGTGTTTATAGTCCGGTTTTTCTCACCTCTATAATACAAACCCTAAGGGGGCGTTTGGTTCGCATAAATTCAATGGAATTTAAGGAAATTGGAATTCGAATTCCATCACTTAACATGTTTGGTTCACAAAATTTGATGGAATTGAAATCCCAATTCCAATCATCATGTGTTTGGTTGACAATGGAATCGGAATTGGAATTAGTTATGAATTCCTTCAAATTCCTTTAACTAAAGGAATTCAAAATCCTTCCTATATGTGAAGGAATTAAAGTAAATTCATTGGAATCTTCGACCGTTCGACCCGTACCGTTTCGATGCGAACAGTTTCGACCTGTAACGTTTCGACGCGAACGGTTTCGACCCATAACGTTTCGACGCGAACGGTTTTGACCCGTTTCGACCCGTACCATACCGTTTCGGATCGATCCGTTTCGACGCGAACTGTTTCGACCCGTACCGCTTCGACCCGAACCATTTCAACGTGAACCGTTTCGACCCGTATCGTTTTGACCCGAAGTTGTGGTTGTGGGTGCCGGGGTGATGGATTCCAATTCAATTCATTTGACAACCAAACACAACAAAAATGAAATTGAGATTCCAATTCCAACAATTTCCAATTCCAATTGGAATGTTTTAAATTCCAAATCCAATTCCTTCAAATTCTAACTCCTATACAAATTCCAATTCCAATTCCAATTCCAAATCATTCCGCGAACCAAAAGCCCCTTAAGGTTTTGATACCGTATGTTTCGAGCATTTGACCAAAAACCTAACGCGTTGACTCAATTATTATAAACAACTGTTCCTAAAACAGGATTCTCTCTCTCAATTCTCAAAATAATCACATTGCTTGCAAATCACGTAACAATTCAACAACAATCACATACAAGTAAAATATACGTACAACATGTCAATCAGATTAAGATTCCTCCAATTGTTCATCAACAATAAATTCGATGAATAAGAACGTACCAGTGGAGGAGGAAGAAGCGTGAACTGTGAGAGTTATGGAGGCCATCGATGATAACGAAGAAGAGATGTGTTTGGATGCGAAACTAGGGTTTGTAAAGAAGGAAATTGAAGGTTTGAAACGGGAAGAAAAATGAAGAAAGTTGGTAGGTCCGGTGAAGGTGGCCGGAGATATAGAAACAGGTGATAATCCCATTTGTTGTTAGTGGTGGATAGGATATGGTTAACTGCACTCTTTCTTTGACGTCGTTACCTACCGGATTCTTCGGTTACCGGTTGTTGGGTTTCACTCACGAGATGTGACGTGACATTTTTCTTATAATTTTTTTTGAAAAAGAAAAAAAAAAAAACCACACACACCATGGATGAAACAAAAAAAAAGGATGATGCTAAGAAAAAAGGTTTGACTAGTAGAGGATTGGTTTAAACCTGAGGGGACGCATCTCGCACATGAGGCGTGACGGTTCAAGCAGTCGGAGTTTAAATTAATGTAGTGTTTTTTTTTTCTATTTAATGTAATTCTATTTAGTTTAATTTAATGTAATGTCTTTCTGATTTAATGTAATTTTATTTTATTTAAGATATGGTTGTAGAAATTAAAAAAAAAAAATAGACTACTTCTTTCGAGGGAAGCACCCCTTACGTTTAAAGCAAAATGAGGACTTAAAAGTGAATATACCAATGGGGGGTGGTCCATTGGTAAAGGCAAAACCTTTAAAAACACCTAGATTAGGAATGGGAAGGTCTTGGGTTCAAGTCTCATAGACGATAGGGGATTAAAGAAATTAACCGTTACAAAAAAAAAAGAAGTTGATATGACAAAGCATGATTGGGTGACATGGAGAGGTGACTACTCCCCTCGACGGGAGCACTCGTTACACCTTAAACATTTATATTAGCGTAGTAAAGTGTTGGCAAGGGTTATAGTCATGTGAGTTGGCAAGGGTTACAGGCATGTGGTGGCCATTTATATAAAATTCAGAAGTAAATTTATGGTGAGTTGGAGTTTAAAAAAATGGAGATAAAATTATAACCACAATATTCCTTTATGGATAAAAAGATAAAATTACAAATGTAACTATTTTATAAAATGTGTTATATAATAGTGTTGGAATAGTTTCACATACATTTATATGTTTCCTTTAACTAACGTATGTTACATTACCTATATATTACCTATATATTAAAAACATAACTAAATGAATAGTAACACCATCATAGGAATAATTAAATGGTACCGGTACTGGTATCAGATTTACCAAACCCGGTATATTTTTTGTACTGATTCGGTACCGACTATTGACATTATTTTACCGGTTTTACCCTCAAATACTGGTATCGTACCGGTGTCGTACCATGTATATTCGGTACTAGTACCCACGTTTGGGGGTTTTCGGTACCGAGCTCATCCCTAACATCACCTTTGATCTCATGCCACGTAGTAACGCAAGTAATTGCACCGTTTAGATTGCTTTTCATACACGTGGTAAATAAATTGTATTTCGTTTGAATGAGGTTTTATATACATTACTTCTTTTGTTTTTTTTTTTTTTTTTGTTTTTTTCTGTAATGATAAATTGTAACATGTAAAATTAACTTGGATATTTAAATTATTGATGAGCAAATGGTATCAAATCGTGTAATCAAACCGATATCGTATCGATACCAAATTTACTATACCCAATCATTTTCGGTACTAATTTGGTACCCACCTTTTGGCGTTTTCGGAATCGTTACTTTCGGTTCGACACCGGTGTAGCACCATATCTGTATTTACTTATTTTTACCTTCATATACCATACCGTATAGTAACGAGCATTTTCGGTGCCGGTACCTAATTTCGATTATTTTCGAGATCGGTACTTTCGGGGCCATTACCGGTACCGAGCTCATCCATATTTTAACGTGTTAGTAACGTCATAACTGAATTGAAAACAACCGAATTTCCAACGTGTAGGACGTGTGGGTCCTACTATTATATATTAGATTATTTAAAATCGTTTTTAGGACGGAGTAACTATCGTTACTACGTCATTTTTATCTACGTTTTGATATTCGGTATCCGCTTGCCGTTGTCAGCACACGTTTTGCAGACATTGGATCCCCGCCACAACGCGGGGTCGGAAAATCAACTAGTTTGATAAAAATACAAAAAAGAAACATATTAGAGGATGTATGATAAGTGTTGTGGGTGGTCTTATATTTGAATAGGAATCTTTGTTGTATGAAAGTTAGGATTGTGTCGTTTGAGGAAAAGAAAACAAGATAAAGAGCAAAGATGTAGAAGTTGATAAGAAGGGTAATATGAGGTGTCTAATAGCTAGAATGAATTCATGAGGAAGTAATAGTCAAGGGGTTTGGACCACGTTTCATGAGGGAACCATGACTTCATGTGCCATGGGTTTGCAAACTTTGGTCCAAGGTCTGGTTCATCAAGGAAATTTAGTTATAATTTGTTATTACTGATTTATCATACAACTATATAGTAAAACATCGGCGGAACTACAGGAGGGTTAGAGTCCATTGACCCTCCCACTTGTCAAGCTTTTCTGTTAATCGAGGTATCCTTAAAAGATTTTCTTCCTTAAGTTGACCTCTGAATTTTCTAAAATAGTTTTGTTAAGGTGAGACAACAAAAAAAAATCAGAAGAAGAAAGCAGAAAGAAAAAAGAAAAATAAGGGGTTTTTAGGCCGGTAAAGTCTTACGTGGCCTAGTAAGAGAAGGAGAAGAAGAAGAAGAAGAAGAAGACTGAAAATTTTATTATTAAATATATTTTAAATAAATCTAGTTAGGTCTAGTAAAACATTAACGAAAGACTTTTCGTCTTTGGCAATGTATATTTATTATTAAATATATTATTAATTTGTGTTTTGCAGACGACTTATTTCTTTTTGCGAGAGGTGATCATAAATCGGCTGAAGTCATAATGTCGGCTATTAAGGAGTTTACCGCCATGTCAGGTCTTGTTCCAAGCATCATGAAAAGTACTATCTTCTTTGGCAATGTTACGGATCAGGTGAAAGCGAGAATATTGAGCATAATGTCGTTTGTTGAGGGAGAACTCCCAGTTAGATACTTGGGTGTTCCTCTCATATCAACTCGGTTGAAGTATAAAGACTGCAAAAGACTTGTTGAAAGTATGGAGGCTCGGATTACAGACTGGAAAGCAAAATGTTTGTCGTTTGCTGGTAGGTTGCAATTAATCCGTTCTGTGTTGGCATCTATGCATATTTATTGGGCCTCGGTCTTCATTTTACCAAAGAGTATTATATGTGATCTCGAAAATGGGATGAGGCGCTTCTTATGGTCTCAAGGCAATAAGATAAAAGGTAAAGCGAAAGTTCGTTGGAAAACGGTTTGTCTTCCTAGAGGTGAAGGGGGGCTGGGCATACGTCGAGTTGAAGACATGAATAATGCCCTTATGGTTTCGCATATCTGGAGCTTGCTTACTCATCGTGAGTCCCTATGGGTAAAGTGGATTCACTCATATTGTATTGGTAATAAGAGTTTGTGGGAATTACCAATAAGGAACAGTATTACTTGGAGTTGGAGGAAAATACTTCAGCTGAGAACGATCGTCCGCGAGTATATATGGACTTTAGTTGGAGATGGTACGGATACGAAAATTTGGTTTGATAAGTGGCATGAGGTGTGTCCGATTATCTCTATAGTTACCCCTCGTTTGATAGCAAATGCGGGTTTTAATCTTAATTCTAAATTAGCGGATGTTTGTGTGAATGGGGTGTGGAGATGGCCGTCCGATTGGTTCAATCGCTTTCCGGTGCTTCGTACTGTTCATGATTTCAATCTTCACCCTACACGTAAAGATATGGTAGTTTGGAAGTTGAGGCAAGGAACTCAAATGGATTTCAATACATCAACAGTTTGGGAAGACATTCGGGTGCAAGATGCCGAGGTTCCATGGGGGAGTGTAGTGTGGTTCTCGCAGGCTATTCCTAAGCACTCTTTCATAATGTGGTTGATAGTCAATAGGAAATTGAAAACTTAGGACATCATGAAGGTAATATGAACTATAGTCTGATGTGTTGCTCGTTGTGTACTTCTGGTCCAGACTCCCACGGTCACTTGTTTTTTGAGTGTGACTATTCGGCTCAAGTGTGGAATGGGGTTAAAGTTTTCGCTGCTATGGATTCGGTCAGGAACATTTGGAATGAAATCATGGATTTCTTAGTGGGGATTTCGACTTCAACATTGGCTAGTCATATTATCGCTAAGATGGTGGTAAGTGCTTCAGCATATTTCGTTTGGAATGAGAGAAATAGAAGACTCTTCTCGAACAAAAAAGGACCAAAGACCAGCTGGTGGAGGTGATTCTTGGTACTGTTCGACTGAAGCTTCATTCGATGCGGTTCAAGAGGACGTATCACACGGCACAAGTTTTACAACAATGGATGCTCCCTCGGGGATTGATGATGGCGGATGACGATTGTGGTTGATGTTTGGTTGTTTTCTTTATCTCGTATGTGCCTTGTATTGGCTAGTCTTTGTTATGGGTGTTTTGGTTGTCGTTTAGTTGTTTTTGTTTCTGTGTTTAACTCTTCTTAGGCATGTCTTTCAGGAGAACTGAGAAGTGTGTTACTTCTCACTTGTTTTTCTTTTGGTGTGATATAAAATTAACCGGGGTAACCCTTTACCCAAAAAAACATTAACGAAAGAAAGCAAGATATGCTTACGGGCTACGGTCATACACTAACCTAAGTGATTTACTCAAGTCAAAACTTAAATAAAGCAACTTGTAGTAGTATACATCCTAAATGATTTATTCAAGTCAAAACTTAAATAAAGATTCATAAAAGTTCAATTTTGTTGGAGCACAAGAAAAAGTTGGTGCAAACAATTGTGTTGACAACATGTTGAGTGATTTGGAAAGCTCGAAACGACGCCATTTTTGCTGGGAAGAGAATAGCGATTGGCGGAATTTTCGGGGAACTACAATCCTTGGCGTTCACATGGATCAAACATAGATCAAAGGATGCGCTCACGGATTGGGAGAGTTGGGTAAATTTTAGTCTTTAATCTGTATTTTAAAGTATTTGTGTTTTGTATGTTCAAACTTGGGTGATTATCAAAGGAGTTGGCTATATGTTGCTAACACCTCACTGGCTATATATACATTCAAACAGTCTAGTTTGATGATGGTTGTACTTTCTTTTCTATACAGAACACAATGATTGCAATTTGGCATCAGTCTGTTGTCAAATATAGCTAGTTACATGACTAGAATTCGATCGGAATTGTAAATCGGAAATTGCAAAGTATTTGGCTAACACCCAAACGTTTATCATTATTCAAGAAACTGACTCAAAACTTGAATTACAATCACTAATACCCAAAGAATGGTATTTATAATCTAAACACTCCTATTAGACTATAACTAGGATTGCTAATAAACCTATTATTTTGGACATGATAATTATCACTAAATAATTAAACCTAAACACGTTTAAATATTCTAATAATTATCCACTCCATGTTTCCTCGCCTTGCACGCAAAGAAATCTCTTCTAATTCGAAATTTCCAACAATCACCCCCGGAAGTTCGAGCTCGTATCTGACAAGTCTTTAACTCCAAGCTTTTCAGTCATCTCCTTGAACTTGATCTTCCCAAGAGCCTTCGTCAAAATATCCGCCTTTTGATCTATGCCACGAACATGCTCGACCACGATATCTTCACGCTCAACACATTCCCGAATGTAGTGGATTTAATGTGTTTGCTTCTTCCATGGAAAACCGGGTTCCTCATGAGAGCTATCGCCGATGTATTATCTGAAAGTGTTTGTAATATTATTGATTTGGATACCTTTACAAAGATGAGATCCTTCTGCTTTTATAGGGATCAATGGCTAGCTGTATGCAAGCTGTCTTCACTCTAATTACGTACATCATATTTTCTATATATGTACACTATCAATTGCTATCAATTACTATCAATTATATAAAGTAATATATTCTAATACGCCCCCGCAGTTTGAGCGTGGGAAGGACCGACACTCAAGCTGGATCTGAATGACTGAAACAGTTGGCGTGATAATCCCTTAGTGAAAATGTCAGCATACTGGAAGGAAGATGGCACGTGTAGAACTCGAATATGGCCAAGTCTTACTTTTTCCCGGACGAAATGGATGTCAATTTCTACATGCTTGGTCCTTTGATGTTGAACCGGATTTTCGGACAAGTAGATGGCGGACACATTATCACAATAAACAATGGTTGCGTGTCTTAAAGGGACGTGGAGTTCTAACAGCAAATTGCGTAGCCACGAGGTTTCGGCAACTGCATTGGCAACTCCTCGATATTCTGCTTCAGCGCTGGAGCGTGAGATGGTGGGTTGCCTTTTTGAAGACCACGAGATCAGGTTGTTACCGAGGTATACACAATAGCCGGAGGTGGATCGTCTCGTGTCCGGGCACCCCCCCCCAGTCGGCATCCGAATAGGCCGTAAGGGAGTGACAACTTGAAGGTGTAAGCCGAATGCCAAACTCAATGGTTCCCTGAATGTACCGGAGAATACGTTTCATAAAAGCAAGATGAGGTTCCCGAGGGGCGTGCATAAACAAACAAACTTGTTGGACCGCATAGGAAATGTCGGGTCGGGTGAACGTGAGGTACTGTAAGGCACCCGCCAGACTGCGGTAAAGCGACCCGTCGGCTAATAAAGGACCTGCATCAGCACTTAATTTAGCATTAGTATCAACAGGTGTGGAGCATGGTTTGCAAGTCTTCATATTTGCACGGTGAAGGATGTCTTTAGCATACTGTGATTGCGATAAAAACAATCCCTGGGAGTCACGTGTGACCCGAATACCGAGAAAATGATGAAGCGGCCCGAGATCACTCATCGCAAATTCATGCGACAAGCAGTTGATAACGTCATGAAGAAGTGATTGTGAGGACGCCGTTATAATGATGTCATCAACGTATAGTAGCATATAAACCATGTGAGATCCATGTCGATAAACAAATAGCGAGTTATCACACACGCTACTCTTGAATCCCTTGGAGGTGATGAATGTATAAAACCGAGTGTACCATGCGCGCAGAGCTTGTTTAAGTCCATAAAGAGACTTACGCAATCGACACACATGATGTGGAGAGTTGTTGTTAACAAACCCGGGCGGTTGATGCATGTACACGGTTTCGCTGAGATTGCCATGCAAAAATGCGTTTTTCACATCCAATTGGTGTATTGGCCAACCCTTTGACAAACCCAATGTTAAAACTGTTCGTATGGTAGCCGGCTTAACTACTGGGCTGAATGTCTCCATGCAATCAATACCTACGGTTTGTGATTTGCCGTTGACAACCAATCTTGCTTTGTACCTGTCAAGAGAACCATCGGCCTTAAACTTGTGGCGAAACAACCACATGCACCGTATAACCGGAGTGTCTAGTGGCCGGGGTACCAAATCCCAAGTACCATTAGCCATCAGGGCATTATACTCATTAGTCATGGCCATATGCCAATGTGGATCGGAAAGGGCTTTGGTGTAGTTTTTCGGTAAAGGTGAGATTGAGGGCGAGATGCTGAAGTTATAGCGCGGGTTAGGTGTGGTGATGCCAGATTTAAGTCTGGTGGTCATGGGGTGAGTATTGGGCTGGTGGGTAGAGGTGACGGGTTGTGTGGTGGGCTGGGTAGTAGGTTGCGGTTGGGCCGATGGAATATCGGAAGTGGGCTCGAAGATGGGTGCAGCGGAGGAGGGCGATTGGGCTGAGGGGTGCTGGAGATTGGTCTGAGAAGGTTGCGATTGGGCTGGATGCACAAGGTGGGTCGGGTTTGGCGCTGATGTGGGTGTGGCATGTTGTGGAGTGGGTGAGGGAGGTGTTTGAGCTGAGTTTTGAGCTGGACTGGAGAATTGAAAAGGCGTGTGAAAGGGTGGTGAAACATCTTCTAGGAATTCATAAGAGGTACTTGGTATGGGCTGTGAATAAGGGAAATATTCTTCATCAAAAATGACATGTCTAGAGAAATATACCTTGCCGGTATTAAGGTCGAGGCAACGATAACCCCTATAATGTGCCGGGTACCCGAGAAAGACACATCGAATGGAGCGAGCATGTAATTTATGTGGCTGAGTGGCCGACATATTCGGATAACATGCACACCCGAAGACGCGTAAGTGATCATAAGATGGGTGTCGATGGTACAAGGCAAAGGTTGGGGTGTAAAAATTTAGACACTTGGTTGGTAGAATATTGTGAAGATAAGTTGCGGTGTGTAGAGCTTCGACCCAGTATGAGGGAGGCAAATGAGCATGAATAAGGAGTGCCCGCACAATGTCATTTAACCGTCGAATCATCCTTTCGGATTTCCCGTTTTGAGAGGATGTTTGTGGGCAAGAAAATCGAAAGACTAAGCCGTTATTTTGAGCAAAGGTTTTGAATGTATGGTTATCGAACTCTCCACCCAAATCACATTGAAAAGCTTTGATGTTTTTGTTAAATTGAGTGCGAATAAGCTTGTGAAATTTAGCGAAATTGGTGTAAGTTTCGGATTTATATTTTAGTGGATAAATCCAAACAAATTGTGTGAAATTGTCCAATAAAAGCATGTAATATTTGTATCCTGAAGGACTTGTGATGGGAGAAGTCCATAAATCACAGTGGATGATATCAAATGGTGAAAAAGTAAACGAATTCGAATTATAAAACGGCAAACGTTTGCTATTAGCAACATTACATGAATGACAAAAATCACCACAATGGTTCTGATTACATGCAATAAAGGAACGAGACGAAAGTAAATTCAAAACTTGTGCTCCTGGATGGCCGAGTCGATTATGCCAATTATTAGTATTTGAAACAAGAAAACATGTTGAAGACGGTCTTGAAGGTGCAGTGAATGGATATAAGTCACCGGAACTATTGTGGCGGGAAAGCACCCTTCCACTCTTGAGATCCTTCAAAGTAAAACCAAATGGGTCAAACTCTATGGAAACAAGATTATCACGTGTAAATTTGCGAACGGATAATAGATTTTTGACCAAATGAGGGGCGAGTAAAACATTGTTAAGGTTATAGGTTCGATTGGGTGTTTTGTGGTAACCTTTTCCCGATCCTGAAATTAGCAGTTTATGACCATTTCCAACAAGTATATCACCATGATTAGATAATGATAAAGGGGAAGAGATCTTACCCGGTTCGTTAGTGAGATGGGACGATGCGCCGGAGTCCATGTACCAGTTTGGGTCTTGAGTGTTGAGGTGCAAGGTGTTGAGGGCGGCTCCCAAGTCTGTGGGATTTAAAGCGTCCACCCCCGGAACTGTATTTGCTGCATTTGGAAATGGTTGTGGTGCTGCCATGTTAGCCACTTGCGGGTCATAACCTGCTGGAGTTTTGTTGGACCAAGGAGCCGGCCATGCGGAGGCTTGAGTAGGGTAGGGGCATGGCGGCGGCGCCCAAGGTTGGTAGGCAGCCGGAGACCCCCATGGGGCGTAGGCATTTAGCGGCTGAGTTGAGAAGCCTGGTGGGGTAGGCTGAGCAGGGTACCCCGATCCAGACCGACCACCCCCACGATTATTGTTGTTGTTCCGACCACCACCACGGCGACCCCTACCACGTCCACGGGTGAAAGAACGGGAGGAGCCTTGGTCATACACGGTTGAATTGGGAGCAGAAGTGTCTTGAACCGGAGCCGGGAAGCCCGGCGGAGGAGGTGGCGGCTGTGGGTTGCTTCGTGAAGCAACAAGAGTAGGTTGTTGTCGAGCATTCTGACGGTGTTGTTCCAATTGCAGCATGCTCCTCGCATTGTCCCACGTCGTGCTTGATTGGTTGATGAAAGAGGCAACCGTGTCGAACTCCGTTGGAAGCCCCCTCACCAACTGTAGCACTAGACGTGATTCGGTGACCGGATGATCCACATCGCCTAGTTGTTCTGCCAAATCTTTTAGTTTTTGGCAGTAGTCATCTAGAGAGGCGCAAGATGATAGAGTAGTGTTGGTGAATTCATGTTCCAATGTGGCTGCTCTTGAGATTTTGTTACTGATAAAGATGTTTTGAATCTTCTCCCAAGCAAGACGAGCAGTGGTTTCCGCATCCAAAACCCGAACAAGCAAGTCATCCGAAAGGGTTCCATAAACCCACTGGAGAACGATTGCATCGATTTCCGCCCACGACTCGTAAGTCGGATCGGTCTTCGCCGGTGGAGCAGTGCCGTCGATATGGTTGAGGACACGATAACCACGTGCATGGAGCTTGAAGAGCTTGACCCATGCCGAGTATGTGACCTTAACCCCATCGAGTGTGCGGATCTTGTTTTGAATGTTGGCTACCGAGTACACTGGATGCAATGTTTTTGATTCAGGTTTGGGAGTGTTAGCATCATCGCCAGCCATTGGTACGAGAAAGAAGACAAACAAAAAAGAGAATTGCAGAGAGAAAAAAAAATGGCTGCCTAGGGTTCAGGCTTGGCTCGATACCATGAAAGTGTTTGTAATATTATTGATTTGGATGCCTTTACAAAGATGAGATCCTTCTGCTTTTATAGGGATCAATGGCTAGCTGTATGCAAGCTGTCTTCACTCTAATTACGTACATCATATTTTCTATATATGTACACTATCAATTGCTATCAATTACTATCAATTATATAAAGTAATATATTCTAATATTATCAACATGTAACACCGCCGCTTGAATTTTCTTGTCGAGTAATTCACCAATCAATTCTTTTAGCCAAACCGCCTGACACGCGGCTGCACTAGCCGCCATATACTCCGCCTCACACGATGATAAAGCAACAGTACTTTGCTTTTGAGAACACCAAGTAATTGGGGAAGACCCAAAATAAAACACGTGTCCCGTAGTACTTCTTCCATCGTCCGGATTTATGTTGTGACTACTATCACTGTAACCGACCAACATATTTTCTCCTCGAGTATAGGTAATGCCATAACTAAAAGTACCTTTTAAATAGCAGAATGTTTATGTTGTGACTACTATCGCTCTTATCAGAATGTTTAACAGGGGCAGGATCAGGGGAGCTCTCCTCCCCATCAGAGGAAGTGCCCTCACCCCCCTCTACAGCAGCGGAGCCTCCCGCCTGGGCAGAACCCCCGGTAACTGACACTACTCCACTCCGGTTCAGGCCCGGAACAACTTCACCATCAACCACAAACTGCACATCCTTGGAATCTCCCTGAAGCAACCTCCACAAAGTCAACTCTGCAAAAGAAAAGCACTAAAGATGACTACACAGATATAAATAAACAAAAACAAACAAATGCAGATCCAAGACGGAAAAATACTTTTTTTACCAAAGAAAGCCTTGGGTCGAACAGGATAGGAGGGACTCAACCCCCCCATAGCCAAAATACCCTCGGAAAAAGTGAAAGCCCTGGTAGGATTCTCATACATACGTTTCGACTGAATGGTCTCATTCGCCGATAAGGAAGGAACAACATCTTCGATCGGGGTATCAACATCCCTAGGCAAAGGGGATTCCGACATCATAGCAGCAGAGACAAAAATAAACCTGCTTTTCCAATCCTTCGGGTAAGTGGAAGTCGGCATGAAGGAGTAACAGGGTTTTGACACATTGTTCTGTCTCTTGGCAAAGGTAAACCAATCTCCGTCGGAGATCCGTTTGTAAAACATACAGAACAAGGGAATGGAAGGTTCACCAGAAATAGCAGCACAAGACAGTTCGAAGTGCACCACTCTCATCCACCCTAAGGGATGCAACTGAGAAAAGTGAACCCCAGAATGACGAAGCAGATCGACCTTGAAAGAGGAAAGAGGATATCGAACCCCGCAAGAGGAGAAAGCCAAGGTATAAAGAGGGATCACATCCGGCGTAAACACCGCCGGTTCATTAGGATCCGGCAAAGTGGGGGAGAACTGTTCAGGGATGGCGAATGTCTCGACAAAAGACCTCAAATCCTTTGTCGTCAGGACTGATTTGATTACAGAACGGCCGGAGCGACTCATGATCGGAAAAAGAACGACGAGCGGAGAAAGAACAATGATCGAGAGGAATGGTGACGGAAAAGAGAAGGAACCGGAAAGTTTAGATGGGAAATTTGAAGGGGTCTGAGATATTTAAAGGAGATAACTGACATGCAGGAAACCGTCCTGTCATTAGTCTCTTCAAAATTCAAAAAAGAGGGCACGTGTCTCTAGGGAATTAACTCCCGCTAATAGGTATCCGGCGGCATGATGGCTAGTGAGAATGGTTAATTATAACTGATCGGGAGTGGGCCCACACTCAGAGCTCAAAGGAAAGAAGAGCCTCTCTTTGAACAGATATGATTCAGCCCCAGATCATGAGCCTCGGGTCTCAGAACCAGGGACTAAAGATGACTTGACGACGGGCCAATGGGAAATCCCATTTACCCGCTTTGGGCTTTCATCGTGTGGGCCTAACAGGCAAAGCCCAACAAAGAGTTTACCTTGCCCATCAAGGTTATCGCTGTGAGCGGGAAAAAGGATCAGAGAAGGCAGACGACATTAAATGCTTGATTGGAAGAGGATCTCTTGCTGGAAATATACTTCACAGCCGGAAACATTAACTGAGACTGTGATCTTACCGTTGGGGGTCAGACACGTGTCTGAGCCCCCCAAAGACTCTCGGAACCCGTCGAATCATCTCGTAAAAATATCCCATGTGAAAGATAAGGTTTGGTGGTTATATAAAAGTAAGAAAACGATGATCACAGGGACATTGAAGGTATCTCATTTACTACATTCACATTAACTGCTCTCATATTAACTTCCGACCAACATTCCCACATATTCATCACACACATCTCATTTATTAGATTCACACCTTAGAGGAAACATCCCGGTGATCTTACTCATCGGGATAAACTCCTCAGCTCTTCCGGCAAGTTTAGTTATTCTCACGCTGGAGCTTGGTCACGGATCCCCCTCCCCCCCCCCCCCCCCCCCCCGGGGCCCTCCGTGACGAGACTAACGGATTGTTCTTTTGCAGTGACGAAGATAGGGCCTCTTGACGTCAGCGAAGATCCATCTAACGTCATCCGGGATTTGGGTATTCGACAGTATAGATAGATAGATATAGATATAAATTAATTAAAATTCTAATAATTAACAATAGTCACGATAAAGCAAAAAGAAAATAGTAGGGAAAAGTAATAAGAAAAATAATAACAACTAGTATTAAGGCCCCCGCGTTGCGGCGGGGACATAAAACCATGCAAAGTAGCACCAGTGTCACACCACTACCAGCGAGCAGCGCCGAAAAACTCATAAAAACAAAATAAATATAAAAGGAGAAAATAAAACCGAATGAAAAGCAAATGTAAAATCGTTAAACCACGCACACTCATTGCGGCATGTTAATGCAAAAAATTTAGGCTGAAACGTAAAACCTAGAAAAATACCTAAGTCGATCTAGGACCCGTACATTGCGACGAACTTCTCAAATGGGAAAAAATAGACGAAAAAACTTTGAACTCCACACGCACGTTGCGGCGTGTTAACTCGCAGAATTTTGAACGAAACGTAAAACAAAAAACTTTCGAAAGATGAAAACTATGGGTCCAAAGTTGAAAGTAAAAAGTATTAGGATTAAATTGCAAAAGATGAAAAGTTTTGTGTTAAAAATAAAAAAAACAAAGGGCTTAAATTGCAAAGATAAGATGTTTTGGGTTAGAAGTGAAAAATATTTAAAACTTTTTTGAAATACCCCCTAAATATAGAGTACAACAACATAAAGCACATATATGTTAATTTATAATATGGAAATAAAGCGAAGAAAAAAAAAGAGGGTTGTGGTGTACAAGATTTGATCATCCAATATGGCCTTTGGAACGAGAGACATCCAACTAGCTATTTAATTTTCAGAGATATGTGGTTTGGTCATTTTAACACTTTAGTTCAAATGTTTCATTTTTAGCATATGCGATTAAAAGGTTTCACTATTGCCATTTTAGTTAACTGGTTAACTTTATCCATCATTTATGTTAATAAGAAGGGCAATTCGGTCCTTCTAGTTAACAGAATTACATATAAAATGACTGCATTGCCCTTCTCGTTAAGAGATTAATGGATGAAGTTAACCCAGTGGATTAAAATGCCAACGATGAAACCTTTTTAGACCCATGAACGAAAAACGAAACCTTTAAAATAAACTGAGAAAGTAGCCTAAACCATAAAGACTAAAATGACATTTAGCTACATAAAGCTACATGTTGAGTTGGCTTCATTTCAGAAAAGATGGTGAACTATTGGTTAGGATAACATTGGCGTTTTTACCTAAATTAAATTTTCATTTTAGTCTCTGAGTTTTGATCAAAATTATTACTTTAATTCAAATAGTTTTTTTAGTGTCATTTTAGTCCAAATAATTTTTTTCCTGTCATTTTAGTCTCTACTTTTGTCATTTTTTTGCTATTTTCATCCAACCCACTAACTACATTAGAAAATTTAGTTAACTTAGGTAAATTTTGGTTAAACCACATTTTTCTTTCTCTTTTTGCAAGTGCAATGGTATGGGCATGGTGGTGTGTTAGTTTACAGTGAAGATGATGGAGGTGGTTGCTGGTTTACGATGATGGCGGTGGTGTTGGTTGATGACGTGGGTGGCAGAAAAGTGGCCGGTGATGATGGAAATGATGGGTGGTGATGGTGGTGGGGTGGGTGGGTGGTGATGGTGGTGGCATGTGGTGGCGATGATAGAAGGTTTTGATGGAGTGGGTGGTGGTAGATGTAAACAGGGCCGGCTCAACCATTTTAGTGGCCTAAGGCGAAGTAAAATCTTGTGGTCTTTTTCCCAAAAAAATGTATGTGATTGAAAGTTAAACTTGAAGGGCCCAAGTGTAATTATTTGAAAGATTGTGTTAAAATTTGAAAACAAGAAAAAATAAATGGTGAACCAGGGATTCGAACCGGGGTCAAACCAGCATCCATACATACACAAAACCACTACACTACCAACCATCAATCTGTTGATAACCTACACCCTAAATCTTTTATAAATGGACTGTGATTTCATCAAATTGTAGAGGCCCTATAGTTTTGGTGGCCGAAGGCCCAAGCCTCATTTGACTTACCCTTGGGCCGGCCCTGGATGTAAATGGCAAAAAATGACAAAATTCAGAGACTAAAATAACATGATAAAAACTATTTGGACTAAAATTAAAAAAAAAAAAAACTATTTAGACTAAAATAATAATTTTAATAAAAAAATTACTAAAATGAAAATTTACTCTTTCTTTGCCTCTAGTTTGTACTTTTTTTGTTTGAACTTGTGTAGATTCCTCAACCATAAACCAAACCCCTTTCTCGTCATCCAAACAAGACAAAACATAAATCCTCAAAAACACCAACAACCCCGAATCCAAAACCCTAAATCATTACATTACAAACATAACCCTCCAACCAAAATCTAATCTTTTCAACTACCAATCGCCATGGATGCAGATTCACCACAAGACCCTCCATTACCAGGTTATTCCATACCCATTAGAGCTCCCCTTACTATTGATTCAGATTCTGAGTTTCATATTTATTCAAGAACCAGTAGTTTTAACAGCAGTAGTACTAGTATTGATGTTAGTAGCTATGGTGATGAACATACTAGCATTCTTGAAGAAGAAAGTAGTGATTTTGTTGCATACCCAGGTGAAAATTTTGTGATTGAAAGGTCTCATGTTGAAGAGTCTTTATTTATTAGGCCTTTTGTGAGATACCCAGATGAACATTTTAGTGATTTTAGGCCTTTTGTGAAAATCCCATGTGAAGAAAGTAGTAGTGCTGATTTTGGACCTTTTGGTGTTAAGTTGAGTGTGCCGATAGCGCCATTGACCGGAGACGGTGACAGTGATGGTGATTCGGTTGGCGGTGGCCGGTGGGATGATGGGATTTTGCAGAAGGTTACTATGGCCCCTAAAGTTAGAAGCTTTATTAGTGATGAAGGGGGTGATGAGTTGCATGTTGAGGGTGTGTTTTCTGGTGATGATATGATTGACGTTGCAAATTTGAATTCCGTTTCAACTGAATCGGTTGAAAACGAGGGGTGTAAAGTTGAGTGTTTGGATGAGGTTCTGAAGATTTCTGAGTCGGATGCAACGAGCTTTGATTTGGAAAGAATCGATGCTTTGACTGTTTCGAGTTCATACAACGAGATTGAAACGAAACTATCAGAATCGTATGAACTGAGCTTTGATTCGGAAAGAATCGATGCGCGGATTGTTTCAAATGCAGATAGCAAGATTGAAAATTTAGACTTTGTTTCAACTGAATCGGTTGAAAACGAGGTATGTAAAGTTAAGTGTTTGAATGAGGTTGTGGAGCTATCTGAGTCGGATGCATCGAGCTTCGATTTCGAAAGAATCGATGCACTGACCGTCTCGAGTTCAAACAACGAGATTGAAAACGAAAGAAAACTTTCTGAAGCAGATGAATTGAGCGTTGATTCGGAAAGAATCGGTGTGCAGATTGTTTCAAGTTCGGACAGTGAGATTGAAAATTTAAGTTATGTTTCAACTGAGGCGGATGTATTGAGCTTTTTGGAAAAGCTCGATAAAAAGATTGAAACTATCAAAGAGAAACTTTCAGAATTAGATGAACCGAGCTTTGATTCCGAACGAATCGATACACAGGTTGCTTTGCATTCAGACCGTGAAATTGAAATTATCAACGCGATACATTCGGAACCAGATGAACGAAACGTTTCAAATTCAGACAGTGAGATTGAAATCAAAACCATCAAAGAAAGCGAACAAGTTGCAAGCAAAAACGATGAAGAACCGCTAAAGACAATGCAACGGATACGGACAAAGTTTTTAAGGCTTGCCTTCAACGAACAGTTGTCCACGGGAGTCAACCGAGAAGGCGGTAACTATAACTTTGACTTTGCTTTGACCATTTTAGCTATCGGAAAGACCGGTGTAGGTAAAAGCGCAACGATAAATTCCATTTTCGGTGAAAACAAAACAGTCACAAACGCGTTTGACCTCGGTACAACCACCATACAAGAAATTACCGGGAATGTAGACGGGATCCAGCTTCGAGTGATCGACACACCGGGCCTCAAAAGTTCCTACCTTGACCAACCATATAACCAAAAAGTTTTAAAGTCTATAAAAGGATTCACTCGGAAACACGCCCCGAATGTTGTGCTGTATGTTGATAGATTAGACACGCTCGACGTTAACGATTCACACCTTTTAAAGTCGATCACGAGGTCACTTGGTTCTTCGGTGTGGCAGAGTTGCATCATTGCACTAACTCATGCAGGTTGCGATCTGTCTAACGAGTCACCAAATGGGTACGTGATCCGAAGATGTCGTTTTATACAAGAACAGATTGTTGGTTTTGGAGGTAATAACCGACGTGTGGCTAACCCCGTGTGGCTCGTTGACAACCACCCGAGTTATAAACATAATGTTATGGATCTGGGTTGTGATTTAAAGGGTTTAGTTTGTTTAGATCAAGCAGACGGAGGTGATGGGAGTGATATATTTCAACCATTGGAGCTGTTGAGCGTGCCACGAAACGTTATTAACCGTAGCGGGGAGCGTAGAGACGCGTATTTGACCGAAGACGGTTATCAGGTGAAGCTTGTTGGTAATGATCACTGGTCTCTTGGATGTCGATTGTTCTTGTAGGTGATGTTTGGTCTTTGGATTCATAATGCACACAGGATGATGGAATGGTTTTTTTTCTAACTTTAGTGATGGAAATGATTATATGATTATTGATTTAGGTACTATAATATGCTATATTGCAGTTGATTTATTCTGATTATTGGAATCACATGAGATATAAAATATAAGTGGTTCAGACGAGCCAAGCTTGAGCTCGACTAGGCTCGAGGTCAAGCTCGTTTAACTTGTGAAAGGGTTGGCTAGGTTCGAGTTTGTTTTAAAAGCTCGAGCTCGGCTAGTTAATTATTTATTTATTAATTAATTATATCAGTTATAATTATTAATTTTTTTTATAAATTTATATATGACATAATAACATAATAGGTTTCGGTTCAATTAGGAACCATCACGTGTTGTGAGAACTACGAGAACTTCTACTTTCCGTGCGGGTTAGGCCATCATTTTTTTTTTGCATAAACGTAGATGAAAATGTTATAAACACGTGTAAAAAAATAAAAATAAAAAAATTGTTGTAGGTAGTTACGTCTAATGTAAATTTTGTTTACGAAACGATGGCCACCAATAATTTCTTTTACACAGATGTAAACTTTTGCATGCAACATTTTCTTTTTGCTAGAACATCTGATTTTTTTAAGATTTTTGAGGGGAAAAAATTAGAAAGACCTTTTTGGAAGGCCTAGTTCTCGTGGTTTTCACAACTAAAGACGGTTCTCATTTTCTCCTTTTCCTAAAATAATATACATATACACGCACGTATAGAATTTAGTTAATATTTAAAAGTTATATAAAAATATATTCTGTTTATTTAATATAATTTAGTTAATATTTAAAAACTATATAAATAATTATTCTGTTTATTTAAATATTTATTAACATGGTATTTAAAAAATAATATATATAGTGGGTTCGTTTTGGCTCGTGAGTCGGCTCGTGCTTGTTAAGTGAAGCTCGTTAAATTTATTTTTAGGCTTAGGCTCGAGCTCGTCTATGTTTGGCTCGTTTTGAGCTTTTCTCCTGTCTATGTTGAATAGTTTGGCTCGTTTACACTCCTAAATTTATTAAAAGACCATGGTTTGGGAGGCTGACCAAACCCAACCCGAAAACTTAAATGGGTTAAAACTGTACTACTTTTATCTCACAAAGTGTCTTGAGCTGTAGACTTTCAGGATGGGTGTCACTTTGAATCTTGAAACCAAGTCAATAACACTTGTTGTCGAAACATAATGGGCCGGGAAACCCAGGCCTGCTTGGTTTTTGGGCAGAGACGGGGTGGGCCAGAGCCCATTGCAACAATGCAATGCAACCCACGTAATTTTTTATTTACGATATTATATTATTATTTTAAACTTCTCAAAGTGCAAATCGCATAAAATATACAACAATTTCACAAAAGTTCTATGATATGAACATGGGCGTAGCATAGTATGGGCGGCACCCCCTGAACTTTTCGCTTAGTAGTGTCCGGTATGTAGTTTTCGTATAGATTTTTTTAGGTATATACGTTTTCGACCCCCCGGTTTTATAAATTTTTTTGTATAATTTTAGGTCTGGTGACTTCGGACCCTCAGTCAGAAATCTCAAGCTCGCCACTGGATATGAAGTAGGGGTGTTTTCAGGTTTGTTAAATGGGTTTCAGGTACATCAGGCCGGGTTACTTGGGTTTCAAAAATTTTAGGCTATAGACTTGTAGTAGCATATGCAACGGGCCTAAATCGATGACTCATTTTAACGGTTTTAGGGTTTAAACAAAAAGCATAAACACTCTTAATTTTAATACTGATAAAAAAATTAAAAAGTTTGTTAGAATATATGTTTATCAATGACTTTTTAATAAACTTAACAGAAGTTCAACTAATATTTATTGTATGGTCGTAAAATATCACAGATTAACCAAAAAAGAAGTAATAAAAAGAAAGAAAAAGAAGTAGAAATAGGAAGTTATATATATCTTGTTTATATATTTTCATTTAATATATTCCTTTACGCAACTGCAAATGATTTGTAAAAAGAATTTGGGGTCTCTAAGCCTGGCTGAACTCCTTCACTTCTCTCTGTTCATAAAAACTCCATCAACATCAGTGATCAGACACATAGTGATGAGAAATATGATGGATCAAAGGTGTATAAAATGATACATTTTGTGGCCACTTTTTTTTTTTTGATAGGCCAACAATTTTTTTTTTTTATTACTTAGCTAACAATTAGATCAACCAAGTATAGCAGTTTACATACACCAAACAAAAACCAAGATTACAGACCCAAATATGAGATATTAAAATCCAATCAGTTACTCCATGTGATCGAATGGACCTTTGCTATGCTCTTTAGTCATAAAAAGCCCAGAGACAGGTGTTGTTTGTTTTTTAAGAGGTAAAATGTCAGTAGTCGGCGGACCACATCTGCAGACATCTGTAGAAGAAGAGGTGTACCAAACCTATGCAATCTCCAAGAAGAAGACGGTTTCTTTTTTAACGTATTTAGACTTCTAAAATAAACTGGTGGTAGTGTACGGACAGTGGCGGTGGACGTGGACAGTGGTGGAGGTGGTGGACTGTGGTGGTGGTAGACGGTAGTGGGTGGTGAACGGTGGTGGTGGTGATGGACGATGGTGGGTGGTGGTGGTGATGGACGATGGTGGGTGGTGGTGGTGATGGACGGCGGTGGGTGATGGTGGTGGATGGTGGTGTTTAACCCTATGTAGACCTTAGAAGATCTTAGAAAGTGGTTGGACCAAGTTTGCACCAAGAAGAGCCCGCGCAGACTGCCAAACGTTTTTTTTAATGAAACGTCTTCAGAAAAACAAACAGTCTATAGATGTCAACGTGCAGACAGAAGAGTCTACGCATATCTTTTTTAGAAAAACAAACACCACCTTAATCTCTTCTATCATGTTTGCCACTGATGGTCTTCTTTTGCGGAAGACCCAATCGTTGCGACTCCTCCAAATCACCCATAAGGCCACATAAGTCAGCAGGTGCACTGCAGCCTTCCACTTTTTATTCCTTATGTTCTGATCGTGGAAATTCGCCAAATCTTTCAGCTCCAAGATGAAGATTGGTTTTATCCGACACCAGTGCGCAGTAAACTCCCAGATCTGCTGTGCAACCAAGCATGTGCCAAACAGGTGCAGCGCTGTTTCCGATTCTTCATTGCAGAACTTACATGAAACTGAATCAATATTGATGTTCCTTCATGCGAGTGCAGCCGTAGTTGGAACCTTATCCTGAATCAACATTCAAACAAAGAAGTTTACCTTTATAGGAGCCCATTTATTCCATTCGAAACTCAATCCCAAATCTACAAAGGTCGAACGCTGGATGTGGGTTCTCAGGCTTTGCACAGTGAACGGCCCCAAGCCCTCTAATTTCCAGGCCCAACCATCTTCACCCGAACCTGTAGTAAGGCCGAAAATGGTAGAAGACAAATCGCTGAGTTCCGCCTCCTCGACTGAACCCGTTGGCAATCTGTTCCAGTGGAAGTTAATCACATTATGTCCGTTCTCCTTCTTAACACGGTCTGCAATCACAACATTCTTATCCCTTTCAAGCGCAAACAAGCTTGGGTATCTTGTGTTCAACGGCTCCTCAAATACCAATAGTCAATCCAAATTGGTGTTGTAGCTCAGCCCTGGGGATGCCTCGAAACATGCACATGAGGTCAATACCAACCTCCCCGAAATCCTTAGCTAGGTTTGCCACTTGCTTCCACGAACTCAGCAGAGACATCTTAGCCAGGATGAAATTCCATGACCTTGAACTATTGTGCACACCCCAAATCACTTTCCTCCAAAGGCTCTTCTTCTCAACCTTAAAACGCCACCACCATTCTGCCATCATTGCCAAGTTAGCTTCCCTTAGAGAACCAAAACCCATACCTCCATAACCCTTAGGCTTCATTATATTATTCTAAGAGACCCATTTTAACTTGTCACTTTTAGGCGTTGCGCCCCATAAGAAATCCCATCTAAGTCTTTCCAATTGATTTATCACACCGATGGGTGCTTTAAACAAAGAGAAATAGTATGTTGGGATTGAATTCAAAACGGATTGTAACAAGGTGAGTCTTCCCCCGAAAGATAATGTTTTTGCCTTCCATAAAGCAAGCCTCTTTTTAAAAGTGTTGATTACCAGCTCCCAATTCTTGATGAGATTCATATTTATGCCCACTTGTAGCCCAAGATATTTGAACAGTGGTGACCCTCTCCTACACCCCAAAACATCCGCTAACATTTGCACTTGACCTTCCCCTTGCCAACCCCGTAGAGGTGGCTTTTTGCAAGGTTTATTCGAAGACCCAAGGTAAGATAAAAACATCTTATTAACCTCTTGAGATTAGGGGCATTTTGTAAAGACCACTCCCCGACAAATATTACATCATCGACATAAATAAAGTGGGATAAGTGTGGACACGTTTAAAATCAATAAAAGTTCACTAGCGCTTAGGCTAAAGGGTATGGGGGCATGGAATGGGTCATGGATTGCAACCTAGGATGGTGGATGATGTGCTACACCACCCCCTTAGGGAATCGCCATGGTTGGCATGAATTACATGGATTAAACCATGAGAACCATGCACCTCCTTTCCTTAATTAGTTCAATATATTTTCACAAAATAATTTTAAAAAAATAGGGATGGTGGTTTGGGTCATGACCACACCATATAGGATGGTGGATAAGAATGGGATGACATGGCGCTGACATGGAGGATAATGGTGGTCTTGAGGGTCATGACCACACCCTATAGCCTTAGAACTTGTAATTTAGTTAGATAAATAAAAAATAATAATTATGATACTGTTGTGAAACCAGTATAATAGCAACCAATAGAAGGAGAAAGAAAATAATACTAGAGGGAGAAAGGATTTGATATTTCATTGATTGAAGTATGTTTACAATGAGATACAATATGGATATATATAAGAGTACAAGACTTAGAGAGGCAGCTAATCTATTTTTGGTGTTGATAACCATAATAATAATATATGTTTATAACACTCCCCCTTGGTTATCAACTTTATACGCTTGGAGATGCTACCTCGTTAAAAACCTTGCTAGGAAAACCCAGTGGGACAAAACCTCAGCTAAGGGAAAAAGAGTGCAGCGTGTTATCTTCTCTAATTACTTCTACATCATGTATGTTGCCTCATTAAAAACCTTATTAAGAAAACCCAATGGGATAAAATTTAGTTAAGGGAAAAAGAGTGTAACTTGAATAAAGCTCCCCCTCATTTTAACATGTATCCTTAAAATAACGTGTGTCCATCTTCCTCGAAAGTTGCTCATAGCTTTTGTAGCCAATGATTTGCCGCCTGATTCCCTTAATGTGCAATCCTTTATGTTCGCAACGTTGTATGATCTTCATATGAGTCTTCTGGTGCTTCTTCTTGTAAATAAATATCATAAGATCCACAACTTTGTTTTGTTACATTCCCTGCATGTACAAAACTAACCAAACTTGTTTCGATTGTTAGCGAAATATAAACCATATCTTTTTTACCTTAAGGGTATAGAATATATGTTGTACCAAAATGTGATCTCTTCACTATAAATGAGTTATATATTGTCAATGAATTTAATAACGTATGTCCGTGTATAACTACCAAGGTATAATAATACAATTCATATTTAACTATGGTACTTCTAGACTGGTGATCATTGCTTCTTTGATATGACATGATAAAAGTCATTCTCTATAACAACTACTTGGACATCATTAAATGTATTTATACCATAATCTTTGTCCTATGAAATGTCCAACATCTTCTAGATGTTTTATGATTAATGGATAATAATACAAATACCTTTTCTTTGTTTGCAATACTATCTTTAATTTGCAAATTCTTTGTTTAAATATTTGGGCTCATTTTGATCTCTTTATTCAAAGACGTCGTCAACATATACAATAAGACTTGTAAACCTCATACTGTTCTTTTAATGAAAACAGATGGACCAACTACACCATATGCATTTCTCTTTTGAAGCTCATCAGTAAGTTGATTATATCACGTTCGACTCTACTATTTTAGTCCATACAAATCTTTTTTTAACTTTATAAAGATTCATTGCTGAGGTTTTGAAATCAATGCCTTGGACATTTACAATCATTCACATACTTCTTTCCACTTTGACTAATTATGTACGTGCATACACTCTTTAGGAATTCCATCACATAAACTTCTTCATTGATTTATATATCATATGCAAAGATATCTTGAACACTTGCTTTATTTATAAATCCATATCGTACCATGCTTGTACATTGTACATTGAGATACCATAATCACCGAGTATAAGTTTTTTATGTATGTTTATTGGTGCACAAGAATTACATCTATAAGATGTTTCAACTAACCTTATAAGCACTGAAATGCTTTAGGATAATCATCAGGAGTTCTAGTTATATTCAACGTATTCAAATACGAATTTGTATACATCGATCATATCGTTCTCGAGAACTTATTTTACACTATTTTGATAATTTAAATCCTTGAAGGACTTTCATGTAAACTTTTAGTATTAGGTGATACATAACGTTCATAAGACGCATATCAATTCTCTCTTTATATTACTAGACTAGTCAACTATTGGAAAGCTATTACATCGACCACTGGAGAATACGTCTCCTGATGATTCATACGTCTTTGCGAAATCCTTGTGCTACCATTTTTCCTTATATCATTTTCTTTTCAAATCTTGATTTGCATAAAAGACTTTTTTGTATCAAATATATTTTACTTCTGTTGTGAGGACTACTAGTCCGAAAACTTTTCATTTCAATAGAGAATTCAACTTTGCCTCATTTGCGTCTTTTTCGTTTTGGCCAATCATTTCTCATAGGTAGATCTTAAATTTTAATCCTCATCATTTTATCATTTCAAGTGCTATTTTATATACAAAAATATAACGATATCAATTTAAATTTGATTCCCTATATATTTAGACATGATACAAATTAACGAGATCTCTTTAATTTTAGGTACCTGAGGTTCTTCTGGAACCATCATGTCTAATGTCTTTTCAGGAGACCTTTTTAATATAACCTTGACTTGACCATCTTAATTAGTTGCTTCAACTTTTGAGGAATTTTATTATTGGAATCGGCTAGTCTACCACGATTCAGACGTTCAATAGACTCATTATAAACATGTAGTTGTCCTTCTGGGACACACATATCTTAATTGGAGCATTAGGAGTTGGTATATGTGACATAGTCACCTTTTTATGGTCCGTGAATACGTCTAGTAATAGATTTGCTAATCTTTGTAATTGAGTTATCATTTGAACTTTTGGTTCACACTTTTAGTTTTGAGGATCAATGATAATTCATACCAACTCATTTCTTTTCCAACTGCTTTTTATCTTCCCCTGATGTTGGGAATGTTAATCCATTGAGATGGATATCAATTAATTGAGCCGTAAATAAATATCTCGTGAAAGGCTCTATTCGTTATCATATATTCCCAACCACCTTTTAAGGTCCCATCTTTGTGCGTAGTGGTGGACCAATTTCAATAATACCGAACAACCAAAATCTTAGAAGGGACATTTTTGGTTCCTGACCAAAAACCAACTATAATGGGGAGAAACTACTACAATATGTTGGCTTGATGTGAATTAATGTTATTGCATGTAAAATTACATGTACTCATATATAACATGAACTTGCTCTCATGATTATTGGTTTTGCTATTAATCGTAGATGTTCAGTGATCGTCTTAATAAAAGCAATTCGTGTATCAACATAATCTACAGGAAGTTCAAATACTTCTTTCGCTGATCATTAGTAACTAGGGAAATAAACTTATCGTCACTACTAATAAATCTATGCAATCTGGAATATTGTGCTTGCTATCTTATTAGCTAAGCCATAAATTACACAAATATCAAGTTGTGAATTTGATAACCCTTTAGATGATGCATCGATTTAAAACACTAAATGGTATCATGTTGGGATATGCATTCCAAAATACTTAGGGATACACACATTTAATTGGCAAATACATAATTAGATTTAAGAGCAAACAATACATGCTATCAGCTAGAAGAATCTTCAAGTTCTTCATTATGTTTCACATCATCATTGACTCGGTGTGGTCTAAGCGGTCATGCCAATAAAGTAAATAATCATGATCCATAAATCACTGGTTTATGATCGTATATGTATTACTTGCACATATGCTAGTACAAGACGTAAGACACAAGATAATTATGTATATCATTTGAAACTATCAGGTTATATAACTTTTATCCTTTTCATATTTTGTTCTCATTAATCACTCCCATAATTTTCCACTTCTTATGGTCAATCTCATTATAATCATTATTACAATTCTAAATGGTCGACCTCATAATTACAACTTTCTCAATTATGACCATGATCACTATCTTTACAATGATCAATATGTAATCATATTCACTTTAGAGAATGAGATAGAATATGAAAATGTTCATGGATTTTCATTCTTTGCTCAGTCACACGGGTATGAAATCACTTCAAACCTTTCATACACTTTTTATGATATTGCTACTTCAGGAGCGTATATGAAGTGTGACAAATGAAAAATGTTTTATTCAAAATTTTCTTATATATAATTTTCTCTTCTCATAACATCAGTTGAGAAGTAATCTATTCAGGTCATATACAATTTATCAGCATAAAGTATTATGACCTTCTACAAACTTATAATGAGATTCAGCAAGTATGACATTTTGGATGTCGTGTCTAAGCAAACTAATACTCTTTTCACACGAGTGATTATAAACCACAACTTTTGTTTAATTGTGCTATTTAATAATTCTTTCCATATAAATTAATGTTAACATGTAGAACACTACGTATACCATCGAATCAATATACAATACACAATGTAATAACATGACACCTTATAAAACGACTTATAATTTAAGAAACCAAATGTGATGATATACAATACACAATGTAATAGTATGTCACCTTATAAAACAAGTTATAATAAGGAAATTTAAGAAACAAGATGTTTCATCACAATTACGAGTAGATTGATATGATATGTCATTATATAACCGATCATAAAAGTTTGTTCCTTACTTTTTAAGCATAAAAAATGCCAAATACATCTATTAAGTTCTCACAATAATATCTTATTAACAAATGATCTTTTATTACTTTAACTAAACCTTTTTTTATAATAAGAAATTATGTTGTCCATATATAAAACTTACCTCGTATGCTAAGTCGGGTCTAGTACATGTGACTAGATACATTAGACTGCCAATAATTCTTGAGTACTCTAACTGAGCAACTCCCTCTCCTCTATTTTTCGTTAGATGTTGGGAGGTATCAACTGGAGTTTGAGCTACACTCGTATCTCCCAAGTTGAAATTTTCAAGAATCTTATCCACATAGTGAGATTGACTTAAGACAAGACCATGTTGGGTTCTTATGATCTTTACTCCAAGAATCACATCCGCTAAACCCATGTCTTTCATGTCAAATCTCGCTTTCAACATGTTTTTAGTAGCTTTGATAATTTTATCATTACTCCCAATGATAAGCATATTGTCTACATAAAGGCATAAGATCACATAACTTTCATTTGTGTCTTTGAAATAAACACATTTGTCGCACTCATTGATTTTGAAACCATTGTCAATCATGACATAGTCAAATTTTTGGTGCCATTGTTTTGGAGCTTGCTTTAAGGCATACAAAGACTTGACGAGTTTACATACTTTCCCCTCTTGACCTGGGGCGGAGAAACCTTTAGGTTGCTCCATGTAAATCTCTTCTTCTAAATCACCATTTAGAAATGAGGTTTTAACATCCATTTGGTGAACTTCCAAATTTCTTAAAGCCGCTATAGCAAGAACCAATCTTATGGAGGTTATGCGTGTCACAGGTGAGTAGGTATCAAAGTAATCTAGACCTTCTTTTTTGTCTAAATCCTTTAATCACCAACCTAGCCTTGTATTTAACAATACTTCCATCAGATTTCATCTTCCTTTTGAATATCCAACGACATCTAAGTGGTTTGCAACCAGGTGGAAGATCTACTAACTCCCAAGTATGATTTTGCAATATAGAATCAATTTCGTCCTTTATTGTTTCTTTCCATTGAGGTCCTTCCGAAGAGGAAATCGCTTCGCGATATGTATTGGGCTCGCCCTCAACCATATAGCTAACGAAGTCCGGACCGAAGGATTTTTCAACCCTTGGCCTTTTGCTTCGCCTACGATCACCCTCGTCAACCTCAGGTCGTTCATGTGTCTTATCATGAATTACCTCATTAACTGGTGTAGATGAGCTTTCACTTACTTCAAAATTGGGTGTTGATGACGTTGCATGTGTTTGTCCTCTCAAAGGAAACACGTTTTCAAAGTACGAAACAAAGTTAGGATTCACCTCCATGATAGTTGTTAGGGGAGGATTTTCTAACAATTAGTGATCCTTATTTGTTATCCTAATAGTGATCCTTACTTCTGTGACAGAAAGTGATCCTCAGAAGACCTTCAGGATCAGGATCATGGATCACCCTAAGGATCCTCATACTAACGATTGTTTGTTCACGTTTCGTATTGTTTTGCAGGAGTAATAGGCTTGACTTGGTCTTGGCAACGTTACTATGGAATATTCCACGGGTATTTCGCACACGTTTGAATGAAAATGGACGTTGTGGAGAACGTGGGAGCATGGCACAAAAGTCGGATAGTTTGTTAGCTTAGTTAGCTTTTATTTTTAAAGGGGTGACGAGCTATTTTTAGAACACTTAGCCATTTTCAGCTACATACACTCTCGTACTACTGCACTCTCGAAACTTTCAGCAAACACTTATCAGTTTTCACACACTTTCACACAATTAACTATAGTGATCCTTGTACCTAGCTCTTCACTATCCGAAGTTGTAAACATTTATTGATTTATTTGAGCTTGGTGATCGGTAGTTTCCATCACCCAAGGTTTTTTATGCCGGAGATCATTCATTGATCAAGGGCTTTTTCCTCGTATAAATCCTTGTGTTGTTTGTGCAATTTACATCGAAGTGATCCTTATTATTGTTCTTCATTTCAAGCATCATTCCCCATAACTAAGAGTTTGGTTGCATTATCCTCATTAGATTTTTAACCAAAACAGTTTGGTGCCCACCGTGGGGCAATTGGTGCTTCATTCCTAAGAAGTTTTTCTGTTGGTGATCATTCCGGTTTGTTGCATACAAGTACATGGCTTCATCATTGAAGAATACCTCTACTGCAATGTCTGCGGTCAATTCGTCTCAGGGCATTCCACCTTTGCCTCCACCACCTGCTGGATCTCAGAAAAATGCTGAGAAGAAACCAACTCCCATTTTCTCCAAACCTCCAACTTCTTCTGCTTCTTACACTCCTACTACTAGTGACATGTTTACTTTGATTTTGCAGATGAAGGATCATATATAGCGACAGGATAAGACCAATGAAAGTATTCTCAAAGAAATCGGAGATCTCAAGAAACAAAAGAAAGCGGCAGAGGATCATTCCCCACTGGTGCCCAGATCTTTGAATTTTGATACTCCGGTGATTACTTCTCAGCCATCGGTGGTTCCAGATGTTCAATATGTGGGTGGACCAAAAGGAGTGCACTATGGATCAACAATGGTGACTCAGCCATCAGGCTCATATTTCCAGCCAGCAGGATCCTACCCTCAGCATATGGGATCCTTCATGAATTCGGGAGGATACTCAGGAGCGCAGCAGATTCAAGGATCCTCCTTTGTTCCAGGGTCATCCCAAGTTCAAGGATCCTCCTTTGTTCCAGGATCATCCCAGGTTCAAGGATCCTCCTTTGTTCCAGGATCATCCCAGGTTCAAGGATCCTCCTTCGTTCCAGGATCATCCCAGGTTCAAGGATCCTCCTTCGTTCCAGGATCATCCCAGGTTCAAGGATCCTCCTTTGTTCCAGGATCATCCCAGGTTCAAGGATCCTCCTTTGTTCCAGGATCGTCCCAGTTTCAGGGATCCTTCCAGATGCCAGGATCTTTGAGGAGTTTGCAAACAGATGTCCATCAGGGAGATTTTATTCCGATGTAGACCATTGCTTCTACTGGCCCTTCGGTCATTCCAGAGCCTCAACAATATGGATTCACATTTGGTGTTCCTAATTCGAACCCGATGGGAGGTAACACTTTTAATAATTCACTTACCACTAACCATGGATTCATGCAGGATACAGGTGTTAGGGCTGGATTTTTATAATACATGATCCTTACATGTGATCCTAACCAGTGATCCTTACTTCTTTGGCAGATAGTGATCCTCAGCAGAGTTCCAGGATCAGGATCACGGACCATCATAGGATCCTCATGCTAACAGTTGCTTTCATTGAACTTAATATCATTTTGCAGGAATGTCTAGCAGGATCCGCTCTTAGCATCACGATCAAAGGACGCGTCTTTACAATTATAGCATGTGCTTAATCGGAGATGGACGTTGGAAAGGATATGGAAACTTGGCATGATTCAAGGGCGATAATTTAGGCTAGATTTACTTTTATTTCTAAAGGGGTAATGAGCTGATTATTAGTCTTTTTACCTAAAATAGGTCACCTACACTTGTATATATAACACTCTTCCCCATTCGGAAGAACACACAACACAATTCTCACACGCTTAGACACACATTACGATAGTGATCCTTGTACTCAGCTCATTATCATCCGAAGTTGTAACCATATTTTGATATATTGAAGTTGGTGATCGGTAGTTGCCATCACCCGAGGTTTTTTATGCCGGAGATCATACATTGATCAAGGGCTTTTTCCTCGTATAAATCATTGTGTCTTTGCATATTTCATACTGAAGTGATCCTTTACTTTTTCAATTAACCAAGCATCATTCCCCATTTACTTAGAGTTTGGTTGCATTATCCTTGTGTGATTTTTAACCAAAACAGTTTGGCGCCCACCGTGGGGCAATTGGTGCTTCATTCATAAGAAAACCTTTTGTTCGAAAACATTTCAAAGAATTACATGGCTTCACCATTGAAGAATACGTCCACGGCGATGTCTGCAGTCACCTCATCCCAGAACACTCTGCCTCCACCACCGGCAGGATCCTAGAAGAATGCTGAGAAGAGACCAACTCCTACTAACTCTAAACCTCCATCTTCTTCTGCTATGAATTCTTATACTCCCAGTACTAGTGACGTATTTACTTTGATTTTGCAGATGAAGGATCGTATGCAGCGACAGGATGAAACTAATGAAAGGATCCTCAGGGAAATTGGAGATCTCAAAAGACAAAAGAAAGCGGCAGAGGATCATTCCCCACTGATGCCCAAATCTCTAAGCTTTGATACTCCAATGATCACTTCTCAGCCATCGGGAGTTCCAGACGTGCAAATTATGGGAGAATCAAGAGGATTGCGCCTCGAATCGACAGCAACGACTCAGGCATCAGGCTCACACTTTCAGCCGGCAGGATCCTATCCCCAGCATATGGGATCCTTCATGAATTCAGGGGCCTATCCGGGAGCACAGCAGTTTCAAGGATCCTAATTTGTTCCAGGATCATCCCAGGGTCAAGGATCCTCCTTTGTTCCAGGATCGTCCCAGGTTCAAGGATCCTTCTTTGTTCCAGAATCGTCCCAGGTTCAAGGATCCTCCTTCGTTCCAGGATCATCCCAGATACCAGGATCCTTCCAGATGCCAGGATCTCTAAAAAGTTTGCAAACAGGAAGTCTAGATGTCCATCAAGGGGACTTCATTCCAATGCAGACCATTGCTTCCACTGGTCCCTCCGTTATCCCAGAATCCCAGCAATATGGATTCATACCCACTGTTCCTAACTTGAACTCAATGGGAGGTAACACTTTAAATAATTATCTTACCACTAACCATGGATTCATGCAGGATACAGGTGTCAATCATGCTATGGCCAGGGAGTTGCAGAAGCTAAAAGATATGATCTCAAGTGTTCCAGGGGTAGTCAAGCCTATCCCGGAGATTGTAGATGGAAGCCATAAGGTGTCTCGTTTTGCACCACCGATTTGTGATGCAGAGGTACCCAAAAGGTTCCATATCCCCACTATGAAGCTGTATGATGGTACAACGGATCCTGAGGAGCACATAGCACAATACAGGGAGAGGATGGAGATCAATCCAATCCCGGAAAAGTTAAAGGAAGCATGCCTATGTAAAGGATTTGGATCCACTCTTACTGGATCGGCTCTTAAATGGCTGCTAAGTCTTCCCCCTTACTCTATTACTTCATTTGCTAATTTAGTTAATTTATTCAATAACCAATTCTCATGTAGTAGAAAATTTGAAAGATTAACTAGTGATTTATATAGGGTAACTCAAAGTCATAATGAATCATTAAGGGATTATATAACTAAATTTAGTAAAGAATCCTTGGACATTCCCAACTTGGATATGGCTACGGCTGTTGAAGCCTTCAAAATGGGACTGCTTAAGGATTCATTATTCTATGATGATCTTGTTATGACACCATGCAGGAATCTAGATGAAGTAAGAACTCGGGCACTCAGGTTCATCCGGCTAGAGGATGACAAGAGGATCCAGGAGAGACAAGTAGGATCCTCAAAACAGGAGAAGCAAGGATCCTCCTTCAAGAACAATAAATTCTAATCTTACCATAGAAATGACAACCAGAATGTGCATGATGTTGACCAAGAAGAGGATGATGAAGATTATCCTCCAATCTCAGAATATTGTTTTTCCGTTGATAATCATGAACTAATCCTTGCAATGCAGAATCTAGGAGAAAAAGCTAGGTGGCCCAGGAAGAATGATAAACCATCCGGGACTAAAGACAAGTCAAAATGGTGTGCATACCATGAGGATTTCGGACATCTAACTGAAGAATGCATAGCTTTAAGAAAAGAAATTGGATATCTGTTAAGCAAGGGGCATCTAAAAGAATTGTTGGGAAGAAAAAAGCAAAGGACTCAGGATCCTGAAAGGATCCCTGAAAAGGCTCCAGCCCCTCCGGCGAATGCACAAGTGATCAACTTTATTTCCGGAGGATCATACATCTGTGGTACATCCTTCTCGGTGGCCAAAAGGCATGCAAAGGAAGCAAAAATGGATAATGGAGAGAGACCTGTTCGAACATCAAGTGTCTCAGAAGGAAAGACGATAACGTTTGATGAGGATGATCGCATTAACATCCAGGATCCTCATCATGATAGTTTAGTTATTACTCTCTTTATCTCTAACCATTTTGTCCGCAGGATCCTTATCGACGGAGGAAGCTCAGTGAACATTATCCAGCTTGATGTTCTGAAGAAAATGGGTATCCCAGAATCAGACATCACACCAAGATCCTCCGTGCTTGTAGGATTCAGTGGAGAAACGAAGAAAACTCTGGGGGACATCAAACTCCCAATCTACGTGGAAGGATTACATAATTATCAAAAATTTTGTGTTATTGACTGTTTATCTTGTTGCAATGTTATCCTTGGCAGGCCCTGGATACATGATATGAAAGCAGTCCCATCCACCTATCATCAATGTGTGAAACTCCCTAGCCCATGGGGGATAATCAAGATCGACAGTGATCAGCAGGAGGCTAAGGATTGTTATACCTCATCCATGAAGCCAACCTCGAAGCCAAGGGAGCAATAGCAATTACAGTATCCTCCGAGGAATGTCTTGGAGGCAAGGGAACAAGATGTGGACGAAATCCTCTTGGATCCTAGTGATCCTGAATCAAAAATCTATATCGGATCAGGGATCCTTGGCAAAATGAAAGAAGACATAATATCCTTCCTCAAAAGAAGAAAATCTACCTTTGCATGGAAGCACGAAGATATGACAGGTAAATTCCTAGGATATATGGTAACTCAGAGGGGCATTGAAGCAAGCCCGGAGCAAATTAAAGCACTGGTGAATATCAAGTCCCCTGCCAATGCTAAGGATGTGCAAAGGCTAACAGGCAGGATAGCAGCTCTGAACAGGTTCATATCAAAATCCTCAGAAAAATGTAAAGAATTTTACGATATCCTAAGGAAGAACAAGAAGTTTGAATGAACTGAGAAGCATGAGAATGCTTTACAAGCCCTTAAAGAATACATGTCCTCAGCACCAGCATTAATGAAACCCGAAAAAGGAGATGTGTTATCCTTATATCTGGCGGTATCCTCAACCGCTGTAAGTGCTGTCCTTGTTAAGGATCACGAAGGTACACAACATCCTATCTACTATGTAAGTAAGAGTTTACTTGATGCCGAATCCAGGTATTCACACCTTGAAAAACTTATTCTTGCACTAATTATGGCATCAACTAAGTTAAGACATTATTTTGAAACTCATACTATCGTTGTTAGAACTAATTTTCCAATCAAGAATGTCCTCAGGAAACCAGAGATGTCCGGAAGAATGGCTAAGTGGGCAGTAAAGCTTAGTGCCCATGATATAAGATACGAGCCTAGAACAGCAATCAAATCCCAAGCACTAGCTGACTTTGTGGCTGATTTCAGTAGTGATCTACAAAAGGAAGCAGAATTGGAAGTCCAGCAGCTGGATGAAACCAAGGATCCTTGGATACTACACACTGATGGATCCTCAAATGTCAAGGGCACAGGGCTCGGGATACTACTAAAATCGCCACAGGGGACATAATACCCCACTCCATAGCCTGTGAGTTCCAAGCAACTAACAATGAGGCTGAATATGAAGCCTTAATTGCTGGCTTACAAATTGCTAAGGATATGGGGGTGAAGTATCTTAAAGTATATGTAGACTCATTATTGATCACCAATCACTTTAATGGATCCTATGCTGTTAAAGGTGAAAAACTAACCAAATATTTAGAGATAGTCAAGGAATTGGCACTCTCTTTTGTCTCTTTCAGCTTAACACAGGTACCAAGGGAGGAGAACACAGAAGCTGATGCATTGGCCAACCTAGGATCATCCTTGAAGATTCCAGAAGATATAAGTATCCCTATCATCCATATCCTGGCTCCTGCTATTGAAAACCAGGTGGCCATGGAAATAGAAGAGGATACTGCAGTGATCCCTAGTGAAGAAGCTCAATCTTATTCAGGATCATGGATCTCACCAATCATGAGATACTTGCAATACGGGGAGATTCCGATGGGAGAAAATCCTAGAGCTTTCAGGATCAAGGTATCTCAATTCACAATTTTGAAAAATGTATTATATAAGCGATCTCTTGCAGGACCATATTTAAGATGTATCGAGGATCCTGAAATTGAAGAAGTGTTGAGAGACTTCCATGAAGGAGATTGTGGAAACCACACTGGGGGCAGAGCATTATTCTCAAGGATCCTTAGAACAGGATACTACTGGCCAACTATGAAAAGGGATGCTGTAGAATATGCTAAAAAGTGTGATCCTTGTCAAAGACACAGCAATATCCTCCATCAGCCAGCTGAATTTTTACACCCAATACCATCCTCTTGGCCATTCATGAGATGGGGAATGGATATAGTTGGCAAGCTTCCTAAAGAACCTGGTGGAAAAGTATTTATGCTTGCCATGACTGACTTCTCTAAGTGGATAGAAGCTGAAGCTTTTGCTCAAGTCAGAGAAAAGGAAGTTATATCCTTTATTAAAAGAAACATTATAACTAGATTTGGCATTCCCTCTGAAATTGTATGTGATAATGGTTCCCAATTCATTGGGAGCAGAACCACTAACTTTTGTGACAGTTGGGGAATTAAGATGATAACATCAACACCAGTTCATCCACAAGCCAATGGTCAAGCAGAATCATCCAACAAGATCATCATCAACAATCTGAAGAAGAAGCTAGGATCCAAGAAGGGGAAATGGGCAGAGGAGTTACCTTATGTGCTATGGGCTGATAGGACAACTCCCAAGAATGCCACTGGTCAAACACCTTTCTCTTTAGTATTTGGGGCAGAAGCAGTGATCCCAACAGAGATGGTGGTCCCAACTGCTAGAACAAGTGCTCGTGATCCTGAAGAGAATGCTACAATCCTAGCTCAGGATTTGGATACTATTGAGGAAATCAGGGATCTGGCCAGGATAAGGATGGCAAGCTACCAACAAAGAATGGCTGGTGCTTACAACAAAAATGTTAGGATAAGGAAGTTCCAAGTCGGAGATATGGTGTTGAGAAAAACATTCCAAAACACTATCAATCCTGCTGACGGGAAGTTAGCACAAAAGTGGGAAGGCCCTTACTTGATTGAAGCTGAAGATGGAAAGGGGGCATACAGATTGCTAACCATGGAAGGAAATTTGTTACCAAGAGCCTGGAATGCTGTTCACCTAAAGAAATATTTCATGTGAACATGATCCTTCAAGCATGTGATCCTTACATTGAAGTATCCTCGAAGGATCCCGGTGATGTCAGTAATCCTTACTCTGGTAATGTCCTTATCCAAAAACTATTACATTTCCTTACTTTTTACCTAAGGATAAGGATCATGTATCCTTCATCCTCTTCTCACGAACCATTTGAGTTATGATATTCAGGTGTCTTCAGCATATCGTTAAAGATCTTCAAAAGCACCACAGATCCTTGGGTTCAACCCCAGTTATCCTTGGGCTTGTCCCCAGTTTTCGCCAGTAGCGCACGATGATCCTGGTATAGTTCACGTCTTTGGGACCAGTACCCACTTTCGGGGCTGACAACCTCATCGTACTGGCTACACCTAGGATCCTACGTATAATGGTAGACGTACCATACATCCGTTCCTAAGGTTTCTAACGTTTTCACGTTAGCTAAGGTTTTGACATTTTCATGTCACCAAGCTTGGATAGTCGCTAGTAAGGGCCATACTCCAGTTTACATACGATCCTTGGGCTTGTCCCCAGTTATCCTTTGGGCTCGTCCCCAGTGATCCTTTGGGCTTGTCCCCAGTTATCCTTCGGGCATGTCCCCAACTACTAATTTATCCTTTACATTGGTTTAGTCCCAAGTTATGTTCCATTTTTCAGGTTCTCGAAGTTAAACAAATAAGGATCCTTAATCCTTATTATCCGTTAAAATTTCACTTATGGTTATCTTGATTAAAGGTTAGGATCCTAACTTGGATTCTCAGGTATGATCCTTGACTATTTTGATTATACTCATTATTCTAAACAACCCTTGCACTTTGACAGCTAAACCTATGATCCTTGAAATAAACTGCCTTGAAAATTTTCAATGATAGGATATTTGATCTAGGATCATATCCTAAATTTATGAAACATGATTTGCTCAACTTCTGTTATTCTAACAAATATATTTCCAAAGTAATTGGGCAACAAGAGGATAAATAAAGGATAACGAAACAAGGTAAGCCAGAAAGATTAAAGTTATTTTATTAACAAAGGATCTTAAACCCTTTCAAAAAAGTTGTCAAAATTGCCAACCCACGTTTCTACCAGCAAAACGTGGCCCGTCCACATGGGTTGGCAAAGGGTGTCCATTGTTTATGCGGTCATAGCAGGTGCAGGTAATTAAAAGCGGCAGGATCACAAAGGCTTCATCCCCCAAACAGAGGATCCCTCCACCATTTGCGATCCTACCTATTGTCCAAAGGATCCAGGATCCTTAACCCTAAAAACTATTGTTTGAGTTACAGACCATAAACTGTTTCAAAACATCACAACCACAAACAAACCACTACCAAACTTAAAAAAATTGGGCTCCGGCCTAGTCTCGAAATATCCATCATTGCCCAATCCTGCAGCTCAAACCTTCGCTGCTCCATCACCACCGGCTCCACTAGCTTCTCCACCCTGATCCTTGCCAGCATCACCACCCTCCAGCATTGGGATATCCTCAGCATCATCATCATCCTCCAACTCTGCCAGCCTTGCCTTCCAACCTTCCACGTCCCATGTGCCTTTGTCAAAGGAAGGATCCTGAGCCTCCGCAGCCATCTGCAGCTGGATCTTATACATGGTTATCGCAGCAAAGACCTTAGCATCCTGGGTGATATCATGCTTCTCGTAGTCAAACTTGATCAGTGCTTTGACAGCTTCATCCTTGGTAGCCCGGAGCTCCTTCTCAAGATCAGCTATCTTGAGATCCTTCAGCACACCCATTTGTTGAAGGTCGGCGATTTGGCTTTCCTGATCCTCGACATGGCCTAGGTAGGTCTCTACTTCAGCAAGTTTCTGCAAAAAGAAAAAGGTAAGATCAGGACCAGGTGATCCTCAAAGAAACAGAATATACAGACAGGATACTCAGGTAGGATAGCAAGCAGGGGCAATGATCCTTACTTCATTAACATAATCAAGAAACTGCTGGCGGAGCAGGGGAAATCCTTGGAGATCCTCAGAAGTCTTTTTCTTCTTCCCCTTACCCCTAACAGGTGCTTTAGGGGCCGAAGCAGAGGGACTGGCAACAGAAGTCTTCTTTCTTGAAGACTTGACATTGGCAAGTTCATCAATTCCGAACTTGGAGGCAGACTTGGCAGACTTAGCAGATTTCCCAGCGCCTACACAATCAAAACAAGATAAGTCTCCTAACTAATTTAACAGTCTTGCATAGAACTTACTTTTTGGTAAGGATACTTACTTGACATTGTGGCAGATGCAGAGGATACTTCTTGAGAATCTTGGATGGTAACTTGAAAACTTCTGGTCTCAGGATCAAGCTTTTTGAAAGCTAAAACTCTCTCTCTTGCAGCAGGGGTTAACTTGAGATGAGCAACGGATATAGCTGAAAAAACACAAAAGACAAAGGAAACATTAGTGATCTTCATTATAAGAAACAAGTCTGATGGTGATCCTTCCAGGATCCTCTATTGTAACACCTCGAAATTTTGGGTCCAATAATGTGTTAACACGTGTCATAAGTTTACACGTGGCATTAAATATTAAATAAAGGACTAAAGTTGACAAACCTTGAAAATATATAAATTCGAGGGTTATAAATGTCAAGCAAGGGTAAATATACTGTGTAGTAACCCTAAATGGTGCTTGTACCTTCAAACGAATAAATCATGGATCGTACGGAAACGAAACGCGGAAGAAAGTGAGAGATTACAAGCTACAGGGGTTAACCGTGTCAACATGTTTAATTATACCTCTGAGTGACCCTTTAATGCTCCCGAGGCTTTGTAACAGTATTATACACTCACTAGAATATATTGTATAAATTCTGCGAAGTTCCGCTTTAAAACGAGAAATTACGATCGAATTCGAATGAGAAGGGTTAAAAGCGTCAATAATGAAAGTTAAGGCTTTCAGAATAATTAAATAAACTAACCAGGGACTTAACTAAGCGAGTAAATAACACGAGGCCCTTAGTTGTAAATAATCAAGGGCCAAATCGCAAAGTTACCCCTTCAAAACCCGAAAGGTCAAGTTAATGATTACTAAAGATTTCATTAATAATTACTAAAGATTTTGTTATTTATTACAAAGATTTAGTCATCATTACAAAAGATTTAAAATCTTTGAAAAATAACCCTCTCGCGGGCCGCGTTGCGTTTTGGGTTAAGTTGAGGCGGGCCGCGAGCCTCCTAAATTGTACGCGTCTGATGTTGAACTCAGGCGACCCGCGTACAAAGTGCATGGATCTTCCATGCGGGCCGCGTCAGGCGCCCAGATGCAGAAACATGCTCAAATTGGCTGTTCAGCCTTCTAAACGCCATGAGATGCATTTAAACCCTGCCAATTGGTCCCTAAACAACCCCTAAGCATTAGGAACTCATGTTGGAAGGTTGTGGATAGTTGGGGGACCTGTGTGTCAAAAGTTGTGATGAAAACTTTGCTATAAATAGGCATGTTATGTGCATAAGTTTCACCACACCTCAAACACTTTCTCTTGATCATCTCTGGAGCTTCCAAGCTGTATTCTAGCATCCTATTTCGTGTTCAAGCTTCTGTAAGTCGTTTAAATCCTTTGTGGTTTAGTTTTACTTAGTAATATAGCTAAAAATCAAACCGTCGTAACTACGGTTTGACTTCAAGATAAATCCTTAATAGCTCAGTCTTATGTCGAATCAAAAATGGTTATGTGTTGGTAATTATGTGGGTAATAAACCTCTGAAAGGGTTCCCCACGATCACCACTCTAACTATGTCAAAAATCGAGTCAAACGAATGCATAAAAAGTCAACAGAATTCCATTTTAACGATTCTTGCATAATCTATGATATAAATGATATGAAACCTGTTTTGATAATCATAAAACATGATAATAAGTATATAAACTTGTTTGCGCTCGTTTGAATCGACCATTTGCTATATTGAACCGGTTCGGAGCCGAATGTCGCAAAAGTTTGACTTTTGTTTTGACTTCAGTTCTGACCCGTTTTAGTGAGGTATAGATATGCCTTAGGACTCTCTTAGGACCAGGTCACATATTGGAATGAACCTCTGTGATCGGTTCATGAGTTATCCGAGTCTTTTGCGCATTCCCGTCATTCGCCTAAAAGTTGACCGTAACGGCCTTTTGAAATTAAAACGAGTATTTCGGATACGTGAACGGACCAGAACCTTGCTTAATAAATTATAAGCATGTCCTTAAAGTTTCACGTCAATCCGAGGTCTAGAATGAGAGTTATGCTAATTAGCGCAATTAAAATAAACTTTTGTAATAAACGACGCAATTAGCATAACGCCCATCTAAACCAAGATTTCGTCACCAAAACTTTTACCCACTGTTATAAATTAATATTTTGGGAATTTTAAAGATTTTTAATAATTTTTACCTTGCTCATAACCTGCGGTTATGGCTACGGTTCGGTAAATACCGAATATGCCCTTTTCGGCCAAAACATGAGTTCTACAAGGTCTTTTGACCCGATTCCAGTTGCCACTGATTTTAAATAATAATTAAAGTATTTTAGACTTTATAAACTGGTCGGGAAACTCAGATTTCCTGTAGAACTCGAAAAGCCCTTTTAAAAGTCTTTAAAATGACCGAAACACCCCTACGGGGCATAATATTAACTTAAACTCGTTACGGGCATCACGGAAGGTATCCTACTGATACCACAACCTCTTTAAGGCATATTGACTTAGGAAATAAGCGTAAGACTCTCACGGTTACCCGTTGCGCCTATTGCGCGCACGGTTCGGCTTATGTAACTGGTTTACATAATTTAGCCGAAACGGGTCAAACTATATTGTTTTAACCCCAAAATCCAGAGTATGATTGTTATACCCATATGAAACAAGTCTTCAAACTTGTTGGGTCAAAATCACACTCCATTCACGGTTTTCGCCTTTCACGCGATTAAACCGTAACAATTCTTTAAGACTAACCGGTCTAAGCTTAGGCTTAATTAAAGACCCGTTAGCATTCTAATTGGTTATTTATACCATCGTTCCAGACTAGAGCCTTCCGGTAAATTTTACCTACGCTTACTTGAGTGAATACGGCTGAGTTATTATTCTTGCTATTTTAAGACAGGAGCTAGCTCAGGTAAATACTCTTAACTTATTTCCATATACGGGCTTGGGATACGGTATAATAATACCGCTTGGTCGGGTATTGAATATTTAATCGGATTGTGATTAAGTTATTGAGGTAACCCGGTTTGATCTGTATTGTTTGAAATAAAAGCCTTTAGGGGTTAATGACCATGTCCCGGATATCCTTGACATCATTGTATTATAAAATGGTCACGTCTTATGCACGGGGTGTAGGCATACACCTGACAGTTGCATAAGGGAAACGGTATCTCACGCTCAGTGGGCCTATACTTGTGATGTGTCTATTAATCATGACTCGGTTTCTACATCGGGCCCTGAACGTACAACGAACATGTAAATCTGTATACAAGATCATAATTATGATTGTCTCAAGTTATAAAAGATTAATTTTGCCTCTGTGCATTTTAATCAAAGTGTCAAAATAATTTGTGCCTGGTGCATCTAAATCAATTTTTCCTAAACTCTTTTCAAATGAGTCAGTTGAGTGTATTTACCAGTGAAAACTGACGTATTTTCAAAAGTCTAAGTGACAGGTACAAGTACGTAATAGGATGGAAGCTGCTCAGGACATTAATAAGGAATCTTGCAAGTTCTAGGCGTCTAAAGTCTGTAGAACAATGTTTATAGATCTGCCTTTGGATCCCTTACTTTCCGTTGTAATACTTGGATATTACTTTTATTCGGAATAAAATATATTTATCTTTTGCTTCCGCTGTGCATTCATATATTGTGTGGTTTGACTGTATTGTTGCCAACTACGTCACGGTAATCCCCCACCGGGCCCACTGGTGAGACACGTGGAAATCGGGGTGTGACATCTATCCTACCATGAGTAGCCCACTCCTTGGGCAGATCCTCCCCGTTAGGGATGGTATCCCTCCTAACAAAGAAGAATCGTCGCTTCCAGTTGGTATCATTTTTGGTGACCTTAAAAACAGGGTGATCCTCTCCAGCTTTCCGTTTCAGCAAATATCGATAGGAACCAAACGTGGTAAGTGTTAGGGCTGGACTTTTATTATACGTGATCCTTATAAGTGATCCTAACCAGTGATCCTTGTTCCTTTGGCAGACAGTGATCCTCAGGAGGACTTCAGGATCAGGATCATGGGACATTATGGTGATCCTCATACTAACGGCCACTTCGACTTAATACAATATTGTTTCGCAGGAACATCTAGCAGAATACGCTCTAGGCGTCATGATCCAGGGACGCGTCTTCACAATTATGGCAAGAGCTAAATCAGAGATAGACGTTGCACAGGATATGGAAACATGGCTTGATTTATGGGCGGCTATTTAGGCTAGATTGTATCTCATTTCTAAAGGGGTAATGAGCTGAATATTAGTTTAGCTACCTAAAATAGGTCACCTACACATGTATAAATATCACTTCTCCATCATTTGGAAGGGGACACACGACATACAACGCAACTCTCACACACTTAGACACTCGAAACAATAGTAATCCTTGTACTCAGCTCATTATCATCCAAAGTTGTAATCATATTTTTCTTATATTGAAGTTGGTGATCGGTAGTTGCCATCACCCGAGGTTTTTTATGCCGGAGATCATACATTGATCAAGGGCTTTTTCCTCGTATAAATCATTGTGTCTTTGCATCTTTTATCACAGAAGTGATCCTTTACTTTCATAATTAACCAAGCATCATACCCCGTTTACATAAAGTTTGGTTACATTATCCTTGTGTGATTTTTGACCAAAACAGTTTGGCGCCCACCGTGGGGCAATTGGTGCTTCATTCGTAAGAAAATCTTTTGTTCGAAATCATTTCAAAGAGTTATATGGCTTCATCATTGAAGAACACGTCCACGGCGATGTCTGCAGTCACCTCATCACAGACCACTTTGCCTCCTCCACCGGCAGGATCTCAGAAAAATACTGAGAAGAGATCAACTCCTACTTTCTCTAAACCTCTATCTTCTTCTGCTATGAATTCTTCTATTCCCAGTACTAGTGATATATTTGCTTTAATTTTGCAGATGAAGGATCGTATGCAGCGGCAGGATGAGACTAATGACAGGATCCTCAGGGAAATTGGAGACCTCAAAAGACAAAAGAAAGCGGCAGAGGATCACTCCCCACTGATGCCCAAATCCTTGAGCTTCGATACTCCAATGATCACTTCCCAGCCATCAGGGATCCCGGACGTGCAAATCATAGGGGAGTTAAGAGGATCACATCTCAACTCGGCAGCAATGACTCAGACATCAGGCTCACATTTTCAGCCAGTAGGATCCTATCCCCAGTACATGGGATCCTTCATGAATTCAGGAGCCTATCCGGGGGCACAGCAGTTTCAAGGATCCTACTTTGTTCCAGGATCATTCCAGGTTCAAGGATCCTCCTTCGTTCCAGGATCATCCCAGACACCAGGATCCTTCCAGATACCAGGATCCCTAAAAAGTTTGCAAACAGGAAGTCTAGATGTCCATCAAGGGGACTTCATTCCAATGCAGACCATTGCTTCCACTGGTCCCTCCATTGTCCCTGAATCCCAGCAACCTGGATTCACAACCACTGTTCCTAATTTGAACCCAATGGGAGGTAACACTTTAAATAATTATCCTACCACTAACCATGGATTCATGCAGGATACAGGTACCAATCATGCTATGGACAGGGAATTACAGAAACTAAAGGACATGATCTCAAGCGTTCCAGGGGTAGTCAAGCCTATCCCAGAGATTGCAGATGGAAGCCACAAGGTATCTCGCTTTGCACCACCAATTTGTGATGCAGAGGTACCCAAAAGGTTCCATATCCCTACCATGAAGCTGTATGATGGTACAACGGATCCATAGGAGCATATAGCACAATACAGGGAGAGGATGGAGATCAATCCTATCCCAGAAAAATTGAAGGAAGCATGCCTATGTAAAGGATTTGGATCCACTCTTACAAGATCAGCTCTTAAATGGCTGCTAAGTCTTCCCCCCTACTCTATTACTTCATTTGCTAATTTAGTTAATTTATTCAATAACCAATTCTCTTGTAGCAGAAAATTTGAAAAATTAACTAGTGATTTGTACAGGATAACCCAAAATCATAATGAATCATTAAGGGATTATATAACTAAATTTAGTAAAGAATCCTTGGACATTCCCAACTTGGATATGGCTACGGCTGTTGAAGCCTTCAAAATGGGACTGCTTAAGGATTCATTATTCTATGATGATCTTGTTATGACACCGTGCAGGAATCTAGATGAAGTAAGAACTCGAGCACTCAGGTTCATCCGGCTAGAGGATGACAAGAGGATCCAGGAGAGACAAGTAGGATCCTCAAAACAAGATAAGCAAGGATCCTCCTTCAAGAGCAACAAGTTCAAATCCTACCATAGAAATGAGAACAAGAATGTGCATGCTGTTGACCAAGAAGAGGATGATGAAGAATATCCTCCAATCCCAGAATATTGTTTTTCCGTTGATAATCATGAACTAATCCTTGCAATGCAGAATCTAGGTGAAAAAGCTAGGTGGCCCAGGAAGAATGATAAACCATCCGGGACTAAGGATAAGTCCAAATGGTGTGCATACCATGAGGATTTCGGGCATCTAACTGAAGATTGCATAGCCTTAAGAAGAGAAATTGGATACCTGCTAAGCAAGGGGCATCTAAAAGAATTGTTAGGGAGAAAAAAGCAAAGGACCCAGGATCCTGAAAGGATCCCTGAAAAGGCTCCAGCACCTCCGGCAAACGCACAAGTGATCAACTTTATATCCGGAGGATCAGACATCTGTGGTACATCCTTTTCAGCGGCCAAAAGACATGCAAAAGAATCAAAAATGGATAATGGAGAAAGGCCTATTAGAACCTCAAGTGTCTCAGAAGGGAAGATGATAACATTTGATGAGGATGATCGCATTAACATTCAGGATCCTCACCATGATAGTTTAGTTATCACTCTCTTTATCTCTAACCATTTTGTCCGCAGGATCCTTATTGATGGAGGGAGCTCAGTGAACATTATCCAGCTTGATGTCCTGAAGAAGATGGGAATCCCAGAATCAGACATCACACCGAGATCCTCCGTGCTTGTAGGATTCAGTGGGGAAACAAAGAAAACTCTGGGGGACATCAAACTCCCAATCTACGTGGAAGGATTACATAATTACCAAAAATTTTGTGTTATTGACTGTTTGTCTTGTTGCAACGTTATCCTTGGCAGGCCTTGGATACATGACATGAAAGCAGTTCCATCTACCTACCATCAATGTGTGAAGCTCCCTAGCCCATGGGGGATAATCAAGATCGACAGTGATCAGCAGGAGGCTAAGGATTGTTATACCTCATCCATGAAGCCAACCTCGAAGCCAAGGGAGCAATATCAATTACAGTATCCTCCGAGGAATGTCTTGGAGGCAAGGGAACAAGATGTGGACGAAATCCTCTTGGATCCTAGTGATCCTGAATCAAAAATCTATATCGGATCAGGGATCCTTGGCCAGATGAAAGAAGACTTAATATCCTTCCTCAAAAGAAGAAAATCCACCTTTGCTTGGAAACATGAAGACATGACAGGTATATCTAAGGATATTATTACTCACAAACTTGGCATTGACAGGTCTATCAAACCAATCCATCAAAAAAGGAGGAAGTTTGCACCAGAAAGGAATGCCATTATCCAAGAAGAAGTAGAGAGACTACTTCGAGCAGGTATGATCAGAGAGGTAAAGTATCCAAAATGGTTAGCCAATGTGGTTGTTGTCCAAAAGAAAAACGGAAAGTGGAGGGTATGTGTCGATTTCACTGATTTGAATAAGGCATGTCCCAAGGATCCTTTCCCATTACCCCACATTGACTCCATGGTGGATGCAACAGCGGGGCATGAACTGTTAACCTTTATGGATGCATCATCTGGATTCCAACAAATTCAGATGGAACCATCTGACCAAGAGGATACAGCCTTTATGACCCCAACCGGTTTATATTGTTATATTGCCATGCCTTTTGGACTAAGAAATGCAGGTGCAACATATCAAAGGCTGGTAAATATGATGTTCAAAGATCAAATCGGAAAAACTATGGAGGTGTACATAGATGATATGGTGGTCAAGTCAAAGAAAGCTGAGGATCACCTAAGGGACTTGGAAGAAGCATTCGATATCCTTGATAATTACAACATGAAACTTAATCCTTCAAAATGCCATTTTGGTGTTAAGGCAGGAAAGTTCTTAGGATACATGGTAACCCAGAGGGGCATTGAAGCAAGCCCGGAACAAATCAAAGCATTAATAAATATCAAATCTCCTGCCAATGCCAAGGATGTTCAAAGACTGACAGGCAGGATAGCAGCTTTGAACAGGTTCATATCGAAATCCTCAGAAAAATGCAAAGAATTCTACGATATCCTAAGGAAGAATAAGAAGTTTGAATGGACTGAGAAACATGAGAACGCTTTACAAGCCCTTAAAGAATATATGTCCTCAGCACCAGCATTAGCAAAACCGGAAAAAGGAGATGTGTTATCCTTATACCTGGCGGTATCCTCAACCGCTGTAAGTGCAGTCCTTGTCAAGGATCATGAAGGTACACAATATCCTATCTACTATGTAAGTAAAAGTTTGCTTGATGCAGAATCCAGGTACTCACACCTCGAAAAACTTATTCTTACATTAATCATGGCATCCACTAAGTTAAGGCATTATTTTGAAACCCATACTATTGTTGTTAAAACTAATTTTCCAATTAAGAATGTCCTCAGGAAACCGGAGATGTCAGGGAGGATGGCTAAGTGGGCAGTAAAGCTTAGTGCCCATGATATAAGATATGAACCAAGAACAGCCATTAAATCTCAAGCACTAGCTGACTTTGTGGCTGATTTCAGTAGTGATCTACAAAAAGAAGCGGAATGGGAGGTCCAGCAGCTGGATGAGACCAAGGATCCTTGGATACTACACACTGACGGATCCTCAAATATCAAAGGCACAGGGCTAGGGATCCTACTAAAATCGCCACAGGGGGACATAATACCCCACTCCATAGCCTGTGAGTTCCAAGCAACTAACAATGAGGCTGAGTATGAAGCCTTAATTGCTGGCTTACAGATTGCTAAGGATATGGGGGTAAAATATCTCGAAGTATATGTAGACTCATTATTGATCACCAATCACTTTAATGGATCCTATGCTGTTAAAGGTGAAAAACTAACCAAATATTTAGAGATAGTCAAAGAATTGGCACTCTCTTTTGTTTCTTTTAGCTTAACACAGGTACCAAGGGAGGATAACACGGAAGCTGATGCATTGGCCAACCTAGGATCATCCTTAAAAATTCCAGAAGACATAAGTATCCCTATCATCCATATCCTGGCTCCTGCTATTGAAAATCAAGTGGCCATGGAAATAGAAGAGGATATTGCAGTAATCCCTAGTGAAGAAGCTCAATCTTATTCAGGATCATGGATCCCACCAATCATGAAATACTTGCAAAACGGAGAGATTCCAATGGGAGAAAATCCTAGAGCTTTCAGGATCAAGGTATCTCAATTTACAATCTTGAATAATGTGCTATATAAACGATCCCTTGCAGGACCATATTTAAGATGTATTGAGGATCCTGAAATTGAAGAAGTGTTGAGGGACTTCCATGAAGGAGATTGTGGAAACCACACTGGGGGCAGGGCATTATTCTCAAGGATCCTTAGAACAGGATACTACTGGCCAACCATGAAAAGGGATGTTGTAGAGTATGCTAAGAAGTGTGATCCTTGCCAAAGACATAGCAATATCCTCCATCAGCCAGCTGAATTTTTACACCCAATACCATCCTCTTGGCCATTCATGAGATGGGGAATGGATATAGTTGGCAAAGCTTCCTAAAGCACCTGGTGGAAAAGTATTTATGCTTGCCATGACTGACTATTTTTCCAAGTGGATAGAAGCTGAAGCTTTTGCTCAAGTCAGAGAAAAAGAAGTTATATCCTTTATCAAAAGAAACATTATAACCAGATTTGGCATTCCCTCTGAAATTGTATGTGATAATGGTTCTCAATTCATTGGAAGCAGAACCACTAACTTTTGTGACAGTTGGGGAATCAAGATGATAACATCAACACCTGTTCACCCACAAGCCAATGGTCAAGCAGAATCATCCAACAAGATCATCATCAACAATCTGAAGAAGAAGCTAGGATCCAAGAAGGGAAAATGGGCAGAGGAGTTACCTTATGTGCTATGGGCTGATAGGACAACTCCCAAGAATGCCACAGGTCAAACACCTTTCTCTTTAGTATTTGGGGCAGAAGCAGTGATCCCAACAGAGATGGTGATCCCAACTGCTAGAACAATTGCTCGTGATCCTGAAGAAAATGCTGCAATCCTAGCTCAGGATTTGGATACTATTGAGGAAATCAGGGATCTAGCTAGAATAAGGATGGCAAGCTACCAACAAAGAATGGCTGGTACCTACAACAAAAATGTCAGGATAAGGAAGTTCCAAGTCGGAGATATGGTGTTGAGAAAAGCATTTCAAAATACTATCAATCCTGCTGACGGGAAGCTAGCACCAAAATGGGAAGGTCCCTACTTGATTGAAGCTGAAGCAGGAAAGGGGGCATACATGTTGCTAACCATGGAAGGAAACTTGTTACCAAGAGCCTGGAATGCTGTTCACTTAAAGAAATATTTCATGTGAACATGATCCTTCATGCATGTGATCCTTACATTGAAGTATCCTTGAAGGATCCCGGAGATATCAGTGATCCTTACTTTGGTAATATGCTTATCCCAAAACTATTGCATTTTCTTACTTTTTACCTAAGGATAAGGGTCATGTATCCTTCATCCTCTACTCACAAACCATTTGAGTTATGATAGTTCAGGTATCTTCAGCAAATCGTCAAAGATCTCCAAAAGCACCACAGATCCTTGGGTCCAACCCCAGTTATCCTTGGGATTATCCCCAGTTTCCGCCAGCAGCGCACGATGACCCTGGTATAGTTCACGTCTTTGGGACCAGTACCCACTTTCGGGGCTGACAACCTCATCGTACTGGCTATATTTAGGATCCTACGTATAATGGTAGACGTACCATACATCCGTTCCTAAGGTTTCTAACGTTTTCACGTTAGCTAAGGTTTTGACATTTTCATGTCACTAAGTTTGGATAGTCGCCAGAAAGGGCCATACTCCAGTTTACATACGATCCTTTGGGCTTGTCCCCAGTTATCCTTTGGGCTTGTCCCCAGTTATCCTTTGGGCTTGTCCCCAGTTATCCTATGGGCTTGTCCCCAGTGATCCTCTGGGATCATTCTCAGTTATCCTTTGGGCATAACCCCAGTTACTAATTTACTTCTTACATTGGCTTAGTCCCAAGTTGTGCTTCGTTTTTCAGGTTTGTCAAAGGTAAAACACATAAGGATCCTTAATCCTTATTATCCATCAAAATCTTATCCACGATTGTCTCGATTGAAGGTTAGGATCCTGACTTGGATCCTCAGGTATGATCCTTGGCTATTTTAATTATATTCATTATCCTAACCGACCCTTATACTTTGACAACCAAATCTATGATCCTTGAACTAAAATACTTTGAATATTTTCAATATCAGGATATTTGATCTAGGATCATATCCTAAATTTATTAAATATATTTTCAACTCTTGCCACTTTAACAAATATACTACAAAAACAACTAAGAAACAAGAAGATAAGGATAACAACACGAGATAAGCCAGAAAAGTTAAGTTATATTATTAAATAAAAGGATCATTAACCCTTTCGAAAAGTTGTCAAAATTGCCAACCCACATTTCTACCAGCAAAACGTGGCCCGTCCACATGGGTTGGCAAAGGGTGTCCATTGTCTATGCGGTCTTAGCATTATGCAGGAAATTAAAAAGCGGCAGGATCACAAAGGTTTCATCCCCCAAACAGAGGATCCCTCCACCTTTTGCAATCCTACCCATTGTTCAAAGGATCCAGGATCCTTAACCCTAAAAACTATTGTTCGAAGATTACAAACCATAATTGTCTCAAACCATCAACAGCCACAAAAACCACTACCAAACCTAAAAAAATTGGGCTCCGGCCTAGTCACCAATATCCATCATCGCCCAATCATGCAGCCTACTCCTTTGCTGCTCCATCACCACCTGCTTCTCCGCCCTGATCCTGGTCAGCATCACCACCCTTCAGCATGGGGATGTCCTCAGCCTCATCCTCGTCCTCCAGATCCGCCAGCCTTGCCTTCCAACCTTCAACATCCCACGAGCTCTTGTCAAAGGTGGGATCCTGAGCTTCCTCGGCCATTTGAAGTTGTATCTTGTACATAGTAATTGCCGCGGAAACCTTGGCGTCTTGGGTGATCTCCTGTTTCTCATTATCCATCTCAATCAGCCTTTGAGCAGCCTCGTCTTTGGTAGCCTGGAGCTCCTTCTCAAGATCTGCCATCTTGAGATCCTTTAACACACCCATTTGCTGGAGGTCGGCAATCTGGCTCTCTTGATCCTCAACATGGCCAAGATAGGTCTCGATCTCGGCAAGTTTCTGCAAAAAGGGAAATAAGGTAAGTTCAGAATCAGATGATCCTCAAAGAAACAGGATACACCAACAGGATATTTGGGACGGATAACCAACAGGGGCAGTGATCCTTACCTCATTCACGTAGTCAAGGAATTGCTGACGGAGGAGGGGAAATCCTTGTAGATCTTCAGTAGCCTTCCTCTTCTTCCCTTTGCCTCGGATAGGTGCTTTAGGAGCTGATACTGAAGGACTGGCAACAGGAGCCTTCTTCTTTGAAGACGTGACATTGGCAAGATCACTTATCCCAAATTTGGAGGCGGATTTAGCAGACCTGGCAGACTTTCCAGCACCTACATAATCAAAAAAACAAGATAAGTTCCTTTACTAATTGAACAACTTTACATATAACTCATTTCCTATAAGGATACTTACTTGACATTGTGGCAGATGCAGAGGATATCTCTTGAGAATCTTGGATAGTGATTTGGAAGCTTCTAACTTCAGGATCAAGCTTTTTAAAAGCTAACACTCTCTCTTTTGCAGCGGGGGTTAATTTCAGATGAGCAATGGAAATAGCTGCATAAAAGACAAAGGAAAAAAGACATCAGTGATCCTCATCATATGAGACAGGACTGATAGTGATCCTTCGAGGATCCTCTACCCTACCATGAGTGGCCCATTCCTTGGGCAGATCCTTCCCATCCGGGATGGAATCCCTCTTAACAAAGAAAAACCGACGTTTCCAGTTTGTATCATTCTTGGTAACTTTGAAGATTGGGTGATCCTCCCCAGCTTTCCGTTTCAACAAATACCGGTGAGAACCGAAGGTGGTGAGATCGTAAAACTCAGCTAACTCCGCCATCCCCAGATCAATCCCTTCCTGCTCGATGATCCTCTCGAAGGTATAAAGAACCCTCCAGATCATCGGCATAGCTTGGATGTAAGAGATGTCGGTTAAGGAAAAGAAAGACTGGGTAAAGTCTGGAAAAGGATACGAGTACCCTATAGCAAACGGGGTAGCAGGAAAAGCCACCCAGACATCCGAGACAAAGTCGCTCAAAGCAGTAGGATCAAAGGATTTAAAAACGGCATTCGCCGGAAAGCAATGACGAATTTTGTCTACGTGAGCATCACTAAAGCAACACCTCTCCGTAGGAGAATCCTTGATAATCCCCTGGCTTTTTAAGGGACTATCCTTCCTGGAATCCTTGTGCGGAGAATTCCGGAGCAACATGTTTGGAACAGAAACAAAGTAGAAACGGAAAACAGAGCAAAGAGAGTAGAGAGAAGAAAAAGAGAAGAGGAGAGTACCTGATCGATCTTCGGTGTAGAATATAAAGGGAGTGTATCTCGAATTTAAATACATACTGATCCTCACCCTATCTCCTATTTATAATCATGATCTGCAGGGATTGTCACATCTCTGACGTAATGATCACAACGGCTAGTCCCAGCATAACGGCTAGTTTCTTGGAGTCGCCCGTTAGAGATAAGATCGAAACAAAATATAACTCGTCTATTCACAATTAACTCCTTATATTTTGGGGGCAATTGTTAGGGCTGGACTTTTATTATACATGATCCTTATAAGTGATCCTAACCAGTGATCCTTGTTCCTTTGGCAGACAGTGATCCTCAGGAGGACTTCAGGATCAGGATCATGGGACATTATGGTGATCCTCATACTAACGGCCACTTCGACTTAATACAATATTGTTTCGCAGGAACATCTAGCAGAATACGCTCTAGGCGTCATGATCCAGGGACGCGTCTTCACAATTATGGCAAGAGCTAAATCAGAGATAGACGTTGCACAGGATATGGAAACATGGCTTGATTTATGGGCGGCTATTTAGGCTAGATTGTATCTCATTTCTAAAGGGGTAATGAGCTGAATATTAGTTTAGCTACCTAAAATAGGTCACCTACACATGTATAAATATCACTTCTCCATCATTTGGAAGGGGACACACGACATACAACGCAACTCTCACACACTTAGACACTCGAAACAATAGTAATCCTTGTACTCAGCTCATTATCATCCAAAGTTGTAATCATATTTTTCTTATATTGAAGTTGGTGATCGGTAGTTGCCATCACCCGAGGTTTTTTATGCCGGAGATCATACATTGATCAAGGGCTTTTTCCTCGTATAAATCATTGTGTCTTTGCATCTTTTATCACAGAAGTGATCCTTTACTTTCATAATTAACCAAGCATCATACCCCGTTTACATAAAGTTTGGTTACATTATCCTTGTGTGATTTTTGACCAAAACAGTAAGATCATAAAGATCAGCCAGCTCTGCCATCCCTAAGTCAATCCCCTCCTGCTCGATGATCCTCTCGAAGGTATACAGAACCCTCCAGATCATCGGCATGGCTTGGATATAAGATATGCCGGTCAAGGAAAAGAAGGATTGGGTGAAGGCTGGAAAAGGATATGAATATCCTATGGTAAACGGAGTTGCAGGAAAGGCCACCCAGGCGTCGGAAACAAAATCACTCAGAGCGGTGGGAGTAAAAGACTTGAAGACAGTATCCGCCGGAAAACAGTGACGGATCCTATCAACATGAGCATCAGTAAAGCAGCATCTCTCCGTGGGAGAATCTTTAATGATCCCTTGGCTTTTCAGGGGGCTACTCTTCTTGTGATCCTTATGAGGGGAATTCCGGAGCAACATACTAACCGAAGAATGAAAACAGAGGAACAGAAAAACAGAGTAAAGGAAGGAAGAAGGAAGAGAGGAGAATACCTGATCGATCTTCGGTAGAGATTATAAAGGGAGTATATCTTGAATTTAAATGCAGATTGATCCTAACCCTATCTCCTATTTATAATCATGATTTGCAGGGATGTCACCTCAATGACGTAAAGGTTGCAACGGCTAGTCCGGTTATAACGGCTAGTTATCCGGGTCGCCCGTTACAGATAGGATCAAAGCAAAATATAACTCGTTAATTTACAATAAACTCCTTATATTTTGGGGGCAATTGTTAGGGCTGGATTTTTATAATACATGATCCTTACATGTGATCCTAACCAGTGATCCTTACTTCTTTGGCAGATAGTGATCCTCAGCAGAGTTCCAGGATCAGGATCACGGACCATCATAGGATCCTCATACTAACAGTTGCTTTCATTGAACTTAATATCATTTTGCAGGAATGTCTAGCAGGATCCGCTCTTAGCATCACGATCAAAGGACGCGTCTTTACAATTATAGCATGTGCTTAATCGGAGATGGACGTTGCAAAGGATATGGAAATTTGGCATGATTCAAGGGCCACAATTTAGGCTTGATTTACTTTTATTTCTAAAGGGGTAATGAGCTGATTATTAGTCTTTTTACCTAAAATAGGTCACCTACACTTGTATATATAACACTCTTCCCCATTCGAAAGAACACACAACACAATTCTCACACGCTTAGACACACATTACGATAGTGATCCTTGTACTCAGCTCATTATCATCCGAAGTTGTAACCATATTTTGATATATTGAAGTTGGTGATCGGTAGTTGCCATCACCCGAGGTTTTTTATGCCGGAGATCATACATTGATCAAGGGCTTTTTCCTCGTATAAATCATTGTGTCTTTGCATATTTCATACTGAAGTGATCCTTTACTTTTTCAATTAACCAAGCATCATTCCCCATTTACTTAGAGTTTGGTTGCATTATCCTTGTGTGATTTTTAACCAAAACAACAGGTATCAATCACGCCATGGCCAGGGAATTGCAAAAGTTGAAGGATATGATATCAAGTGTTCCAGGAGTGGTCAAACCTATCCCGGAAATGGCAGATGGGATCCATAAGATATCTCGTTTTGCGCCACCAATCTGTGATGCTGAGATACCCAAGAGGTTCCACGTACCAACCATGAAGCTATATGATGGTTCAACGGATCCTGAAGAACATGTAGCACAATACCGGGAGAGGATGGAGATCAATCCAATCCCAGAAAGGTTAAAGGAAGCATGTCTGTGAAAAGGATTTGGATCCACTTTTACTGGATCAGCTCTCAAATGGCTACTAAGTCTTCCCCCTTACTCTATTACCTCATTTGCTAATCTAGTTAACCTATTTAATAATCAGTTTTCTTGTAGTAGAAAATTTGAACGATTAACTAGTGATCTATATAGGATAACCCAGGGTCATAATGAATCATTAACTGATTACATTACCAAATTTAGTAAAGAATCCTTAGACATTCCCAATTTGGATATAGCCACGACTGTTGAGGCCTTCAAAATGGGATTGCTTAGGGATTCATTGTTCTATGATGATCTTGTTATGGCTCCATGCAGGAACTTAGATGAGGTGAGAACCCGGGCACTCAGGTTTATCCGGCTAGAGGATGATAAGAGGATCCAGGAGAGATTAGCAGGATCCTCAAAGCAAGAGAAGCAAGGATCTTCGTTCAAGAACAACAAATTCAAATCCTATAACAAATCCGATAACCAGAACGTGCATGCTGTTGATCAGGAAGAGGATGATGAGGATTATCCTCCAATTTCTGAATATTGTTTTTCTGTTGATAACAATGAACTAATCCTTGCGACGCAGAACCTAGGTGATTGTTTTGGTCAAAAATCACACAAGGATAATGCAACCAAACTTTATGTAAACGGGGAATGATGCTTGGTATGATGAACAGAGTGAAGGATCACTTAAATATAAAATTCACAAGTGACACAAGGATTTATACGAGGAAAAAGCCCTTGATCAATGAATGATCTCCGGCATAAAAAACCTCGGGTGATGGAAACTACCGATCACCAAACTTCAATATAACAAATAAAGGTTACAACTTCGGATGGTAACGAGCTAAGTACAAGGATCACTATAGTATCGTGAGTCAAAGCGTGAGGGAAGTGTGTTGTGTCTTCCGAATGTGGAAGAGAGCTATTTATACAAGTGTGAGTGGCCCTATTTTAGGTAAATAGACTAACTATTAGCTCGTTACCCCTTTAGGAATAAAAGTAAATCTAGCCTAAATTATCGCCCTTAAATTATGCTGAGTTTCCATATCGTCCACAACGTTCATCTCTGATTAAGCATATGCCAAAGTTGTAAAGACGAGTCCCTTGTTTACGTTGCTAAGAGCGGATCCTGCCAGACATTCCTGCAAGATATCATTAAATCTAATGAAAACAACTGTTAGTATGAGGATCCCTATGATGGTCCGTGATCCTGATCCTGGAACTCTTCTGAGGATCACTATCTGCCAAAGAAATAAGGATCACTGGTTAGGATCACATATAAGGATCACATGTAAGGATCATAGGTCATAAAAATCTAGCCCTAACAATTGCCCCCAAAATATAAGGAGTAATATTGTAAATAAACGAGTTATATTTTGTTTGATCTTATTCGCAACAAGTTAATCGGATAACTAGCCGTTGAAGACGGACTAGCCGTTGCACATCTTACGTCACAGAAGTGACAGCCCTGCAGATCATCATTATAAATAGGAGTTAGAGATAGGATCAATTTGCATTTAAATTCAAGAGAAACTCCCTTTATATTCTCGTCCGAATATCAATCAGGTATCTCTCTTTCTTCTTCTCCCTTCTCTTACTCTGTTTCTCTGTTTCTTTGTTTATCATTCTGCAAAGATGTTGCTCCGGAACTCTCCTCATAAGGATCCTAAGAAGAACAGCCCCTTGAAGGGTCAAGGGATCATCAAAGATTCTCCCACCGAGAGGTGCTGTTTTACCGATGCTCACATCGACAGAATCCGTCACTGTTTTCCGGCGAACGCCATCTTCAAGTCTTTTACTCCCACTGCTTTAAGTGACTTTATCTCTGATACTTGGGTAGCCTTTCCTGTTACTCCGTTCTTGATAGGATATTCATATCCTTTCCCTCAATTCACCCAGTCCTTCTTTTCCCTCACCGGCATCTCCTACATTCAGGCCATGCCAATGATCTGGAGGGTTTTATATACCCTTGAAAGGATCATTGAGCAGGAAGGGATTGGCTTAGGAATGGCGGAGCTGGCTGAGATGTATGATCTCACAACGTTTGGATCCCATCGGTATCTGTTTAAGCGGAAAGCTGGAGAGGATCACCCTGTTCTCAAGGTCACCAAGAACGACACAAACTGGAAGCGTCGGTTCTTTTTTGTTAGGAGGGATACCAATCCTGATGGGAAGGGTCTGCCCAAGGAGTGGGCTACTCATGGTAGGATAGAGGATCCTGGAAGGATCACCATAAGATTTGTTCCTTAGGATAAGGGTCACTAATATTTTCTTGTTTATTGTGCAGCTATCTGCATCTCTCGTCTGAAGTTGACACCTGCTGCAAAAGAGAGACTTTTAGCCTTCAAGAAGCTTGATCCCGAGATTAGAAGTTTTCAAGTTGCCACTCAAGATTCCCAAGAAGTATCCTCTGCCTCTGTCACAATGTCAAGTAAGTATCCTTATTTAGAAAGTAATTCTATGTAGGATTTTCAAGTTTAATTAGAAAACTTATCTTATTTTGGTTGTGTAGGTGCTGGAAAATCTTCTAAGTCTGCCTCAAAGTTTGGCATTGATGATCTTGCTAATGTCAAATCTGCAAGGAAGAAGACTCCTGCTGCCAGCCCAACTGCTTCAGCCCCTAAAGCACCTATTAGGGGTAAAGGAAAGAAGAGAAAGGCCTCTGAGGATCTACCAGGCCTGCCCCTGCTTTGCCAACAGTTTCTGGACTACTTCAACGAGGTAAGGATCACTGCCCCTGTTCGTTATCCTGACAATTTTGAGGATCACTTGTTTCTGACGTTATGCCTTGTTTTCCTTGCAGAAATTTGCTGAAATAGAAACTTATGTTGGTCACGTCGAGGATCAAGATCGCCAAATTGCTGACCTCCAACAGATGGGTGTGCTGAAGGATCTCAAGATTGCTGATCTTGAGAAGGAGCTCCGGGCCACCAAGGATAAAGCTGCCAGGATGCTGATCAATTTTGATTATGAGAAGCATGACATTACCCAGGATGCCAAGGTCTCTGCTGCGATAACCATGTATAAGATCCAGCTGCAGATGGCTGCGGAGGCTCAGGATCCTTCCTTCGACAAGAGCACATGGGACGTGGAGGGCTGGAAGGCGAGGCTGGCAGAGTTGGAGGATGATGAGGAGGCTGAGGAGATCCCAATGCTTGAAGGTGGTGATGCTGGCAAGGATCAGGGGGAAGCAAGTGGAGCTGGTGGTGATGGTGCAGCGAAGGTTTGAGCTGCAGAATTGGGCGATGAAGGAAACTTCTAGACATAGCCGGAGCCCAATTTTTTAATTTTGGTAGTGGTTTCTTTTGTGGTTGTGATGTTTTAAACAATGATGGTCTGTAACTTTAAACAATAGTTTTAGGATTAGGGATCCAGGATCCTTCAGACAATAGGTAGGATTGCAAATGGTGGAGGGATCCTCTGTTTGGGGGATGAAGCCATTGTGATCCTGCCGCCTTTATATCCCTGCATAACTTTTGAACCTATTATCATGGACACCCTTTACCTACCCCAGCGGACGGGCCACGTATTGCTGGTAGATGCTCGGGGTAGGTAATTTTGCCAACCTTTGAAGGGTTACTCCTTTCGTTTATAAATAAAATCTTAAACTTTTGTCGCTTATCTTGTGTTATTATCCTTTTTGTTCCTTTAATTCCCCATTGTTTTGGTGTACATTTATTAAATAAGTAATTTTGAATAAGTCAGATTGAAAACATTTAGGATATGATCCTTGATCAAATATCCTATAGTTGAAAAATCCCAAAAAGTAGTACATATTTTAAGGGTCACAGGTTTAGTTGTCAGATTTCAAGGGTTAGCATAAAGAAACAATAAATAGGATTAAAAACAGTTAAGAATCATACCTGAGAATCCAAGTTAGGATCCTAACCTTTAATCAGGATAACCGTAAATGAAATTTTAATGGATAATAAGGATTAAGGATCCTTAATTGTTTTAACTTCGAAAACCTGAAAAATAGAACATAACTTGGGACTAAGCCAATATAAAAGACAAGTTAGTAACTGGGGACAAGCCCAAAGGATAACTGGGGACAAGCCCAAAGGATAACTGGGGACAAGCCCAAGGATCGTATGTAAACTGGAGTATGGGCCTTACTGGCGACTATCCAAACTTAGTGACATGAAAATGCCAAAACCTTAGCTAACGTGAAAACGTTAGAAACCTTAGGAACGGATGTATGGTACGTCTACCATTATACGTAGGATCCTAGGTATAGCCAGTACGATGAGGTTATCAGCCCCTGGAGTGGGTACTGGTCCCAAAGACATGAACTATACCAGGATCATCGTGCGCTACAGGCGAAAACTGGGGACAAGCCCAAGGATAACTGGGGTTGAACCCAAGTATCTGAGATGCTTTTGAAGACTATCAATAATATGCTGAGGATACCTGGACTATCAAAACTCAAATTCTCGTGAGAGGAGGATGAAGGATACATGATCCTTATCCTTTGGTAAAAATAAGAAAATGGAATAGTTTAGGATTAGGATATAAATCTGTTTAGAGCTGCTATCCTGCCTGTTAGCCTTTGCACATCCTTAGCGTTGGCAGGGGATTTGATATTCACCAATGCTTTGATTTGTTCCGGGCTTGCTTCAATGCCCCTCTGAGTTACCATATATCCTAAGAATTTGCCTGCTTTAACACCGAAGTGACATTTTGAAGGATTAAGCTTCATGTTATAATTATCTAGGATATCAAACGCTTCCTCCAAGTCCCTTAGGTGATCCTCAGCCTTCTTGGATTTCACAACCATATCGTCTATGTATACTTCCATAGTTTGTCCAATTTGATCTTTGAACATCATATTCACCAGCCTTTGATATGTTGCACCTGCATTTCTTAATCCAAAAGGCATAGCAATATAACAATATAAACCGGTTGGGGTCATAAAAGCCGTATCATCTTGGTCAGATGGCTCCATCTGAATTTGTTGGAATCCAGATGATGCATCCATAAAGGTTAACAGTTCATGCCCCGCCGTTGCATCCACCATGGAGTCAATGTGGGGTAACGGGAAAGGATCCTTGGGACATGCCTTATTCAAATCCGTGAAATCGACACATACCCTCCACTTTCCGTTTTTCTTTTGAACAACGACCACATTGGCTAGCCACTTTGGATACTTTACCTCTCTAATCATACCTGCTCAAAGTAGCCTTTCTACCTCTTCCTGGATAATGGCATTTCTTTCCGGTGCAAACTTCCTCCTTTTTTGATGGATTGGTTTGATTGACCTGTCAATGCCAAGTTTATGAGTTATAATATTCTTAGATATACCTGTCATATCCTCGTGTTTCCATGCAAAGGTAGACTTTCTTCTTTTGAGGAAGGATACTATGTCTTCTTTCATCTTGCCAAGGATCCCTGATCCGATATAGATTTTTGATTCAGGATCATTAGGATCCAAAAGGATTTCGTCCACATCCTGTTCTCTCGCCTCCAAGACATTCCTTGGCGGATACTGTAATTGCTATTGCTCCCTTGGCTTCGAGGCTGGTTTCATTGATGAGGTATAACAATCCTTAGCCTCCTGCTGATCACTGTCGATCTTGATTATTCCCCATGGGCTAGGGAGCTTCACACATTGATGATAGGTGGATGGGACTGCTTTCATATCATGTATCCAGGGCCTGCCAAGGATAACATTACAACAAGACAAACAGTCAATAACACAAAATTTTTGATAATTATGTAATCCTTCCACATAGATTGGGAGTTTGATGTCCCCCAAAGTTTTCTTAGTTTCGCCACTAAATCCCACAAGCACGGAGGATCTTGGAGTGATATCTGATTCAGGAATACCCATCTTCTTCAGAACATCAAGCTGGATAATGTTTACTGAGCTTCCTCCGTCGATAAGGATCCTGCGGACAAAATGGTTAGAGATAAAGAGAGTGATGACTAGACTATCATGATGAGGATCCTGGATGTTAATTCTATCATCCTCATCGAAGGTTATAACTTTTCCTTCCGAGACACTTGATGTTCGAATAGGTCTTTCTCCGTTATCCATTTTAGCTTCCTTTGCATGCCTTTTAGCTGCCGAGAAGGATGTACCACATATGTCTGATCCTCCAGAAATAAAGTTGATTACTTGGGCATCTGCCGGAGGAGCTGGAGCTTTCTCAGGGATCCTTTCAGGATCCTGAGTCCTTTGTTTTTTTCTTCCCAACAACTCTTTTAGATGCCCCTTGCTTAGCAGATATCCAATTTCCTTTCTTAATGCGATACATTCTTCAGTTAAATGCCCAAAATCCTCGTGGTATGCACACCACTTCGATTTGTCTTTAGTTCCAGTTGGTTTGTCGTTTTTTCTGGGCCATCTGGCTTTTTCTCCTAGATTCTGCATTGCAAGGATTAGTTCATGATTATCAACGGAAAAACAATATTCAGAAATCGGAGGATAATCCTCATCATCCTCTTCTTGGTCAACGGCATGCACGTTCTGGTTGTCATTCCTATTGTAGGATTTGAATTTGTTGCTTTTGAAAGAGGATCCTTGCTTTTCTTGCTTTGAGGATCCTGCTTGTCTCTCCTGGATCCTCTTGTCATCCTCTAGCCGGATGAACCTGAGTGCCCGAGTTCTTACTTCATCTAGGTTCCTGCATGGTGTCATAACAAGATCATCATAGAACAATGAATCCTTAAGCAATCCCATCTTGAAGGCCTCAACAGCTGTGGCCATATCCAAGTTAGGAATATCCAAGGATTCTTTACTAAACTTGGTTATGTAATCCCTTAATGATTCATTATGACCCTGAGTTACTCTATATAAATCACTAGTCAATCTTTCAAACTTTCTACTACAAGAGAATTGATTATTGAATAAATTGACTAAATTAGAAAATGAAGTAATAGAGTAAGGGGGAAGACTTAGCCGCCATTTAAGAGCCGATCCAGTAAGAGTGGATCCAAATCCTTTGCATAGGCATGCTTCCTTTAATTTTTCTGGAATTGGATTGATCTCCATCCTCTCCCTGTATTGTGCTATGTGTTCCTCAGGATCCGTTGTACCATCATACAGCTTCATAGTAGGGATATGGAACCTTTTGGGTATCTCAGCATCACAAATTGGTGGTGCAAAACGAGATACCTTATGGCTTCCATCTGCAATTTCCGGGATAGGTTTGACTACCCCTGGAACACTCGATATCATATCCTTTAATTTCTGTAGTTCTCTGGCCATAGCATGATTGATACCTGTATCCTGCATGAATCCGTGGTTAGTGGTAAGAGAGTTATTAAAAGTGTTACCTCCCATCGGGTTCAAGTTAGGAACATTGGGTGTGAATCCATATTGCTGGGATTCTGGGATAATGGATGGACCAGTGGAAGCAATGGTCTGCATTGGAATAAAATCTCCTTGATGGACATCTAGGCTTCCTGTTTGCAAATTCTTCAAGGATCCTGGTATCTGTAGGGATCCTTGAATCTGGGATGATCCTGGGACGAAGGAGGATCCTTGAACCTGGGATGATCCTGGAACGGAGGAGGATCCTTGAACCTGGGATGATCCTGGAACAAAGGAGGATCCTTGAACCTGGGATGATCCTGGAACAAAGGAGGATCCTAAGCTCATGAAGGATCCCAAATGCTGGGCGTAGGATCCCGCCGGTTGGAAATATGATCCTGATGCCTGAGTCATTGTTGCTGGGCCGAAATGCACTCCTCTTGATCCACCCATATATTGAATGTCTGGGACCTCTGATGGCTGAGAAGTAATCATTGGAGTATCAAAATTCAAAGATTTGGGCATCAGTGGGGAATGATCCTCTGCCGTTTTCTTTTGCCTTTTGAGATCTCCGATTTCTCTGAGGATCCTGTCATTAGTTTCATCCTGCTGCTGCATACGATCCCTCATCTGCAAAATCAAAGTAAATATATCACTAGTACTGGGAACAGAAGAAGTTAAAGCAGAAGATGATGGTTTAGAGGAGATAGAAGTTGGTCTCTTCTCAGGATTTTTCTGAGATCCAGCTGGTGGTGGAGGCAAAGGTGGAATGCCAGTAGATGAATTGACTGCCGACATCGCTGTGAAGGTATTCTTCAACGACGAAGCCATGCAACACTCCGGAATGGTCACCAACAGAAAAACTTTTTATGAATGAAGCACCAATTGCCCCACGGTGGGCGCCAAACTGTTTTGGTCAAAAATCACACAAGGATAATGCAACCAAACTTTATGTAAATGGGGAATGATGCTTGGTATGATGAACAGAGTGAAGGATCACTTAAATATAAAATGCACAAGTGACACAAGGATTTATACGAGGAAAAAGCCCTTGATCAATGAATGATCTCCGGCATAAAAAACCTCGGGTGATGGAAACTACCGATCACCAAACTTCAATATAACAAATAAAGGTTACAACTTCGGATGGTAACGAGCTAAGTACAAGGATCACTATAGTATCGTGTGTCAAAGCGTGAGGGAAGTGTGTTGTGTCTTCCGAATGTGGAAGAGAGCTATTTATACAAGTGTGAGTGGCCCTATTTTAGGTAAATAGACTAACTATTAGCTCGTTACCCCTTTAGGAATAAAAGTAAATCTAGCCTAAATTATCGCCCTTAAATTATGCTGAGTTTCCATATCGTCCACAACGTTCATCTCTGATTAAGCATATGCCAAAGTTGTAAAGACGAGTCCCTTGTTTACGTTGCTAAGAGCGGATCCTGCCAGACATTCCTGCAAGATATCATTAAATCTAATGAAAACAACTGTTAGTATGAGGATCCCTGTGATGGTCCGTGATCCTGATCCTGGAACTCTTCTAAGGATCACTATCTGCCAAAGAAATAAGGATCATTGGTTAGGATCACATATAAGGATCACATGTAAGGATCATAGGTCATAAAAATCCAGCCCTAACAGTGATAAAGCCAGATGGCCTAGAAAAAATGACAGACCGGCTACAACCAAAGATAAATCAAAGTGGTGTGCTTACCATGAAGATTTTGGGCATCTAACAGAAGAATGCATTGCATTGAGAAAGGAAATTGGATATTTGTTGAGCAAGGGGCATCTAAAAGAGTTATTGGGGAGAAAGAAGTCAAGGACTCAGGATCCTGAAAGGATCCCAGAGAAAGCTCCAGCCCCTCCAGCGGATGCACAAGTTATAAACTTTATTTCTGGAGGATCAGACATCTGTGGTACATCCTTCTCAGCAGCTAAAAGGCATGCAAAGGAAACTAAAATGGATAATGGAGAAAGATCTGTCCGAACATCAAGTGTCTCTGAAGGAAAAGTCATAACCTTTGATGAGGATGATCGTGTTGATATCCAGGATCCTCATCACGATGGTTTAGTTATTACTCTTTTTATTTCTAACCATTTTGTCCGCAGGATCCTTATTGACGGAGGAAGCTCAGTAAACATTATCCAGCTTGATGTTCTAAAGAAGATGGGTATCCCAGAATCAGATATCATACCAAGATCCTCCGTGCTCGTGGGATTTAGTGGCGAAACTAAGAATACCCTGGGGGACATTAAACTCCCAATATACATAGAAGGCCTACATTCTTATCAAAAATTTTGTGTTATTGACTGTTTATCTTGTTGTAATGTTATCATTGGCAGGCCCTGGATACACGATATGAAGGCAGTCCCATCTACCTACCATCAATGTGTGAAGCTTCCTAGTCCTTGGGGAATAGTCAAGATTGACAGTGATCAGCAGGAGGCTAAGAACTGCTACACTTCATCGATGAAACCAGCCTCGAAGTCAAGGGAGCAATAGCAATCAAAGTATCCTCCAAGGGATGTCTTGGAGGCAAGAGAGCAGGATGTGGTAGAAATCCTCATGGATCCTGATGATCCTGAATCCAAAATCTATATCGGATCAGGGATCCTTGGCAGAATGAAAGAAGACCTTGTATCCTTCCTCAAAAGGAGGAAAACTACCTTTGCATGGAAGCATGAGGATATGACAGGTATATCTAAGGATATTATCACTCATAAACTTGGCATTGACAGGTCATTCAAACCAGTCCATCAAAAAAGGAGGAAGTTTGCACCCGAAAGAAATGCCATTATCCAGGAAGAGGTAGAAAAATTGCTCCGGGCAGGTATGATTAGAGAGGTCAAGTATCCAAGATGGTTGGCCAATGTGGTTGTTGTTCAAAAGAAAAATGGAAAGTGGAGGGTATGTGTCGATTTCACAGATTTAAATAAGGCATGTCCCAAGGATCCTTTCCCATTACCCCACATTGACTCCATGGTGGATGCAACGGCGGGTCATGAACTGTTAACTTTTATGGATGCTTCATCTGGATTTCAACAAATACAGATGGAACCATCTGATCAAGAGGATACGACTTTTATGACTCCAACCGGTATATATTGTTATATTGCTATGTCATTTGGATTAAGAAATGCAGGTGCAACATATCAAAGGCTGGTGAATATGATGTTCAAGGATCAGATTGGACAAACTATGGAGGTTTACATAGATGATATGGTGGTAAAATCCATAAAAGCTGAGGATCACCTAAGGGACTTGGAGGAAGCATTCGATATCCTTGACAAATATAACATGAAACTTAATCCTTCAAAGTGTCACTTTGGTGTTAAAGCAGGTAAATTCTTAGGATATATGGTGACCAAGAGAGGCATTGAAGCTAGCCCGGAACAAATCAAAGCCTTAGTGAATATCAAGTCTCCTGCCAATGCTAAGGATGTCCAGAGGCTAACAGGCAGGATAGCAGCTTTGAACAGATTTATATCCAAATCTTCAGAAAAGTGCAAAGAATTCTATGATATCCTAAGGAAGAACAAGAAATTTGAGTGGACTGAGAAGCATGAAAATGCCTTAAGAGCTCTCAAAGATTACCTATCCTCAGCCCCGGCCTTGATGAAACCAGAAAAAGGCGATGTGCTATCCTTATATCTTGCAGTATCCTTAAAAGCAGTAAGTGCAGTCCTTGTTAAGGATCATGAAGGTACACAACATCCTGTCTATTATGTAAGTAAGAGTCTACTTGATGCCGAATCCAGGTATTCACACCTTGAAAAGCTTATTATTGCATTAATCATGGCATCTACTAAGTTGAGACATTATTTTGAAACTCATGTTATTGTTGTTAAAACTAATTTTCCAATTAAGAATGTCCTCAGGAAACCAGAGATGTCAGGAAGGATGGCTAAGTGGGCAGTGAAGCTTAGTGCCTATGATATAAGATATGAGCCCAGGACAGCCATCAAATCCCAAGCATTGGCCGACTTTGTGGCTGATTTCAGTAGTGATTTACAAAAAGAAGCTGAGTTAGAAGTCCAGCAGCTAGAAGAGACCAAGGATCCTTGGATATTCTATACTGATGGATCCTCAAATATCAAAGGCACAGGGCTTGGAATACTACTAAAATCGCCACAGGGGGACATAATACCCCACTCTATAGCTTGTGAGTTCCAAACCACTAAAAATGAGGCTGAATATGAAGCCTTGATTGCTGGTTTACAAATTGCTAAGCATATGGGGATCAGGTATCTTGAGGTACATGTGGATTCGTTGTTAATCACTAATCACTTTAATGGATCCTATGCTGTTAAAGGTGAAAAACTAACTAAATATTTAGAGATAGTCAAAGAGTTGGCATTCTCTTTTGTTTCCTTTAGTTTGACACAGGTACCAAGGGAAGAAAATACAGAAGCTGATGCATTGGCTAACTTAGGATCATCCTTGAAGATCCCGGAGGATATAAGTATCCCTATTATCCATATCTTGGCTCCTGCCATAGAGGATCATGTGGCCATGGAAATAGGAGAGGATTCTGCAATTATCCCTAGTGAGGATACTCAATCTTATTCAGGATCAGGATCATGGATTTCACCAATCATGAGATACCTACAACACGGAGAGATTCCTATGGGAGAAAACCCTAGGGCTTTCAAAATTAAGGTATCTCAGTTCACAATCTTAAATAATATGTTGTATAACCGATCTCTTGCAGGACCATATTTAAGATGCATTGAGGATCCTGAAGTCCAAGAAGTTTTAAAAGACTTCCATGAAGGAGATTGCGGAAACCACACTGGGGGCAGGGCACTGTTCTCAAGGATCCTAAGGACAGGATACTACTGGCCAACTATGAAAAGGGATGCTGTGGAATATGCTAAGAAGTGTGATCCTTGTCAGAGACACAGCAATATCCTTCATCAGCCGGCTGAATTTCTACACCCTATATCCTCCTCTTGGCCATTTATGAGATGGGGCATGGATATAGATGGTAAGCTCCCTAAGGCACCTGGTGGAAAAGTGTTCATGCTAGCCATGACTGATTACTTCTCTAAGTGGATAGAAGCTGAAGCTTTTGCCCAAGTCAGAGAAAAGGAAGTTATATCCTTCATTAAAAGAAATATTATAACTAGATTTGGTATTCCTTCTGAAATTATATGTGATAATGGTTCCCAATTTATTGGGGGCAGAACTACTAACTTTTGTGACAGCTGGGGGATTAAGATGATAACATCAACACCAGTCCACCCACAAGCTAATGGCCAAGCAGAATCATCCAACAAGATCATCATCAACAATTTGAAGAAGAAGCTTGGATCCAAGAAAGGGAAATGGGCAGAAGAATTACCTTACATGCTTTGGGCTGATAGGACAACCCCCAAGAATGCTACAGGCCAGACTCCATTCTCTTTAGTATTTGGGGCAGAGTCAGTGATCCCAACAGAAATGGTGGTTCCAACTGCTAGAACAAGTACCCGTGATCCTGAGGAAAATGATGAGAACTTGGCTCAAGACCTGGATACCATTGAAGAAATCAGGGATCTAGCTAGGATAAGGATGGCCAGTTATCAACAAAGAATGGCTGGTGCTTACAACAAAAATGTCAGGATCAGGAAGTTTCAAGTTGGAGATATGGTATTGAGGAAAGCATTCCAGAATACCACCAATCCTGCTGATGGAAAGTTGGCACCGAAATGGGAAGGCCTTTATTTGATTGAAGCTGAAGCAGGAAAGGGGGCATATAGATTGCTGACCATGGAAGGTGATTTGTTACCAAGAGCTTGGAATGCTATCCACTTGAAGAAATATTTCATGTGAGCAGGATCCTCATGGCATAGATGATCCTTACATTAGGGGTATCCTTGAAGGATCCTTAAAGCATCAATGATCCTTACTCTGGTAATGTCCTAATCTTGAACTATTTCATTTCCTTATTTTCTCATATAAGGATAAGGATCATGTGTCCTTTATCCTTCCCTCACAAGATTTTGAGTTTTGAAAGTTCAGGAATCCTTAGCAAAGCGTTTATTATCTACAGAAGCAATCCAGTTCCTTGGGTTTAACCCCAGTTATTTGGGCTTGACCCCAGTTCCGCCTGTAGCGCATGATGATCCTGGTATAGTTCAAGGCAGTGGGACCAGTACTCGCTTTAGGGGCTGATAATTCCATTGTACTGGCTATACCTAGGATCCTACGTATAATGGTAGACGTACCATACATCCGTTCCTAAGGTTTCTAACGTTTTCACGTTAGCTAAGGTTTTGGCATTATCATGTCACTAAGTTTGGATAGTCGCCAGTTAGGGCCATACTCCAGTTTACAAACAATCCTTGGGCTTGTCCCCAGTTATCCTTGGGCTTGCCCCCAGTTATCCTTGGGCTTGTCCCTAGTTATCCTTGGGCTTGTCCCCAGTTATCCTTGGGTTTATCCCCAGTTGCTAACTCTTGTCTTATATTGGCTTAGTCCCAAGTTATGCTCTATTTCAGGTCCTTGAAGTTAAACAACTAGGGATCCTCGATCCTTACTCCTCTCTAAGGTTTATCTTATAGTTATCTTGATTATGGTTAGGATCCTAACTTGGATCCTCAGGTATGATCCTTAACTATTTTTAATTCTATTCATTGTTTATTCGAATAACCCTTATACTTTGACAACTGAACTTATGATCCTTAAAACATATACTACTTTTTGGGATTTTTCGACTATAGGATATTTGATCATGGATCATATCCTAAATGTTTTCAATCTGACTTATTCAAAATTGCTTATTTAATAAGTGTACATCAAAACAATTGAGAATTAAAGGAACCAGAAGGATAATAACTCAGGATAAGCGACAAAAGATTAAGATTTTATTTATTAACAAAGAGACTAACCCTTCAAAGGTTGTCAAAATTACCTACCCCGAGCATCTACCAGCAATACGTGGCCCGTCCGCTGGGGTAGGTAAAGGGTGTCCATGATAATAGGTTCAAAGTAGTGCAGGAATATAAAGGCGGCATGATCACAATGGCTTCATCCCCCAAACAGAGGATCCCTCCACCATTTGCAATCCTGCCTATTGTCTGAAGGATCCTAGATCCTTAATCCTAAAAACTATTGTTCGAAATACAAACCATTGAATTGTTCAACAAACTACCATCAAACAAAAAAAATTGGGCTCCGGCTATGTCTAGAAGTTTCCATCATCGCCCAATCCTGCAGCCTAAACCTTCGCTGCATCACCACCTCCGGCTCCACTTGCTTCACCACCTTCACCCTTGCCTCCAGCCTTAATGGTAAGGATCTCTTCAGCCTCTTTTTCATCCTCCAGTTCAGCCAGCCTTGCCTTCCAGCCCTCCACATCCCAGGTGCTCTTGTCAAAAGCAGGATCCTGAGCTTCCAGGGCCATTTGCAGCTTGGTCTTGTACATTGCTATGGCGGCAGAGACCTTGGCATCCTCGGTGATCTCGTGCCTCTCGTAGTCAAAGTTGATCAACACCTTGGCCGTCTCGTTTCTGGCATTCTGGAGATCCTTCTGAAGATCAGCAATCTTGAGGTCCTTTAGCACTGCAACCTGTTGAAGATCAGCAATCTTGCTATCCTGATCCTCAACGTGGCCAACGTAGGTCTCAATCTCAGCAAATTTCTGCAAAGAAGACAAAGGATAAGGTCAGAACCAAGTGATCCTCATATCAGCAGGATATAAGAGCAGGAACTGTGATCCTTACCTCACTGAAGTAGTCAAGGAATTGTTGGCGGATCAAGGGGAGACCTTGCAGATCCTCAGCTTCAGAGGCTTTTCTCTTCTTGCCTCCCTTTCCTCTGAGGGGTGCCTTGGGGACCGAAGCTTTCGGGCTGGTAGGAGCCTTTCTCTTGGAGGATCTGACGGTGGTGAGATCGGTGACACTGAACTTTGAAGCGGACTTGGTGGATTTTCCAGCACCTACACAACCAAAACAAGATAAGTATCCTAATTTCACTTATATTTCATTATTTATTTAATTTTTTAAACAAAGATACTTACTTGACATCGTGACATAACCTGAGGATACTTCCTAAGAATCTTGGGTGGTTATCTTGAAAGATCTTGTTTCAGGATCAAGCCTCTTGAATGCGGCGAGTCTCTCTTTAGCAGCAGGAGTCAGTCTAAGATGTGAAACGGAGATAGCTGCACAACAAGAAAGCAAAAGAATGTCAGTGATCCTTATATCAAAGGATAAGTTCTCTGGTGATCCTTCTCAGGATCCTCCATCCTACCATGGGTAGCCCACTCCTTGGGTAGATACTTCCCATCAGGGATAGAATCTCTCTTGACAAAAAAGAAACGTCGCTTCCAGTTGGTATCATTTTTGGTAGCTTTGAAGATCGGGTGTTCCTCACCAGATTTACGTTTGAACAAATAACGATGGGAACCAAAGGTAGTGAGCTCATACAATTCTCCCAGTTCCTCCATGCCTAAGTCTATCCCCTCCTGCTCGATGATCCTTTCAAGGGTGTACAAAACCCTCCAGATCATCGGCATGGCTTGGATATAAGATATGCCGGTTAGGGAGAAGAAAGATTGGGTGAAAGCTGGAAAGGGATATGTGTAGCCTATGGTGAACGGGGTAACAGGAAACGCAACCCAGTTATCAGAAATATGATCACTGAGGGTGTTGGGATCAAACGATTTAAACACAGTGTTCGCCGGGAAACAGTAGCGGATCCTGTCAATTTGCGGATCGGAGAAGCAACATCGTTCTTTTATGGAATCTTCGATGATTCCCTGGCTCTTTAATGGGCTGTTCTTTGTGTGATCCTTAGATGGGGAATTCCGGAGCAACATTTTGAACGGAATAGTGAAAAGAGAAGGAAAACAGAGCAAAAGAAGGAAGAAGATGAATACCTGTTTATCTTCGGAATGCAGTTATAAAGGGAGTAACTCTAGATTTTAAATGCAAACGATCCTATCTATATCTCCTATTTATAATCATGATTCTGCAGGGGTGTCACTTCTGTGACGTCATAGTTGCAACGGATAGTTCTACATCAACGGCTATATATCCGTTAAGTTAGTTACGGATAAGATCAAGAAAACATAACTCGTTCATTTTACATATTACTCCTTATATTTTGGGGGCAATTGTTAGGGGAGGATTTTCTAACAATTAGTGATCCTTATTTGTTATCCTAATAGTGATCCTTACTTCTGTGACAAAAAGTGATCCTCAGAAGACCTTCAGGATCAGGATCATGGATCACCCTAAGGATCCTCATACTAACGATTGTTTGTTCACGTTTCGTATTGTTTTGCAGGAGTAATAGGCTTGACTTGGTCTTGGCAACGTTACTATGGAATATTCCACGGGTATTTCGCACACGTTTGAATGGAAATGGACGTTGTGGAGAACGTGGGAGCATGGCATAAAAGTCGGATAGTTTGTTAGCTTAGTTAGCTTTATTTTTAAAGGGGTGACGAGCTATTTTTAGAACACTTAGCCATTTTCAGCTACATACACTCTCGTACTACTGCACTCTCGAAACTTTCAGCAAACACTTAACAGTTTTCACACACTTTCACACAATTAACTATAGTGATCCTTGTACCTAGCTCGTCACTATCCGAAGTTGTAAACATTTATTGATTTATTTGAGCTTGGTGATCGGTAGTTTCCATCACCCGATGTTTTTTATGCCGGAGATCATTCATTGATCAAGGGCTTTTTCCTCGTATAAATCCTTGTGTTGTTTGTGCAATTTACATCGAAGTGATCCTTATTATTGTTCTTCATTTCAAGCATCATTCCCCATAACTAAGAGTTTGGTTGCATTATCCTCATTAGATTTTTAACCAAAACAATAGTGTGTTTGTGTACATCTGGATTCTTGGACTCATGTACAAGAAAGTGATGTGCACTACTTTGATGCACATACCCAATGAAGATGCAATCAATAGTTTTGGGTCCTATCCTAAGAGCCTTAGGAGGTGGTACAATCACCTTTGCTAGGCACCCCCACACTTTCAAGTATTTGTATGAAGGCTTCCTTCTTTTCCATAACTCATATGGAGTTTCGTCCCTCTTTTTGAGTGGTATCTTGTTCAAAAGATAATTGACTGAGAGAATGGCTTCCCCAAACATGTCCTGGCTTACCCCAGAACTGATCAACATGGCGTTCATCATTTCTTTCAATGTACGATTCTTTCGTTCGCCACACCATTTGATTGTGGAGAATAAGGAGGTGTGCACTCATGACAATGCCACTTTTTGCACATAAATCAGCAAAAGGTGCAACGTATTCGCCTCCTCGATCGCTTCTCATAGCTTTTATCTTCTTTTGAAGTTGATTCTCAACTTTATTTTTATACAAGATAAATTTTTTTATTGCTTCGTCTTTACTTTTAAGTAAATATATAACAATATTTAGTACAATCATCAATAAACGTGATAAAGTACTAATTTCCACCTCTTCTGGGTACCGCTTTTAAATCACAAATATCAGTGTGAATTAAATCAAGGGGTTCGGTTATTCGTTCAACCGATTTCGATGACAATCAAGTTTGGATTCTACGCATGTTTCACATTTATAATGTGAACCAATATGGAATGTTGGTATACAATTTTTTTTATTAAATAGCGTATTGAATTAAAATTTACGTGACCTAATCTACCTTGCCATTTATTCGAATCGGAAAACTCAAGCATATAAGTAGAAGTAGTAGCAATTTTATTCATGTTCTTTTTGACAACTATTACATTCAATTTGAACATTCCATTTTGGGCATATCCCTTACCAACATAGGTGCCTCGTTTAGTAAGCGCTAACTGATCACTTTCAAATACTAAATGAAATCCAAACTTATTAAGCAACCATCCCGAGACTAGGATCTTGCGCAAGTCTGCAACGTACAAGACGTTGCTTAGAGTGAGCTCCTTCCCCGAAGTCCACTTCAAAATCATTGTGCCTTCACCATTGATGTCCGCGGTGCTGCATTTCCCATGTACAGCTTCTCATCTCCCGCAAGCTCCCTGAAGGTGGTAAAGAGGCTCCTATCTGGGCAGACATGACGGGTCGCGCCCGTATCAACACACCATCCTTTTGGAGTGTTGGTGACAGTATTGACCTCATCCATCATTGCGGTTTTGTCGGAAATCATAGCCACCAAAGGCGTTTCGTCTTCATCCACCATGTGCGCGCGCTCACGCTTTGGTTTCTTGCATTGGTTAGCCCGATGCCCTGGCTCATCACAGTTGTAACAAGTCCTTTGGAACGCATGAGGTTTCTTTTTCACAACCCCTTTCTTTGGTCCAAGCTTGCTAGCCTTTGCTTTCTCTTTGTCCTTTTTCCCCTTACCCTTGTTCCCCTTAGAGGATTGCCCATGCTCAACCATATTTTCGCTAGCACTAGTTTGCGCAAGGCTGCCTTTATGGGCAATTCAATTGTCCCCTTCAATCCGAAGACAAACAATAAGATCCTCTATAGTCATCTCCTTTCTCCTTTCGTTTGTGTTTAAGATAATTCTTAAAATCCACCCAGTCAGGAGGTAACTTTTCAATCACCACTGCCACTTGAAATGTCTCACTAAGTGTCATTCCTTCCGCGAGGATGTCATGTAGTATAATTTGCAATTCTTGGACTTGATTCATAGCGGTTTTAGAATCAACCATTTTGTATTCCAAGAAACGGGCTACCACAAATTTCTTTGTGCCAACATCCTCCGTTTTGTACTTTTTGTCCAAGGCATCCCATAAATCTTTAGAAGTCTTGACATTGTAATACACATTATACAACGCATCCGAAAGGCCATTTAACACATAGACTCGACATATGAAATCTGAATGCTTCCAAGCATCTACCGCGCACTGTCTTTGTACGTTGGTCTCCCTTTCCGCAGGTTGGGGAGCGGTTTCAGTTAAGAACCTCGCAAGGTTCATGGTGGTCAAGTAGAAGAAAATCTTCTGTTGCCACCTCTTGAAGTGTAGACCCGAGAACTTCTCGGGTCGTTCAGTGTGATTGGCCACTGTGGACGCTCCCACAGTGGTGGCATTCAAAGGGGTACCCGTCATAACATTCGTATTGTTGTTGACATTGACGTTTTCAGTCGACATTCTAAAAAATTAAAATTTCAAGTCTAGTTCAAAAATTTCGGTTTTAAACAATTAAAAACAGAAGTAAACTTTCTAAGTCCAACTTTGAAGAGCAAAACAGAATTTTTTTTATAAGTATTTAGGCAAACTTACTGTTTGGCTTCTAAGTCCAACTTTGAAGACCAAGGCAGAAAGTTTTTAAGAGTTTTAGGACAGAACTGAAAGTAAACAGAAAACTGTTTTCAACCAAAGTTGCTCATTTGAAGATGAAAACAGAAATAAAATTTGTTTTTAAAACACAAACTGTTTGAAACAAAACTGGTTTGAATCACAAACAAAATGGTTTTGAATACACGAACGGTGTTTTAAAAATTTGTTTTAAGATTGTAGGAACCGTTCACGTAATTAAATAAAATAAAACAAATTTTATTCAACGATTACAATACATAAATATAGAAAGCTGAGGAACTATAGTACTATAACAACTGAAATAATTAAAATACACGAAATAGAGAAGAAATAGGAAGAACAGTGGATGAGGTTTGTGTTTAACACAGGTCCCTTAAAACAAATTCCGAGCCTCCCAGGAGTACTCGTTTTGTTTCTCAGGGTACAACAACCGAAGTAGTTTGTACTGCCGGAACTGGCACAGGAACCCGAAGAATACCTTGAAGCAAGTAAGAACAAGATCAGAAGATAACAGAGAATTGTTTGCATATGCTTTGTTGCTGCTGGTGTGTTTCTGCAGTGACTATGATGTTGTATTTATACAGCTTCTGAAACGAAACAGACAAAATCGAATTAAAGGAGAGAATTAAAGTGTGTTAAACGCCTTCAATGCAATTTAAATCGTCATTTAATTCTCAGTCAAAACCGTTGACTCGTGAGTTTCGAATGCTGAACTGAAACTGCTCAGTCATTAATGTCAGGAAGCTTCTGGGTGCGCGCGTACAAGACACACTGGTGCGCGCGCGTCCTTTTGGCTCAAATTCGTGTGCGCGCGCAGGTCTGCACGCTCATGCGCGCGTGCATTAGCAGGTCTGCACCGCCCCTTGCACACGTGCGTGAGCCACTAGTGAACCCATACGAGCACGCCACACAGTCGCACCGTATTGGCTCACTCTGATGCGCCCTCGCGCGCAGGTTCTAGTGCAAAGTGCGCCATCAAAGCGCCACATTGCACCCATCGTCCACGCCACGCGCGCGAGGGAGAGCGCAAGTTAGGGCACCCTTCCCGAGTACACTTAGTGTGTGCTTCCATGAAACAATAAGGATGGAGAGTTCCCACTTAAATACCCATTTAAGTTTCATCTCCCCTCCTATGTGGGACAAGGTGCCACTTTCCTAATTTTTCAGCATTCAATGTTTCAAACACCAAACTTTGAGCATCAATATTTCATTCATCTTAGCTCCGTTTTGGACATGGTTTAGTTCGTTGCGAAGCTCTTCCAACATTGAACACAAACCCACAAATAAATAAATGAAATATCCTTCGTTTTTTACATTTATTTCTAGTCCAAAATTAGGAAAAGATGCTTTTTCTATATTTGTAAAAAATACTATTTTTCACAAAATTTCCAACAGGATACATATTTTACATGTTAAATTTACTAAATATCTTATAGTAATATTATTCTTCGATTAGTTGTTCTATAAATTTATTTATCAACACAATACACATCTTCCTATACTAATAAATGAAAATCTTTTTACAAATATAAATGTATCAAATAATATAATAAGTGTAATATTATTTAATATAGTTAGAGATCATACGTATAATTTCAAGTTTAATTAATAGTAAATCACTTTTTGAGTCCCTATGTTTTAGTGGTTTTTTAACCATTTGAATACAAAATCAAAAAGTTTAACACCTTGAGTCTCTAATCGCTCATTCACACCCTCTGTAAAAAATTAAAAAAAAAAAAAACCTTTTGTAAGGTTGAGTTCTGTAAGTTCTCACAACTCGTAGAAGTTTTCATTTTACCCTAACCATATATTATTTGGATATAAACAATAATTACTAATAAAGTATCAAATCACATATACAAGTAACGAAAATATAAATGTTCTTTTGTTTTACTAATTTATCTAAATAAGTCATTTCATTAATAAGAATTATATACAAGTTTATAATTTACATTTTTCGTCATTCAAAGAACTAGTTTATATTATATAAAATTTTGGGTTACAACATATTCTAAACCCAAACCCATTCTAACGCGGACCAAAATAACCCCTTTTTTACCAACCCGTTCTGACCGGAACATGTTTTAGCCCGAATTGGTTTTTACCTGATTTGTCAATTTTGCCCCATTTATGAACAAAGCAAAATTGAGTTTCTTTTGTATTTGAAGTCATCATGAATTAGGACCAGCGTACAAGCGTACATGTTGGTTGTTTCTTGGAAATTATCTACACGTATATATTGGTTTAGAGAAGGTGCTGATATGAAAGAGTCTACCAGCTCTAGAAGAGAAGCAATACAACGGACAATGGTCAATATAGAAGAGAGGTCAGCCAGGTAATAGTGAGAGAGATGGTGTAGGGATAGGCCACCCAAAATAACCCTTTTTTTATCAACCCATTTTGCCAGTTTAGTCCAAAGGTTTCATTTTTCGCCTGTGAGTCCAAAAAGGTTTCACCGTTATCGTTTTAGTTCACTGGGTTAACTTCATCCATTTTTTTCTGTTAACGAGAAGGGCAATTCGGTCATTTTATATGGCCGAATTGCCTTTATTGTTAACAGAATTACATATAAAATGACCTAATTTCTCTTCTCGGTAATAGAAAAAATGGATGAAGTTAACCCGGTGGACTAAAATGGCAATGGTGAAACCTTTTTAGACCAACAGGCGAAAAATGAAACCTTTGGACTAAACTGGCAAAATGGCCCAAACCACAAGGACTAAAATGACATTTAACTCATTTTGAATGGTTATAATTTAATACGTTTGTATATTGCGAGTGAGTACACTTTGGGCTATGCTTGACCTTATATATTAGCTCAGTTTTGAAGTTTATCTCTATGACCAGTTAGAGGCATATTTTAACCCAGTGGACCCGTTTGTAAATGCATGGTTTGAAGTTTATCCCACATAGGTTTGACTTTTTTGTATGTACATGTTTTTATAGGTTTACATGTCTGCTTTGCATTCGACACCCTGGTGGCACGCGTGAAAACTTGGCGTGTTTTGCTAATTGAGATGCAGTATATATTTTCTCTCACTATTACTTACTATTATAAAGCTAATAATACGTAAGATTTAGCTATTTACTTATCACGTTATGTGTGTTAATTCTAAAGAGATTGCTATTTCGGCCCATTTACTTATGAATGGGTCAAAATGGTTGTGCTTTATCTTAAATGGGTCAAATAGAAAAAGGTAAAATGGGAATGGTTCATACGGGTCAAACGGGTGAGAGTCATGCAAAATCTATTACCGCATACAATATCCTATATCGTCTTATTCAAAGGTTTATATTATTATTGTAGTATAATAATAATGTGTGGTTTGAATTTGGAGAATCTGGGCAAGAATCATGGTTTGCTTTACATAAATGGCTGGAATGTATGTCCTGGTAAAGAAGATTCTTAGACGAAGTTGATTTGTTGTACAACGGTGCTCGTGTTGAGGCTGCTGATGTAAGTGCTTACCGGGTTGTTAGGACCGGTTTCGATACCGTTCGATTGCGTAACGTACGTTCGACGTGCGGAATCCGTGAACGTATGTGATCGAACACTCAATAACGTACTAATGTCGTGATTCCATTGATGATGTAACGATTACAAGCTCCGTGAATCACGTTTTGCCACTTTCTCTCTCTAGTTTCTCTCTCTAAGCACCTAAGCTCTCCAAGCTCTAATGTGGCAAAAGTCTTAAATCTAAACCCTAAGACTCCTATTTATAGGCACAAGATTATAAGGGATTTCCCCTTATTTACAATAATGCCACCTTGCCTATTGTTTACAAATTACAATATAAAGCCTATTTTACTTCTATTTCAGCTACGGTTCCGATTGACGAAGGCGATAGACATTCTGCACTAACAGACTCCCCCTTGGATATTGCCGTAGTCAATCCGTAGTCAAACTCGTAGCAACTTGACTTTCTCTCTCTCTCTGAGTCTTCTTGAAGGTTTGACGGTTTCAGCAACCATAGACTCCCTCTTTCTCAAACAGAATCCCCGTGGATCTGTTTACGAGCTTCCGTTGCTCCCCCTCTCGCTTAGACTCTTTTTCTTCAGGCTCCCCCTTTCGTCAAGCTTCCATGCTTTTGGGATCGACACCTGGATTTCCAGATACAAGCTCTTCCAGGAACGATACCTGGCTCCTTACACGCTTCCGTTTGCGTTGAGCTCGTCTTCAGACTCCCCCTTAGACTCAGCTGTCGGGATCGTAGTCTGGCTTTCATCGTTTCACAAGTTCAGGATCAATTCCTGGCTTTGTTCTGCATCTGCTCAGGACTTGAAACCTGGTTAACCTGCATATCCTCTACCTCAATATAAGTTTCATAAATTTATGACAATTGAATTTAGTAAACTTACTGGTAGACATCATTTTCAACAAACATATTAGTTACATCAAGTCCAAATGAATGACCTTGATTAACTCAACCCACAATCTTTTAAAACATTTGTATATGACATTCAAAGTTTTCAACATATTCTCCCAAACCTGTTCATCATGATTAGCCCTCGAATTTTGAAAATCAGCTCTTCAAAATCAGTTGTCGAAAATCTTTTTGACTTTTCAAAAATTTATACGAAAACACTCCGAAAATTTTTTTGGATTTTTGTTTTTGAATGAAAAGCAGTAAACAAATATATACAAATAATATTTTTGCGAGTTTGTGTAAGAGGATCATATCAGTTCATGAGACAAATCACTAGCACCGTTAAGCTTTAATCATTTTAAGTTCTAAACGATTCACCTCGATTGACGATATAGTTGTCCTCTTAAATTTTCACACAATTTTCAATCTATTCAGGATACGATTTAGATGTTTTAAGAACTTAGCTCAATTCATGTGTCCCACCTCTTGAATATACTCCCGTATCCAGAATCTCAATATTCAGTCTTACAGGCAAGAATACTACAATGATGTCTGTACATAAATTAGGGTATGCGAAGACTGAGGGATCTCAGGTCGATACTTCCGTATACGCAGAGAGATATCAGCTTCGACTTTGCAGTGTGTTCCCTTTAGAGAATCTTTTTAGCTACAACAGATGATTATCAATTTTATTGTTTAATCAATATGAGGGCTATAATGCTATGTTTCAAGCATTTTGGATAAAGTATTAGCCAAGGACTAGGTCAGAACCATCGTTCAGCAGAAGTCCCGGAATAATACCCCAGACATAGAGTATAACCACCTAGTATATCAGAATACGAGACCTTTCAAACGAGATTTCAGGGGTTACCTATATATCCAAGTAGTGTTCCCCACGAATTTCACAAGTTTGAAATTTTAGGTTTATATCCCGAATAAATCTACTAAATGTACGAAAACCTATCGTCACATCATCAGTGAGACCGTTTATTACATTTGACATTACATTTCTTTAGCGTGCTGTGATAGTCCACTGATTTACTATCATTTCCTCTTTTTCACAACAAAACTCATTTTTACTTTTTCAATGTTTTTGGAATTTTCAAATTTTCTAATTTTTTTTTTAAAAATTTTTCTCCCCCTAAAATCAAAATATGTTTCAATTTTGATTTTAAAGGAAAATTTGAAAACTGTACAAGTAAAATGACAAACTGATATCGAATCACTTCAATTCTCCATCCACTTGGCGTAAACAATCAGAACTCCCCCTCACAACAAACTATTTTCCCATTCTGATTTCAAAACACTTAAGTTTGTTTTAATCAAAATAGTTTTTCCGGAAAATTAGTTTTGTGTGTTGTTTCATAAACTCGGGGTTATTTCATCACATTGTTTTCCTTTAATCACAAACATCACTTGTAGAAAATCAAGTACAACTTAATGTCCCTGATTTACCACATGTAAGATGAAAAATCACCAGAGTGAAATTTCTCAAGAAATATGCCGATTCATGTTCCACGCTTACCAACCTGGGAACTCCGGCAAGTCAGGATTTTTCATTTGAAAAGATCCACCCAAGCCTGACCAGCCTTGGGTTTGACAGTTTTTACCTCAACTACTGGCTCTTCTGGTTTTGTCGAACCAGAATCATTGCCTGAGTGTGGCTTGTCTGACTTTGACCTGTCAGATTCATCGCCAACACGTTTCTTTTTCTCCTTTTTCTCCGTTGTCCTCAAATTTGTAACTGATGAACTCGGCTTGTTTGACTTTGCAGTCGATTGAAGCGATTCATTAGTACTTTTATTCTTATCAACCGAAGAATCTGAGGACAAAATCCTCTCGAGATACTCTCTCGCCTTCTTCCTTTTCTTTCGCAATCTGTCTTTTTGCCCCTGAGAAAGTTTTACTTTCGTTTCCTGGACTTTCTGTTCTTGAACTTTTGGTTCTTGAACTTTCTGTCCTTTGGGCTTGACATTGACTGGTTTCTTTGCCATTCTTTGAGATTCAGCCCTCGATCTTCCCATTGATCTCCTTGGGCAATCTCTGGCAATGTGACCTCTGATATTGCAATTAAAGCATCTTCTTGTCTCATAATTCCGTCTTTGGCAGTTAACAGCAATGTGTCCTTGATAGCCACAAGAGTAACACATTCTGTTATCATACCTCTTCTCTCTTTCATATCGTATACCATTTTCATACCACACACTTAAATCATAGCATTGAGTTGCCTTGTGGTAGTCATTTCTCTTCTTGTATCCTTGATTTGGCATTTGAGCACTGTGGTCAAACCTGCACCACTTATTGCCAACATTTTGTAAATTTTCATTTTTAAATTTTTCTGATTTTTGAAAATGATTGGATGACTTATCTGATGAGATTTTATTTTCTTTTTTAGGGTTTTTCAAATTTTTATCTTTTTGTTTCTGTTCCACAATCTTCTTTACAGGTTTTTGCTTTGAGCATTCACCTTTCTCAGTAGATTGCAAAACAGTATTTTTAAAATTTTCTTTTAAATCTAAAAATATTTTTCTTTTCTTTTCTTTTTCTTTTACATCATCAGATACATCATCACAATCTTCAATTTTGACTTTGTCAAAATTTGTGACATTGTCACTTATTGGAACAGAATTGATCGGTTTTGGACAAGGAAAATTCAACCTGTCTGATGAAGTCACAAAACCTTTCAACTTCTTTTCAAGTTCTTCAATCTTGATCCTTGAATTCTCAGCTTCATTTTCAAGCTGAGATATTCTCTCAAGATGAGACTTAATTGATTTTTCATTTTCAATTTTAAGATTTTCAAGAACATATTTTTCATTTTCCAAGACTTTTAACTGTTCTTGAAATCTTGTTTCATTTTCTTTCAGATTTTTGTTTTCCAATTTTATCCAGCAATCTTCATCTTCTGAAGATTTTCTTTTGCTTTCAATATCTTTTTCATTTTCTTTCAAAATTTTGTTTTCTGATGTTAAACTGTTCAAATCATTTAACAGTTTATCATTCTCAGATTTCAGTTTTTCACAGTTCAAGCGTAACTCCAGAATCTGTTCATTATCAGCCTTCTTCTCGATCTTCAAATTTTTGTTTTCCAATGTCAAACTTTCTACATCCTTCAGAAGTTTGCCATTGTCTATTTCTGATTTTTCGCATTTCAAACCATCTTCAATCATCTTTTCATATGTACCTGCACAAAAAAGTTTAACAAAATCAAGAGGATTCGAATCTTTATCAATATAACACCCCCTCTTAATATCGTATCTCATATTCTTTTTTGCTGCAAGACACACATTAATTCGTTTTCTTATTTCGTTGATTACATTCAAATCAATATTTTTTGATTCTTCTTTTATTTCATCCAATAATTCTCTTTTTCTTCGATAATCATAACCACTCTGATTTGTAATTTTGTTGAGTAGACTTCTTAAGTCAGTAGATAACCAAGAATCTCGTTTTAGTCCATTCACGAAGTTATCCCATTCCAAAGGTAACGCCTCAACAAATTTTAGATTTCTTTCATCATTTGAGTACCAAACCTTATGTTTTTCTAATTTGATAATTAATTCCCAAAATCTTTCTTTCAACATCTCCATCGATTCATCTTTCATACACAATAAATTTTCGTATCTTTTTATATAAACCTCTTTATCATATCTCGTTTCATTCCAAGCTTCCTTTTTCCAGTTATTCAGATTTTCAAGATTTGCATTTTCCTTCTCATCAAACATTTTGATCTCACTTTCTTTGTTAACTGACATGATTAAAAAAATTTCGTTCAAAATTTACACAATTTCAACTTCTTGGAATTTACCCCTTGTAAAAATCCCTCGAATCACCTGTGAACACACAAACAAATGATTAGTAAACAAAATATCAAAATCTTAAAAACTGGATTGGGCCTTATGCTCTTAATGGACGGTGACCAAAAAACTAGTGATTGGGCCTTATATATCACTAAATCACTAAAGTTGATTGGGTTTCATGGACGGTTGGGCGGTAGATTAAAAGGTCTGATTGGGTCTTTTGGGTTAGTGGGTCGGTCACATGGGCCAACTAAAAGATATGGGCGGTGGACTTTGATAACAACAACTAACCAACCATGACTGTATATACAAAGCCTTTGATTGTGGCGGCCGACAATTATAAATGGTTGTTTAGTATATGGGCGGTTAAAAAAAACAACAATCAATTGTAGTGGGGCGGTGGATTTCAATCAACACCTACACGTGACCTTCAATCACAAAAGTAACCTAGGATTTGGCCGACATTCTGTGATGATTCAGATAATCACGTGAAGGAGACGACACATAAGCGAACTAACATGTACCATTTATGAGCGGTCCACACTTTGTCTCAAAAGCGATCCACACTTGACATAAAAGCGGTTCAGAATTTGTCTTAAGAGCGAGCCATAATCTGTCTAAAAAGCGATCCACAATTTATAATTTTGGAGCGGTTCACAAGTAGGACCTATGAGCGGTTCATATAGGCGGTTCAACCCAAAAATGCCTGTTTGAGCGATCCAACACTTGTTCGTATAAGCGGTTCAAGTCAGATCTGATCGTATGACGCAAAATCGGACCAAAAAATCGCGATATCTCCAAAACGGCTTGGAGTTTCGAGCTGAAATTTGGTAGGATTGTAGATCGGGTCTAAACGCACAACATATCCAAAAATCAGACGAAACGGACCGTATTTACCTGTTCAATTTGACGTTTTTCAGAAAAAAAAACGTAAGAAATGAGTAGAAGATGAAGAAATCGACGAAATCGGATCAAATTCTGCTGCAATCTGTACGAAAACGATGTGTTTGATCAAGCAATCGAGCTCCTAGCTCTGATACCACTTGTTAGGACCGGTTTCGATACCGTTCGATTGCGTAACGTACGTTCGACGTGCGGAATCCGTGAACGTATGTGATCGAACACTCAATAACGTACTAATGTCGTGATTCCATTGATGATGTAACGATTACAAGCTCCGTGAATCACGTTTTGCCACTTTCTCTCTCTAGTTTCTCTCTCTAAGCACCTAAGCTCTCCAAGCTCTAATGTGGCAAAAGTCTTAAATCTAAACCCTAAGACTCCTATTTATAGGCACAAGATTATAAGGGATTTCCCCTTATTTACAATAATGCCACCTTGCCTATTGTTTACAAATTACAATATAAAGCCTATTTTACTTCTATTTCAGCTACGGTTCCGATTGACGAAGGCGATAGACATTCTGCACTAACACGGGTAATTAATTCTTTTACATTTCGAAAGCACATTATGTGTTTTATTATTATTAGGTTTAGAGGAGTGTTTAATAAACAGCTGATTAGGAATTGTTAGAAAAACCAAGATGGGGCTTGGGTTTGGGCAAAATTAACTCTAGATGATAGGTTATCTTATCAAGTTTAATTACTCTAAACTTACCGCTATGGACATACTTGACTGCAGGCAGTTCATGTCGCAGCTCAGTATGGTCAAACATCCTTCTTGAATTTAAGTATGATGCTGATTTTAATGTACCAGATAATGACGGAAGGACCCCTCTTCATTGGTACCTTTTTATTTCTGCATCGACACTTGGAATGTTAAATTTCAACTTATTTTTCTATCTATTCTCAATTAGGTCTGCATATAAAGGATTTGCAGATACAATTAGATTACTTCTTTTTTTAGACGTATTTCAAGGAAAACAAGATAAAGAAGGTACCTTCTTTTCATTATAGCCTTATATGCTTCATTGCTTCTCATACTTGGGGGTGATTTTAATAACCAGATGCTTAAACACACATGCAAACACCCTTTGATACAAGTTAACCATTAGATGAATCATGATTGTCCGTAATGATGAAATACTATATTTTTTAGGTTGCACTTCTCTGCATTGGTATAAAAAAGGTATAAAATAAACATTACATATATATAAAAAAAATAAACATTACATTTTTATACATAAAAATGTATAAAATAAACATTATATATATAAAAATTATATAGATAGCTATTTCTATTTCTTTAATTTTTAACTACCTTATCGCTAAACACGAAATAGCGGGTGCTATTTCATCGCTATCGCGACGTAGCATATAGGTATGTTGTCGCTATTCGCTATCGATAACTATGCCGTGAAGTTTACAGTTGATAACCTTTACATGTGATTATGAATCGGCGGACTGACATGCCTAGAAATCTTTTTGTAGTGTTTTGTAGTTTAAAATGGTAATAAATTACATGTAAGATGTGCCATTATTGACTTATTTACTTAAAAATGGGTCGTTGTTGCATATGAAACTGTAAAAAAAATTCAACAAAGTGAACAGGTCAAAGGGTCAAACAAGTTGAAATCTGTTTCAGTTCTGCTGAAAAAATGACCGTTTTCATCCATTTTACTGTTTTTCGTTGAGTTTAATCTATTTTTCATCAGTGGATCATCTTGTTTATTTGATAAAAACAAATTCTTGATTACTATACTTCCCATCATGTATGCCCTCCACCTGTTTGTTAAAAAGCCCCACTCAGTTGTTTTTTAATTTTTTATTTATTTTATAGAGTTTGGATAGTTTTGAGTTGAATAATGTTGCTGATATGTAGTTGTGATCTGGGTAATTTTTAGTTGTGATTTATGAGAGCTTTAAGTTTTTTGATGTGTTTATATGTTTTGTTTTTCATTTTTGGTTATGAATCTCCAGGGAACAAGGGGTTAATCGGGCTTAGTTTATGGATAATACGAAGTCGTATCAACAGAGACGAGGGAGTTTCGTCCCTCTTATCACCAACACAAATGCTCTGGTCAAGTGAAAATGGTACAAGTAACAGAGATGACAAAGAGAAAGGTGTCAATGTGCAAGTTGTTTTGAGCATATGTCACTCTCCACATGTGGTTGGCCAAATAGAAACTCAATGTGATTTCATTTAGTATTTTTAATCTAGAAATAAGACTCAAAATAGTTTTTAACTTTTTGCAATGAATATGTGAGAGAGAATTTTATATATAGGATTAGACGATACACAATCCAACAATGGAAACTGATTGATTTGGAACGTATTTGCATAATTTGTTTATAGATTGCCAGATCCAAAAGGAAGTCTCTTTGAGGTTCAGTTGACCCGTTTCCTATATTGCCATTCCCATTGTTGACAATCTCTCATAAGCCAATAATAAAAAATTCTTAGTCTTGGTTTCAGTGGTACACTTTATGTTTCAGAATATAAATATAATAATCGAATCCTAAAAGAGTATATTCTAAGGGGCCGTTTGGTTCGCTGAAATTCAATGGAATTGGAATATGAATTTCATCTCTTAAGATGTTTGGTTCACATAATTTGTTGGAATTGGAATCTCAGTTCCAATGTTCATGTGTTTGGTTGACAAGTGAATTGAAATTGGCCATGAATTCCTTCAAAATCCTTTAGCTAACGGAATTTAAAATCCCTCCTATACGTGAAGAAATTAAAGTAAATTCAATGGAGTATTCGACCGTTTCGATCCCGCACCATTTCAACCCAAACGGTTTCAACCCATACCATTTCGACTCGAAACATTTTGACGCGAACCATTTGGAACCGAACTGTTTGGAGTTGAACTGTTTTGACGCAAATCGTTTGAACACCATATTTCAACTTCATATTTTATTTTGTGGTTATATTTATGTGACTATGTTTCGGACATTTAGTTGCCAGTTAAACAATATTGCTTATTTTTTACACTTTATCAATTATCGATAATTGTATTGAGGTGCTTTCATGGTAATATTTTACGAGACAAATAGACTTATCAAGCCTTATTCGTTACACGTTATTCGTTTTTAATATATATATATATATATATATATATAATTATGTTTAATAAAACATTAAATATCCGACCCGTGAGTATTCACGGGTGATAACATGAAGATGGAGTAAATCAATAATTTTACGTCGATGTTTAATTTATTAAATCAATAGATTTATATTGAAAAGTTTTTTTCACTACGAAGTTCATCTCAATGTTAGTAGATATTATATGTTTGTGTTAAGCCACCCGTGAAACTCGCGGGATCTTAGACTATATGAATTTAAATAAGAATTTAGATATTGAAGTTTATGTAAACTTGATGTCAATCAAAAGATGAAAACAGTGACCTTTCGTTGATCTATTAAAGGTTCGTTGGTATGTAACAGGTTTTTGGAGAGAGAAGTGATCTGTTTTAACCCTTAGACTTGAAGCCTAAGTTTGGAAAGGCCTATAAAAAATGATGATCTACATGGGCTTCAATGCCGGTAGATATTATATGTTTGTGTTAAACCACCCGCGAAAGTCGCGGGATCTTAGGCTAGTATTATTTGGATATAAACAATAATTACTAATAAAGTATCAAATCACATATACAAGTAACGAAAATATAAATGTTCTTTTGTTTTACTAATTTATCTAAATAAGTCATTTCATTAATAAGGATTATATACAAGTTTATAATTTACATTTTTTGTCATTCAACCCGGTAATACACGGGGTTGTAAACTAGTTTATATTATATAAAATTTTGGGTTAGCTGTTCTATAAATTTATTTATCAATACAATACACAATATATATTATACATTATATAAAATTTAAAATTCATAACTAAACAAGAACCTTTCCACCCTAGTCTCGAAGTATATGTACAATATCCCATAATATCATTTAAAATCTAGTAATTTTTTATAAAATTCAAGTTACCGAAAATCGCTAGTTCCCTCCCTTACCCCAACTCCCACATTAATTAAATTACTTTAAATATCTACAATATCCCATAATATCTCAATGTTTGATCTCAAAATCTCACGTTCACGCAAAAAGATCCAAAAACCCCTGTATAATAATTCACACCATTCAAACATGCAAGATCATTCTCCAGCCCCTCTGAAGCACCCATGGATCGGTTACAACACACACTTTCAATCTTGTAAGTTTGCTACTTGTATGTGTTGGTCTCTTTATCATCACATACAAGGTATTTGTTTTAAGGCTTATTTTCATCATCCCCTTTGTCAAAGGTTAGAACTCCCAATTCTGATCTTCTTTTATTTCACGAAAATAATTAGGGTTAGTCACCAATGATATCTTATATGCATATATAATGATAAGTATACTTATTTTCCAGAACATGTTAACCTTAGAATCTGTAAAATAACATATGAAACTTCACAAATTCGCACACACACCATAGACGGTTAAAAACAGACTATTTTCGCGTAACATAACGACAAATCCAAAAGTTAAAACCGAAAATCGGACCATAAATGCATTATTTTAGATCCAACCTTATTACACATCATATTTTTACAGTAGGAAACTTTTATATAATTTTTTGCTATGTATCTAGGGCTATAAATGATTTAAATTATTAAAAATAGGAAAACCCAAGGTTAAATTCTCAAAAAAATAAACGTTTGTGTTCTTACAGTGTAATTAACCTAGTGATTTTTGGATTTAAAAGTGGTAGGAACTATTTTTCACAAATTATTGAGATGGTGATTTTTGGATTTAAAAGTGGTAGAAACTATTTTTCACAAATTATTGAGTTTTAGACTAAACCGAAAACCGTTAAAAAAATCAACAATAGAGGAAATTTTATGATAAACACTTTATTTTTCCTGTAGCTTATAACCAAAAATTGAGTTATTATGATTCCTATGAATATGAATTTTTATGTTAGTCTATCATTTAGGATAATGTGTATGTATTTATTTTAAAAGCCGAATGGCTGTGTAAACCGGTGAAAATAAATCTTAGGAATTATTTATTTTTTTTCTTTTATATCTAAAGATTTTTTTTGACCCAAAATAAGTATTATTGAACCATAAAGTTTCTGGGAAATAATAATTTTAGATTTATTAGTCGCCCGAGTATTTTCTTTGCATTTTTTTTACCCTAAACGCATGAATTACACCCTAGAACCGACGAACATATGCATGTTATATGATCTGAGAATAGATTATGTAATGTATATTTTTCTATGAATTTAAGTATTAATATGTTTTTCTTTTACATATTTAAGTTATATTTTTATAAATACAAACACTTATGGGTTATCGTAGGGGTGTTCAAGTTTGGATATTCGAAAATTTCGGATAGCTCATTTCACTATCCGATTCTGTATCCAAAATTTCAGATATTCAGATTTCGGACACCCGGAGTTTCGGATACGGATTGGATAGTGAAACGAATATTTGAAAATCCGAAACAATATTTATTATTCCAGAATATTTTTAAAAATATTTCATAATTTAAATATAGTCAGTTTATATTTAGCATTTTACAGTATTTGATACCATCCCAAATTTCATGAACATAAATTGTTCCAAATGAAAAACAAACTAGCATTTAGGACTCCTGCGTTACAGCGAGACCGTTAGATTAAACAAAAATAGATTTAAAAACGTTGAACTGAAAATTTATACTAAAATGTAAAACAAAAAAGTATTTCCACCCAAAATATGAACATATGCATGTCATATGATCCGAGAATATATTATGTAATGTTGTATATATATATTTTTTAAATTAGTATTAAAATATTTTTCTTTTACATATTTAAGTTTTATTTTCATAAATACAAACATTTATGGGTTTTTTTAGGGGTGTTTAAGTTTGGATATTTGAAAATTTTGGATAGCTTATTTCACTATCCGATTCTGTATCCAAAATTTCAGATATTCGGATTTCGGACAACCGGAGTTTTGGATACGGATTGGATAGTGAAACGGATATTTGAAAATCCAAAACAATAATTAGGGTAAGTTACACTTTTCGTCATTTATGTTTGTAGTGGGTTGCACTTGATAGTCTTTAACTTCAATAATTACAGTCACAATCATTTATTTGAAAAACGCATAATACCTTTCGTCCTTTAGCACTAACCAAGTTAAAATTTTCAGTTATGTCTATCTACTTAAGGGTATTCTAGTCATTTCATACTTTTATTTAAAATGTTCATTAATAATCTTGAACCAGTGGTTTCATTTAATTCAAAAAAAAAAAATGAGCAACAACATGATGAACTTCTAATTCTGAAGATGATGTCACCAGAAAAGTTTCTGCATCAAAGAAAAGAAAAGGAACAAGTGATAAAGAGTATAATCCTGAAGAAGAAGTGAAAATGGGCACCATTCAGCGGGTGTGGTCACCTGCTAATGAATTAAAGCTTCTGCAGGCTCTAATGAAGCAACCTGAGAAAGGCAACACGACCATGTTGTTCGAGACGGTAAGCAAATGTTTGGATTTCGATGTACAAAAAAGAAAGTTGTAGATAAAGTGCCGAAGCTAAGGCAGAAGTACAAGGAGATTAGTGAAGGAATAAAAGCTGTCGGTTCTGATAAACACAGTGTGAGCGTTTACAAATTTTCTCAACAAGTGTGGGGGAAGAAGATAAAGGCAAAAAAAAAATAATAAATAAATAAAGAAGAAGAAAAGCAAGAAGGAGGGAGAGATGGCTTAGAGATTCTAGGGTTAGGGTTAGGGTTGAGGAATTGGGTAAGGCTATCCATTAAACATATCTCCCCTAGTTTCCCAACCCTAACCCTAACACTAGAATCTCTCAGCCATCTCTCCCTCCCCCCTCTTGCTTTTCTTCTTTTTTTCGACTTTAACTTTTTCCCCCACACTTGTTGAGAAAGTTTGCAAAAACTCACATTTTGTTTATCAGAATTGACAACTTTTCTTCCTTCACTAATCTCCTTGTACTTCCGCCTCAGCTTCCGCATTTTATCTGCAACTTGCTTTTTTGTACATCGAAATCCAAACATTTGCTCACCGTCTCGAACAACATGGTAGTGTTGCCTTTCTCAGGTTGCTCCACTAGAGCTTGTAGAAGATTTAATTCATTAACAGGTGACCACACCTGCTGAATGGCGCCCGCTTTCACTTCTTCAGGATTATACTCTTTATCACTTGTTCCTTTTCTTTTCTTTGATGCAGAAGCTTTTCTGTTGACATCATCTTCAGAATTAGAAGATGATTTAATCATGTTGTTACTTATTTTATTTTCTGTGAATGAAATGAAACCATTGGTTTAAGATTAATAATGAACATTTTAAATAAAAACATGATTTAAGTGGATAGACATAATAGAAAGTTTTCACTTTTAGTGCTAAAAGACGAAAGGTGTAATGTGTTTTTCGAATAAAGGATTGTGACTCTAATTATTGAAGTTAAAGACTATCAATTGCAACTCGTTACAAACATAAAAGATGAAAAATGTAATTTACCCTATTTATTTTTTTCAGAGTAAACTGCCAAAATGATCCCTAAGGTTTTTTCACTTTTGTTACTTAAGTCCAAAATTCAAACCTTTTGAATCTGCGTTCCTGTGATTTCAATTTTGTTGTCATTTTCATCCCAAATCAAAACCTGGTTAGATTTTTCAATTAACATCCAGTTTTTTTTTTGTCTTTTTTCTCCCTTTTAATGAAGGGAAAATGGACTTTTAACGTTTTTATTATAACAAATTAAAAAAATATGACCATTTTGCCCTTCATTAAAAGGGAGAAAAAAGACAAAAAAAAAAAATTGGATATTAACTGAAAAATCTAACCAAATTTTGCATTTGGGTGAAAATGGCAACAAAACTGAAACCGAAACTTAAATTCAAAAGGTTTGAGTTTTGAACTGAATTGACAAAATTGACCAAATCTAATGACGATTTTGGCTGTTTACTTTTTTTTTTTTCCCAAATAGACAAGAGTTGTCACTCACATGCGCGGACCTATATAGAAAAGTACGGTTCCCAGAAACCCATTCGGTTTCGAATTATTAGTAGAAAAACTATATAAAAAATAAAAAAGTGAACCCATAAATAAATTATGTAGTGAACCGATAACAAAAAATGTCAAGTAGTCCACTGGTTTGGAACGTGCTTTCCATACTTGTGTTTGATAGTTCGAATCCCAGCCCAAGCATAATATCCATATCTTTTTTTGCAATAAAACCTGATTTAGATCTTAAAACCTGATTTAGGCACTTTAGCAATTTTAGTTTTTGTAAAACCTGAATTTTGGACTAATGCTAATAGAAATTTGATATGAAATTTATGTCTTTATTCTGTTCCGTGACCCACCCCGACCCAAAAATTATAACGAATGTTGTGAAAATTTGACCACCCAAAAAAGTGAACCCACATGAAAGAAAAAAAATCCTGGATCCGCGTCAATCATCTATAGATATTGGTACCAGAAACCGAACAACGACCATCTCTGGCTTCACTTGTCACTTATCCAAATAAAACCGTTAAAAGAATCAACACTTTCAAATTAATATTGGTACCCTATTTATTTCTAATCTTCTATCATCGATAATGGAAGCTCACAAGCTTTTCAAAAGAACGACAACATGATGAACCACTTCTAGCGGTTAAACCCACCACTAAAAAGAATCAACCCATCTGCAATGGCGATGCAAACTTCTCACACCGTAAGTATAATTATATCTTTAGATTTGCGTTCACAGTTTCAGAGTTCAGTTCTAATTTGATAGAATCTTGTTGAAATATTTAATGGGTGTATGGAGTTTTGTGAAAATTGGGTTGCATGCCAACTGTTCGATGAAATGTCCGTTTGAATTTTATTACAAGTATGTGTTGTAAATTGATTTTAATTTCTTTTTATTTATGTGCTTGATGAATTGTTGTTAATAAACTCTCTGGAAAACCCTTTTAATATTTAGTTTATTAATTTCTTGTTGGTTGAGTTTCTTTTAGTTTCCTTTCATTGTAAAAGTTTTTCATTATTGAATCAATAACAGAAAGTGTTGATCTACAGGTTTTACAGTTATTTTAACATCTTTATATTTTCAGTATTGCACGAGAAGTTGCTCATCGTTTAGAAAATCATCTTCTTTTAGCATCATAGATTTGCAAAGATGTTCCGCCATTGAGATCCGGTCTCTTTTCCGTTTTACAAATCGTTGTATTTATCTCAGAAGCGCCTTTTGCACTCAGTCAAAGCGTAGGTCTCGCGGACCCGTGATGGCCGCCAAGAAAGAATCGAATGGTACATACATGATTACAACTTTTATATAGCTTTGTAGTCAGTAAAATATGATTGTGAACATAAATAATCCAGTGTAATTATAATAACTTGATAAGTGTTTTTTAACGGGTCGATGGTGACAAAAGGAACCATAAATGTATGATTCATGTGCATAGAAGTTATGCAATTAACGCAGTACAAAACTGGATATCGGTCAAGGACCGATATTTGAGATATAGGATATCGCGGTGGGATATCAGTATTATTAAAATCATGCAAAATTTATATATATAAACAATTCAATATACTCTCCTACCATTAACAAATTACCCTTTTGCAACTTGCAAAACACTAACAATTGTAGCAAGTTGGAACTGATTAAGACTTAAAACACTAACAACTAAGTTAAAACACTAATAGCAGCAATAAGAAGAAAAACGAATGGTAGCACAAAGAAGAATGGTACTGATATCGGGAAAATCGGTGATATATCGGTCAAATATCCGCGAAATATCGCCGATAATATAGGTACCAATATTTTGACCTATATTTTACATGGGGAGCGATAACCGATATATCATTGATAGCAACTGCATTACACAGAAGTACAAATACTGTGAATATGGGACATATGGTGAATGTGTATCTAAACGTTATTACTTTTATGACAGCTTCTTCAAAATTGTAAAGTTCGTTACGTTCCCGGTTGGGATTGCCATGGTCTGCCGATTGAGTTAAAAGGCAAGTGATAATTTGTGGATAGTTTATCTAGTTGAAAGTTTTCTGGTAGCTTCTTGCTTTAATCATGGGTCATTTTCCGTTAAATTATCTTAGTATTGCAGTCATTAGACCATGATGCCCGAAAGGGGCTAACACCGTTAAAACTGAGAGCAAAAGCAGCTAAATTTGCCAAGGCAACTGTGAAGACACAGATGGCATCATTTAAGGTATATCTAAACACAACTACTCGTTATCCACGAATACATTATTTCCAAGTTCCGGTTACACTTGCACAATATTTTTTTTCTTTTTTGTTTCTTCAGGTAATGATGCTGGTTAATTGTTAGTAAAGTACACGGATGGTCCCTCTGGTTTACCAAAATTTTGGATTTGGTCCCCAACTTTCCAAAAGTACACAGATGGCCCCTCTGTGGTATGCACTTTGTAACCCATTTAGTCCCCAACTTTTTCCAAAAGTACATGGATGGTCCATGTGGTTTGCACTTTGTAACGCATTTAGTCCCTAACTTGGACATGCTAAAACCTTTAGATTTGTTGGCTGGGGACTAAATGTGTTACAAAGTGTAAACCACAGGGACCATCCATGTACTTTTGGAAAACTGGGGAGCAAATCCAAAATATTGGTAAACCACAAGGACCATCCGTGTACTTTACTCTATTAGAAATACATCAAACGTTAAGTATAGATACTGTCTGTCTACAGAGATTTGGAATATGGGCTGACTGGGATCATCCTTATCTGACTCTTGATCCAGAATACGAGGCTGCTCAGGTAATAACCTAAATTAGTTTCACCTGTAGTTTATAATCTATATGTCCATTATTATCATGTTTATTATTATTATTATTATTATTATTATTATTATTATTATTATTATTATTATTATTATTATTATTATTATGTACTTTTGGCTTTCTAGATTGAAGTGTTTGGGCAAATGGTTTTGAAAGGGTACATATATCGAGGTAGAAAGCCAGTGCACTGGAGTCCCTCATCTCGCACCGCTCTTGCAGAGGCTGAGTTAGAGGTAAGTAAATCAACAGCCTCTTGTTTGGTTTGATATCAACTCTTTTTGTATAAATAATTAGGGGTGAGCAGAAAACCAAAAAAACCAAACTGAAACAGAAAAAACCGATTTTAACCGAACCGAAAAAAGGGAACCAAAAAAAGCGAACCAAAATTTATGGTTCGATTACAGTTTTGCATGTTATGAAAACCGAAAAAACCCGAACCAAACAACCTAAAAATTCATTTTTTAATGTTTGTTATATATTGATTTAGGAATAGGAATTATTAATTTTATTCTTGAATGTTAGGTATTTATAATAAAACATTAACGTGATTATTTATCTTTGAAATGTTAAATTTATTTCCTACAAGAAATAACAAAATTTAACATAAAAGTTAAATGATTTTTAAAGTATTATAAAAGAAATCGTCTTAATAAAAACTTTGGAAAAACATAAAAATAGATTAGAAGTTAGGTTTATCTGAACGATCTTAATTACAAAGGTTAAACATAATAACTGAAATGTAAACATATTAGAAGGATTATTAAATCTTGCCTTTATACTTTTTCTTATTTTTGGATCTTACGTAATTTTGTTCCAAAAACCGGAAAAACCAAACCCAACCGTTGCTAAGACCGTAAAAACCGAAACTGGACGGTTTTCAATAACTGAAAACCGAACATTTCGGTTACGGTTTCAGTTTTACCATAAAACCGAACTGAATGGTTCACACCCCTATAAATAACAAGTATGATCTTTAATTTAAACAAAGTTTGTAACTTTTTCATACGAATATAAGGCTTCTTGTCTTTGGAATAATCTCACTCCGCTTGGTCATTTAATGCAGTATCCTGAAGGCCATGTTTCAAAGAGCATGTATGCAATTTTCAGATTATTTAGCACACCAACGAAAAACGGATTACTAGATGAATTTCTTCCCAAATTGTCCCTTGCGGTGTGGACCACCACTCCCTGGACTATTCCTGCAAACGCCGGTATGGATTTATACGTGTAAAAGCTTATAAAGTTATCTGTGTATATCCACATGTTTATCTTTTCTTTTCCGCAGCTGTTGTGGTGAATGCCAAGCTCCAATACGCGATTGTCGAAGTGCAGCCCGTTTCACCCAATGTTGCTTCATCTTCTGAAGAGTGAAGACAAAAGTAGGAGATTCGGTAGCGTTTTAAAAGAACAAGAGACACAATTCTTCATTGTTGCAGTGGATCTTGTGCCCCGACGCTTGAAGCCAAATGGAATGTGAAGCTTGTTGTTAAAAAACAGTTTTAGGTTCAGATCTCGAAAATTGCAGGTACTTAATGTTTGAATTAACTGAGTTACTTTGTTCTTTTGTATATAACTAGTATTGTGACTTGCCGCGTGTTGTTGCGGCGTCGAAATTTAGAGTAAATTGAACTTATGCCATCAAATATTTGACCCAACTCGTTTTCGAACAAAAATTACGGCAAAACATAGACCAACTAAAAACGCACATGAAAATAAGTAGAAAATTTGACCTCACTCATTACCTAGAAAATTTAGGTCGAAAGGCAAACCAACTTGGATTTATAACAAAACGTACTTAAAAATAGGCACGTAAGAAAATAGTGTTTTTTTTACGTTAAAGAATGGTATCACGCGTTGTTGCGGAGTCGAAACGTAAAGTATCTGAAATTTATACCGCTTAGTAAAAACGTACTATATTTACCCAGACACGTTTCCGGACAAAACGTAGACCAACCAAAAACGTACATAAAAATAAGAAAAAAAATGTATTATATCTGACCCACGTACATAAAAAATAAGCAGGTAAAACTCGAGGGGGGTCAAAATGACATTTTACAAAAAAATCAGAAAGTTGCGGGGGTGCAAGTGGAAATGCTAAAAGTTGAAGGGTTGAATACACAAAAATAAAAGAAAAAAAAAACCATGGGTTGGATGGCATTGCTGTAAATTTGGCAAAGAAAAACAATAAAAAACAGAGGATGTGTCTTAAATGCTATTTCTAAGACACCCTCTTTTGTTATATTTATAGATACACACACCCAATAAACGGTCAAGAGTGTCCTGTTGTGATCGGTGGAGCGAATCAGGAACCGGGCTTGTTCACACAGCCCCAGGCCACGGGCAAGATGATTATTTAACGGGCTTAAAGTATGATCTGCCTATAATATCCCCAGTAGACGATGAAGGAAAGTTCACTGAAGAAGCTGGGATCTTTAATGGGCTCGATGTGTGGGTGACGGCAATGCAGCAGTAATTGATCACTTGGATGAACGTTTATCAATTGTCATGGTAGAACCTTATAGTAAGTCATATCATTCAAATTTAAAAGTTCTCTTCGAAATGGTTGTTAGAAGTTCTAGTTTAAACGTTATTGTTGTTTAAACTGTAGAGCACAAATATCCTTACGATTGGCGAACGAAAAAACCTACGATTTTTAGGGCAACAGCACAATGGTTTGCGTCAGTTGAAGGGTTCAGAGAGGCTGCTACGGATGCGATTAATCAAGTTACATGGACTCCGTCTCAGGTAAGAGTATAGAACTGGTACATTATATTTTTTTAGAGTAAAATGCCATTTTCGTCCCTGAGGTTTGGTCAGTTTTGCAACTTTCGTCCAAATGTTTGTTTATCTGCATCTGTATCCAAAAGGTTTGAAATCTTGCCATTTTCATCCGGATCGTTAACTCTATTCATTTTTCTCTGTTAAGTCGGGGGCATTTTAGTTTTTTTTTTAACTTAAAAGGGCAATTCGGTCTAAGGGATTCGGTCAGGGGTATTTTAAATGCTTGTACATATAGTGAAAAACACCGAATTGCCCTTCAACTTAACAAAAGAGACGAAAATACCCCTGACTTAACAGAAAAAATGGACGGAGTTAACGAGCCGGATGAAAATGGCAAGATTTCAAACCTTTTGCATCCAGATGTGGAAAAAACAAACCTTTGGACGAAAGTCACAAAACTGACCAAACCTCAGGGACAAAAATGGCACTTTACTCTTGTTTTTATTTTGGAGAATCTTTGTTTTAGGATTTAATAATTGATTGAAGTTCACATGATTTGGTAATTATTAGAAGAGTGGAACAAGTAGCACATAATAATAAATCAAAACACGACAGGAACATAGAGAACTAAATTAATTTATTGAAATTGTAATAAATCATAATGTTATTATTTTGTCATTTAGGCGGAAAACCGAATTTCTACAATGACTTCGAGCCGTTCCGATTGGTGTATATCTCGTCAGAGGACATGGGGTGTCCCAATTCTCGTCTTTTATCATGCAGAGGCAAAGGAACCTCTGCTAAACGAAGAAACCTTTGATCATATCAAGTGTAAAAACCAATCTACTACATATTTAAAAGTGAACTTATATTAATGATATATAGTTATTTACCTTTTGATTATTATATTTGGCAGCAATCATTTCCCAAAAGGGCAGTGATGCATGGTGGTACATGTCAATTGCTTCCTGAAAATTATCGCGATAAAGCTTCAAACTACGTGAAAGGAACTGATACGATGGATGTTTGGTTCGATTCAGGTATATTAATTACTGGTTAAACATTAGCAATTCTAGTACCGTTTACAATTTTACATGCAATTGAACGTTAAAATGGCTTATAATTGCAGGTTCTTCATGGGCTGCTGTTTTGGAGAACAGAAATGGTCTCCGTTTTCCTGCAGATTTGTATGTTGAAGGTACCGATCAGCATCGTGGTTGGTTTTCCTGCAGGTTTGTTTTTCTGCATCTGGATCCAAAACGTTTAAAATCTTGCCATTTTCATCCAGCTCGTTAACTCCATTTCTCTCCGTTAAGTTAGGGGTATTTTCGTCCTTTTTGTTAAATTAAAGGGCAATTTGGTCTTTTGAATACTTGTACATTATGCTAAATGCTTCTACAAAAAGTGAAAAAAACCGAATTGCCCTTTAAGTTAACAAAAAAAGGGAAACACCCTTGGCTTGATAAAGTTAACGAGCCGGATGAAATTGGCAAGATTTCAAACCTTTTGGATCCAAATGTGAAAAAATAAATCTTTGGATGAAAGTCGCATAACTTGCCAAACCTCAGGGACGAAAATGACATTTTACTCTTATTAGACAACTATTAGATAGATATATATATTTGTTATTAGAGGGACTAATGTGTAATTATGTTTCCTCTTTATATTCACAGTAATCCTTGTTTATGAAACACAGTTTCCCTGATTTACTACTCTTATTGTTTGTTATTTTGATAATATCGCAGGAAAAGCTCCATATTCTGGAGTTATAACCCATGGATTTGTGCTGGACGAAAAGGGTTTAAAAATGAGTAAATCGTCGGATAACGTTGTCGTTCCACATACTATAATTGAAGGCGGGAAGAACCAAGAGGTTAGTGGTTGTTTGCCGTAATTAATGATTATAAATTTATAACAAGATATTGGTATATTTTTATTTTTTCAATTTTCTCTCCAGGAAGCTCTGTTGTTAAAGGCGATAGTCCAGTGCGCCTAGGCGAGCAAGGCGACCATGTTCCGCTTTTGTCTCCTAGATAAAAAAAAGCAACGTTTTTTTTTTAAACCCTATTTTTAAAAACAAACTAGATTTTAAATATTTTAGAATCATATCTAATCAAATCTGTATATATTTTTATAAAGATATTTTGAATTTCAAAAACTTAAGAGATATATTATCTTTATATAATATTCATTCTGTATATAACAGATAACTCGTATACACAGCCACAACATTCACAGTTCTGTTTTTTTCTGCTGGCAAAAAAATACTACAGGTATGTGATCATTCAGTTCTTTATTCTTTCATCATTCAGTTAAATATTCATGATCCATGGGAACTATGCTACAGGCTATGGCTTCTCAAGATGTTGGACCATTGGAGAGCAGGAAAACGGACCCTGGATGGAAGTACAATCATCTGAGAAATCCTGATGATAAAAATGCGGTTTCATGCAACTACTACAAGAAGATTACCAGAAGGTGGGACTTTTCGTGCTAAACTACACCAAATTGGAGGAAACAGAAACGTCAAGTCATGTACGAGGTGTCCACAGGAGGTTAAAGACGGGTTGAAGGCGTATGTTTTGAGCCAAAAGGCCAATAAAACAAATGACGCCCTGGGTGATTTGGCTGATGAACAGGAGGATGATGAAGTAATAGAGATACATGCTCATCAAAACAAGAGGCAGAAGACTAATGTGAAGGGGCCATTAGATGTGATGTTTTCAAAAGGTATGATAAATTATTTTTTATTTCAGTTAATTACATGTATGTTAAATTCTGTCTCAGTTAATCAAATCATTGGCGTGTTAAATTCTGTCTCAGTTAATCAAATCAGTGGTGTGTTAAATTCTGTCTCAGATTGTTACCTCAGTCGTTTGTTAGGTGCTGTTTGTTTTTGCAGACAAAAATTGTCTGCAATCTGATTTCATCTGTTTTCATGTCTGCAACTGTAGATGTGGTCTGAAGCTCTTCAAGCTGAAAATATAAGACTGTTTGTTTTTATAAATTGATACCGTCTGTACAAACTACATGAACTTTGTTTTATTTTCCAAATCAAAACATCCTAAACCAATTAACATTATTACACTAACCTAATCTGATCTTAATCACTAACAATTTCACACATAACCACTAATGTAAACATAATAGCAGCCAAACATAATCTACCAGCATATGCATCCAACAAAACATCACCAATTAGGGTTCCAAACATCAAAATCACCAACAACAGATCAACAAACTAACAAGATGAAGAGCAAACTTACAGCCCAAATGTCAGCAGTAACGAGGATAATGAAGGATAGAAAGAAAAACCAGGTGTAACTGACGGTGAAGAAGACGTAACGATGTATATCAGGTCCGGCGAAGTATTGTAACGTGAGCGGCACCATCCCCATGGTTAAAGGTAACGAGATCAGGTAGAATACCCACATGATTGATGATTGTATGTGTTAATGGTGGATTAGGGTTTGTGACAGAGATATGGAGGAGAAGATGAAGATCGACTGGGTGAAGAGCCCTCTCTCACGTAGGTGGCTTAATCGATTGGGGGAAGATGAAGATGAAGATCGATTGTATGTGTTAAAGTTGGAAAAAAATGATGATGAACAGAGGGTTTTTTGAGTTCTGAATGTATACGAGGGAGAAGGTTTTTTGTGAAGATGTTTGAAGTAAGGGTTTCATAGCTTTTTTTTTTAAGCTGAAAAAAGTTATTTTCAGATCTGTTTAAAAGAAAAAAACAAACAGTCTTCAAGGGTAATGTCTGCGCGCCTGCAGACATAAGCTCCCTTGAAGATGTTTGAAGAAAAAACAAACACCCCCTTAATGTCTCAGTTAGTTAACTCAGTCGTGTGTTAAGTTCTGTCTTAGTTAATTAAATCAGTGGTGTGTTAAATTCTGTCTCAGATTGTATGTTCATTAAATGAATTTCAGTTGTGATTTTATGGCTGTTTTGTTGTCTGTAATGTTTTTAAAAACAGGTAAAGGAAAACAAGTTCAAACAAGCATCAAGGATGCTTGTAATAAAGAGATCCGAGCCAAAACCATACAGTCCATTGCAGCGTTTTTCTACCAGGCTGGGATTGCATTTAATGTGGCTAATATGGACTGCTTTAAAGAGATGCCTGTGGCTGTTGGGAACTCTGGGCCGCATTTAAAGACTCCATCATACCATGAGCTTCGCGTTCCGTTGCTAAAAAATGAGGTACAACTTGTGGAGGAGTGGGTCGAAACTCATAGAACTGAGTTGATAAAGTACGGTTGTTCGGTAATGTCGGATGGATGGCCAGATAGGAAGCAAAGAACGTTGATTAACTTTCTTGTCAACGGTTCTAAAGAAACGGTGTTTATGGAGTCTGTTGATTCTTCGTCGTATATGAAGACTGGTGAAAAGGTTTTTGAGCTCCTAGATGAGTTTTGGAAAGGATTGGGGCAGGTTATTACCGACAATGGGAGCAACTTTAAGCTAGCAGGTTAATTTATTTTTTAATGTTTTCTATATATGATTACTCATCAAATTGCACCAACCTGTTTATAACAAATTATTTTACATGTTTTTTTTGTAGGTAAAATGTTAATGGAAAAGCGGAAAATTCTATTTTGGAGACCATGTGCACCGCACTGCTTGGATCTAATGCTAGAAGATATCGGTAAGATTACGGATGTGAAAGAAAATGGTCTCCAAAATAGAATTTTCCGCTTTTCCATTAACATTTAACCTACAAAAAACATGTAAAATAATTTGCTATAAACAGGTGGTGCAATTTGATGAGTAATCATATATACAAAACATCAAAAAATAAATTAACCTGCTAGCTTAAAGTTCCTCCCATTGTTAGTAATAACCAACAACATTTTGTTCTCCAATCCTTTCCACAAACCCATCTAGGAGCTCAAAAACCTTTTCACCAGTCTTCATATAAGACGAAGCATCAACAGACTCCATAAACACCGTTCCTTTAGAACCGTTGACAAGAAAGTTAATCAAGGTTCTTTGCTTCCTATCTGTCCATCCATCCGGCATTACCGAACAAGCGTACTTTATCCACACAGTTCTATGAGTTTCGACCCACTTCTCCACATGTTGTACCTCATTTTTTAGCAACGGAATGCGAAGCTCATGGTATGATGGAGGCTTTAAATGCGGCCCATAGTTCCCAACAGCCACAGGAATCTCTTTAAAGGAGTCCATATTAGCCACATTAAAAGCAACCCCAGCCTGGTAGAAAAACGCTGCAATGGACTGTATGGTTTTGGCTCGGATCTCTTTATTACAAGCATCCTTGATGCTTGTTTGAACTTGTTTTCCTTTACCTGTTTTTAAAAACATTACAGACAACAAAACAGCCATAAAAACACAACTGAAATTCATTTAATGAAGATACAATCCGAGTCTGAGATAGAATTTAACACACCACTGATTTAATTAACTAAGACAGAACTTAATACACGACTGAGTTAACTAACTGAGACATTAACACATGACTGAGGTAACAATCTGAGACAGAATTTAACACACAACTTATTTGATTAACTGAGACAGAATTTAACACACCAATGATTTGATTAACTGAGACAGAATTTAACATACATGTAATTAACTATACCTTTTGAAAACATCACATCTAATGGCCCTTTCACATTAGTCTTCTGCCTCTTGTTTTGATGAGCATGTATCTCTATTACTTCATCATCCTCCTGTTCATCAGCCAAATCACCCAGGGCGTCATTTGTTTTATTGGCCTTTTGGCTCAAAACATATGTCATCAACTCGTCTTTAACCTCCTGTGGAACCAAGGGCTGTTCATAAAGCTCGCGACTCGTAGCTCGGCTCGTAGCTCGCTCGAAAGAAGCTCGAGAAAAACTAGCTAAAAAAACTCAATTTGAGATGACGTGAACCAAGCTGGCTCATTTTGTAACCAAGCCCAGCTCGAGCTAAGCTCGGCTCGGCCCATGGCTCGGCTCGTTCTTAGGCTCGTTTAACTCTGACGTAAAGCTCAAGCCAAGTTTAGCCTCCTGAATTAATTTCGATCTTGAGCTCGGCCCCACCCTGGCTCGACTCGTTTAGCATGAAAAATTCCACCTTTCGTACATGACTTGACGTTTCTGTTTCCTCCAATTTGGTGTAGTTTAGCACGAAAAATTCCACCTTTTGTAATCTTGTTGCATGAAACTGCATTTGTATCATCAGGATTTCTCAGATGATTATACTTCCATCCAGGGTTCGTTTTCCTGCTCTCTGATGGTCCAACATCTTGAGAATCCATAGCCTGTAGCATAGTTCCCATGGATCATGAATATGTCACTGAATGATGAAAGAATAAAGAACTGAGTGATCATATACCTGTAGTATTTTTTTTGCCGGCAGAAAAAAACAGAACTGTGAATGTTGTGGCTGTGTATACGAGTTATCTGTTATATACAGAATGAATATTATGTAAAGATAATATATCTCTTAAGTTTTTTAAATTGAAAATATCTTTTAAAAATATATACAGATTTGATTAGATATTATTCTAAAATATTTAAATTTAGCTGTAATTAAAATCTAGTTTGTTATTAAAGATATTTTTTTTAAAGAACGTTGCTTTTTTTTTATCTAGGAGACAAAAGCGGAACATACGCATCATTACACAACCATGTTGTGTATTTGGGGTTGGGTTGAGTAACGGGTTCTGTGCCTTCTTTGTCTTTACCGGATGCAGAGGAGGTTGTGATGATTGGTGGCGGGCAGGGAATACTGCCATTAACATTGCCGAATAGGCTGTGGGTGGTTAAAAAGGGTTGTATCATAAGTTTCCAATGGCCATAATTTGTGGGGGATAAGGTAAAGCCAAACTTATGGGAATTGTGTTATGTTTTTTCTACAGTGGTGAAGGCAATGAGTTGCTGATCAGCCATAGAAAGGGAAGAAAAAAATAGTGACAGTGAACAGTACCGTGAATAGTGACGACGAACAGTACCGTGAATAGTGACGATGAACAGTAGCGTGAATAACAGTAGCGTAATTGTGATTGCTGGAAGGTGGCGGCTGATTAGGGTTAAGCTCTGATACCAAGATAAACTTGGTATAATTGTATATCGATTGTGTTATGATTGTGATTACAATGAGATTACATATAGGATATATATATAGACTAGGATTACAAAGATTTGGGTCGGCTATAATCAACTTAGGGTCGGGCCTATACTAAGACATATATCAACTAATACTAAAGCAAAACCCTAAATCCTAAAACCTAAACCTAATCCTAAATATGTATATTATAGGGTTCGATGAGACGGTTCCAATGCCGCTGGAATGAGTCCAGTCGGAGTTCGTTTGAGTCGGTTCCCCACTTTTTTAGTGTTCCCCATTGAACCCAACCCTAGATAGTTATATGGTTCTAATTTGTATAAATTTGGTAGTTGAGAACCGAGGTGAATAAAGCTTTGGAGACTGCCCGTACCAGGAAACTCATTGGTTCGAGTCTAGAGGCAAAGGTGTACCTTCATAGCTCCGATAATAAGCTCGCTGAGAGATTAAGGAATATGTGTGAAGCTAAAATCGATGCGGACTCCCTGCATCGTATATTCATAACGTCTCAGGTATTTCTGTTTATTATGTGGAAACCTTTATCTTATGTTTTGACATTTTAGGTGTTACGTTTTATTGATATTTGTTGTTTAGAAAGCTGATTGATGAATCAAACTGCAGGTTGAGATTCTTTCTACATTGGAGGACGCACCAACAAAAAATATACCATATTCCGGAGAATATTTAATTCAAGGAGAAAATAAAATATGAATCGGGGTGTCACGTGCAGAGAGTTTGATATGTGAATGATGCTGGAAATTTTCACCTCATGTTGGCTCGTTTGTTGATCACCCGACGCTTTGCAAACGTTGCTATGATGTTATTGCTGGTCATCCACTTCCTGCTCTTGCAGCTGTTAGTTGACCTTTAGGTAGTCAATCTCTACAAATATAAACTATATACACTTGTATATTGTTTTACCATGTTTCTAATTATATTAACTTTGTTTCTGATCAATAGACGCGAAGTGGGAAGTAAAATCGTGCAGAGTTTCAGAATCGTGCATGCTTCTGGATACATTTTCAGTTTGACCATGTAGTTGGATATGTTACAGCTCATTCATAGTAAAGAATTAAATTTGATCATTTTGAAGTTAAAGGGAACTCTTAGCTTAGAATCTACAAACATAAAGGTTACAGACATTTGCATATTATAGTTTATAGATTAAATAGTGTTTTATTTATCTGCTATATAAGTCGTATAATGTATCTATTTAAGTAGTAATATAGTTCTTAATGATACAATAAGCACGGAGCAGGCTTAACCTTGTCGAGGACTTAAAATGGATTCTAATTCGGGATCCTTTTCGTAATATATATAGGGTGGGATAAGTGTAAAAAAGGTGGTTTGTTGAGAAGTGTAAGATGTGTTTTAAGCCCTTAGATATTGAATTTAATGGTTGAGATCAATAGGGGCCTAAATGTAAATTGTGTTTTATTATTTTGGACTTATTTGACATTTGTATGGGTAATAAAGTCTATTTTATCTATTTGAAATTAGGAAACCGTATATTCATATGCACTCTCGCTATCAAACCCCTTACAAATTCGCGATTTCACTCCTCAAAATCGGAATTCATGGAAGAAGATCATTATCGAAAAACATCGTTGTGTTATAAACGTAATCAACATCTCTTCTTCGTTTATCTTTCTCTAAAAATCTAGGGTTCCATATTTACAATCAGTGTTTTTTTAGGGAAAAGAATCAAATCAAAATCTTGAGTGCAGTGTTCAATGGGATCTACGGAAGCTTCAAACACACCATTGGCTGTAAAACGTGCAAGAAATTAACCACGGCGATGAAACCAGGTTTTGATTTTACTTGATGACTACTAGGGTTTTGATTAAATGAGGAACTGTAATGAATGTTATTGCTTGTAGTATTATAAACGGCAAATAAAACCAGGTTTAACTGATTTGTGGTTTGGTGTTATGTTCGAAAGTGTTACGTAGTGTTATATACTGATTATAAAGTGTTATATAGTGCTAAAGTTAGGTAGCTGGTTATATAGTGTTATATACTGATTAATAGTGTAATGTTGTGTTATTTACTGATCATAAAGTGTTATACAGTGTTATATAGTGTTATATGCTAATAAATAGTGGGCAAAATTGCACTTTTCGTCCTTTATGTTTTAGGGTTTCTACAGGCGTTGTCCTTTAAGTTTAAAAATTACACTCTATGTCAACCTATAACAGGCGGTGTCCTTTCTTGTCAACCTAGTTAACTTTTGATGTTAAAACCCCTCACATGCACGTCACGTGAGGGTATATTCGTCTTTTTCCCCAAATAACAAGCAATATAACTGCATCTTCTCCGCTGATTCACAAAATTAGGGTTCCAAATCATTCCAAAAAACCCAATCGGACCGTTCATGAAAGCTGTGCAACGAAATTGAACTTACAATGGTGCTTTGTTGGTGTGGAAAGAAGCTGCATTACGTACATCTTGGACTATTAGAAACCCAGGAAGGCGTTTCATATCTTGCCCTAATCTGGTTGGTATAACATCCTCACTCTAGCCCTAGTTAAAAAAAAACTGATTTTTATGAAAATGCAGGAATCAAACTGTGGTTTTTTTTATTGGATTGACCCTGAGATGTGTCAGCATTCTAGGGAAATCATTCCTGGACTCTTACGTGGAAGAAATGTACTTGAAGTACAACTTCGTGGTCAGGTTGAAGAAGCCAGGAGGTTGAAGAAGTATTTGAAGATTAGCTGGGGTTTTTTTTGTGCTTGTTGTACTATTTTTTAAGCGTTAATGTATGTAGGTTTTCTTTTGTGGTAGTTGTTTTGTAATGCTCTAGTTGAAGTGTTAATGTAATGGTATTTGTTGAAATGAATGCAAATGTAATATGGTATTAATATAATGTAATGGTATTTGTTGAAATGAATGTAATCTGTTATTAATAGAATGTAATGGTATTTGTTGAAATGAATGCAAATGTAATGGTTACCCAACCACCAAACCTGTGTCCATTTGAAATGAAGTGCAATTGTAAACTGGTATTAAATGGTTACACAACCATTGAATGTTTAGCCAACCAACATACATGTACATCATTTATGACAACTACTAACCATATTATACATCAACCATATTTGTCATTAACATCAAACATCAAGCATAAGTCTTAGTCATCAAAATAGAACATCAGTCATACTAAACATAAGTCTTAGATCACAAAAGAGAACATAAGTCATAGTTAACATAAGATAACAAAAGTTGAACCCCACGGACATAAGTTAAGCCTTCTTGCTTTTCTTTGCAGCCTTGCCTTTACCACCATCAATATGCTGCTTCTGTTTGCCTTTCGCATCACCACCAACTGCAGTCTTGACCTTGGCACCACCCTCACTTGGTTTTTTTGAACATGACCTCTTGTTGGCCTTTCCCCTTGCAATTTCCACAAGTCTGAACTGCGTATTTCTTTGATAGCTTCCACCCTTTGTCATATCCTCCATTTCAACAGCTGACTTCCTCCTAGCTTTTTTAGGCCTACCTGCTCCAACATTTGAAGAGAAAGGAATGTTGAAGTGCAAGCATACAAATCCCTGCAGTTAACACACTTGTGAACTGTATTCAAAGTCTTGACAATCCAAGAATCCTGATCTCAATCTTTTGAGACTAAAAGGACCCATGGACATAGATATTGGTGGGGATTTGTCTTTTTCCCCCTACCACCAACATTTACTTTTTCATTTTGGCTCTTTTCCACAACTGGTCCCTCATCTTTCAAAATCTGTGTACCATCTTCCTTAACCTCAAACTTTGGCATTTGTCCTTGACAAATTGCCCTAACTCTTTTCTTATCATCTTTAACAATCTTAATAAGTCTCCTGGTTTCAACAGCATGTTTTTTAATTCTTTCCTTTGCTTCTTGTTTGGTGCCAAATATCTGACCTAGAAAGAAAGTGTTGTTGTTCACATAATTTCCTTAAAAACCTTAAACTATGTCTCCTGATACTATTACCCTCATCATCTGATTCTGAACCACTGTCAAATGTCTCATTGTCCAACACCTCCTCTTCAAATTCATACTTATCAACTACTTTGAAGTCTTTAACACTCAAATCAATATTCATCTTATAATCCTGCATATCCACCTCTGGATCATCCATGTTATTATCCTTATCAACAAGATAGTCACTGTCACTCTCACTGGCACTCTCATCAACATTATCACCCTCCTTTTCATCATCTCCCTCATCTACATTATCACCCTCATCTACATCATCACCCTCATCTACATTATCACCCTCATTTTCATTTAAACCCTCATCTACATTAGTATTATCTACATCATCACCCTCATCAACATTATCACCCTCATCTTCATTTAAACCCTCATCCACATTAGTATCATCTTTATCATCACCCTCATCTACATTAGTATCATCTTTATCATTTGGATTACCACCCTGATCACCCTCATCTTCATTTAAACCCTCATCTACATTAGCACCCTCATCTACATTACCATCAGCATTATCATCTACATTACTATCAACATTATCATCTACATTAGTATCGGCCTTATAATCTACATCTGCATCCTTTTCATAATCTGTTATGGCTAAAACTTCCTGTTGTACACCACTTGATTGGCCCACTTCATGCCATCCCAACCGTAGAACCCTTAACCCATTGGTATCAAGTCCCAATCGAATAATCAAACACAAGAACAAGAACCAATGGAATAACTCTCCAAGAACTTTTATTATAACCAAGAAAATATAACTCAAAAAACTTGATTACAATAACTCATAAAACCATAACTCGGTTTATCTTCTCTTGACCCTTTTCTCTCTTAATAATGTCTAACCCTAACATGGTTTATATAGCCTTACCCTAACTTGGTGACCAAGACATTACCAAATAACCTTAACTTGGTGACCAAGACATTACCAATTATAATGTAATTAGGAAACTTAACCAATTATGACCAACTTGTCAACATTGATCCCTCAAGTTCACCGACTTGTGACTTGAACTCTTTTATCACCCTTTTCACATCGCCGACTTGTGATGAGTCGGGAATTACCGCCAACAATCACCCCCTTAATTTCCGACTCGAAATAGGTAGGCTCCAACATGTCTTCTTTGTCTTGATTCTCATAGAATACATCTTGATCTCTAGCTGTGCTTTTCGGCTCCTTCCTAGCTCGAACATTCTTGCGACCTTGTACTCGACTAGTCCTTCCACGACTTGTCCTTTGGCCATAAGAACTCGCACCACCATTGACTCGGCTGCGATCTTGAGCAAACACTAGCTTTCTTGGATCATAACATGTTCCCTTAGAATTTAGACTCATATTTGACACGCGACTAAAACATTGCGTATCGACTTCCTGAAGAAACTCGATCGGCCCTTTGATCTTCTTACCAATCCTCTTATTGGTCTAGATCCTCCTGATTGGTTCTTCCTTGCCAACTCAAACCTCTGTTCAATCCTTGGTCAAACCTAAACCCGGTCAACCCAAAAAAAATATTACTTGATTAAACCAACTTGTTCAACCCAAAGACTTTGACCTTACACATTCAATTCTGATTATAAATCAACCTGCTTGTCGATTTAAAACAAACGTAGCAACAACCAAACTTGTTGAACAAGAAACTTGTTTGAATTAGATATACTCTAACCGACTTGTTAGAAAGTGCCAAATTTACCCTCTCGCTCTAGTCCGTCATTGATTTTTGAACAACTTTTCAGAAACGAACGCGTTTTGCTCACAGAAACCCAGTCACGAATACCTCTCGAAAACCGAATAAAAAAGATCTTGAATTGAACCCGCTTGTCCAACCCAAACAACAACGTTTAATGAATAAACCCAAACTTAGTTTAAACCAAAAATTAAATAAACCAACTTGTTTATTTTTCTAAACGTTGTTTCAAAAAAATAATAATTGTTTGATATTTTGTTATCTCGTATGCACATGTGCAAAACCAATTCCCTTTTAATGCTTTAGGATTTTGACTTTTGTGACACCAATTTTGTAATTTTAAACAGCTACAGGAATCAACGAAACTATTTTAGGCTTCTTGAATTTACGGTTCAACACCAAAAGAAATCAAACCAACTTGTTTTTTTGTTTAGTTGCAGCGATGAAACAAAAATTTCCGTGCCTTTTATTAAATCGCCGCTTTAGAAAGAAACTAAATCCCTTTACGCCGCCGATTCCGTAACCTGGTTCTGATCACAGGTATAAACCCAGCTGCTGGCCGCTGATATTCTGATTTGAATCTTCAATTGCAGGCTAGAGCTAGCATGCAGATTTCCGTTTGCCTCTCGCAAAACTCGTCACGAATAACTCTCGCAACACAACCGAAATCCCCGTTGACCAGCCCGGATCGGAAACCAACTTGTGTCCGAGTTGCCGTTGGCGACTACACGAACAACCTACTCATCCGCCGTCGTAACAGTACGCACGTCACTGCTTCGACGAACCAGTACCGCCGGCCTCGACCTTCTTGATCGCCGGCCCGTTAGACTTCTTAGCCGCCGATTAAGAACCCGAGTACCCGTTTGATATCGACGATTGAACTTGGCTCTGATACCAATTCAAGTCCCAATCGAATAATCAAACACAAGAACAAGAACCAATGGAATAACTCTCCAAGAACTTTTATTATAACCAAGAAAATATAACTCAAAAAACTTGATTACAATAACTCATAAAACCATAACTCGGTTTATCTTCTCTTGACCCTTTTCTCTCTTAATAATGTCTAACCCTAACATGGTTTATATAGCCTTACCCTAACTTGGTGACCAAGACATTACCAAATAACCTTAACTTGGTGACCAAGACATTACCAAATATAATTATAATGTAATTAGGAAACTTAACCAATTATGACCAACTTGTCAACATTGATCCCTCAAGTTCACCGACTTGTGACTTGAACTCTTTTATCACCCTTTTCACATCGCCGACTTGTGATGAGTCGGGAATTACCGCCAACATGGTAACCAATTGTTCTTCATTGATTTCTTCAATAACCACCCCTGATCTATTGTAGTTAACATTTGTATTACCATGTTCAGTATAAAAATGTACAACCCTATGTTCAAGGACATATTTTTAAAGTTCTATCACATCAGCATCACAAGCAAGGCTACGAAGACCACTATCTAAACTCTCTCCTGGTATTAAAAAATGATAGTACATAGTGCAACCTTCTTCATAACCTAACATTATCATCGCAATATCCAACTCGTGTACTGAGAACCTGTCACTGTCTAGAAGATCGATGAAGTCATGCTTACCATTAACATACTGTCTACCAGGAAGTTCTGTGAAAATCCCACCATGATGCAACCGAGCAGTAAAAAGGATATCATACACCTCTGCATTTCAAAAAAGACATTAAAAATAAGCATTAGGGCTTGATCATTACAATTCTAAAATATCAGCTACTCACCATAAATTTCATCAACATCCCGCTGGTCTAATGTCTCTCGAATGTAGAATCCTTCACTCATCGCGTGTGAATTAGGGCTTAATCGCTTGAATTCGTCGTTGGATTTCAAAGGGGAATGAGCATTTGGTGTTAATGGGAAATGAGCAGTTAGGGGTTAATTATTCTTCTTGATTAAAGATGAATAGTTAATAAATTAAGGTCCAGAGATATTTAATGGGGAAAAAGACGAATATACCCTCACGTGACGTGCACGTGAGGGGTTTTAACATCAAAAGTTAACTGGGTTGACAAGAAAGGACACCGCCTATTATAGGTTGCAAACATAAAGGACATAGAGCGTAATTTTTAAACTTAAAGGACAGCGCCTGTAGAAACCCTAAAACATAAAGGACGAAAAGTGCAATTTTGCCTAAATAGTGTAATGTAGTGTTATACACCAATTAAATATTGTTAAAGAAGCTGGTTAAACTAGGTGAGTATTTGATAATAGTATTTATGCAGTGTTATATGCAGAATCAAGAGTGTGAAATAGTGTTAAAGCTGGTGGATTGGTCAAATAGTTGCTAATAGTTTTATACAGAGTTATAAATGTTGAACCAATATTGGTTTTTTTGACTAATCGTGTAACCATATATACTTAGTTAGGAGAAGCAGCCGAATACCAAAGCACAAAATGGGAAAAGGCTTCAATAATACAATACAACAAAGCATCCCCTTGGATGATTCAGATAATGAAAACATAGCAAAGAGCGGTATTGATAAAGGATTAAAAGAAGTAAAATAAATGCCTAAAGAATTGTAGCTTTATGCAAAACCCTCAATTAGGAATGTGTATTTAATCTAACGTTACCACATTCCTTTGTTTTTGTCACAACAATCAAGCGGCCAAAAGACCACAACTATCACCTATTGAAACAACACCGGCGGTGATCGACGGCTCTTACAAGACTTTGGCATGGGGTTGTTTCCGGTGCTAAAACAAGAATGGGTTAGGGTTTTGAAGAGAACACTTTCATACTGATAACGTGTTGTGAAACTAGCCTAATAGCAACCAATAGACAGAGAAAGAAAATAATACTAGAGGGAGAAATGATTTGATATTTCATTGATTGAGGTATGTTTACGATGAGATACAATATGGGTATCTATTTTTGATGTTGATAACCATAATAATAATATATGCTTATAACAGATACATAATTATTTAAATTATGCACATGTGTATATTATTTAGTGTCCACCAAACTTTGCAAAGCCAACACGAGTATTATAATAGAGTTAATTACACAGATGGTCCCTGTGGTTTATATCTAGTTTCACCTTTAGATATTAACTTTTTTTAACATGTTCAAGTTTCATGATTTCAATTTCGTAACACATTTGGGTACTAACAGCAAACTTAGTTAATTTTTATGATAAATTTCATTAAAATGACTAAAATGCCCTTCCATTTTAAAAGGGCCATTTATGTCATTACTCTATTTTTAATCCCAATGACCATTTGTGTCATTTTCATATTCGGTATTGTTTGGTTTTGTCATGTTATGGACTCAAACATAATCTATAACTAATTTCAGTTATAATCTGTTCGCATGTTTGAGTAATTTATTTAAAAAATGCTTGTATACAAATATAATTTTATGTATAATCTATCTATACTTTCTATAAAAGGAGAAATCCAAGTGACATAAGAAAAGCTGATGTGTCAGCCTGAGAGCATGTCCAACAAGGCTTTTCTTATGTCATTATTACATCATAATGCCTAATATATAAATCACTTTAAAATACATTTAATGTTCTATCGAACCACTGCCTTTTGTATTCAAGTGTTAAAGGTCTGGCCCACATTCCAAAGGGCAAACCACTGCCCATCTACAAGAAAGTAGCAGATGGTTCCTTTGGTAAACGTATACCTAGCAACAGATGTGGCTAAATTGCGGGTAATTTGAATTTCAAAATGCATGGGGATATGTAATTTTCAATTAATGTATGTCACTCGCCAATAAACATCTATTGAGATTCAAAATTCTGGCTCCACATTCAAAATTCAAACCATATATTCTAACCCTATAAATAAGGGTTAATAATCTGGCTCCACATTCAAATCTCTCCCGCTCACATCTATGAGCGTGTCTCTCCCTCTCAAATGCATCTTTCTCGTGATTCAGCCGCTAATTTCCGATTACCCTTCTTTGTTCGAATGTTTGGTGATTATGTTTACATGTTATAGTTCCAGTATCATTGTTCCAACATCGTCGTTTCAATGAAGCTTCCCATCACACATCAACCTTTCAGTATTGATGTTGCAGTATCATTATTGCAACATCGTGAATAGTTGCATGTGATATCTTCTTCGATGGGAGACTTCCATGGTTTTATAGAAAGTATATATAGATTCGTGCAATATCGTGAAAAGTCAGATGTAGTACAACAGTTCTGTTTCGCCCTTTGCATGTTAAGTTTATTTCTTATTTTGATTAACTGTTGATGATGTTGAGAGTTTTTATAGACACTGAAATTTTAGAATATTTTAAGATGCATGTTTATATTATTAAAATGAGCTATTACATAGAAAAATACAAATTTAAAGAAATATTTATAAAGGATTACACGCTAGAGTTAACACTTGCTAGGATTTCATAGACTCTGGCCTTTCTCCATGTGATCATGTTCTCTTTTGATTTTCAGGTCAGTTAGCATGTTGCAGATTTTCTGATCATGTTTTAGAAGTTGTGTCAAAAACTCCTCTGCATTCTTCTGGAACTCTGATGGAGGAGAGTGGAGGACTTCATCGAAGCAATGCTATGCTGTTCCAGGTTTTGTTGTAATTAGTGTAATTTATTATGTCGACTTTCCTGTTTAGTTTTTCGTCTGTTCTTTGTTCTTTGAGTGACCACATGGAGGAGTGTGTTTAACATTGCTGGTGTCTGACCAGTGGTAGAAGCTGAAATTTGCCATGTAGATTTTTTGTTGGTTTTCTGATTTGGAATAATTTTTGACAGAAAGTGATTTGTAGGACAATTTGTTGCTGTTTTGAATCAAAAGTAATCATTGGTCTTTTATAGAGTTTAAAAATGCGTCTACATGGTAAATCAAGAGGTTAATTGTAATTGTGATAATCTGTTTTAGTTCTTTGAACTTTGAAATTTTGTCCCTTGGGTTTCTTGGTATTTAATTTTACAGTTTTCCCATAAAATTTGGGGTTTGGAAAGGTGTTTGCATTAAAAGATTGTTGTTTTGAAATATACATTAATTAATATGTTTATATTAAATGTACACGTTTTCATAATACCAAATTTCAGTATATAAACTCATAGTCACTTCACCTGTTTTTCATCACGTTTCCTACGAATATATCATAATTTCAGGAAAGTCGAGTAATATAGTTTATTTAAATGGCATCATTCACAAATGTAAAATCAGATGATTTCAAGCAGCGTTTTGTCAGGCAAATCGAGGAACAGGTGTATGAAGATAGGGCTACTCTTCAAGAGTTGAAGAGGTGTTTTGATGGATTGCAAGTTGGCCTGTTCACTAGAGAGCAGGTTTCCAGAGATCTTATGCGGATGCCTTCAACCTTTGTTCGTGAGCTTTGTGTTGTCAGTAATATAGAGTGCGGTGATAGAGACGTGGAGTTCATGGCGATGTTGAAGGACATACATCGAGAGGTTCAGCAATCGATGGAGTTGAAGCTAAAGTTTCTTAATTCTTGCTGTTATTGTTAGATTTGAAAATTAATGTTGTTCAGTATTTGATGTTATTATTATTATTGGAGTTTTTGTTTTAATGTTATGAATAAATGAATTTTAGATTATGTTCATGTTGAATTGTGTTTGAACATGTTGTGTTTTGTTTTTAGTTATTTAGTGTTTGAGTAAGATTTAGATTATGTTCATGTTGAATTGTGTTTGAACATATGTTTGGTAAGTCAACAGAGGTTTAATAGTATGAAAGGTTGGTTTGATGGTGAACATATGATAAAAAGATAAAACAAATATTTAGAATTTGATCAGAAATAGCAGTTTTTTGAAGAATTTGTGCTCCTGCAAATTACACAGAGTAAATACTTCGAGTTGTAAAAGGTCTGTTGTAGTTAAAGTTTGGCAACAGAGAACATTTGCTGATGATGAAACAACTGTGTATTCTAACGACTGTTGATACTAACAGTGGTTGGGCTAATGATGAATAAGTATTATTATATAACGTCTGCTGTAAGTATTATTATATAATTTTGTTTATCAATAACAGTTTTTTGGAAGAATTTACGGTGTATTTTGGAGTTATAAAATTTGTGTTGTAGCTAAAGTCTGACAAAAGAGAACATCTGCTGATGAATAAATGTCTGAAGATGCAAAGGTCTGCTATAGGTCAACAGATGTTAACGAACAACAGATGATATTCAATCTGAAAATGCTTAACAGAGGATTTGATACTAACAGTGGTTGGGCTAATGATGAATAAGTATTATTATATAACGTCTGCTATAAGTATTATTATATAATTCTTTTTATCAACAACAATTTTTTGGAAGGATTTACCGTATATTTTTGTGTTATAATAGGTGTGTTGTATCTAAAGTTTGACAAAAGAGAACATCTGCTGATGAATAAGTATTATTATATAACGTCTGCTATAAGTATTATTATATAATTTTTTATCAACAACAATTTTTTGGAAGGATTTACCGTACATTTTTGTGTTATAAAAGGTGTGTTGTAGCTAAAGTCTGACAAAAGAGAGCATCTGCTGATGAATAAATGTCTTAAGATGCAAATGTCTGCTATGAGTCAACAGTGGTTGGGCTAATGATAAATACGTATTATTATATAGCGTCTGCTATAACTATTATTATATAATTTTTTTATCAACAACAATTTTTTGGAAGGACTTACCGTATATTTTTTTGTTATAAAAGGTGTGTTGTAGCTAAAGTCTGACAAAAGGGAGCATCTGCTGATGAATAAATGTCTGAAGATGCAAAGGTCTGCTATGGGTCAACAGTGGTTGGGCTAATGATGAATAAGTATTACTATATAACGTCTGCTATAAGTATTATTATATAATTTTTTTTATCAACAACAATTTTTTGGAAGGATTTACCATATATTTTTGTGTTATAAAAGGTGTGTTGTAGCTAAAGTCTGACAAAGGAGAGCATCTGCTGATGAATAAATGTCTGAAGATGCAAAGATCTGCTATGGGTCTGCTATGGGTCAACAGATGTTAACGAACAACAAATGATATTCAATCTTAAAATGCTTAACAGAGGATTTGATACTAACAGTGGTTGGGCTAATAACAGATGTTAGAATTGCGACTGTTGAGTTACACCGATTGAAAAAAACTGTTTTTGAAACTTCTGCTTGCCTAAAAATACATCCACTATTAAAGGTTACCGTCTGTTGTCATAATTTCTGTTTATCCTAATGACTGTTGATTTACTAACCTGCTGACTGTCATCCATTATGACAACAGAGGTTCTGACGTGAGCAGATCTTAGCTAAAAATAAAACAACTGATTTGAAAAAGTTATCATCTGTTCTCATAACTTCTGTTTATCTAACGACTGTTTGAATCACACTGTTCCCAACGACCAACAGAGGTTTCCAAACAACTGTCATCGGTTGGCGCAAGAGAGCTTCTCACGTGGACAGATCTTAGCCATCAAATATTTGTAATTACTGCCACGCCAGCATTCACTTCTTCTCTCTATATAAAAGCTGTTCCATCCCTAAATCGAGGTTCTACCACTGCAGTCTCGAATTCAAAATTCTCAAAAACAGTTTCCAACATATTAAAAACCCTCCAATTTAAATCCTGTTTCATCCCCAAATCACCTTATTTTCCGATCATGTCTCTGAAAATCAAAAACCCTCACAACTACCTCCCCATCTTCGAGAAAACAAGCAAAAATACCAGCTATCACTCAATAATTGACCTTTTAACGTCATCGAAATACAAATCAATTCTTACTGTTGATGCTCCGGTTCATAAAGAAACACTCAGACAATTTTGGTTTAATGCTGAAATAGAGGCTGAAGATAATAATCCAGTTGCCATCACATCTAAGGTTAGGGAAAGTGTGGTATGAATTTCTTCCTTTACAATTTCCACTACATTTGAATTGGACGACTTGGCAGGTAAGAACAAGTTTGAAAAATTTGAACTTCATACAGAGTTCATTGAAAGAGGGTATGATGCACAATTAAAGGAAGTTACTATCTACAAACGAAACTTCCCTCCGCCAATGAAATTTTTGTTTATACTCTTTTAATTTGTCTCTCAGCCAAGACCACCGCATTTAATGAGATACCTTTGAACATTCAATATTTGGGTTATGCTATTTTAACAAAATATGATTACAATTTATCAAAAGCACTATTTTCTGATTTGTTGAATAATGTGAAAAATGTGAAAAAAATTGAAAAAAGGTGCTCGTAGTAATGCTTTTTTGTTGAATCCAAGACTTCTAAGCTTCTACCTATGAAAACAAGTGTCACAAACAGATTTTGAACAAGGTGTAGCTTTTCAAATAAATATTCTTACAAGTAAAACTTTTACTAAACTTATGGATAAAGAGTCAAAAGTTTCAACAACTGAAACAAAGGGAGATGAGCCTCTTTTAGATGCGTCTGCATCAGTTGCTCAAACTTCTGTTGTTGAGCGAACTGCTCATGCTGATCATGACACCACAACCGGTGTTGTGAAACACACACCAGGAAAACACAAAAAGAAAGCTGTCACATCCAAAAAGTCCATCAAAACTAAACAAAATAAAAAGGTTCCTCTGGAAGATGAGATCCCAGAGGTTAATGCAGTGACAACACAAATGTCACTTGAAACCACTGCTGTTGGAAAGATCTCAACCCATCCAAACTCCCAAGGGATCATGTTGTAAGTACAGGGACACCACAACATGAAGTAGAGCTTTCATATGAAAGTATGTTTAAAAGTCCCCCTCCCAGGGCAATCACTCTTTCTACACCACAAACCTCGGCTCAAGTTCCATTAACAATATTACCTCTGTTAGAAGCAATTGAATTTTAGAAAGAAAACAGTTCCTCTAGTGCACAAATTACTGATAGTAGATCGCAACAAATGACTGCGTCTGAACCAATTAAATCTTCTATTCTATAAACAGTTGAGGAGGTTATCTCCGTTGAGTATTACGAAACTCTTGGTGGTATTTAAGTGGAGCAGCGACTACAACTGTTGAACCGATTGGTGATCAGTTGGACAGTGGTTACATCATTAAGACTCCTTTAAAGGCAACTACTGATGAGGTTACAACTGTAATCTCTGCTTCACTGGGAAGTCCCCAGAACGAAGAAAAAGGCGCATCTGTTTTTGATGATATGGAGACTTCTCCTATTATCAAAATAAAAACAATCACTACATGTGGCAATTCAGATGATCCTATTAAAGTAGGTGGTGAATTTACTTATAAGGATTTGACAGTTAGAGTGTCTGACATTGAAACAGATGTTGCTGAAATGAAAGAATTGATTAAGCAAATGATAGAGCTTTTTAAAAGTCAACCTAGCAGACAGGAAATTGCCAATGAGCTTTGGAATTCTATGCAACCCATCTTTCAAGTTCAGAGGAATTTGGCTGAAAGTAACCGCAATTTTAGTTTGGAATTTATCAGAAATTTGGTTGATGCCAGGTGTAAAGACACACAAGCAGACATTATAAACATTAAGGAACATCTATTGGAACTTACTGGCTCCACTTCTACATCAATCTTTGAGAAAGATGATGATGATGATAATGATGCCATAAAGGGGGAGAAAGATTCATTGAGAAAGTTGCCACCAGATTCAAAAGCTAATCCTACAGAAATTGTATTGCCTGCTCAACCTAAATCCCAACCTTCTCCAAAAAAACCACTACAAAAGAAGGAGAAAATACCTTCCACACCATCATTACCCATTTTGTCAATAGATGTTGGGAACACAAAAGTATCAGCAGATGTTTACCAAACAGCTGCTGAGACACCAGTTGTTTCAGTAGAAGTTTCTCAAGCATCTGCCATGATCATTTTTACTACACCAACCACAATCCAAGCATCTTCAATGTCACAAAGATTTCTCATACATTCATCTTCACTACCAAAACATTCTCCTTCACCAGAAATCATCTCCACACGTAAGAGAAAAACTCATATCGATAGAATCACAAAAATAAACAATGATCCTCTGGTTAAGCCAACTCAATCTAATTAGAAGAAAGTCAAAAAAGTGGATTCAGATGAGGTATTGAAGTTTAAAAGAATGAGAGCAGAGCTTGTGGCTGCTGATTATGGTCCAGTTAGATCCATTGCCAGATGGTCTAAACTGAAAATTGTTGAGACCTACAAAAAGCTGGAAGAAAATAGAGCTGAACATTCAAATGTTCTTCAAAAGTCAGTCTATCCTACAACTGTTGCTCTGTCTCCAAAAATCGCTACTCCAAAAAACCTTCTCTCGTCATCTGATTTGTCTTAATCCATTGTAAATTTAGTTAGCAGACCACAATCACCAAGAAAACCAACTGATCCAAAAATATTAAAGTGGAAGTCATGTTCAAAAACCCAAGTATTGACTTTGATCAGATCAGATGGTAGTGTTGAAGAGATTAAAATGGATAGTGCATACAATCTGAATGCATACGATCTCCAAGATTTGTTGGACCTTCAACTTGAGAGGGATGATGAAGAAGACATGTTCTTCCTGGACTTTGAACTACAATTCAAAGGACAAATTAGGGAGATGTTGATGAGAAATGAATATCAGTTATAAAGAAGGGTTTTCATATCATCTGTTGTATAGGGAGATTGTTGAATCAGCATCTGTTACATTGTTTGCAGTAGTATATTTAACCAGATCACAACATGTAGCGAAGGACATGTTGCTGCGTAACAAATTCTTGAATGAGGTTTGATGTGTGTTGTTTAGGCAGGTGATTGTATGTTCTTAGTTAATGTTTATTAAAGTTAAGTTGTATTTGAATTTTATTAAGTTTGTTAGACATATTGTTAGGATCGGAGGCTCTCATGATTGTGTTGGTTTGTAATAGATGAACAATGAATAAACATGATTCAATGATTTATGTAGCGGAAATGAACACAAACTTTGTAAACACAATCAAAGAGGAAAATAGTTTTGATAAACGCATGCTTTCCATTAGTCAAAAGATTACAGATCAAATCAAAAGATTACAATGCATGCTTACAAACTAAACTCCCCTTCAGCCTGATGCTCCCTAGTTGATTGCACAAGATGAAAGGATTGGAGGAGAAGAACTCACTGTCAATCAAATGTAACAGTACATGGTACTATTCCATTTATAGGCAAATCAAACCACTGAAGCATTTAATGCTGATGTCACCATGAAAGTGACATCTAACAACCTAACAACCTCTAACCACTATTACATATAACTACTGCTTGCTAAACACTGATACTATTACAATAGACAAAGTAAACAACTGTTTCTTCATTCCACTGCTTCATTCCAAGCAGGGCTTTGGTCTTTAGCAGCACTTGACTTAGGGCAGTAGATTAAGGAGCAGCACTTTGTCTTCAGCAGTTGTTTTACACAAGCAGTACTTAATGGACAACAGTTGTAGTATATAAACAGTGGATGAGGGCCATCAGATGTTATAATCACTTTCAAGAGGAAAGTCTAATGCAAACAACTGCTTATGATGAATCCTCTGTTGTGAACCGGTTTTGGCTCTCATTATCTGTTCCTCTGATAGGGTTCAATCCTAACAATCTCCCCCTGGAACAGATAATGCCAAAACCCTTCATTATTCTGGATCTTTATTGTCTCATCAGAAGTTCCCTAACTTGTCCTTTAAATTGTAGTTCAAAATCCATGGAACTTGTATCATCCTCATCCCTACACAGTATAAGCTCAAGGAGATCTTGTAGATCTTCAACACTCAGGCCCAGTGCTTGTTCCCTTGATATGAGCTTTACTTCTCCATTGGATCTGACCAGTGTCAATACATGGGTCTTTTGATCAGACATCCATTTTAGTATTTTTGAACCCAATGGGTTTCTTGGGAGAGTTTTATTTACTGATGAGTTGGGAGATGTGGCCTTGTGAGAATTTGTTGATCAGTACCCTGAGCTTTTGCTAGTTCAGAGTTTTCAGCTGACATTTGTTTGAAAGCCATTTTTATGATGTCATTTGCTGCAGCTATGTCTTCAGCAGTTTCTTTTTCAACCTGCTCTTGTCTCTTTCTTTGTTCTAACTCAATGATTGAAACATCTGCTGTTGTGATCAGTGGTTCAGGAACATTGATCTGTTTTGGCTCTTTGTATTCAGGCTTCTGTGGTAAACTAGGATCTGTCATCCTTCTTTTCTTTAATCTTTTATAAGCCTCATCTGTGTATTGCCTAGTCCATTTTGCTATGGCTTTGGCAGTTCCAACCTTTACATCCACCAGCTCTTGTTTTTTTCTTTTGTATTCCGAAGTAAGTTGTTCAATGACCTTTTTGTATTTGTTCCAGTTTGGAGATGTCCTTTTCTTACTTGGATCATTCTTGATTCTGTTTACCTCATGCTTTAGTGCAATGAGTGGCCATTCACAGAATTGTTCTTCTTTGGCTGGATAAAACTTTTCTTTCATGATGAATTCAAGATAATCCTTTCTCATTTCCTTTTGTAGGGCAGCATCAGGTGGCATATTTGACATATCTTTGCTCAGGTCTTTTGCATAATCTTCCATTTGTTTGACCTTAATGAGTAAAAATTCCATTCTCTCAGAAATGGCTTTATCACCTTGATCTTTGCACTCAATTCTAGCTCTTATATCTGCTTGTCTGGCTTTGAGTTTTAGATACTCATTCATATTTACTGGATTCCTGAAGCCAATGAGAGAAGGAAATCTTCTTTTTGAAGGATCATCCACCGTATAGAATTGTCTCATCTCATCCTTTACAACTTCCAATTCCAGTGGATAACTTTCAGCAACGGATACAATGTTTGCAGGGTTTACTGGTTTGGGCAGAGTTGGTGGAGTGGATGGTTGTGGCTTGATAACACTGTAAGCTGTGGAGGATAATGGAGTAGGTGCTGGTATATCATTATTATTCTTCTGAAATTTCCTTTTTCTTGTGTAAAGCTTTTTGGGTGAAGGGGGTTTTGGTTGTGATGTGACACTGGGTTGTATGGTGATTGTAGAAATGGTGAGAGCAGTGGTAGATGGCTGGCAAACAGCTGTTGAAACAACTGGTGTTTCAACCTCTGTTGTCATTACAACTATTGATGTGTCAGTAGATGTCTTCTGCTTTTCAGTAGGTGGTGATTTGATGGGTGGTGATGTAGTTGAAGTGATGGCTTTTGGTGGTGAGGTGATTTTATGTGGTGGTAGGGTAGTGGTTGTGGTGTGTGTTGAAGGGGTGCTTTTAACAACTGCTGAAACTACTGATGTACCAACAGTTGTTGATACAACAGGAGTTACATCAGTTGTTTGGGTAGAGGTTTGGTGCTTGGAGTCTTTGGGAGATGGTTTGGAAACATGCTTTTCTGGTTCAACATAAAGGCCATCTTCTATTCCCTTCTTCTTCCACTCCTTGATTTTCTCCCCCTTTTTGGCATTATCTGGGGGTAGTTGATCAATGAAGAGAACAGTGGAAGAGCAGTGCCAGTGGTGTTCAAGATGTGGGCCTTTATAGCCTTGATGTCTGCTTGGGTGTTTCTAAACCTTGACTCCATCATGTTTCTCAGTTCTTGTACATATATTGCATGTTGCTGATCTGCCATTTGTCTTTGTTTTTCGAGCAGGGGTTCAAATAAATTCCATAGCTCATTTGCAGCAGGTGCAGGTTATGCAGGTGCTTGAGCTGGAACAGCAGTGGGTTGTACCTTTTGAGATTTTAACAACTGTTGCACCATATCCTTTATTTCAGCGACAGACGTTTCAAGGTTGTCAATTCTACCCGTCAATTCTACCCGTCAATTCCTGATATTGTAAATCATCACCCAATTTAATGGGATCATCTGATTCCCCAGTAGCAGTGGTTGTATCAATGTGCGACTTAGGAACCGAATCCCAAAAGTCATTCATTGATGCCCCTTGTTCTTGGTACTGGGGTCTTCTTCCTTCAGCACTTGATAGCCTTTTGAAAGTACTTGTGGTCATAACAGACTCACTGGTGGTTCTCAAAGGTGCTATAGAAGGAATTGCCTTCAAGGGTGTAACATTCCCAAAATTTTATTTATATAAAATATATAAATACTTATGTTATTAAAAGGATGCATCATGGGTAAAGTTAACCAATGGAAATATGAGGTATTTTGTGCAAACGTAGGAACCGTTTAATAATTAAATTATAAAAATACCTTATATTTAGACCTACTCCGTTTTTAATAAAACAAAGACCCAAATGTAGATAAAAATATTCTCATTCTAAAGGCATAATTATTATTTTATAAAACATCATAATTTAGAAGTTATACATGCCAAATAAGTGAAGTAGCTAAATTAATCATAATAATAATAATAATAGTTAACTTATGAAATTGAAATTTAAGTATAACTAATTTAAAGTGCACGTCTGCACTTGTGTAAGCACCATAAAATTACAAAAGTTAACAAAGTGGATAGTATATGCATGAAGTGTAAATTCTAATATTCAGGTGTGTACGTGGAAGGTTATCAAAGCAACAACAATCAAGGACTTGCGTGCTTTCTAAGACTAAATTCGTAGTATATAACTATATATATGATGCTATATTCCAACTTTACAACACCATTCCATTCTTCGGTCTCCCACTCTTTCTCTCTCAAAATTCTATATTCTATTTTATTATTTTGACCCATAATAATAATAAAACCTTGCCCCGTTTTAAGTATTGTATCCCCTGATCAGTGATACCCTGTCTAAGTGACGTAGGGCCCCGTAACGTATGTCAAGGCTCTGCCTAAATTCGTTGGGGTTCTGTCTCGTGACGTAGGGATAACATGAAATTGGGTTACTATACTTAATATGGGTGCACTATATATTTTATTAAATAACTCAGGAGTTATACCCAAAATATAACAACCCTCCTAAAACACCCCTGACACCCCTACACTTCCTAAAAAAAACCCCTTATGCGATAAACGAGTCTGTATACCTTTTATATAAATAAAAATCAAATAAAATAAAAATTATGGATCTCTCGCGGGGCGCGTAAGCCACCCCCTTGGTCTTACGCGGGCCGCGACAGCAAGGAGGCCAGACCGCACCAGAGCACGCCACGTGTCCGACGCGTGTGGGGTCTAGGGCTGACTCAGCAAGCCTATAGCGGGACACGTAGTCCCTGGCGGGCCGCGTAGACCCAAGCCAAACCTTACGCGGGCCGCGTAAAACTCGATTTCAGGCCCTATAAAGTGGGAGCTCGGGCTTCAGTCTCAATTCGCTCACATCTTTCTCTCTCACTCGAATTTTCTGATATTAGGCATAATACTCGGGCATTATACCCCCCCAATTAGCGAAGCTCTGCCTCGTTGTAAGTATCATAACCCCTGGATACGTATTAGATACTCTGCCCGATTGATCTAGGGTTCCGTAACGGCTGTCGTGGTTCTACCCGACGTAGTCGTTGGAATGCCGTCTCGGGGAGGGTATTACTAATGTTAAAATGGGTTATTATACTAACGCGTGTGCATTGTTTATTCAACTAGATTATAACCAGGAAGCCACAAAGGAAATACCTAAAATAGCAATGTGAGTAATCTCCTTTATGTTAACAGTTTTTACAAAACCTTAAATATTTTACAATGCAATTTAGCAGTGATTGAGTCTTTGTAATTCTACAATTACTGCCGGTATGTTGGGGTTTTGTATACAAAATGTGAGTAACGTTACCATTGGACGAAGAGTTAGCCAATGTGTAATATGACCCTCAGTCAGACTTGACACTACTGAATGAGTAATTGGGTAGGTATAAACATTGTAATCGCCCTCAATACTGTTTAAAGTAAATTAATATTTCTTGATTAAACTGGGATTCACTCACCAGTATTTCTTGCTGATAAAATGTTTTTAAAACGCGTTTCAGGTAACACAATGTGAAAGCCAATTAGAATAAAGCCAGCTCGAGAGCACTGACGGCTTGGAAAAATGTGGCTATAAAAGTTACCTAAAAGACGAGGTTTTAAATTCAATAAAATAAGGGTTATCCTTATAAACATGTTGTAATAAAAATCTTGGGTTTTACCCATGTGATTATAAAAATAAAATATGGTGGTTTTACTCTGATAAAATATTTCCTAACTACGGTCCTGATGAAAAATTCCGCTGCCAAATTAATAAACAATAACAAGATATCACCAAAACTGGCTCGCGGCCGCCCGTTCCCGGGAACTAGGGATCGGGGGTTGTGACAGAAGGTGGTATCAGAGCCTAGCCACTGGTTCAAGCCAAAGAAGTGTTCTGCTGACACTTAAATTTTAAATTCTATGTTAGGAAATAACTTATGTGATTATGTGTTTTATATTATTTGACTATTTGTTAGTCTACAGTATGGGTAGGCAAAGAATTTTGAACATCTATCGTCAACTAGATAGTTCACCAAAAGATAAGGGAACCTCGTTTCAACCAAATCCCTCAGGATACTCAGCAGATATTGAGGAAGGAATATTTATTCATAAGGCACAGTCTAAGAAACCATTTACCACTAAGAAAAGAAGTTGGATTATTAGCAAAAGTCGAGAGAAAAAAAAATCAAAACCAAATGGAGCGATAATCAATCAGGAAATAAATGCACAGACTCAGGAAACAAACAATAACCCACTAGGGAAAAATGAATTAGATGAACAATGGGTAAATCTCCATATGTTAGCCACTACAGCAGTAAATGCTAACTTATATTAATAATTAAACGGCCGAATCAGTACCAGCGCCCATGCCACCTATGAGCTAGAAACTTTAAAGGAACTTTGCCCATTAGATAACAACCTAGTAGAAACAGGAGATGGAATAAACCTTAATAAAAGCATGTTGAGCCTAATACTCCTATAACCTGGATAGACTAAAATAAGTTACGGATGTATAATCACTAGTTTGTTTTGAATTCCAGTTGTAGTTTGTATTAAATACATATATATATAAGTTGCAATGCTCGCTGTTTTTAATCAATATATTTTTTATTGTACCCAAATATTTGTACTAGAAATTTGTCTACGATAATTAATCCCACTTACTCCAATAATATTATAATATATATCAAACTAAGTTGGTTATTAACAAAGCAGTCATATTTATGATTCTCTTTTGAAACCAATTATTTACTTTGATTTACAATACATATTTAAATATATGGTATAAAACCTTAAAACTTTGTGGTTTTAATATTGTTTCAAAATAATTTATATTCCAATAAATAAAACCGAAGCTATTAAATTAATCGAAAGGATTTTAAGAAATAATAAAATCTTTAAAAGATTGCTTTAGTGGATCTAGCCAAAGCAAGTTTTGAAACCCAGGTGTACCAATTTCTCACTCTATTTTATCATCTCTGGTTTATAACTAGTTGACCATAAGACTTCATACTTTCATAATTTTGTGAAATAATTAATGTTGGGATTACTTGTAAAAGTTTCTATTGAAATACTTAGTAATAAAATAGATGGTTAAATGAATATGATGGGTATTCATGATTTAATAAAATCATTTAAAATTTTTGAAATTTGGGTTGATTGGACTATGTAGAAAGGACTAACTAAATGTTGAAAAGCATTTCTACAAATCTTTAAGGTATGTCCAAGATAGGTCCTATGCTCGAAAATAATTAATTATAAGATTTACCAGCCATATTTGTTATAGGATTTTGTATCCTAAATTATAAAGAAAAATATTCAAGTCAGCTGGTTAATATATAACAGTTAAATAATAAAATACTATTATATTTGAAATGTATATATATACACTATAATACAATATTAGTAAATGAGTGGAGTTGATAAATTGGGTGTTAAACTTACCCTAAGTAATTGTGAAGTTTTTGATTTTGGTTTTTATATTAGCACATGGTTTGTTGGCTTGCCTAAAACCATAAATTAATTATTTTTATTAAGATGTTCTTTCTCAAAATAATTTATTAGTTTAAACTTAAATTTATTTTGTAGTACATCTTTGGAGTATCTTTAACGAAATACTTGAGGAAAATATTCATTTTTTAAACAGGTGTTAAAGTTTGACCAAAGATAAGAAATCCACTAGTACATATGGTTATCTATCGGTTTTCGGTTGGAAAAATAATTTGATATCTAAAATCTAATATAATTTTTTTTTTCAAATATTCGACTCGTACAGTAAGTCAAATATATATTTTGATTTATATATTATACTTATAATCTTATAACTCATAATATTTGAGTTCATCCGTACCTTTTATATTATTAGTATAATGATAAAACATTTTACAATGATATATGAATAGTATATTTTACTATAAGATCGTACAGTAAGTAAAAGATATATTTTATATCTAAAATTTTAATAAAATATCATGGTGTAATAAATTTTAATAAGTATAATATAGTATATAGAATAGTATATGCACTTATGTTATAAGTCAGTCGCAAGTTTATTAAAATGTAACAAGATTATTAGATCTTTTTACTAGAATATGTATACAAATTCTATCCTCTCATAAGTATAAGTATATTATACTATACGAAAATCATATACTATATATTTTTTTTATCCTTGCACATTTACTTATGGTAAAAGATTAGATAATTAAAGTTTTAGAAGTAAGGATATTGCAACAGCGAAATCATTTTCTTATCCTACTTAAATCAATAATTTAGTATCTATTTATTTATTTTACCTGGCACGCTAAAATATTCCTAAACATTCAATTTTCTCACACTAGAATTAAAATGGATGCCCCACCTAAGAATAGTTGAATCGAATGTGTGTTTAGTACGTTTGTCCTTTATAAAACTTTATTTAAAAAAAAATTATTCCCATGAGTCACATATGCACATAAATGATGCTTTTCAATCTTAAAAGTATATTATAATGGATTCTTATAAAGGAAAAGGTAGGAATGTGATAATTGGAATAGATATATAAATGGTTACTTGAGGAGAAATTATTAAGGTAATATAAATAGTAAGTCTTGTATAGTTTAACCCATTAGTTAAGAATGAAATTGTTTTTATGAGTCCAGAAAATTTATATTTGGATTAATTTATTTCCCTAAACTTTTAATTCCAAAATATTATATTTGACAGAAATTTATTTCAATATACTACTTTTGTAAAAAGGATAAATAATGTAATGGGAATAAGCTCGATGATGAGTACCATCGGTTATATAGCTGATATTACAAAATAATTTAGTGTGTGTGTATTACATAAGTTTAAATATTAAACTAAGAGAATTGAAAATTTTGTTTTGTTTCTAAATAATAAATATACACATGTATATACATAATAGAATCGCTTGATGATACACACAATATAATAATCAAATATCTTTTGAAGGTATTCATATGAAAATATGAAGTTATTATAAGAATAAACCATGAAACCTACTATGTTTTAAAAAGACATTGTCTCAATGAAAGATTCCTTGTAACGGGATCTAAGATTTTATATGCATAAATAAAAGAGTTGGGATTTTGATATTCACTGGTAACAACCAGGACAGTATTTAGACTTGAACCTAAGGAGAATGCCTTAGTATAAAGCTTTGAGATAAGCCAATTACATGCATAGATAAAGTGTGATGGTTATTGGTATCCCGTGAGGATGATGACTAGAACAGTGCAAGTATGATAAATAAGCGATAACAACTGGCCACTGTTATTTCTTGTTTATTGATACTACTCGGTTCTAGAATATGATCCATCATGAGAATACTGATTTCCTTGTTTCTTGATGCAAACCATAATAAACGATGTACTTTCAAAATCTTGATTTGAGAAAAGTCTATTTATGGGAAATATCATGATAATTACCTCTCCGGCAAAACTGGGCATGGTGCGGTAGACTCTCCAGCTTGTCCGGGTGAGATGGGGTTACCTCTCCGGCAAGACCGGGTGAGATGGGGTATATGTTATGATAATGGAATTCCCTAAATAGTACCATGACCTGATGTCTGACTTATGAATCTGTTAAATACATTGATCTTCTGAATAAGGTGTATATTGTCATGTGTGAAATATATGATTATATAGATATAAGTATATCTATAAGGAAATCCAAAGACCATATTGATTAACAATTAGGAATAAATCACGAACAGGTGTGTCACTGATAACTTTAGATTTATTAGGAATCTCTTGTATACATCTATAATTATGATATCAAACACTATTTCGTTTGATCATCCGTCTCGAAATTCGTGCGACAAAATGAACTACAGGAACTCTTTAAGTTGAGACGCCATCAGAAGTATAAGAATTCCCTTACGATTATTGACGCATTAGGAAACCTGTAACTAAAAGTTGTGCGAAGACACAACACATCTAAACACTTACGCTAATAATTTTACTTTCATTAAGAAATCTTGAGAAGATAAGAATCTCACAACATAGAGAATAGTTCTGGTCAAAGTAAAATGAAATTCAAAATAAGAACCAGAATATACTTAGAAACTAAACTAACTAAAAATATTCATTCATATTCCAGGGAATCTCGAGGACGAGATTTAAAATAAGGTAGGGAGAATGTAACATTCCCAAAATTTTATTTATATAAAATATATAAATATTTATGTTATTAAAAGGATGCATCATGGGTAAAGTTAACCAATGGAAATATGAGGTATTTTGGGCACACGTAGGAACCGTTTAATAATTAAATTATAAAAATACCTTATATTTAGACCTACTCCGTTTTTAATAAAACAAAGACCCAAATGTAGATAAAAATATTCTCATTCTAAAGGCATAATTATTATTTTATAAAACATCATAATTTAGAAGTTATACATGCCAAATAAGTGAAGTAGCTAAATTAATCATAATAATAATAATAATAGTTAACTTATGAAATTGAAATTTAAGTATAACTAATTTAAAGTGCACGTCTGCACTTGTGTAAGCACCATAAAATTACAAAAGTTAACAAAGTGGATAGTATATGCATGAAGTGTAAATTCTAATATTCAGGTGTGTACGTGGAAGGTTATCAAAGCAACAACAATCAAGGACTTGCGTGCTTTCTAAGACTAAATTCGTAGTATATAACTATATATATGATGCTATATTCCAACTTTACAACACCATTCCATTCTTCCGTCTCCCACTCTTTCTCTCTCAAAATTCTATATTCTATTTTATTATTTTGACCCATAATAATAATAAAACCCTGCCCCGTTTTAAGTATTGTATCCCCTGATCAGTGATACCCTGTCCAAGTGACGTAGGGCCCCGTAACGTATGTCAAGGCTCTGCCTAAATTCGTTGGGGTTCTGTCTCGTGACGTAGGGATAACATGAAATTGGGTTACTATACTTAATATGGGTGCACTATATATTTTATTAAATAACTCAGGAGTTATACCCAAAATATAACAACCCTCCTAAAACACCCCTGACACCCCTACACTTCCTAAAATATACCCCGTATGCGATAAACGAGTCTGTATACCTTTTATATAAATAAAAATCAAATAAAATAAAAATTATGGATCTCTCGCGGGGCGCGTAAGCCACCCCCTTGGTCTTACGCGGGCCGCGACAGCAAGGAGGTCAGACCGCACCAGAGCACGCCACGTGTCCGACGCGTGTGGGGTCTAGGGCTGACTCAGCAAGCCTATAGCGGGACACGTAGTCCCTGGCGGGCCGCGTAGACCCAAGCCAAACCTTACGCCGGCCGCGTAAAACTCGATTTCAGGCCCTATAAAGTGGGAGCTCGGGCTTCAGTCTCAATTCGCTCACATCTTTCTCTCTCACTCGAATTTTCTGATATTAGGCATAATACTCGGGCATTATACCCCCCCTAATTAGCGAAGCTCTGCCTCGTTGTAAGTATCATAACCCCTGGATACGTATTAGATACTCTGCCCGATTGATCTAGGGTTCCGTAACGGCTGTCGTGGTTCTACCCGACGTAGTCGTTGGAATGCCGTCTCGGGGAGGGTATTACTAATGTTAAAATGGGTTATTATACTAACGCGTGTGCATTGTTTATTCAACTAGATTATAACCAGGAAGCCACAAAGGAAATACCTAAAATAGCAATGTGAGTAATCTTCTTTATGTTAACAGTTTTTACAAAACCTTAAATATTTTACAATGCAATTTAGCAGTGATTGAGTCTTTGTAATTCTACAATTACTGCCGGTATGTTGGGGTTTTGTATACAAAATGTGAGTAACGTTACCATTGGACGAAGAGTTAGCCAATGTGTAATATGACCCTCAGTCAGACTTGACACTACTGAATGAGTAATTGGGTAGGTATAAACATTGTAATCGCCCTCAATACTGTTTAAAGTAAATTAATATTTCTTGATTAAACTGGGATTCACTCACCAGTATTTCTTGCTGATAAAATGTTTTTAAAACGCGTTTCAGGTAACACAATGTGAAAGCCAATTAGAATAAAGCCAGCTCGAGAGCACTGACGGCTTGGAAAAATGTGGCTATAAAAGTTACCTAAAAGACGAGGTTTTAAATTCAATAAAATAAGGGTTATCCTTATAAACATGTTGTAATAAAAATCTTGGGTTTTACCCATGTGATTATAAAAATAAAATATGGTGGTTTTACTCTGATAAAATATTTCCTAACTACGGTCCTGATGAAAAATTCCGCTGCCAAATTAATAAACAATAACAAGATATCACCAAAACTGGCTCGCGGCCGCCCGTTCCCGGGAACTAGGGATCGGGGGTTGTGACAAAGGGAGTCTGATTAATGAAACAACTGGCCAAATGTAGATCTGTTGATCCAACACTTGTAGTTGCTGCTCCACTTGAACTACTGTCAGGAATTACTTGTAATCCCTGCAGTGTAACCTCCTCAATTATTGCTGGGATAGCAGAGGTATAAGTACCAGACCCAGTCACTTGTGGGAGTGTACTCTCAGTGATAGGTGATTGAGAGGAACTGGTTTGTGTCTGAACTATATCAACTGCATGCAACAAGGGTAATATGTATTGTGGTAATGAGATGGGTGAAGATATGGGTGTTGAAAGAGACATGTCCTTGGGATCAGGACTGAGGAAGATGGATCCAATTGGATCCAGAGCTTCATAATGTGGGGTCCCTGTGTTTATAACCTGATCCTTTTGTGAGGATGCAGGAGGAATTTGAGGTAAAGGTGGAGATCTTTCTTCCATCTGCTGTGAGGAAGTAGCAACAGTGGTTGTTGGTGACATTTGTGTTGTCACTGGCAGTGGCTCTGGGATCTCATCTCCAGAGTTGCCTTTGATTTGGGTTTGAGGGGCTTTTTGTATGATTTCTTTTTGGTCTTTTTGGTAATGGCAGGTGTGGGTTTCATAGCAGTGGTTGTGCTGCTATGATCACCTAGAGCAGTGGGCTCAACAGCAGATACCTGAGGAACAGTGTTATCTGCTAAAGTCTGCTCAGGCACATCTGCTTTTGTTTTAGTAGGTGTTAACATTCTAGTGAATGTTTCAGGTGTTAAACCATTTATTTGAAAATAAACACCTTGTTTGAGCAAATTTTCATTTTCTTTTCCAAATTTTTGTTTAAAATAGTAGTTTAGAAACCTTGGAAAAAGTAAAAATGATTTGCTATCAACATTTTTTACCAAGTCATCAAAGATCTCCTGGGAATAGTTATAATTTTCATTATGTAAAATAGCAAAACCCAGGCATTGAATCTTTAATGGTATTTCGTTAAAAGCAGTTGTTTTATTTGAAACACACATCAAAAGAGTATGGAATAAAAACCTAGGTGCAGAAGGGAAGAAACCTTTTTGTAAGGTATCCCTTTTTGTTTGTTCTGCATACCCCCTTTCCAGAAAATCAGTTTTTAACTCGTTTTTAGAAAAAGAAGTTTTACCTTGCTGATCATCAAGTATAAAGACTTTCGAGATGGATTGTGGAGTAATTTGAATCGTTTTACCCTGTATGGAAGAGTTGATGGCTATGATGGTGTCACCTTGAGACTCAAGTGTGGCATTTTTCCAGAACTCTCTCTGGGTTTGTTGGTAAATTGGAGCATCTGCTGTTAGCAAAGTTTTGTACTTTGATGCAGACATGATGTCGATGATGGAATCGAAGGTGTAGGTGGTAGTGGGTTTTGTGAGTAAACCTAAGTAATTGTGAGGGGATTTGTACGGGATTTCAATGGGTTCAGCGGCCATTTGAGTGACCTCTTTGGAAGATGAGGATGATTTTGATTTTGATTTTGATTTTGATTTCGTCATTTTGATGAAGAAGAACGAAGAATGATTCGAGACGGAAAGTTGGAAACTGCTTTGAGAAGAAAATTTTGGAATTCAATTCGATAGTGTAAAACCCTGTTTGAGGTTTTGGTCAGGGTTTTATTTAGGGAAAAAGTGGATGCTGATGTGGCAGCGGTTACAACGATCTGATGGCTAGAAACTAACCACGTGCCAACCTCTGATGAAAAGATGAATAATGGAGGACAGTTGTTTTAAGAGCCACTGATGAAACAAATATCAGTGGTTGCAACGGTCATTAGTGAAAATAGTGGATAATTTTTACTATTAGTGGATAGCACATCATTGGATAAAACACTAATTTTGAACATCAGTGCTTACCAAGAGAATGAGAGAACAGAGGTTGACTTTCAGCAGTAGACATTGTTTAGGAAACAGATGTTTGAGCAGAACATTAGTTAGGGGAAGGTAATGGTAAGAATTTGAAAGGCTATTATGTCAGCAACTGTTAGTGCAACGATGAACAAGCTTTTGACAAAAGTTTTTAGCATCTGCTGTTCAGATGAAAGGAATGATTTTGTCTTGTATAACCACAATATCATGTCCAACATCTGTTGATGGTGATATCTGCAAGAATGCTATCCTCAACAAAATACATTTTAAATGCAAGTTGTCAAGTTTAATACGTCAGCAGTTTTTACAGGAATTTGTATTCAAGGTTTTACCACGTGTCTATTACTAGTTTTGAAGCCTTTATAAATTCCTGACAGTGGTTTAGTACCCCAGATGATGGAAAATCTTTTACAAAGGCTACTCATTTTGAGTCATAATATTTTAATTATGACATGAGTATCCAAGTATTTTAAGATCTGTTAGTAATCAATCCTTGATCTGTGTTAAAACAAACTTGAGTTTGACATGACCTTGACACTTGTACCATTTCCTTTTGATCTATTTTCAAAGATGATATCACCACACAAAAATAAGGGTTCTACATCCTGACAGGAGATTGAAACTTTTACTATTAAAAACAGGTAAAAGTACAAAATATATCATTCTAAAGAAAAATAATGAATAATATATCCTGTTTTATTTGAGAAAAACCTTTTCAAGAAAAATAATTAAAGGTCATTCTGAAAACACCATCAAAAAGGATCTGGTAAACTTTCCAACTAAACTCATAATCACATCATTCTCAAGTTTTATGAAAATGGTCAGTGATTTGAAATACATTTACACTGTTTGAGACCATTTCCTTGTCAATTGATTGAAAAAATGAGAAGACATGTACACAAAAGTTTTGAAAGTCCTGTTATAGACTTTGTTACCATGTGATGACTTTGAAAAACTTGCTTAGTCCTCTTTTAAGTTTAATCACTGGTGATACTATTGTTACCTGAACTTCCCTGAATTAATTAATGCACACAGTTGCTTGATAACTATTGTTTACCCAATTTTGGACTCTTAAGTGTTTTATATTTATACTCTTTTCTTCTGACTTCAAAAGTTTTGAGATAAACACACTTTAGAGTTTTTGTGATTTTTCTTCTTCCCTTTTTACCCTTCCCATTCATAAGTACTAAAATACTTACTGGGAGGTTTTTATTGAAGAAATACTTAACCCAGAATCATTTTGCAGCAATGTTTTGAGAGATCTGGTAATATTTGTACTTGCTTACATCAAATCTCACATTACATATGATTTGGACTATTTTGACACTTGATTTTCTTAATGCATTTTTAACAAAGTTGATTTGAACCTTTTTGACAGGATTCTCAACCTGTTTTTCAACACATAAGATCTATTAACTAAAGTTTTAATTTCCCTCCTTTCATGTTAACAAAAACACTAATGTTTTTACGAAACTAGGTTTTGTTGACCAGAGGTTCACACCTTAGTATCAAACATGATGGAAACAACACAAACTTCATATCAACATTTGAAATCAATTTTTGTTAACGAGCATGATTATACCATAGCTATCAGACATATTTTCATATCTGAACACTATAGGTGGTTTATGCATGATATCACTTGTTATGAAAAGTTTGTGTGTCTTATGACATCTTGGTTGTTTTACAGAGTTTTTGAATAGCAACTTTGAACGTGCTCACTCGTTACTCTGTTTTTCAACAAAATACGATCAACCTTAGCATCAATGAATTTTGAGATGAACTATTATGTCAAATTGATTGTTAGATCGAATTTGACTGTCCAAGCTCTGATACCAATTGTTAGGATCGGAGGCTCTCATGATTGTGTTTGTTTGTAATAGATGAACAATAAACAAACATGATTCAATGATTTATGCGGCGGAAATGAACACAAACTTTGTAAACACAATCAAAGAGGAAAATAGTTTTGATAAACACATGCTTTCCATTAGTCAAAAGATTATAGATCAAATCAAAAGATTACAATGTATGCTTACAAACTAAACTCCCCCCAGCCTGATGCTCCCTGGTTGATTGCACAAGATGAAAGGATTAGAGGAGAAGACCTCACTCAGTCAATCAAATGTAACAGTACAGTGTACTGTTCCATTTATAGGCAAATCAAACCACTGAAGCATCTAATGCTGACGTCATCATGAAAGTGACATCTAACAACCTCTAACCACTATTACATATAACTACTGCTTGCTAAACACTGATACTATTACAATAGACAAAGTAAACAACTGTTTCTTCATTCCACTGCTTCATTCCAAACAGGGCTTTGGTCTTTAGCAGCACTTGACTTAGGGCAGTAGATTAAGGAGCAGCACTTTGTCTTCAGCAGTTGTTTTACACAAGCAATACTTAATGGACAGCAGTTGTAGTATATAAACAGTGGATGAGGGCCATTAGATGTTATAATCACTTTCAAGAGGAAAGTCTAATGCAAACAGCTGTTTATGATGAATCCTCTGTTGTGAACCGGTTTTGGCTCTCATTATCTGTTTCTTTGATAGGGTTCAATCCTAACATCTTTCATATGTACTCTTTTTTTTGAATAAGAGAATTGAAATAATCATATGTAACTGATGAATTTTATTAAGTTTGTAGACATCCTTTAGACATCTTTTATTAAGTTTGTTAAATATCTTTTATATTTACTTATAGTTGTCTTTTAGCTATAATAGATAACACGTTTTGCTACAATATCTATACCCATATCTATATGTTCTATCAATATGTGTTATGCATGGTTTTCTAAGAAATGACCCGTGTTTGCACACGGGTCTTACCGCTAGTACTATATAATAAAAGAAACCATTTTAGGGACACTTGTCATCATATTAGACCATGTTTTATAGATAAGTGTTATTTTAGTTTAATATTTTCTAATTAATTATAGATAATTCTCCTACTAAATATTATTTAGTTTAATTTTTTATGGATAATTATTATTTAGTTTAATCTTCTTCTCATTTATAATATTATTTATTTAACTAATAGAGTAAATTACGATTTTGCCCCTATGGTTATAGCACTTTTACTCTTTTAGCCTAAAAAGAATTTTTAACATATGAGCCCCAACGTCTTTTTTCTAATCTTTTTGGCCCCTAACGTCTTTTTTCTAACCCTTTTAGCCCCTAACATTTAATGGATAATGTTAGTGTTAGGGGCTAAATGGGTTAGAAAAAAAGACGTTGGGGGCTCAAATGTTAAGAAATTACCGATAAAGTTCCATAAATTATCTGATTATTTATTTATATTAATTACTAGGTTAGAAATTTTATCTTAATAATTAAACAAATATTGAGCATTTTCATAACGAGGGTGGAGGGAACGACTTTCTTCTTATATTAATTACTAGATTAGAAATTATATCTTAATAATTGAAACAAATATCGAGCATTTTCATAACGAGGGGGGAGGGAACGATTTTCTTGCTTAACAAATAATTTATTTATTTAATATATTTAAAATATAAGAAGAATAATAACTACATTTATCATACTAATAAATATATCCAAAAACAACCGTCTTTTTAAGATGCAACTCAAGTCTATATGTTTAAATTTTAAAGTTATATAACTTAATAATTACCGATAATTTATACTTATCTAATTAATTTAAATATTATTTTGTAGCTATAAGTTTATTTAATTGGCTAATTGCTATATGCCTAATCTAAACATTTTAACAATATTTTTAGAACTAATAAATTAAGACCATTGTTACTTAAATAAAACTTGGGTTCACGTCGTGAGAAAGTCGATAATACTGTTTGTCTTCTAATCGATGGTTCAAATGTTTTATATTTATAAACTTGACAAACATCACAAGTTTTGATCATACATAAAACAAAATTTTGTTTGGATATCAGAAAAGTGTCTTAAAATATCGTTTTTTAATTGTTAAATCTTCGTTATTAACTATTTGATATTTTATTTTCTCAACCCGTGTAATACACGGGGTTATAACCTAGTTAGTTCTTTATAGAAAAAAAAGTGTGAAAAACTATTTATAAATTTAGAGTAAGGGTTGAAAAACTGAACTGAATTAACAAATTAATTGAGAAGTTAGTAGTTAAGTTGTGCCTTTTTATAACTTGTATTTATGGACCAGTTATACTTATATGTGTATACTTTACTAATAATTACTTTATAATTGTGTATACTTTACTAGGGTTAGGATATAATAGAAAGTTTATTTGGCTAAGAAGGCTAGAAAGTAATCTTGACCATCCATTTATTTAATCAAGAGCTAAGATTAAATGAGGGAAATTGAAAGGAAGAAAAGAGACGTGTGGGTTTGTTTAAGGGCATTTTAGTCAATCCAAGACAATAGTTTCTCTCACCTCCAATTCCCCCCGTTTTTTAAACATTAATAACTCTTTCCTACGACATTATTTTTTTATAAAAATTGCACCAAAAAAACGAGCGTTTTTTATCTTTAAAATGAGTATACTATTGCTATATTTTCAAAAAAAAATTTGAAAACCCAGTTGCGTAAAACGCAATGGAAAAAACCCAGTTGCGTAAAACGCAACGGAAAAAAAACCCTAAGAATGACATTTTTCTAAAAACGCAATGCAACAAAAACACAAAGAAATGTCTTATTTGTAAAATGCAATGGCCAGAAAACACAAAGAAATGTCTTATTTCTAAAACGCAATAGACTAAAAACACAAAAGAAAGTATACTTTCTAAAACGCAATGGACTGAAAACACATAAAAATGTGTTTTACCTTAAACGCAATGCACCAAAAACACAAACAAATGTCTTATTCCTAAAACGCAATGGCCAGAAAACACTTAAAATGTCTGTTTTCTAAAACGCAATGGACTGAAAACACATAAAAAAGTGTTTTGCCTAAAACGTAATGTACCAAAAACACAAAGAAATGTCTTATTTATAAAACGCAATGGCCAGAAAACACTTAAAAATGTCTCATTTCTAAAACGCAATGGCCTAAAAAAACAAAAGAAAGTGTTCTCTCTAAAACGCAATGGACTGAAAACACCTAAAAATGTGTTTTACCTAAAATGCAATGACTAAAAACACTTCAAAAATGTGTTTTACCGAAAACGCAATGACTAAAAACACTTAAAAATGTGTTTTTTCTAAAACTCAATGGCCAGAAAACACATAAAACTCTCTTATTTTTAAAACGCAATGGACACATAAAACGCTCTGTGAACTTTCTGTGAATTGTCTGAACCAGAGAGTAGCAAATCAAAAATTGTCTGAATTGTCTACGAATTACTGTCTTCGAAATGAGCCAATTTCTGTTAATTGCTCGACCTCAGCCAGGGGCTCTGCCCCATGGACCCCGCCAGGGGCTGCCGCCCCTTGGACCCTGCTACCATGGGCGCTGCCCCCGGACCATCGGCAAGATCGTAAAACGCAATGACTAAATCAAAAACCCAGATCGTAAAAATGAAATTAAAGAATTTCTTACATGGATCGAAGCCGATTTCTTCAAGGATTGACGAAATTTGAATGATAGAAACACTTATCAGCGATCGAATCGAACTGATCGAGTGATTATCTTCAAAATCACGGGAAAAAACGAGATTTTGAATGAAATTAAACAGAGTTTTCTTAAAAAAAAAAAGCTGAAGAACACGTTGATCGGGTGTTTGAATCATTGATTGATGACGAAAATCGCACTATAATGTAGTGATTATTGAGATAGTAAGTGAAGAAAAGGTTGAAGATGGTTGGTTTTGAAAATGGTGGGTTTTGAAGTTACTAGGGAGAAGAAGGAAGAAGAAAGGATATGATTAACTAAAATACCCTTCCTCTTTATTTTAAATTTTGTCACATGTTATAATCCTATTGCTTCCTATCCTAGCCAAAATAAACTTCTAATTGATCCTCACCCTACTTTACTAATAATTACTTTATAATTTATAGATTGTTTTATTTTTAAAGAATATTATGTTATATTTTTATTAATGATAATGATTAATGATTAATGTTATAAGAATTTCAATTATTTTTCCTTAGGATTTAAAAAGATTTATAGTACTTTATATTACCCAGGATATAAATAGATTTATTAAATGAAATTCGCTTCAATCCTCCCACATTAGAAGCTACGACTGAGGTGTTGTTTGTTTTTTCAGAGGTAAAACGCCTGCAGTCCGCGGACCACATCTGCAGACATCTGTAGAAGAAGAGGTGGACCAAACCTCTGCAGTCTGCAAGAAGAAGACTGTTTATTTTTTTACCATAATCTCTTGTCTCTCTTCTACCTCTCTCTCCCTCTACCATCTTACCTGTTCAAACCTAAAATTCATCCTAACCCTTTGCCAGTCCACCACTCCACCACCCAAAAAATCATGAACCCAAATCAAACAAAACAAATAGAACCCTACTCTGTCTTATCTTTTATATTTCACACCATATCAAAGCCATGAATAACATCAAACCAACGAATCAAATAAGAAAGTAGTAGTGAACAATCATCACGTACCCGAAGGTGGAGATGAGGGCTTCGTCGGAGATGAAGATGGAGATCGACGGCGATGGAGGTGGAGATCGATGTGTCGGCTGGATGGAGGTGGAGCTCGATGTGTCGGAGATGAAGATGGAAATCGACAGCGATGGAGGTGGAGATCGATGTGTCGGCTGGATGGAGGTGGAGCTCGATGTGTCGGAGATGAAGATGGAGATCGACGATGATGGAGGTGGAGATCGATGTGTCGGCTGGATTGCTAGGGTTAAGAGATTTGTTTTGTTTTGAAAGAGCAGAGAGGAGAAGAAGAGGATAGAAGATCCTTGAAGACTCTGGTCCACATCTGCTTGATGTTGATGCACTTGTGTCTGTACTTTGTCTGTATTCGGTCTATATGTAAACGATGTCCTTGTCAGTCCTGTAAGTTGACCAAGTCAACCGTCCTCCTGGTTTGACTTGGCCCAACAGTTAGAAATATGTTTGTGAAGTGTCTGAGTCGAAGGATGAGCAATCGAAGGATTATGTCTATCCTTCGATTGGCTCGAAAGATAAACCACGAAGGATACTGATGGACTTCGAAGGATATGCTATCCTTCGAAGTATATATGGATCCTTCGATGGCCATTGTGGTCGACAGATGGTCCTTCGGACAATCTGTCTAATCCTTCGGTCAGACCTGCTGTGTATGGGTATAAATACCCATGTAGTGTGTTGTGTTAGAAGGGCTAGAGAGACTTGTGAGATAGATGCACACATAGAGAGAGTTTGAGAGCATTCTATCAAAACACACACACACACACTAGAGAGTTTGCAAGTTAGATTTGTAAACATTGTGCTTGTAACCGAAACCTTCATTCGTATTAATACAGTGGTGTTAATCGGTGAACCCTTGTGTGTTTGTGTTTATACTTGTCTCATCCCGGTTTGCTTGCTAGCTTGGATTCCGCACTCGCTAGTGGGTTTGTATAACAAGGTTTAGGTTCGTCATCCTCCGAAGAGGGACCTACAAGTGGTATCAGAGCCGTGGCTCTTTTCCTTGTTAAAACCGGGTTTTTGTGCAAGACTTGGTTGTGTTTGGACAAAAAGTTTCTTGGTTTAGCACCCGTTTTTAGTGTGTTTTCTGCAGTTTTAACCATAAAAACGTGTTCTAAACTAACCGGGTGTGTTACGGGAAGGTTTGGGTAACTTAAAAATCATATTTGAAAAGGTTTGTGTTTTTCCGGCCATTATTCCGGTCAAAAATCCGGTTGCCTTGGTGTGGATAAGAACCTTCCTATTTGGGTATTATTTTGAAAGTCAAATCTGCTTGGGAAAAGTTGTTGTCAGATCATACTCTTTTGCCGAAAGTTGGTCACCTACCACATCAACTTTTCACCAACCTGTCGTACTTTCTGTCCTTGTGTCAGACCATCGAAAGATAACTTTCGAGCTCGAAAGATCATCCTTCGATCAAGGAGATTCGAAAGATAGCCATCCTTCGAACATCCTTCGAAGTCAGTAGGTTATCCTTCGAGTCAAGGAATCTTTTTGAAAGATCATCTTTCGAGTTACTGTTCATTTCGAAAGATAAGGATCCTTCGTGTAGGTGAATCTTTCAAAGTTCATCATTCGAGGTTATTGTTCGAATCTCAACAGTGATCTTTCGAACACTGTTGATCCTTCGAACAGGTGTGATCTTTCGTGGATCCTTCGAGTCTTATTTGTTTAGACTTAACAGTTTGTGAATTTCAGGTCTTTCGATCCTACATCCTTCGACTGTTTTGTTATCCTTCGAAATTGTTTAACATAGTTTGTGAAAATCAATTTTTCTAAAATTAATTTTCACCTAATATATTAAATATAAAATGGGAACAAACGGTCAATGGGATCCATCCGCGTGGACTATGACATCTTTGGCTTCGCAATCATCTGATACGCAATCATCTGCTTATCAATCTGAAATAGATTTCAGGAATGCTTGGATACAGGCTATTGCCCCACGTTCAGCTGCCATAATATCTGCAAATCAGTGGGCATCAGTTACAAATCAAAGGCAAAGTGAACCGAAAATAACAACAGATTGGTTTGGCAATCCAATACAAGTTCCTGTAAAGCCGGCTCCAACCACAGACTTGAATGGAAATCCATTACCCCCAGTTGGTTTACAACACCATCGTTCTACTGTAGAACCATCATCTCTTGATTCAAAGAACAGTAGTCAGACAAAATCGGCGTTGTATGCTGAAATTGTCAAAGATGCAAGCAATGGTGAATCCTCGGGAAATGATGAAAGTTCTGAACATGACAGAAGTTCAGATGAAGATGTTTCAACTTCAGTTGAGGGTGATACAACTTCAAGTTCAAGCGAGAATGGATCTGAATGTGAATCATCAAGGGAGGTTATTAATTCTGATGAAGAAAGGCCAACACCTGAGTGTGATTCCAGTCAGGTATGTGATTCTAAACCTGATTCTATTTCTGCTGTTGTTGAATGTGCTAAATGTCTAGAATATGCAGAAAAGGAAAGTCTTTTTGACATCACACACAAACACAATCAAGAATTGATTGTTGATCTGTCTAAAGCAACTGAGGCTAACTTGTTTTTAACAAGAAATGAAAAAGAGTTTAAAGCAACAATTGCGTCATTAAAGTATGATGTTTCTGAACTTCAAAAGGCTGTTTTGAGAAAACAACATGCTAATAATAATTTAATTGACACAATTGAACAACAGATGGTAGAGTTAGCCACAGTCAAGTGTGAATGTGAAACAATCAAGCAGAAATTGGAAAGCTATTCCAATTCCCGCTATGTATTGGATCACATTATTGATGTTCAAAAGAAAAAGAAGGATGAAAAGTACATTGGTGTAGGATACAAATCATGTCCTCCACCAATGAATCATAACTACTCCAAGTTGCCTAATGACGAGGATATGCCCCGTTTTGAACCTACAGTGCCACTCTGTCTTGATGACTTTGCAGTAGGCCTCGGGTTCAAAACTGGTACATCTTCCTCGGGACAATCAGCTTCTGAGAATGTGGAAAATTCATCGTGTGAAAAGGAACAGAGTCCTCCCATCATTGAGGATGCTGACTCTTCAGACGATGAATCTGAAGAAATTGTGAAGCCACAGTCTAACTCGGTTACACCAGACATTCCAATTGAGAATCACATCTTGTGTGATCCACCAGTGAAACCGAGTAAGACTGAAACACCAAAGGCAATGAAGCGCAGTTTACCTAGCATTAAAGGGAATAACTTGTTGTATACGCTCAAGGGAGACAGCAAAATCTATTCTGACAGAGATTTTCCAATTAAAAATGTAAATCAAGATTTAATTGAGAAAGTTTTTGAAGGACGCACTGATAAGTTTTTGGGAAACAAAGGTAACAAAGTGACGGTCACTCAATGTGAACCAGTTCCACGTGAACAAATTAGAAAACAACATGGGAACCAAAAACTGTCAGTTGAGCGAAAACAACAAGTCAATTCTGGGAAGGGTAAGGGCCAAGTACAGGGAAAGAAGGCTCAGAACAAGAATGTTCAAGCACCAGAAATTCAGCAGCCTAAGACTGAACAACCAAAGGTTCAACAACCTAAAGTTGAGCAGTCTAAGGCTACTCAACCTAAGGCTACACAACCTAAAATTCAACAATCTAAGGTTGGGCAACCTAAGGTTCAAAGGGTGCAAAACAAAAGAGCTCCAGCTAAGAAAAGAGAACAGAAAGTGAACTTTGTTGGATCAAAGGGTACGGACAAACTTGAAACATTTCAAAATAAATCTAACATTGATTTTGTAAAACAAGTTAGAATTTTAAAACGAAATGATCAGAACAATTATACCCAACACACAAATGGATGTGACTTAGGTCCAAGCACATCTAGATCACAAAGTTCAGTGTCTGGTTCTCCGTCTGGTCATCAACATGTTTCTCCGAGGCTTGTAGAGCGGAGAATGTGTTTTGAATGTGGTACAATTGGACATATAATTCGAAATTGTCCATATCTTCATAAGTTGAAAGCAAAGGTTGATGATCCCCGTGAACAACATCATGCCGCCCAAGAGAATAGAAAAGGCAAACAGGGCGAAAACAAGAAAAAGGATCGGAAGATAAACTTCGTGAAATCAAGAGGGACTGATAAAATTGATACTTTCAAAAACAAATCCAACAAGGATTCTGTTAAACAAAGTAAAATTTTGAAAAGAAACAGTCAAAACAACTATACACAACAAACAAACGGTTGTGATGTAGGACCAAGTACCTCAAGATCACGAAGTTCATCATCCAGCTGTTACAGTTATGATACTCCGAGGTTTGTTGAGCGGAGATCATGCTTTGAATGCTGTGAGTATGGACACATCATTAAGAATTGTCCATATCTTACCAAGAGAAAGTCAAAAATTGATGCACCCCATGGTAACAATTACCATAAAAGATCTGTTTCACCAAAATAGGACCCTTGTCTTGTTAAACAACGAGAAAAGAAACAGAAAAAGAAACAAAGAAAAGAAGTTGAAAAGGCTTTGAAACCGGAGGTTATCCAAACAAAATCTATTAAATCAGATGTTAAACATGAAAAACAGAAAGAGATTTGGATACCAAAACCGGTAACTGTTTCAGGGGGAGCTGCATCAATTCCGAATCATCGGGAAATGGATGTTACAATTCTCGATGATGACGGACGACCCAAGTCTGTGAAGGCTTGGGTCCCCCTCTCCAACTAATCTCTGAATGAGTGTGCAGGATGTTCCAGGAGGAACTATTGATAGTTTTAGGATTGTTGATAGTGGAGCGTCCATGCACAAGATTGGCGACATATTACTCCGAAATATTGTTATATCTAGGAGAATGTTGTTGCCATTGATGGAGAGAGAGAGGAAAGAAAAAGAGAAAGAAGAAGAACGTGGTTGAATGAAGTTGGAAAATTCGACCAGATGAAGAACGCGCCAAAATTTGGTTGCTATGGTTTTTAATCGGGTTCTCAGGAAAGAATACAATGAATGATGTGCAGATGTCGTGGTGTAGATTGAACATCCGCACACCGCTTCTGAAAGAGAAAGACAAAGACCTTTCGCTGGTGCAATGTGGAAGACCAGCCGGAACCAGAGGTTTTTGATCGTGTTGCTGTGAAGAGATTTTTCAGTAGCTACAAAATCGACTTTGAAGTCCACATCCAGTGGATGTCCAGTTTGGGAGAGTGCTTAGATTCCTTGCAATGCACGAAGCAGTTGCAGTATACGGTTTTTAAATTTCTAATTTCTCCTATACTTGTTGATTTTTAGGCTGCTATATGAATTATATCGTCTTGTACAGCACTCTTTGGCCTGACACGTTGATCTCGAATATCACCTCACACGTGATTGTTTCTTTATGAAACTCGTCAATGTTGTTATGGTCCGCACCGCTTACCGACGTGCCAACTGATTTTCCCAAAATTCGACAAATCTTTTCTGATAAAAACTTTATTTGGGTAACCGGCATTAAGGTCAAGCAAGAGTAAAACCAACATCGGAAAATCATTTTTGTAAATATCTTGGTGTTTTAAATTTCTCTTAGTTTATTGATTTTAGGGGGAGTAAATCCAAAAATCTGAAAATCCAAAAACATCGAAAAAAATCAAAAACACAAAAACAATAGAAAATCAAAAATGAGTTTCCTGGCGAGCAAAAGAGAAAATGATAGTACATCAGTGGTCTATCCAAGCCTCTTTAAACCCTAAATGAAAAATGATAAGCAGCTCTATATAAGATGTATCGGTAGGCTCACAATCATTTTAAAGTGTGCAGGGTGATATAAATCTTAAACCGACTGAAGACCAGGTGGGAACCATTCATTGGCATATGGTCTTAGTACCGAAATTTCGTTTGATAGATTGCCGAGGTTCTGAGATATTCGGTCTTTATGCTGCTTATCATCTGGGTATCATGGTTGTATCTTTTACCGAAAAATAACGGGGACGCAAGTCTAGATCTTCCATGATACTATACATACGTGTACATAATTCATACTGCATTCGACCTCAATAAGTGATAAACAATCACATGTCCAAATCAAATAAGTGATAAAATATCACATTATCCGGGAGTCAAGTTCGTCTCTCTGCTGTACGGAAGTACTGACCTGTTCACGGACTTGCTCCTGTGCCCTCATGCATATGAAAATCAAGTTCCTCATCAATAAGTGATTATATCACATAGGGCTTGTTTTCAAATCAAAATAAGTGAGATTCTCACATCATATACGGTCAAACAGATGATAATCGGTATACTCACCGGTAAGATGAACCCTCGTGCATACCTTGATACGGGAATGTGTCGTGATGTGGATGAACACCGGTCGGTAAGTATAAATCATACATTAACGTATCCTCTAAACATGATTACATCTGATAAGTTGAGCTTAAGTGGACAACAATACCGATAATTGTTATAGGATGCTTATCTTAATGTTAACTAACTGAACAACAAGAGCGTTTTGGCATGACCGTACACTGATATGATTCTCTTACCCTCGAAACTCGCAAAAAGAATGTATGTATATATTTATTTACTGCTTTCAGTACTTACTTTTAGAAAAGTCAAAAATACCAAAAAGATTTTAGGTGTGTTTTAATATAAACTTTATAAAAGCCAAAAAGATTTTATTTCCAATTTATTTTCGATCGTACGATGTTGGAACTCGAGTCTTCGTTGCCTGAAACCTGAACGAAAACCGAATTGACTAAATCTTCATAAACGGTCGAAATTTGCATGTTTTGAAAGTTAAAAACTAAAATTGATAAATTTGTAAAACTTTCAAACTGTCGGACGGTGTTTGATTGTGACATGGTCATCCGTGTGTCACTTGTTTATGATTAACTATATTCCAAGCAGTTGTTCTCATTACGCGTTTAGATTTCTTGCATGTGCAGATTCTAAAGGCTAGGAGAACATGGTCGATGACAAAGCTTTGGAATGAAGACACGACAAGAAGGCGCTCAAATGATGAAGATGATCGAGTTGCCGCTGGCCATCATCAACACCTCAAGGATCTCACTTCATAAAGATAAAGTATCTCACGAGCATAACTCAAGGGGGAGCTTATGTTAAGGGGGAGTTTGTTAACACACTTCCTACATGATGCGGGTAGTTTGTTGATACACTCTCTGCTTTCAAGACGTGAAGACTTTGAAGATCCTCCGACATTGAAGACTTGAAAGGACATCAGAGTTTTGAGAACTCGAAGACCAAAGACCATCGAAGTTCGAGACGAGTCTACATCTATAGAAAATAAAGACAAAGCTACAGCCAAGGGGGAGTTTGTTGATGCACCTGTGTCTGTACTTTGTCTGTATTCGGTCTATATGTAAACGATGTCCTTGTCAGTCCTGTAAGTTGACCAAGTCAACCGTCCTCCTGGTTTGACTTGGCCCAACAGTTAGAAATATGTTTGTGAAGTGTCTGAGTCGAAGGATGAGCAATCGAAGGATTATGTCTATCCTTCGATTGGCTCGAAAGATAAACCACGAAGGATACTGATGGACTTCGAAGGATATGCTATCCTTCGAAGTATATATGGATCCTTCGATGGCCATTGTGGTCGACAGATGGTCCTTCGGACAATCTGTCTAATCCTTCGGTCAGACCTGCTGTGTATGGGTATAAATACCCATGTAGTGTGTTGTGAAATAGGGACTAGAGAGACTTGTTAGATAGATGCACACATAGAGAGAGTTTGAGAGCATTCTATCAAAACACACACACACACACACTAGAGAGTTTGCAAGTTAGATTTGTAAACATTGTGCTTGTAACCGAAACCTTCATTCGTATTAATACAGTGGTGTTAATCGGTGAACCCTTGTGTGTTTGTGTTTATACTTGTCTCATCCCGGTTTGCTTGCTAGCTTGGATTCCGCACTCGCTAGTGGGTTTGTATAACAAGGTTTAGGTTCGTCATCCTCCGAAGAGGGACCTACACTTGAGGAAGTGGTGTTGAAGACCTTTTTTAGTGAAAGCACTTCGAGAAAACAAACACACTGCAGACTCAAACGTCTGTGTGAGGCAGCCATAAGAGGTTCTGAAGTGCTTTTGACAAAAAACAAACACAACCTGAGTAATGATTAACTAAATCAACTGAACAATTTTGTTAATAACCCAAACATGCGAAATTAGTTATAGATTATGTATGTTTAGTCCATAACATAACCAAATAACACCACATATGAAAATGACATAAATGGCCCTTGGAATTAAAATTAGAGTAATGACATAAATGAACCTTTTAAAATGGAAGGGTATTTTAGTCATTTTAATAAACTTTAACATAAAAATTAACTAAGTTTGGTGTTAGTACTCAAAGATGTTACGAAATTGAAACCATAAAACCCGAACCTGTTAAAAAAAGTTAGTACCCAAAGACGAAACTAGCTATAAACCAAATAGTTCATCTGTGTAATTAACTCATTATAATATTCAACTCTATAAAAGGGATACATATTTTTACACGTTAAAATTTACTAAATATCTTATAATAATATTATTCTTGGAATAGTTGTTCTATCTTATAATAATATTATTCTTGGAATAGTTGTTCTATAAATTTATTTATCAATACAATCTATATACTATATAATAAAAGAAACCAATTTGTGGACACATGTCATTGTATGGGGTGTTCTTAATAGAATTTCCCGCTAAAAATATATTTTTTCTATTTATCTCTACTTAATCTAATCTTTATATAATATTTAAATTAAGTAATAAAAAATAATAAATATCACATTCAATTAAAACATATCTTTTTAAAATACATTAGTTAAACCAAATAAGGTAGTTTTCTTTTTGAAAGGCAAATAAGTCGAATTTTATATATATCTACAAAACAGTCATCTTCTTCATATATAGGAAAATATTTTTTTACTATAATTACAAATTTGAATCTAAATATTATCCAAATTTAAACAAAAATGATAAATAAGAATTTCATCTTATGACAAAATATCAAATATTTGGAAATTTTATCAACCAACTATCATTTTATTTCCATAACTATAATTTACCTCTAAATAATTTATCAAAGTCAAATAAGTGTGATGAGTTTATATTTCAATTCCATTTATCCCTATTTAATTTATCAAATTCAAATAAATGTGATAGGTATTTAAAATTATATCATTAAAAACCCCTGTGTATTACACGACTTGAATAAATATGATTTTATATACTAAATAATAAAAAAATATATATATTTAAAAAAACTAATGGATATACTCGGTATGCGATAGATATGTTAAAGATACGACGTTTTTAGAATTTAATATACAAAATTCCATTTATTTAATCCGTGTAGTACACATGATTTTTAATGACATAACTCTTTTTTAGATCTATTCAACACGTGTAATACACGAGGTTTTTAAGGATGTATTTTTTTATTATTTGGTAGATTTATTCAACCCGATTATACACGAGTTTTTTAAAGATACGACATTTTTAGTATTTAGCATACAAAATTACATTTATTTAATCTATGTAATACACATGGTTTTTAAAGATATAAATTTTTTTATTATTTGATATATAAAATTACATTTATTTAACCCGTACAATATACGGAGTTCATAAAAATATAACTTTTTATTATTTAATATATAAAATTACATTTATTCAACCCGTGTAATACACGGGGTTCTAACCTAGTACACATCTAATCTAAATATTAATAAAAGACTACAAATAATGCCACATGGCATTCTCTCCTTCAACCTCATAAATTTTATTTATATTTATTTAATATATTTATTTTAATATTAATAACCAATATATAATATTACTTATCTTTATCTTTATCCTTATCTTTATTTTAATATTAATAAATTCAATTAATAATTAATAATATTATAAATATCTAAATCTAATATCTAATAACTTATTAATAGCTCTTAAACTAATATGGAAATAATTAATTCATAAATATTAAACTAATCAAAGAATAATAAATAATTTGAAATCATATCGTGTATTATGCAGATAATAAATAAGTACGTAACTATTAACTAGAGTTTACTCTATTAATATAATAGTTTATTCAAGTTTTACAAAATTAATTTTTTTTAATTTTTTTTTTTTTAATTTATGGTGTTTTACCTCATGTATAGGTTTTTTTTCTTTTTTCATTTCTAACCCAAAACTTTTACTCTTTTGCAATTTAGACCCTTTGTTTTTTACCTTTAACCTAAAGTTTTTCATCTTTTGCAATTTACCCCAACTCTTTTTATTTTGCAATTTTGGTCCACCATACTTTTCATCATTCCCAAGTTTTCGTTTCGTTCTAAATTTTGTGAGTTAATGCACCGCAACATGTGTGTAGGGTTCAACATTTTTTCATGTATTTTTTCCTGTTTGGCCCGTCGCAACACATCAATATTTCTCCATTTGACAAATTCGTCACAACGCGCGGGTCCTGGATTGACTTAGTTATTTTTTCTATGTTTTACGTTTCAGTTTAACTTCTCTGCTACGAGCGTGCGTGATTCAAAAATTTTACGTCTGCTTTTCGCTCGCCTTTATTTTTTCCGTTTTTATTTATTTTGTTTTTACGAGCTTTTCCGATGTTGGTGATCGCTGATAGTGGTATAGCATTGGTACTATTTGACACAGTTTTACAACAACCGCTGCAACGCGGGGGCTTAATACTAATTATATATTATATAAAATTTTGGGTTAAGTGTTCTATAAATTTATTTATCAATACAATACACATTATATATTATATATTATATACTAGGTTATCTACCCGTGTGATACACGGGTGGAACAATTTATTTGTGATAATGAATAAAAATTAACAAAAGATTTAAAAAGGGGTAGCGGCGCAGCTTGTTACCCGTTTACCAACTATCTCGATGTAAATTATTAGATTACTCTGAAATAATTAAATAATTAATCTAAAATTACTTATACATGGTTAAATTATTCTCAAATTAGAATGAAGTAAAGTTTCTTATTTTTGTAACGTTCAAAATAATAATGTTAAACCGTGTTTATCTTTATATTAAGTTAATGTTAATATTTTGTAAATATTCTATCAAACATTAAAGGTGTAATTTAAATAAGTTAATGTTATTTTTTTGTAAATATTCTATCAAAACATTAAAGGTGTAAGCTATTGGTTAAAAAACTAAGTTGTTAGCATAAAGATTACTACCCGTGTGATGTAAGGGTTGAACAAAGTACATATTAAAAAGTGTAGAATATATTTTTTTTAAATGCAACCCAATGGAGACACTTATGTAACATAACAACATAAATGAGTTAATACAAAGATTTGGTAAGGTATAGTTCATGAATAATAATGGGTATGAGAATTTATGTACGGGCTCACTTATTGTAACTCAAATCAAGAGATTTGTTTAAGATCTTTTTGACACATCATTAGGTAATACTATGTTAATAAAAAAACAAAAGTATAATGAAAAGGAGTGAAATGAACATCCACAATGAAACATACAGGTGTGCTTGGACACTTTGGCTGGCTCCACTTACTTATCTGGTGTGCATGGACAATTCAAACCTAGGGTGTTTCAAGTAAAATACCTACACATTTGAAGTCAAATTAGGTACATCTACATGGCTAGAGAGACAATAAGTACCTGTAACACCTTTAATGGCTAGAAGTTTTAACATCGTTTTGCCCATTTTCAGTTAGGTATCTGCACAAACCATGCAGTGAACATCAACATTATAACAAAGACATACCACCGAACCAGGTTTGGTAAACTAAATACATAAACTCCATAAAATTTGGACACCATAACTAATTATATTCCATCCATCATGTTAATAGAAAACTATTTCTGATTCAGTTACATCTGAACTTGAATTGCTTTTTATATAATAAATATGTTACTCACCAGCCTAATTACGTTTAAATATGATCTATTTTTTTCGAGACTTCAGAGAAGTCACCTTGATAAAGAAATCAACTTTTATACTTCTTCAAAGGACCATTAAGGTTGTAATTCAAGCTTCCTTCAATGTCATGGATCATTCTATAATGTAACAACATTCGATATGATCTTGTTTCTCTTGAATTCCTACTTCCAATCACGCCTTAGATGTTAAACGTGTTCAGAAGTCATGTTGCAAAAATTTGCCATAGTAGAATAAGCCTATTGCATAATGTACGCATCAGAATAGTTTGATATTACAAAATAGACAAACAAAAAGATAAAGTTGTAAGGATTCAAGCTCAATTAATAAATTAATAAATTCAATTATATGTTGGGTAAAATGAAACACTGACAATCCTTTTAGTTTATAAAGGAGATTAAACAACTAATGTGTCATCTATATAAAACTAAAACAAAACTTTTTAACATATAATGATTATAATTAATATATAAAATAACAAAATACTGGTAAAAAAATAAGATGAATATATAATATCATATTGAAACTTGCCTTGCTAACTTGGCATAGTACAGTAATAAAGCTTTGTTTTTGTTCGGCCCTTACAGAACATGGAAGCACAAATGTTATAAAACACCACCAAAGAGACCCATGAGGCCATCTAAAATGTTACAAATGCGGCCTACCTTCGCTGTAGCTTTCACTACGCGAAAAAGCAATTTGGTTTTACTATGAAGGATTAGTAGAAATATTTAAAAATATAAGAATAATCTCATCGATTATATTAGTAAAAATAAATTCTTAAAAAAACATATTATGGAAATGAGAGTTTAACCACATGTCATGGAAATCTTTCTATAGCACATAAACAATATCTCACATTCTCACCAAACTATTTTTGCAATTTACCATTTCTCTTTAAAAAGCCATAAAAGGGCACATAGCTATGAAATTAGAAAAAAAATTATAATATTTTCTTCATTTTAAAATTCAATCTAACACCCATTATATATTCTAGGCCCAAATAAGCGTTAATTAGACATTTGTATATGCATGTGTTGAATCATCTGTTCATCGGCAAAATAAAATCCATCTAAAAAGTTCTTGATTGAGTAATTTTATCCAACAGTTGATAATCACAAAAAAGACAATCGGTATCTAAAACAACACCAAGAATTACCGACATAACTTCACAAAAAAGGAAAAGTTAGGTCAGGACTTTCATCGAACACCTTGACTGCAACTTCCCATCTATGAAAACACACATACCAAACCCCACCAAATCAGTTACAACAACGGAAATTTAGCGCCATGGCCTCCACTTCATCATCCTCACTACCATTGGTAATTTAAAAACTCAAACCCTAAAAACAAAGTAAGATTAGACAAATTATAAACTTTTGATAAGCAGAGACATACTGGATTACGACATACGAACTCACCTTTGATAGCCTATCAAACTAAAAGAAAATGGATTTACATAAGATGGGGGAGCTGGATCAGATTTGGATGTTTGTCGCCATTATGGTTCAAGATGAATAGAGAAAGAAAGTAGCGAAAAAGATTGTGGCGTCTTCAATCTTGTGGCGTCTCCATGTGAAGATTGTGTTTAGGGCTCAATTTGAGGAAACAAAATAAAAAGAGAAAGTAGGAGAAGAAATTATATTCTGATATGGGTCCGGTTAAAGTAAAAATGGATCCAATCAATTGAGCGGAAAACCCACCAAAAGCATGGTCTAAGAGTTTGACACCTGTCCCATCAAAAGTTTTATTTATTATATATAGAAGATCTAGAAGATTATATATATATATATATTATATATTATATATTATATATTATATATTATATAAAATTTAAAATTCGTAACTAAACAAGAACCTTTCCACCTTAGTCGCCGAAGTATATGTAGGTGCACCCACATATTAAATTAAAAATCTTTTAAAATCTAGTATTTTTTTATAAAATTCAAGTTATCGAAAATCGCTAGTACCCCAACTCCCACATTGATTAAATTACCTTATAATTATCCTAGTAAATATCTACAATATCCTATAATATCTCAATGTTTGATCTCAAAATCTCTGGTAACCATCCACGTTCACGCAAAAAGATCCAAAAACCCCTATATAATAATTCACACCATTCAAACATGCAAGATCACTCTCTTGAAGCACCCATGGATTGGTTACAACACACACTTTCAATCTTGTAAGTTTGATACTTGTATGTGTTGCTCTCTTGATCATCACATACAAGGTATTTGTTTAAGGCTTATTTTCATCATCCCCAGGTTAGAACTCCCAATTCTTATCTTCGTTTATTTCACGAAAATAATTAGGGTTAGTCATCAATGATATCTTATATGCATATATAATGATAAGTATATTTATTTTCCAGAACATGTGAACCTTAGTATCTGTAAAATAACATATGAAACTTCACAAATTCGCACACACACCATAGACGGTTTAAAACAGACTATTTTTGCGTAACATAACCACAAATCCAAAAGTTAAAACCGGAAAACGGACCGTAAATGCATTATTTTAGACCCAACCTTATTACACATCATATTTTTACAGTAGGAAACTTTTATATAAATTTTTTTGCTATGTATCTAGGGCTATAAATGATTTAAATTATTAAAAATAGGAAAACCCAAGGTTAAATTCTCAAAAACATAAACGTTTGTGTTCTTACAGTGTAATTAACCTACAATAGTGATTTTTAGATTTAAAAGTGGCAGAAACTATTTTTCACAAATTATTGAGATGGTGATTTTTGGATTTAAAAGTGGTAGAAACTATTTTCACAAATTATTGAGTTTTAGACTAAACCGGAAACCGTTAAATAAATCAAACACAGAGAAAATTTTATGATAAACACTTTATTTTTCCTGTAGCTTATAACCAAAATTGAGTTATTATGATTCCTATGAATTTTTATGTTAGTCTATCATTTAAGATAATATGTATATGTATTTATTTTAAAAGCCGAATGACTGTGTAAACCGGTGAAAATAAATCTTAGGAGTTATTTATTTTTTTCTTTTACATCTAAAGATATTTTTGACTCAAAATAAGTATTATTGTACCATAAAGTTTCTGGGAAATAATAACTTTAGATTTATTAGTCGCCCGAGTATTTAATTTGCATTTTTTTTACCCTAAACGCATGAATTTATCCTAGAACAGACGAAGCACAAGCTTAGGAACGTAGTTTTATTTTTATTCCAGAAAGGTTTGACCAAAAATATGAACATATGCATGTTATATGATCTGAGAATGATAAATTATGTAATGTATATTTTTCTATGAATTTTTAAGTATTAATATATTTTTCTTTTACATATTTAAGTTATATTTTCATAAATACAAACACTTGAGGGTTTTTGTAGGGGTGTTCAAGTTTGGATATTCGAAAATTTCGGATAGCTCATTTCACTATCCGATTCTATATTCAAAATTTCAGATATTCAGATTTCGGACACCCGGAGTTTCGGATACGGATTGGATAGTGAAACGAATATTTGAAAATCCGAAACAATATTTATGATTTCCGAATATTTTTAAAAATATTTCATAATTTAAATAAAGTTTTATATTTAGCATTTTATAGTATTTGATACCATCCCAAATTTCATGAACACAAAATTGTACCAAATGAAAAACAAACAAGCAATCGTGCGTTACAGCGATACCGTTAGACTAAACAAAAATAGATGTAAAAACGTTGAACCTAAATTTATACCAAAATGTAAAACAAAAAAGTATTTCCACCAAAATTATGAACATATGTATGTCATATGATCCGAGAATATATTATGTAATGTTGTATATTTTTCTTTTACATATTTAAGTTATATTTTCATAAATACAAACACTTACGGTTTTCGTAGGGGTGTTCAAGTTTGGATATTCGAAAATTTTGGATAGCTCATTTCACTATCCGATTCTGTATCCAAAATTTCAGATATTCGGATTTCGGTCACCCAGAGTTTTGGATACGGATTGGATAGTGAAACGAATATTTGAAAATCCGAAACAATATTTATTATTTCAGAATATTTATAAAAATATTTCATAATTTAAATATAGTTTTATATTTAGTATTTTACAAGTATTGGATACCATCCCAAATTTCATGAACATAAATTGTACCAAATGAAAAACAAACTAGCATTTAGGACTCGTGCGTTACAGTGAGACCGTTAGACTAAACAAAAATAGATGTAAAAACATTGAACCAAAAATTTATATCAAAATGTAAAACAAAAAAAGTATCTCCACCCAAAATATGAACATATGCATGTCATATGATCCGAGAATATATTATGTAATGTTGTATATTTTAAAAAAAAAAAAATTAGTATTAATATATTTTTCTTTTACATATTTAAGTTATATTTTCATAAATACAAACACTTATGGGTTTTCGCAGGGGTATTCAAGTTTGGATATTTGAAAATTCCGGGTAGCTCATTTCACTATCCGATTCTGTATCCAAAATTTTAGATATTCAGATTTCGGACAACCGGAGTTTCGGATACGGATTGGATAGTGAAACGGATATTTGAAAATACGAAACAATATTTAGGGTAAATTACACTTTTCGTCCTTTATGTTTGTAACGGGTTGTAATTGATAGCCTTTAACTTCAATAATTAGTCACAATCCTTTGAAAAACGCATTACACCTTTCGTCCTTTAACACTAATCAAATTAAAATTTTCAGTTATGTTATTTAAAATGTTCATTAGTAATCTTGAACCAATGGTTTCATTTCATTCACAAAAAAAATGAGTAACAACATGATGAAATCATCTTCTAGTTTTGAAGATGATGCCACCAGAAAAGTTTCTCCATCAAAGAAAAGAAAAGGAACAAGTGATAAAGAGTATAATCTTGAAGAAGAAGTGAAAGCGGACGCCATTCAACGGGTGTGGTCACCTGCTAATGAATTAAAGCTTCTGCAGGCTCTAATGGAGCAACCTGAGAAAGGCAACACGACCATGTTGTTCGAGACGGTGAGCAAATGTTTGGATTTCGATGTACATAAAAAGCAAGTTGCAGATAAAGTGCGGAAGCTGGGGCAGAAGTACAAGGAGATTAGTGAAGGAAGAAAAGCTGCCGGTTCTGATAAACACAGTGTGAGTGTGTACAAATTTTCTCAACAAGTGTGGGGGGGAAGAAGATAAAGTCAAAAAAAGAAGAAAAAGCAAGAGGGAGGGAGAGATGGCTCAGATATTCTAGGGTTAGGGTTAGGGTTGAGGAATTGGGGAAGATGATGTTTTTTATATATGTCATATTTTTTTTGTTTTATTTAAAAATGAACATTTTAAATAAAAGAATGAAATGACCAGAATACCCTTCAGTGGATAAACATAACTGAAACTTTTAACTTGTTAATGTTAAAGAATGAAAGGGAAAGGTGTAATGCGTTTTCTAAATAAAGGATTGTGCTTGTAATTATTGAGAGAGCCAAAGGGCTGGAGACGGAGTAGTCGACCTTTAACTTCAATAATTACAGTCACAATCCTTTATTTGGAAAATGCATTACACCTTTCGTCCTTTAACACTAACCAAGTTAAAAATTTCAGTTATATCTATCCACTTAAAGGTATTATGGTCATTTTATTCTTTTATTTAAAATGTTTGTTATTAAATAAAAGAAAAAAATATTACATATATAAAAGACATCATCTTCCCTCTTGCTTTTCTTCTTTTTTTGCCTTTATCTTCTTCCCCCACACTTGTTGAGAAAGTTTGTAAACACTGACACTGTGTTTATCAGAACTAGTAGCTTTTCTTCCTTCACTAAACTCCTTGTACTTCTGCTTCAGCTTCCGCACTTTATATGCAACTTGCTTTTTTTGTACATCGAAACCCAAACATTTGCTCACCGTCTCGAACAACATGGTCGTGTTGCGTTTCTCAAGTTGCTCCTTTAGAGCCTGCAGAAGTTTTAATTCATTAGCAGGTGACCACACCCGCTAAATGGCGTCCGCTTTCACTTCTTCTTCAGGATTATACTCTTTATCACTTGTTCCTTTTCTTTTCTTTGATGCAGAAGCTTTTTTGGTGACATCATCTTCAGAATTAGAAGATGAGTTCATCATGTTGTTACTCAATTTTTTTTTTGAATGAAATGAAACCATTGGTTCAAGATTATTATTTATGAACATTTTAAATAAAAACATGAAATGACCAGAATACCCTTAAGTGGATAGACATGACTGAAAATTTTAACTTAGTTAGTGCTAAGGGTGGAGGGTATTATTCAATCACTTCAGGGTGTTTGAGTTATTCTCTAGCCAATAATATCATACCATGTCAAGTCCACATTCCACTCTCAATTTTGCACTCAATCACTGGCAATGATTCAAATAATATCAGAGGGTTTGAGTTATATATTCCTCAATCAATCCGACTCAAACAATCTCACTCAAACAATTGGTGACTATACACCGAAAAAGACAATCACCGAACACCGTTTAGGGGGCGGTGAACATTCACCGCTCAGTGAAAACAACTCCACGAAGGAGTCCCCAACATGATACCGTCCGCCCTAAAGGACGAAAGGTGTAATGCGTTTTTCAAATAAAGGATTGTGCTTGTAAATATTAAAGTTAAAGGCTATCCATTGCAACCCGCTACAAATATAAAGGACGAAAAGTGCCATTTACCGTATTTATTTTTTCCAAATAGACAAGAGTGGGTACTCGTACCTGTACCTGTACCGATTTTAGGTATTTGGTACATGTATCGGTACCGGTTTTATTGATTTTGGTATTCGGTACTTTCGGTATTGGTACAGGTACGGGTAAAAACGGGTACGGGTACCGAATTTTATGTAGACTTTTAAAAGTTTTTTTTTTTTTTTTGTATTATGTTTTATTTCGTATTAAGGTATTTATAGTACTCGTATTGATTTTACCTATATGGTATCCGTATCGGTACTCGTACCAATTTTACCTATTTGGTATTCGTATCATATTGGTACTCATGTCAATTTTAACTGTTTACTCTACCGAAAATACCCATACCAGTACCCGTATCGTACCTATATATTTGGTACCCAATTTTGTTTAAATTCGATACCGGTATTTTCGATAACAGTACGGATATGAGTACGGGTACTGTACCAATCCCATCCTATACCAGACAAGAGTTTTAGAGTAGTCACTCATCTACAGAAATTGGTACCAGAAACAGAACATCGACCATCTCTGTAGCAGTTAAACCCACCACTAAAAACAACCGTTATTTATAATTTTCTATCATCGATAATGGAAGCTCACAAACTTTTCAAAAGAACGACAACATGATGAACCACTTGTAGCAGTTAAACCCACCACTGAAAAGAATCAACCCATCTGCAATGGCGATGCAAACTTCTCACACCGTAAGTATAATTATATCTTTAAATTTGCGTTCACAGTTTCAGAGTTCAGTTCTACATTGATGGAATCTTGTTGAAATATTTAATGGGTGTATGGAATTTTGTGAAAATTGGATTGCATGCCAATTGTTCGATGAAATGTCAGTTTGATTTTTTTTTTTTAATTATGTGTTGTAAATTGATTTTTTATTTATTTATGTGTTTGATGAAATTGTTGTTAATAAACTCTCTGGAAAACCCTTTTAATATTTAGTTTATTAATTTGAATTTTGAACTATATAGTATGAGGGTTTATTCAATGTCACTTGTTGGTTAAGTTTCTTTTCGTTTAACTAGATAGGTTTCCTTTCATTTTAAAAGTTTTTCATTATTGAATCAATAACAGAAAGTGTCAATCAAGTTGATCAACAGGTTTTACAGTTATTTCAACATCTTTATATGTTCAGTATTGCATGTTTTGGATTGGTATTTGTTTGAAGTGTTGAAAGGTGTGTTTCTTGTGCTTTCTTGGAATGTGAAGCTTGTTGTTAAAAAAACAGTTTTGGGTTCAGATCTCGAAAATTAGAGGTACTTAATGTTTGAATTAACTGAGTTACTTTGTACTTTTGTATATAACTAGTATTTTGACTTCGAAAATTAGAGTAAATCGAACTTATACCATCAAATATTTGACCCAACTTGTTTTCTAACAAAAATTACGGCAAAACATAGACCAACTGAAAACGCACATGAAAATAAGTAGAAAATTTGACCTCACTCATTACCTAGAAAATTTAGGTCGAAACACAAACCAACTTGGATTTATAACAAAACATACTTAAAAATAGGCACGTAAGAAAATAGTGTTTTTTTTACGTTAAAGAATGGTACCATGCGTTGTTGCGGAGTCGAAACGTAAAGTATCTCAAATTTATATCGCTTAGTAAAAACGCATTATATTTACCCAGATTCGTTTCCGAACAAAACGTAGACCAACCAAAAACGTACATAAAAATAAGCACAAAAACGTATTATATCTGACCCACATACATAAAAAATAAGCAGGTAAAACTCGACCACGAACACATCCTTAATTCAACAATGTTTCATTCTTTTATTATTATTATTAGCGTAAAGTGTCATTTGGCTAGTTTTGCAACTTTCGTCTAAAGGTTTGTTTTTCTCCATCTGGATCCAAAACGTTTAAAATCTTGCCATTTTCATCCAGCTCGTTAACTCCATTTTTCAACGTTAAGTTAGGGGTATTTTCGTCCTTTTTGTTAAATTAAAGGGCAATTCGGTCTTTTGAATACTTGTACATTATGCTAAATGCTTGTACAGAAAGTGAAAAAGACCGAATTGCCCTTTAAGTTAACAAAAAAAAAAAAACGGAAATACCCTTGGCTTAATGGAGAAAAATGGATAGAGTTAACTAGCCGGATGAAATTGGCAAGATTTCAAACCTTTTGGATCCAGGTGTAAAAAAAATCTTTGGACGAAAGTCGCAAAACTGGCCAAACCTCAGGGACGAAAATGACATTTTACTCTTATTAGATAAATATATATTTGTTTATATATTAGAGGGACTAATGTGTAATTATGTTTCCTTTTTATATTCACTGTAATCCTTGTTTATGAAATACAATTTCTCTGATTTACTACTCTTATTGTTAGTTTGATAATATCGCAGGAAAAGCTCCATATTCTAGAGTTATAACCCATGGATTTGTGCTGGACGAAAAGGATTTAAAAATGAGTAAATCGTTGGGTAGCGTTGTCGATCCACGTGCTATAATTGAAGGCGGGAAGAACCAAGAGGTTAGTGGTTGTTTGCCGTAGTTAATGATTATAAATTTATTACAAGATATTGGTATATTATTATTTTTTCAATTTTCTCTCCAGGAAGCACCTTCTTATGGAGCAGATGTACTTCGACTCTGGGTCTCGAGTGTAGATTATACGGGAGATGTTCTAATCGGTCCGCAAGTCCTCAGACAAATGTAAATGTCTGACATTTACAGAAAACTAAGAGGAACTTTACGGTTTCTTTTGGGAAATCTTCATGATTGGAAAGTATGTTTGAAAATATTCTTCTGATATGCTTTTGGGCTGAATAAAGTTTATGCGCTATATTATGTTGTGATGATATTGATTTTATCTACAGGCTGAAAATGCTATTGAATATGATGAACTTCTGGAGATCGATCAGCATGCTCTGTTTCAGCTTGAAAGTGTTGTGAAAAACATTAAAGAAAGCTATGAAAGCTATCAGTTCTTCAAAATATTATCAAAGTTTCTTTATCGCCAACTCAGCTTGTTGAAGTTTTTGAACAACCCCCACTCGTCGTCACACCGATCTCCCAAAAAACTGCCGAGGAATATGAATTTTCGATTAGATAGGGGCAGGTTATACACGAGTTAGACCTTGGAAAGCGAAAAATAAGGCCACAAAGACAAACAGAATTGACTGACGCTCTAAGGTCTCCATACATGCAGAGGGCAGTAGAACTTAGGTCGAAGCTTGATAATGCTGAGGTCTTGGTCAACGCGTACATGTTTTCGGCCTGGGGTTCAATGTGGTATGTAATGTTTTTAATTTATATCAACAACGTTTAAAAAAGATGTTAAAACACAAAGATTATAACTTATAGGTTTGAAATTATTATAACACAGTGTTTAAGACATGCTTTGTATTTGTTAGGGATACAGTGTTTAAGACTACCAGAGGTGTGCCGGTGATGAGGTCTCCGCTTGAATCGTTGATGCCGGGAATAGAATTCATATATTGGTAATAAGCGCATGGGCGGAATTGCTGAACTATGTAGAAAGGTTCAGGCAAAAGGGAAGCATCACACGCATGTTCTGTTCGGTTAATATGTTGGTAAGTATGATCATAATGACATTGTAATGAAAGTTTACTAGATTTGTAATATTATTTCACACACGTACTTTAAATGCAGAATGAAAATGATTACAAGCAAAGTGAGGAAATAAGGTCAACAACCTTCGCTGAAAACATGGAATCGGTCTTATTATCTGCTGATGTGAAGAACATACGTGACAAGTCGTTTAGCTTTGTACCAGCTTTACACGACGATCATTTCTATTATGTATGTTTCAATTTGTGGGACAACAAGGTAGAGGTTTTGGACAACAACGCTAAGGATGTGTCGATGAAAGCGAAATACGACAAACGGCCAGAAAAATTGGTACGCCCCTCTTTCTATAAAATACAAATGTCCTTTGTTAAAAAATGCATGATATCTGACGTCATTTGTATTAAAACACAATTAAAGAAACTGCATGAACTTGTTAATAAGTTAGAACACAACCTGATATATTGAAAAAACGTTTGTAATGTTAACACACAATATGGTTAATGGATGGTGGGTCTGAATTAGAACAAGGAAACTTAAAACACACTTTGATGTGATACTGCATGATGGCTTATATAATCTGATAATGCATGATATCTTATTTTTCTCTATTAATCACTTAAAACACAATTCATACCGAATCATATCTTATGCCCTCTGTTAGTAACTTAAAAACCAATATGATGTGATACTGCATGAAGTTCTCTGTGTATAAAGTTATGAGATTAAAACACAGTGCATACTGCATGATACGTTATATCCACTATTAATAACTTAAAACATAGGTTGATGTGATACTACATGATTGCTCATGACCACTCTTGTGTACTTAAAACACAATTCATCCGCATGATAAATTATGCCCTCTGTTAATAAGTGTTATACTTAAACAAAACCTAGATCACAATATGGATAACCTAAGCTGGTACATCAAATTAAATCACAATCTGATGAAAATGTTAACTTGTCGTAATATGGGATGTGTTTCAAAAACAATTTTAACCTGTCATCGGTGGTGTTATTTTGAATTTTATAGCTTAACATATGGTCGGTTATGTTTTTTGAATAGTTTGTACCTGTTTAACATTGTGAATGGCGATAATGTTAGTTTGTTTGGATCCACGAAAAATATACAATTTGTAAAAATGTATACCAGCTTAAAACACAACTAATACACTTTATGATATAATGTGAACTGGAAATCAAATTAGCTATTTCATGGTATCTATAAACTGTGAACCAAGTTAAAACACATTCTTAACGATGTAAACGTAAATTGTATACCAAATTAACTAGTACATGGGATTTGTAAATATGTAAAAGACCTTAAAACACACCATGAATTATGTAGAGTATAAGACCAGATTACATATCATCACATTTACATAAAAAAGGGGGTATTATAATGTGTGTGATGAGTAAAACACAATACCACATCATTCAAAACCCCAAACCCAAAAACCCCAAACCCTGTACAATGAATACAGTAGATAAAACACAAGGAGCAGTTTAAAAAAACAAAGTTACCCCTAAAACACAATAACAAGAACACATAAGAGCTTAGTAAAATGTTTAAACCAACCCAGTTTAAAAATCAACAAAATAAAATCCAATCAATCACACGGGAAAATTAAAAACCAAAAGTGAAAGTTCAACAAAACATTTAATTTTTTTTTTTTAAAAGGGAACTACGCTGACATATCTTTGTCATCCAAATCTGCATCATTTCTCGATGTGTAAAACACATCTTTAACATCGTTGGAACCAGGACAATCACCTTCAACAGTTGTAGCAGCATCACTTTCAACGATTGTAGCAGCATTTCCCGAAGTGCCTGCCTCAGGCACGACCACGGTGTATTTCCAACATGTTCGATTGTTATGACCATATTTTCTACATATTGAACATTTCCGCCGTTTACTTCCAGACCGACTTATGGCTCGCTCCTTTTGAGATTTGATGCGTTTATGAGAACCACAACCCTTGAACCTGGTTCCAACTGGAACATGGATAGTGGCCGTGCTCACCGGAGCAACCCCCAGCAGTTCAGCAAATCGATTACGTCGTGTCTTGGGAGGTGCATTTATCTGAGCCTCGTCGGCGACTGACATAAACCGCTTGATATGTTCACGAAAAGTACACGACTGATCAAATTTTGAAATCAACTTGTTCACGACATACTCAGTTGCGTGACTAATCTCATGAACACAACGGTTGACCTCCTCGCTACGATCTGGATCAACGCCATCAGTAAGAATGGACCCGGGGGAACTATTTGGAACAGCTTCACGCGTCCATCGCCTCAATATATATTTTTTCGAAAACTCCCTTACATCAACAACCCTTAACACACAAAAAATGTGACTGCACAACAATCCAAACTGCTCAAACCTGTTGCAGTTACATTTAACAATTACATCCTCCTCACGTATCATAACCTGTAACATTGCATATCCAAAAAACACAGTGTAAAAAATCAGTTCGCAACTTAAAATAAAAAAAAAATAATGTAGAAATAACATAAAACACAATATCACCTCGAAGGACGCATAACATGGCTGATCGAGATCCTTAATAAAAAAACTTAATGAAATCACCAATATGATCTAATCTGACACTAGTACAATGATGAATTGCATGTTGAATCTCAAGTTGAACATCAAAAATATAGTTCTGGTATATATCTAAGTTGCTTGCTTCTCGATAACAAAATCACTCCACGGGTCAGGCTCGGTGTATCGAGTGTCATGATCGTTTTTTCGATGCTCATGTCTTTGGGCTTCGATAACTGTGTCGAAGTGGCTAAGAAATTCAAACAGAGTGCACTTTGGATTGCTAATCTTGCCAAAAAAGTGATTCTCGCTTTCGGATCTAGATGAGGTCCGTATAAGTCCAGACATTTCTTCTTCGTGATAATAAGCTGGAATCCATGATTCACGGAGCCCGTATATATACGTCAACCATTCATGGTTAGTTAATCCGAAATCATTTAAGATAGCTGCCCATTCAGTCTCAAACGCTTCGGGCAATAAAGAATCAGGCATCAAACATTTCAGCATCAAATCATTTAAGACAATCAAGAAAAGATTGTCTGTAGTTGTTTGGACTGATTCTTTATTGCCCGAAGGGTTTGAGACTGAATGGGCAACTATCTTAAATGATTTCGGATTAACTGACCATGAATGGTTGATGTATATATACGGGTTCCGTGAATCATGGATTCCAGCTTATTATCACTTATTATCACGAAGAAGAAATGCCTGGACTTATGTGGACCTCATCTAGATCCGAAAGAGAAAATCACTTTTTTTTGGCAAGATTAGCAATCCAAAGTGCACTTTGGTTGAATTTCTAAGCCACTTCGACACAGTTATCGAAGCGCAAAGACATGAGCATCGAAAAAACAATCATGACACTCGATACACCAACCCTGAGCCATGGAGTGATTTTGTTATCAAGAAGCAAGCAGTTCAGATATATACCATAACTATATTTTTTGACGTTCAACTTGAGATTCAACATGCAATTCATCGTTGTACTAGTGTCAGATTAGATCATGTCGGTGATTTCATTAAGTTTTTTATTAAGGATCTCGATCAGCCATGCTCTGCGTTCTTTGAGGTGATATTGTGTTTTATGTTATTTCTACATCATTTTGCTTTTTTAAGTAGCCATCTGATTTATACACTGTGTTCTTTTGGATTTGCAATGTTACAGGTTATGATACGTGAGGAGGATGTAACTGTTAAATGTAACTACAACAGGTTTGTGCAGTTTGGATTGTTGTGCAGTCACATTTTTTGTGTGTTAAGGATTCTTGATGTAAGGGAATTTTCGAAACAATATATATTGAGGCGATGGATGCGTGAAGCTGTTCCAAATAGTTCCCCCGGGTCCATTCTTACTGATGGTGGTGATCCAGATCGTAGCGAGGAGGTCAACCGTTGTGTTCATGAGATTAGTCACGCAACTGAGTATGTCGTGAACAAGTTGATTTCAAAATTTGATCAGTTGTGTACTTTTCGTGAACATATCAAGCAGTTTATGTCAGTCGCCGACGAGGCTTAGATAAATGCACCTCCCAAGAACGACGTAATCGATTTGCTGAACTGTTGGGGGTTGCTCCAGTGAGCACGTCCACTATCCGTGTTCCAGTTGGTACCAGGTTCAAGGGTTGTGGTTCTCATAAACGCCTCAAATCTCAAAAGTAGCGAGCCATAAGTCAGTCTGGAAGTAAACGGCGGCAATGTTCAATATATAAAAAATATGGTTATAACAATCGAACGTGTTGGAAATACACCGTGGCTGTGCCTGAGGCAGGCACTTCGCGGAATGCTGAAGGTAATGCTGCTACAATCGTTGAAGGTGATGCTGCTACAATTGTTGAAGGTGATGGTCCTGGTTCCAACGATGTTGATGATGTGTTTTACACAGCGGGAAATGATGCAGATCTGGATGACGAAGACATGGTAGAGTAGTTCCTTTTTTTATAAAAAATTAAATGTTTTGTTGAACTTTCACTTTTGTGTTTTAATTTTCCGTGTGTTTGATTGGTTTTTATTTTGTTGATTTTAAAAGTGGGTTGGGTTGAACACTTTATTAAGATCTTATGTGTTCTTGTTATTTTGTGTTTTAGGTGTAACTTTGTTTCTTAAACTGCTCCTTGTGTTTTATCTGTTGTATTCATTGTACGAGGTTTGGGGTTTTGAAGGATGTGGTAATGTGTTTTACTTATCACACACATTATAATACCCCTTTTTATGTAAATGTGATGCCATGTAAACCTGGTCTTATACTCTACAGGATTCATGTTGTGTTTCAAGGTCTATTACATATTTTACATATCCCATGTACTAGTTAATTTGGTATACAGTTTACGTTTACAGCTTTAAGAATGTGTTTTAACTTGGTTCACAGTTTATAGATACCATGAAATAGCTAGTTTGGTTTCCAGTTTACATTATATCATAATATGTATTAGTTGTGTTTTAAGTTATACATTTTTACAAATTGTATTTTTTTTTTGGATCCAAAACTAAGATTATCGACATAAGTTCACAATGTTAAACAGGTACAAACTGTTCTAGATGACATTTTTATCGCTAGGAAACTCAAAAAACATAACCGAACATATGTTAAGATATACAATTCAAAATAATACCACCAACGTAATTGTTTTTGAAACACATCCCATATTACTTCAAGAAACCACCACCAACGGAATGCTATTATTGTTTTTTTAAGACATCCCATTTTAAGTTAGTTGTCCAATCTTCCCTTGATTGCGTCAAAGGCTGCCGCTTCTAGCCTTTTTTTTATCATCCGACAACTTTTTATATCTAGCAACGTCAGCTTCAACAAAACTTCTGTACGTGTTTGCGTCACTTAGAAGCATCTTCGCAATGTACTTATGTCTAAGATCATCAATTTTTTTGCACTGCTTGTACGTTACCTCACATGCATTAGTGCGCTCATTTGAGAATCCGCATTCCCAAGCTTTTCCAGTCACGCCCTTGTACGTTTCCATATGGCGCATCAAGAAAATGCCACAGTCGATTACATTATGCTTTATATGCTATGGCATCTCTAATCTCACTGGCTCAACTTGACTGATCTTCCTGCCGGCTGGATGCCCAACATTTTCCAAATACACTAACAAAGCATCACGCTGCATGATAAACATTTTCATCAGATTGTGTTTTAAATTGATGTACAAGCATAGATTATCCATTTGTGATCTAGGTTTTGTTTACGTATACCAGTTATCAACAGAGGGAATAAATTATCATGTTGGTGAAGTGTGTTTTAAGTACACAATAGTGGTATCATGTAATATCACATCAACCTGTGTTTTAAGTTATTAATAGTGGACATAAGGTAGCATTCAGTATGCATTGTGTTTTAAGCTCAAACTTTATACATTGAGAACTTTATGCAGTATGACATCAAATTGGATTTTAAGTTACTAACAGAGGTCATAAGATATGTTTTTGGTATGAATTGTGTTTTAAGTGATTAACAGGGAAAATAAGATATCATGCATCATCAGGTTATATAAGCCATCATGGAGTATCACATCAAAGTATGTTTTAAGTTTCCTTTTTTCTAATTCAGACCCACCATCCATTAAACATGTTGTGTGTTAACATTACAAACATTTTTTTTGATATATCAAGTTGTGTTCTAACTTAGTAACAAGTTCATGCAGTTTCTTAAGTGTGTAATAGAACCAAGGACATTAGATATCATGCATTTTTTTTTTAACAAAGCACATTTGTAGTTTATATAAAGAGGGGCGTACCAATTTTTCCGGCCGTTCGTTGTATTTCGCTTTCATCGACACATCCTTTGTGCTGTTCTCCAAAACCTCTACCTTGTTGTCCCTCAAATTGAAACGTACACAATAGAAATGATCGTCGTGTAAGACTGGTACAAATTCCATGTTTTCTGTGAAGGTTGTTGACCTTATTTCCTCACTTTTCTTGTAATCTTTTTCATTATGCATTTAAAGTGATTGTGTGAAATAATATTACAAATCTAGTAAACTTTCATTACAATGTCATTCTAATCATATTTACCAACATATTCACTGAATAGAACAGGCGTGTGATGCTTCCCTTTTGCCTGAACTTTTCTTCATAGTTCAGCAAATCCGCCCATGCGCTTATTACCAATATATGCAATTCCATTCCCAGCATCAACGATTCAAGCGGAGACCTCATCACCGGCACACATTTGGTAGTTTTAAACACAATATCCCTAACAAATACAAAACATGTCTTAAACATTGTGTTATAATAATATCAAACCAATAAGTTATAATCCTTGTGTTTTAACTTCTTTTTTAAATGTTGGTAATATAAATTAAAAAACAATACATACCACATTGAACCCCAGGCCGAAAACATGTATGAGCTGACCGAGACCTCAGCGTTATCAAGCTTCGACCTAAGCTCTACCGCCCGTTTCATGTATGTAGACCTTAGAGCGTCGGTCAACTCTGTTTGTCTTTGCGGCCTTACTTTCCGCTTTCCAAGGTCTAACTCGTGTATAACCTGCCCCCTTCTAATCGAAAATTCATATTCCTCGGCCGTTTTTTGGGAGATCGGTGTTACGACGAGTGGGGGGGGTGCTCGACAACTTCAACAAGCTGAGTTGGCGGTGTGGTTGTCTTTTCAACGATCTTAATTAGCTCTTCGACAAATGAAGGTGTCCATTGTGATAACCGTGACAGTTCCACATTCTCCTTATTCGTGTCCTTTTCCAGTGTTCTATCGGTAGGAGTACGTGGTTGTCCACTCGTCGTACCTGTGGACGCAACCTTTTTCAGCATTTCCTTCCACATCGTGTGTTTCTCTTTTATTCTCTCACTTTCGGGGTACAACTGAAACCCTTCCGTAAAATGGTCGTTTATCCTTTTCACACATCCCTCAAACTGATTTAAGAATACTTTCAACATTCCCGCATGTACCTGAATTACATCGTTAAAACACAACACCAAGCAACAACATGAGAATTGTGTCACATTACATGACATTGTGTTCTAGTTTAGAGTTTAACAAATCCTTTTCATTTTAAAACACTCTAAATGTGTTTTAAGGTGTTGTTTATGTCACATTACATAAGATTGTGTTTTAAGGGTTACCTTGTGTTTTTAAGGTGTTTTACCTTGTGGTTCACAACAGATTGTGTTTTAACATACACAAGTCTAAGTTGTGTATTAAGACTATGTTTTAAACATTCTGAATGTGTTTTAAGGTGTTCACATATACATCATAATGTGTTTTACAACAGGTTGTGTTCTAGTTTAGAGTTTAACAAATCCTTTTCATTTTAAAACAATCTGAATGTGTTTTAAGTTGTTGTCTATGTCACATTACATAAGATTGTGTTTTAAGGGTTACCTTGTGTTTTTAAGGTGTTTTACCTTGTGTTTTACAACAGATTGTGTTTTAACATACATAAGTCTAAGTTGTGTATTAAGACTATGTTTTAACATGTATTAAAACACTCTGAAAGTACATCGTCGCTCTGGCTCGCTTGTGGTGTTGACCCATATTGAGATACCATCAGTATCCTAATCTCTCCATCAAACCCTATGTTAATGCTTCGCTGACTTTGCGTGTTTGCCCGTACTCGCCGGTTCAACGTAGTATTTCTCAATATCGTCTACATTGTAATCAGCAGCAGTTGTTCCACCTTCTACGTTCATGTCTTCTCCAACCTCAGCATTTTTTCCCAGATTAACGGGAATTTCATCGACAACAGGCGCAGTTTTCGGCCCAACTTCAACATCAGATTTCTTGTTCACATCAGGAGCAGTTTCGGCCCAACTTTTTCAATCTGGTTTTTTTTTCGGTGTACTTGACCCTGTAGATTTACCATGCGTTTTATTGGCTGGTTTCACAACAATCTTTTTCCTTTTCACCATTGCAGTTTTTGTATTGGGTTTTATTTTTTTGGATACATCTTTCTGATCATCCTTCCCTTCACCTGCTTGAACCTTTTGTTCAGCCATCTTCACAGAGTTTGTGCCAGCTGATTCTCCATCACTTTTCTTTTTTTTCAAATGGATATCTTTGAACCGGATGTAGACCCTTTTCATTCTCTAACACTTGCTCAAACTTTACCGTGTCCAATTTTATGATAAGTGACTCGATATCGTCCTGTGTGATATCTTCAATGATATGAACTGATCTTGGCTCATCTTCCTTGAATTTCTTTTGGTCACCTATCAATGCCGCCTATAAAGAAGATGAACAACTGAAGTCAGTTTTACTTGGTTATATACTGATTGGGTTTTAAGGAGTTTTTATAATACTTTTCAGATCAGCGTACATCATGTTGTGTTTTAGATTGGAGTTTAACAAATCTTTTTGCAATTTAATACCTTGAATGTGTTTTAGGTTGTTGTCTATGTCACATATATACCATTGTGTTTTAAGGTGTTTTCAACATGTGTTTTAAAACATGTTGATGATCAACAAGTTGTGTTTTACAACAGGTTGATGATCAACAGTTTTATATTGCCATGATGTGTTTTAAAACAGATTGTGTTTTTTTACAACAGGTTTGATGATCAACAAATGATTTGTAATTTAAAACAATCTGAATGTGTTTTATGTGGTTGTCTATGCATAAGATCGTGTTTTAAGACTTTATTTTAATGCAGAACCAACTAATATGTATAAGTCTAAGGTGTACTTGTTCCGCTTGTTCCAAGTGCGTGTTCAGAAAATCATGTAAATATTCGGAAGATACCACTAACAAAGGCATTGACCCAAGAAAGCAGCCGTTTGGTAACCATGCTTCCACTGTTCTATCCAGACACCTTATCATATATTCGCACCAGTTGAAACTCTTGATTTCAATCCCTCGACGCAAGGCTGGTAGAAACCTCATATTAATTGTCGAATTGGTTGTTGTCTCTCCCAGTAGGGTGTTGTAGAATAGCGGGAAGTTCAACACAAAGATTCTACCGCTCGCATTTTGTCCTGTCATGTACGTCTTGAATTGAATAGGTGTAAAATGGTTGCTTTCCCCGTCTTCGAATTGGCTTTTTGTCACACCCCGATATTTCCACGTATTACCGGTGGGCCCGGTGGGGAGTATTGTGACGTAGTTGATATTGTCATAGTCAAACAACACAATTTAATGCACAGCGGAAACAAAAGATAAATACATTACAAACCGAATGAAGAGTAATATCAAGTATTACAAAAACGGTTGTAAAAGATCCACAGGCGGATGAAATTTAAAAGAAACTCTGTTCAACAGATTTAAATGCATCTAAGCTTGCAAGACTTTTTATTGATGCTAGGAGAGGCCAGCCTATTCCGATTAGTACCTGCACTTATCCTTTTTGGAAAATACGTCAGTTTAAACTGGTAAATACAATTAACTGACTCATTTTGAAAATGTTTAGAAAAATTGATTTGAATGCACAAGGCACAAAATATTTTATAACTTGGGATAATTATTTATATATAAACTTGTAAAAGAATTACATGTTCGTTATACGTTCAGTAGCCCGGGCTGAATACCGGGTTAAAGATTAATTGACACACCACATAATATAATCCCGCAGCGAGTTATTCTCGAACGGCGGTTATATCTTTTTATATATGCACCGGCGGGTGTATGCCTACACCCCGTGCTTAGGTCATGGCCATTTCAATGAATGATGCCAAGGATATCCGGGACATGGTCATTAACCCCCCAAAGGCTTTAAGCAAACAAAACAGTTTAGACGGGTCATTTCAATAAATTAACCTTCATATGATTAAAAATTCAATGCCCAACCAAGCGGTATTTTATATACCGTACCCCAAGCCCGTATAAGGGAAAATAAGTTAAAAGTATTTACCTGAGCAAGTATATATCACAATCAGCGAGTGCAAGTAGCTTTTACTGGGCTCCTAATCTGGAGCGAAGGTTTTTAATAACCTATTAGATTCCTAACGGGTCTTAATTAAGCCTAAACTTAGACCGGTTAGTTTTAAAGAAAGCTATACGGTTCAAACGCACGATTAAGCGAAGACCGGAATAGAATGTGATTTAGACCCAACAAGTTTAAAGACTTGTATAATATGGGTAAACTAAACACATTCTGGATTTTGAGACAAAAATGATAGGGTTTGACCCGTTTCGGTCAATTTATGCAAACTAGTTACATAAACCGAATCGAACGCGAAAAATGCGTAACGGGTAACCATAAGAATCATATACAGGTTTCCTAAGTTAATATGCCTTAAATATGTTATGATATCAGTAAGATGCCTTCCATTATGTCCAAAATGGATTTAAACTCAAATTATGCCTCGTAGGGGTATTTTGGTCATTTTAAAGCTTGTAAAAGAGTTTAAATATTAATCTGAGTTTAAATATTAATCTGAGTTTCAGGTCTGATATAATCAATAAAAATATTTATTTTTATAAGTCATAACAGTAGGGTATTGCATATATGTGAAATTTATCTTTTATAACCAAACTATGCACCGTAGGGGCATTTTGGTAATTTCACATAAGCTTTAATGGTTAAATTTGGAAATCTGAGTTAAAAACTTTTGCTTACTGTTAAAGTATAGAAATTTACTAAAAACATCAGTAGGTATTAAGTCTTATATATTTAAAATAGTTCTAACTCATACTATGCGTTTAAAACGCGTAAAAAGACGATTTTAAGCGATTTCCTGGTTTTATAAGAAAAGCTGATATTTTTATTATTCCAGAAGGGTTAGAATATTTTATTTATCATATAAAATCAGTAGCAAAAGGTTTGGTATCAAAATGTTAAATAAACTCATTTTATGCAAGAAAAAGGTATAACCGACAATTACCGAATCAAAGCTAGAACCCTATGTTATGTTCAGTCTAAAAATAAATAAAAATCTTCAAAAATCCCAAAATATTATATTACATCAGTGGGTAAAAAGATTGGTGTCAAAATTTGGGTTTAGATAGGCTATACGGTAATAATGTCGTTTAATTAATAAAAAGTTTCTCATTTACGCTATTGAGCATAACTCCTAATCTAGACCTCAAACTGATGTCAAATTTTCAGGGAAAGTTTATAAATCAGTAATAAAGGTTTCTATTCTTTCACAATTTAAAAAATCTCGTTTTAAGGTCAAAAGGGCATAATAGTCAACATTTAGGCATATAACAGAAACATGCAAATGAATCGGATAAATTAGGAACCAGGTTGTATAATCACAGAGGGTTATACTAACATATAACCTAGTCCTAATGGAACTCTAAGGCATGTCTAAACTAAGCTAAATCGGGTCAGAACTGAAAGTCAAAGCAAAAGTCTACTTCTGCGACTTTCGGTTCTGAACCGAGCCTATACTCAAAATCGTCGGGTTGAACATGCTTAGACATGTTCTTACATTAATTACCAAGTTATATGAGTGATAAAACAGGTTGCATGGCTTCTGCATTGTTAATTATGTGTTTATTTGAAAATTAGCTTTCTTTTGACATTTTATAATCAAGTTTGACCCGACAATTGACCTAGTTAGAGTGGGAATTAGAGGGTGCCCTTTTAAGGGTTTATTACCCACATAATTACCAACTCATAGCTACTTTCAATTCGAGAATTGACTGGACCATTAGTGATTAATCACTAAGTCAAACCTTAATTACAACGGGTTTGACTTTAGGCCATTAAACTAATAAAACTGAATTAAGAAAGGTTAAGGAAGCTTACTGAAGTCCTTAGTACGAAAATGAAGGTAATGGAATCTTGTTTGAGGTCCAGAGAGCTCCAGAAAAATGTGTTTGAAAGATTTCAAGTGAATGCCAAAAATTGTTGCAACTAGTTTTCTTATATAAGGCCTTTAATTGATCAAGATGATGCCAACAAAGTCTATGGGATGATTCCTGATCATCACAGGTGTCCCTATTGCATGAATTCCCAATTGCACAACCCCTGGTATCAGTTTACAGGCATCTAAGTCGGTTAAGCAGGCTGAACAGGCACCTGCCATGCAATTCTGTCGCTGACAGTTTCAGGCGGCCCGCGTAAGACTTAAGAGAGTCTTACGCGGCCGGTATGGCTCCCCCATCTGGTTATAAAGTTTTCCAGAATTGCACTTTAGGTCCCTGGTCCTTTAATAGTGGTTTTAACTTAATATTTTGCACTTTTAACCCTCCAACTTGATTTTTAAGGACCCTAAGTTATAAACAAACTTTGTTAAGTCCTCGGTTAGCTTTACGATCACCCGATAAGCCCTAAATTTCAACGTTGACGCTTTTAACCCTTCACTTACGAATGTTAGCATAACTTTCTCATACGATAACGAAACCTTGTGAATTTTTATCACTTATTCTAGTGATCATAATTAATCGTTACAAAGCTTCGGGTTCGCTAAAAGGTCACTCAGAGGTATAAATTAAACATGTTGACACATTTAACCCCTGTGGTTTGTAAACTTTCACTTTCTTCCACAAACGGCTTCATATGATTCATAATTCATTTGTTTAAGGGTATAAACATCGTGTAGGGTCGTTGAAAGGTATAATTATCCAATGTTGACACTTTGAATCCTTTTTCTCACCTACTTTCTTCGTTTGTCAACTTTAGTCCCTCTAAATTAATTCTTTACACGTTTAAAGTCCATGACACGTGTTAATATAATATTGGACATGAATTTACGAGGTGTTACATCCTCACCCCCTTGAAAGAAATCTCGACCTCGAGATTTGCTGAAATAAATGAGGGTACTTCTCTTTCATTGTGGACTCTACCTCCCACGTGTACTCGGGACCTCTACGGGCATCCCATTTAACCTTCACTATCGGCGCGTGCTTCTTCGAAGCTTCTTGACCTTTTCGACAAAATTTAAGCTCTCATCTATGTGCACATCCTTATGTGACATGGCTAGTGATTCATCAGCTAGACACTTCTTCAGATTGCAGATGTGGAACACATTGTGAATACCACTGATGTCACCCCCAAAATCCACCCGCGGAGTATCACCGCTTGGGAGCGTGACTGACCAGGATCAAGCCACCAATCATATAGAACCATATATATAGTAAAAGTAATTGCCATAAAACCAAACCCAAATCCATATGAAAGGTGTTCCAAAACATAAGTAAGTTATCATTGTTTAGCGGAAGCGTATAATCCAAACCCAACATAAATAAGTACGAAAAGTCATAAGTGTTTAATAAGATAATCACGATCCAAGCCCACAACGACCAGCTCCTCCATGTGCAAGCCCCATGTACCTAACGACCTGCAAGGCATGTAACAGAGGATCAACAACTAGTTGAGCGAGTTCACAGAAAGTAAACGCGTAATAATAAGTCCGTTTGTAACAGGTGCCTCTGCTGGGCCAGTAATACGTTCTATTGGTGGGGGCTTCCCATGTTGTATAACCACTAGACTATTCGTAACCATAAGTGTTCTACATATCCCGAGAACAGCAACACGTACAAGTTTACGTAGGTTTTACGTAAGTAATCCTTCACAACCGAGGATAGGGGTACGCGGGGGTTTACGTAGGTTTTACGTAAGTGCCTGACACAACCGAGGCAGTAGTGAGTATAAGTTCACGTAGGTTTTACGTGAGTATCCTTCACAACCGAGGATAGCGAGTAGCATAAGTATACGTAGGTTTTACATATGTGTCCTTCACAACCGAGGACGATGGTATGGTAGTCTAGTAACAGTGTATGTACGAATCTAGTCAATCTCATTCCTTTAATCCCATTCCCAAGCCCTTGGGAATCCCATGCCTTAGTAAGGGGGTGAACTCACCTTGGTTTGCTCGGTATGCTATGCTCTAGGGTTTAACAATTGTCTAGGTCCGTTACACACGACCTAGGATACATTGCACATACTTGACGTGAGTATATAAATTCAATTAGGGTTGGCAACTCTTCGGTGATCAAACAATCACATACGATAATGTATCATACAGTAACAAGCAGTATCCTTCAGTAACATGCAGTATCTTAACATGCAGGAACAAGTAACAAGTATCAGGCAACATGTTCTTCATCCAGGGTTTTGATTTAGTATTAACAGGAGGCTTAGATCATGTATCACCTTAAACTCAGAATATATATAAACATCCAAAGCATCACGTATCAAACTCAGACAAGATCACCAAGAATTTAAAGTTCGGATGTTAATGCTCATATACAAAGAATTCGGAACAAAGGGGGAAGGGTTTCTTCACAAAAGTCGGACAAGGACTTCCCTAGCATTTAAAAGTCGGATATATATATATATTTTACCACTTAAAGTCGGACTAGTGTGACACCCTCATAAAACTTGGACATGAGTTGTTCATGAAGCTCGGACCAAATTAAAGGGGGAGGGGGTTAAACTCGGACATAGTGTTCATGTGATTAAAGAGTTCGGACTATGATGTCAAACTCGGACAAAGTGAGCCATATAAAAGTCGGACATGTGTGATAAGTGTGAAAACTCAGACCTTTATTTGCTGTTGAAAGTCGGACAAGGGTAAAGGGGTAAAAACTCGGACCCCTTACACCTCTCAAACTTCGGACAACATGCTTTGGTTATAAAAATTCGGACCACTTTATCTTACAAAACTCGGACCTAGTTCTTATGATAAAACTCGGCCACCTGTTCACTTGTTTAAACTTCGGACATCGTGGTTAACCAATTAAAGTTCGGACTTAGATATTAAACAAAAGTCTGATCAACATATCACTTTGAATAATTCGGACCTTAGGGTTTCATGCAATAAAATTCGGACATACAACATCACAAAACTCAGACAGTTTAACAATACAAAACTCTGACAATCAATTCAATCATTCGATCTTTGCAATTGAAGCAGTTACATTTTCTATGATCATCAGTTACATTCTTACGACTAGAACCCTAATTTCATGATTTTCAATATGTATAATCAATCCATCATCAATAGTTTGACAGAACAATCATCTAAATCATCTAGCAACGATCACACAATCATCAACATTCTTTCACAGTAAATCAAAATCAATTAACAAAGAATAGTATATGATGAACTAGGGTTTTCTTGAAACACACAATCAAGAATAAAAGATAACAATCAATCATTAACAACTTACCTTGGATTGATTCTAGAGAAGGAGAGGAATCAAGAGTGATGAATATCTTGGTGATGATGATTGCCAGAGAAAGTGAATGTACGTGCTTTGGTTTTTGTGTGCAAATGATTAGTGAAAAGGGATTAGGGTTAAGTATCTCTAGGATTTCACTAATTACCCTCTACCTCCCTGGTATCATATTTTACACATGTACACCATCTCCTAACAATTTCATAGTTTCACCACCAAGTTTACATATTTGACAAGTTTATCACAATTAACACATAACCATGCACAATCACACAATACACTTCATTGTAACAAAACGTATAAAATTCCATAGCAACTAATTGTGCAATTAATCAACTAAACAAGACAAGAACGTGCAATAAATGCGAAATAGAATCTTGGAAAAATCGAGTTGTCACAACTGAGTTCTTCAGGCAAGTTTAACTTGTAAGCCACTGATCCGACACATTCGATGATCTCGAATGGTCCTATGTACCTTGGGCTTAATTTGCCTTTCTTACCAAAACGCATCACCACTTTCCAGGGTGATACCTTAAGTAGAACCTTGTCACCTACCTCAAACTTTAGAGGTTTACGCCTTTTATCTGTGTAGCTTTTCTGCCTATCCCTGACAGCTTTGAGACGATCTCTTATCTGCACAATCTTGTCCGTCGTCTCCAGGACTATATCAGGTCCTGTGAGTTGGACGTCTCCAACTTCTGCCCAACAAACGGGCGTTCTGCACTTTCTTCCATATAAAGCTTCAAATGGTGCAGCTTGGATACTGGAGTGATAGCTATTATTGTATGAGAATTCGCTCAATGGAAGATGATCATCCCAACTTCCACCTAGATCAATAACACAAGCTCTTAACATATCCTCCAGCGTTTGAATTGTTCGCTCGCTCGCTTTGACCATCCGTCTGAGGATGATATGCTGTGCTGAAGTTCAATCGAGTGCCTAGGGATTGCTGAAAACTTTTCCAGAAGTGCGATGTATACCTTGTATCCCTATCAGAAATGATAGACACTGGCACCCCATGGAGAGATACAATCTCATCCACGTATAGCTGAGCTAACTTATCTGAGCTATGTGTTTCCTTAATAGGTAGGAAATGGGCTGACTTAGTCAGTCTATCCACTATCACCCAAATAGTATCATTTCCTCGTTTTGTTTTTGGTAATTTGGTGATAAAATCCATAGTCACCATCTCCCACTTCCAGGTGGGAAGATGTAACGCCCTGCTTTTTCATACTTTCCATAATTAGAAAGCTCGCCTTGTAATGCTATTTTTGGAAATCTTGTATTATTGTAGTCGTCTTTTCGTTGTAAAATCCGAGACTTTGATCATAAATAAAATTCGTATTTCTTTAAATTCACCTTCTACATATTCATACATGTTCATACGTTCGAATTCATTGTACATCGAATCCGTATTTGAAATTCATACTCATACGATACATGTCCATGCTTGTCCTTAAATTGTTGATACTTAAAAACCCCTAATAATATGCTTATTTATACAACGATTAATTATCTAATATGTGACATATACTTGTCACTTACAAACATGTTACATACTTATACATTACACTTTTTACCTAGTTAAATCATGTTTTATTTCATATTTTACCTTGTTACAAGTTAGGGGAAACATTGTTGCATATTATTACACAACTTAATTAATAAAATTACTCATTATAATGTTTTAAAAATAAAAAAATAAAGAAATATGGCAGCCCCAATTCTGCAAAATTCAGCCCCATATGGTTTGGTTTTGTGGGCTTGTTTTAAGGTATAACCCCTTCTAAACACTTCCAAAGCCCAACCCATTGAAACCCTAATCCTTCCCACTATAAATACCACTTATAACCAGCCTCCCTACCACTTTTGCAACACTAAAAACTCTCAAAACATCCTCCAAACCGTAGCTGAAAGCAAGGGTTCGAGCAGATTGACACCTCTTCACGAAAATGAGCATAACTCACTCAATTCTTATCCGATTCACTCGATTCTTTTTGCTACTTCTTTGTATTGACCTTAGCTACGTTTCCATGGGTTTTCCCTGGAAAATCAGAGCCTGGAATGACGCCAAAAGGGCTCCAAAGTTGACTGATTTTTCTATTCATGTTTCAATCTTTGATAAACTTTTTTAAACTTGAGGAAACTCATCTCAAACCTATGTCCTTATGCTTATAACCACATATATGGTTAGTTAGGCTTAAAAACAAGGTTGAGACATTCAAAATCAGAGGTATAAACCTCACAAACTTTCTGTTTTGTTCAAGGGTTTAACCCACAAGTGATATTCAAATTCAAGACTTGATGTTTGTGTGATTTAGGATTAACTTGGGTTATCCTACTTAAAATTCCACACATTACTTGATGATTTCTCTTAGATTAGTGTTTAATATTCTTGTATTATTTATAGTTCATTGTCACACCCCAATCGATGGCGGAATCATCGGGGCATGGCACTGAGCGAAACAGATTGTCCAGAAGTTTCCACAACAACTATTAATACAAATTCAGTTTAAAGTGATACGTCCCATACCGTATCCCGAATAAATAACAAGTTTTTACAGATAACATCCAAACAATTATCCTGTTCCGACAACTCAGATTCAAATTAAACATAAATATTGTTCAATGCCCCTAAAGACCCAGACTGGCAAGATCTACAGACAACTATGCACTAGCAGCTTGTTCTTGACAGACAACTATTTGTTGGGGGCCTCTAGAGACTTATTCTAGCTTCACTTCCCTAGCAAGCAAATACCCTAAACACCTGTCACATACGTTAAAATAAAGTCAATACATAAAGTGTAAAGGTGAGCATACAAGTTTGATAGTAGCATATAGAGTTCGAATAGTTTAGGCATAACCAGCACGTACACAGAGGGAAATGATGCATGTTAATTATCGACATGGACCTATCGATATCAACGACTGCGGGTTGACTGTCCGAGACAGTTCGCAATACATGATTACCACCGTAATCCATGCAAGTAATTGTCCTTAACAACCCCCGTGTGAACGGGTGCTGAGTCCAAACTATAGTACTACGTTGCTAAGGCAGGTAGACAACATTCCACGTGTAAACATAACAACAAGCATATATTTAGTCACGTAATACATGCAATCGGTTAGCGTTCAAATAGTCTGAATAGTGTGTTCATTTGTGAATTTGATAGGTAACGTATGTAACACCCAAAAGTGCTAAAGCAAAAAAGGGTTCGAGTATACTCACAGTGATTGGTTATGGATTGAAGGGAGCGCTGAGAGTAGGGTTAGCCTGAATAGTTCGATAACATAACAATGAGTAACGCGGAAATGCAAACAAGTGTAATGGATCGAATAGTCTGGTCGATCGAATGGCAGGTTCGATCGAACGGGCTGTTCGATCGGCTTGAAAGTCCGTTTGAACAGTCTTGTTCGATCGGCTGGTCCATTCGAGTGGATTGTTTCTTCCTCTGATGTGTTTGTGTATGATGGTTTGAACTTCTGAAGTTTTCGTTGTAGTATTTGAGAACACTGAGGTGTTCTTACCTTTCAGGTCCATTCGAGTGGTTCTCAGCAGAATGTCACTCGATCGAACAGCCTGTTCGATCGGCTGGCATTCCATACTACGAACGAGTTGCAAAATCGATTAAGTGTTGAAGCATAGTATCTCATGATCCGAATAGTAATGTTTACCAATCGAGTAGCATATTCGATCGAACATCACTTCGTCAATAGCATAATTCATGAAATTCGAAAAGTGTGGAACCATGTGCTAGCCGATCGGCTGGTATGTTCGATCGGCTGGGCTGTTCGTTCGAACAGCCTAGCCGTTCGGCCAGCAAATCTGACCTGGTCGGCCTTTCGTCTAATCACTTGGCTGTTTGATTATTTGTCATGATTTTAAGGTATTCTGACAGCGAGTTAAACCATAGAACGTGGGTTCTTACTTGCTTCACCGGTTCGGACAGGAATCACCCAAGTCCGGCCGGTGAACTGTTTCGGAACGGTAGTTTGATATTTAACCCGAAATCAGTGAACCTCGTAGATAGAATCCGAATCTTGAACCTCTTGACTGTTAGAATGATTAGTCAGTGGGTTCGAGCTTCGTCTCTATCGGTTTTAAGGTTTCGAGTGTAAAAGAGTGGAAGAAGGTTGGAAATCCTTCCATGAAAATGTTAAGATTCTTACAAATCCTAGTTTGTTTATGTGGAAATCGGTCGGATCTAAGCTATTCATGGTTGAATGAGGCCAAAGTATGATGTTCTTCAAGAACACCATGATGACATCACCCAAGAACACTTAGATCTTGGTGATTTCACGGTTAGAAATCAAGTTTTGAAAGATAGAAAGGTGTAGAATCATGTAATGATAAAAAATGTACAAGAATTAGAGTGAAAACTTAACGGAGTTGAGAAAAATCTGAGAAAAGGTGAAGAACAAGGATGGTTCGGTCAGAGCTTTCCAAAAATAGAAAGGGTGATAATGACAGGGCTATTTATAGGCCTCCCAAAGAGGAAAGTGTCAACCGATCGGCCAGGATCTCCAATCGAATGGCCTGCTTGATCGGCCAGGAAAGTGCTAGCCGATCGGCTGGCCTGTTCGATCAGGATGCTTCCTGTTCGATCAGTAACCCCTTTTCAAATGTTTCGCGACGGTTTTCGATATTTCGATTTTGATAGACGATGATACGAATACGATAGAGTTCCTAGTCAAATTACTTTCAGTCCCAACTACTATATCTAACATACAATCACGTTCCGATGTCGATTTTGATTGAGTTTGATTGCTTTTCGAGTTTTGATTCGAGTTTCAATTGATTCGATTTAATACCACGCAAAACATAAAGTAAACATGCACAAGTAACACATAAGGTTCACACACACGTAAGTATTACCACACCAGTTTCGCATAGTTCGAGTCTCGAGTTCGATTGATTGATTTGATTAACTTGATCATCGATTGATTAAATTTATCGCATTGTTACTTCCTATTATTCACAGTCGTAAATCGGTCGCATTGATTAAACACTCGATCATTTCATTTAGACAACACTTACTCCACATAATACAAAAAGCAAAAAGAAACATTAACAGTCAAAGAAGTCAAAGTTGACTTGGACCTTGACTTTGACTTTGACATTCGAAAACACGGGGTGTTACAGCCTCCCCTTGTTTAGGGAATTTCGTCCCGAAATTAGGCTCGAAGCTGCACATTACCGTGAGTCATTTTACCAATTTGATGCTTCAGATCTATTTAAACAACTGTGGATACTTGGCCTTCATGTCGCTCTCGAGTTCCTAAGTGAACTCCGCGCCTCGCTTGCCTTCCCATCGGACTTTCACGATAGGGATGCGTGAGCGCCTGAGTTGCTTGGTTTGGCGATCCATGATTTCGACAGGCTTTTCCACGAAGTGTAAGGTTTCGTTGACCTGAAGATCGTCGAGTGGTATGATTAGATCATGATCAGCAAGGCATTTTCGGAGGTTAGACACATGGAAAGTCGGGTGAACGTTACTGAGTTCCTCCGGTAGTTCGAGTCTGTAGGCGACTTTTCCGATCCTTTCCAGAATCTTAAAAGGTCCAACATATCGAGGCGCTAGTTTCCCTTTCTTGCCGAATCTGACTACACCCTTCCAAGGGGATACCTTTAGGAGTACGTAGTCGCCAACGTCAAATTCAAGGGGCTTGCGTCTTCTATCGGCGTAACTTTTCTGTCTACTTCGAGCTTTTACCAAGTTGTCTCGAATCTGGTGGATTTTGTCAGTCGTTTCTTGTAGAATCTCGGGACCAGTTAGTTGCGAATGACCGATCTCATGCCACACAATAGGCGATCAGCATCTCCTTCCATACAAAGCCTCGAATGGTGCCATTTGAATGCTGGCATGATAGCTGTTATTATACGAGAATTCGACTAGTGGCAGGTGTTTGTTCCAACTACCACCAAAATCTATGACACACGCCCGGAGCATGTCTTCAAGAGTACGGATTGTTCTTTCAGTCTGCCCATCGGTTTGTGGATGGAATGCAGTACTCAGATTAAGCGACGTACCAAGAGCCGCCTGAAACGTTTCCCACAACCGAGAAGTAAACCGAGCATCACGGTCAGAGATGATGTCGCGAGGCGTACCATGATTACAAATGATCTCGTCGGTGTAGATTTGGGCTAGTCGTTCCACCTTGTAGTCTTCTCGTATTGGCAAAAAGTGGGCTGATTTTGTTAGACGATCAACTATAACCCAAATACTGTCGTGACCTGATGGCGTGGGCGGGAGTTTCGTTATGAAATCCATAGCTATACTCTCCCACTTCCATATCGGTATCGGCGGTTGTTCGAGTAAGCCAGAAGGTCTTTGATGTTCAGCCTTGACTCTTGCGCAAGTTAAACAACTTCTAACGTAGAGAGCGATATCCCGTTTCATGCCCGGCCACCAGTACTTATAACGCAGGTCCTGGTACATCTTATCAGCACCGGGATGAATGGAGTATCGGGATTTGTGGGCTTCGTTCATGATAATCTTTCGCAAATCGGTCCGTTTAGGGATCCAGATTCGGTCCAGATAATAGGATATCCCATCTGATTTGCTTACTAACTGAGCTCCATCGTGGTAGATCCTCTCTCTCTTCAATGTACGCTCGTTAAAGCAAGCATGTTGAGCTTCACGAATAAGGGCTTCGAGGTTTTGCTGGGCTTGAATGTTTCGGATACTGAGCACGTAACTCTTTCTGTTGAGCGCGTCGGCAACAACATTCGCTTTGCCTATGGTGATAACGAATCTCACAGTCGTAATCGTTGAGGAGTTCTACCCATCGGCGTTGACGCATATTAAGTTCCCTTTGATTGAAGATATGTTGTAAACTCCTGTGATCAGTGTAGATTGTACACTTAGTGCCATACAGGTAGTGTCGCCAAATCTTTAATGCAAAGACAACCATGCCTAGCTCGAGGTCATGGGTTGTATAGTTCTTCTCGTGGATCTTGAGCTCTCGGGATGCGTAAGCTATAACCTTGTCTCGCTGCATGAGGACACAACCAAGATCAAGGTTGGAAGCATCACAGTAGACAATGAAATCGTTGCTTCCGTCGGGCAGCGTAAGAATCGGAGCGTTGAACAGCATGTGCTTGAGGGTTTGGAAGGCAGACTCTTGTGCGGTTCCCCATACAAAAGGCTTATCTTTATGAGTAAGAGTGGTAAGCGGCACAACGATTTTGGAGAATCCTTCAATAAATCGTCGATAATAGCCCGCTAGTCCGAGAAAGGAACGAACTTCAGACGGGTTCTTAGGCGTAATCCAACTTTTGACGGCTTCAATCTTCGCGGGATCGACGTGTATTCCCTGACAATTCACGATATGACCCAGAAACTGAACTTCCTCTAACCAGAATTCACACTTGGAGAACTTGGCGTAGAGTTGGTTCCCCTGAAGTAACTCGAGAACCAAATGTAGATGTTGCGCATGTTCGGCTTTCGATTTGGAATAGATCAAGACATCGTCAATGAACACGATGACGAAACGGTCTAAGAAAGGCTTACATACGCGATTCATCAGATCCATAAAGACCGCGGGTGCGTTAGTTAAACCAAAAGGCATAACAACGAACTCATAATGGCCATATCGGGTTCGAAAAGCGGTTTTGGGGATGTCTTCCTCTTGAATCCGCAATTGATGATAGCCTGAACGTAGATCGATCTTCGAGAAACACTTGGCACCTTGTAGCTGATCAAATAGGTCGTCGATTTGGGGCAAAGGGTATCGGTTCTTAATGGTTAGCTTATTCAATTCCCTATAATCGATGCACATCCGGAACGACCCGTCCTTCTTTTTGACGAAAAGGACTGGCGCGCCCCAGGGAGAGATGCTTGGGCGAATAAAGCCTTTTTCGAGCAATTCCTGGAGTTGGTTCGAGAGTTCCCGCATTTCGGATGGAGCGAGTCGATAAGGAGCTTTGGCAACGGGGTTAGCTCCAGGAATGAGGTCAATACGAAAGTCGATATCACGACTTGGCGGTAGTCCGGGGAGATCATCAGGGAACACCTGAGGAAACTCACGGACCACTGGAACATCTTTGACTTCAACTTTCTTTTTCTTTTCCTTCTCCGCTACTACAATGTTGCCCAAGAAGGCTCGGTATTCCTTGCGGAGATACTTGCTGGCTTGAATACAAGACATAAGCTTGAGACCTTTCGACGCTGTTTCACCGTATACACATAGAAGATCACCATTTGCGAGTGAGAATCGAATCATCTTTTCGAAGCACACAACTTCAGCATGGTTTTCACGAAGAAAGTCCATGCCTACTATGATGTCGAAACTTCCGAGTTGCATCAGAATAAGGTCGATTGGAAAGATGTGATTGTTGAGCTCGAGAGTACAATCACGAAGAACAGAGTTAACTGCGACAGTTCTTCCAGTAGCGACTTTAACTTCGATGACGAGGATAGATAAGAGCGCTTACGACTAAGGAGCTTCTCGAATTCAAACGACACAAAGCAGTTATCGGCTCTAGTATCAAACAAACATGATGCATAAATACCATTCACAAGGAACGTACCGTTAACCACGTTGTTCTCTGCCTGAGCCTGACGAGCATTGATGTTGAAGGTTCGGGCATGGGCTGCTTGCTGTTGTTGCTGAGGCTGCTGTTGTTGCTGCTGGGGCTGCTGGGGCTCTTGCTTAACCACCCTGTTCGGGAACCTGTTTGCAAAGTGGTTAGGATCACCACATGCAAAGCAGACTCGAGCATTGACTGCAGGTGCTTGAGCTGCTTGTTGGCCTTGAGGGACGGGGAGTAGAGCTTGATTGACAGTAGCTTGAACTGGGGCTTGACGGGGACGATAGCGACAGTTCGCAGTGAAATGACCGTAAAGGTTGCAGTGAGCGTAAAAACGGCAGGCTAGACCCACTGGATGATGATACGAGCATGTCAGGCAGAGTGGGTGAGGACCTGTGTATGCACGCTTCGCTGGCGGTGCATTGATCACTGGAGCTGAGCGGTGGAGCTGTTGCTGCTGAGCTGGTACAGCTTGTAGAGGAGCAGCAGTTGTTGCGACAGCACAGCTCTTGTTGCTGGAGCTGTTGTTGTTGTTCTTCTTCTTTCTTCTTGATGACTTGGAGGATTGAGCAGATGAGTCGGTGGGTGCTGCGGTGGTTGCCTGGTGCAGAGACTTGGTATGCTTATCCCAAAAACCAGACTTTACTCGCTTGTCATTGATCTCAGCGGCTAGTAGGTAAGTCTCTTCAATCGTTGCTGGCTTGGCTGCGTGAACAAAGTCGGCTACACTGTCGGGCAGGGCTCGAATGTACTTCTTGATGGTTTGATCTGAGGTCTTGACTTGATCGGGACAGATGATGCTAAGTTGTTTAAAGCGAGAAGTCAGGGAAGCGTTGTCTCCATCCTTCTGCTTAATGTTCCAAAACTCGTCCTCAAGCTTTTGGCGTTCCTGGGGAGGGCAGAATTCGTCCATCATAATGGCTTTCAGCTCTTTCCATGTCAGCTCGTAAGCTGCATCATTTCCGCGCTTGTTTCGTTCGGCCGTCCACCAGTCTAGAGCACGGGACTGGAAGACGCCAGTAGCATTGAGTGTGCGGAGATTCTCAGGACAGCCGCTTTGGCGCAGGGTGACTTCGATGGAAGCAAACCATTGAAACATAGCGGTGGGGCCATCTTCTCTAGTAAATTCCTTTGGTCGCATGCCTTGAACTGTTTGAAGCTGAAAACAGTCTTGGCAGCATCTTTGGGAGCTTCAGTTCTCGACTCCTCAGATGATTTGCTGACGTTTTCGTAAACATCGCTCACAGCTTTTGCTACTTGTTTGGCGATGATAGCAGCAAGACGTCTGTCTCTCTTTTCTTGGCGAGTAAGTGGGGTTCGGTGTCCGGATGACGACATGGTCTTCAACAGACATCGTCGTAGGTCTCAGACACATCAAAATCGAATCTCACCTCACACGTCTACTACTTACTAAAGCTCAGGAACATGTCGAAACACGTATCGCATAAACACATAGGCACATAACCATAGATACTGTAAACACAGAAGCACATAAGCACGTAGGCACATAGAGCACAGAGTCACATAAACACAAAAGCACGTAACCACTTAACCACAGAAGCAGTTAAACACGCAGTTCTCCTATAAGCACACAGTGTATTCTGACTGCCTCAAGATCCTATCATTCAAAGCTCGCGTGTCGTTTGTACATATATTGGTCGCGTATAGTATATCGAGTAGCGTCGTATAGTCGTATAGCATGGCATAGCATAGTACTGTCTAGATTGTAACTGAACATCGAATTGAGATAGAATAGCAATGCGAGTCGTGTGTGTCGATCAAAGTGGTAGCAAAAATCGAGCGAATTCATCAAAATAAGACACATAAACAGGTAAACACACAGAAACACATAAAATCAACGAGTCATCAGAGTACACGGCTGCGGTTGCATAAAATCGAGAGGTAGATTGTCTGTGGCTACTAGACATCGACTACCCAAGGCAATCCGACTATTCACAGTGGACTTGTCGTCACTTCCGACTTTAAGGGTCGTGTTTCTGCCTCGATTCTTGGGTTTTCCACACGCATCCCCTAGGTCATACTTGTGAGTTCAGGTCGTTGGAGTCCGTCGAAGCTTTGGTGAGATGAAAACATGTCTGGAATAAATTGCCAAGATTAGGGTTCTGATATTCGCTAATTTACACATATTTTAGTCCCCTATTTTATCCCCATTTTATGCGTTTTCGGCCGTAAAACCGTAATTCGGATACTTAATCATGTATACTTTTGTTTACAGGCCTAAAACAGCATACCAGACAAGATGATAGTGAAAACGAGGACTTTCCGGACGAAACGACAAAGCTGCGAAGATTCTGTGAAGAAATCTGATCTGGGCAAGTTGCACCCCCGTGCGGATGCGACAACAAGGCTCAGCTCGGCGTTGCACACCCAGTGCGATCAGGAGTGCAACGAAATCTCGGGAACGCACCCCCGTGCGGATGCGACAACAAGGCTCATCTCGGCGTTGCACACCCAGTTCGATCAGGAGTGCAACGAAATCTCGGGAACGCACCCCCGTGCGGATGCGATGACAAGCACCAACCCCGGAGACGCACGCCCGTGCAACCCCTTGCACCCCCGTGCGCACGCGATGACCAGCACCAACCCCGGAGACGCACGCCCGTGCAACCCATGGCACGCCCGTGCAGATCTGAAGACCAGTCAACTCTGCTGACGTCATGAACAGTAACTCCAATAATTCAAAAAGTGAACGATCGTGCCATAAAGTGCATGACCGTGCTATCGTAAAATGATATAAAAAACTTGCAGAAACATTCTGCTCGTAACTCTGGAATTTTGGAGAGCTTTACAGGCGATTTTGAGGCTCCGAAGGCTTATGTTTCACTCGGATTCAAGCCACATTGCCCGGTTTTGCTCATTTACTATCCGGATTCTTAATCTTGTGCTTGTTTATGGTTGGGTTTTCTAATCTTTCCATGTTTTTGTTAATCGTTCAAGCATTTAGATTAATATTTATGTATTATTGTAAGCCTTTGGGCAAAAACACAACAATCCCTTGCTTGATTATAGCCATTAGTATGTTAATCTTTGTTTGTAATGACATTTTGAAGTATTTTCTATGATTATCTTTGATGATTAGTTTACAACCTTGTTATTGATATTGATTTCTTGATTATAAGTAATTGTGTTGGATGATTGGTACTTGGTTAGTTAAGATAGTTGAAAAATGAAGCTTAATTAATCATGTATTAGTAAACTTTTAATTTGGTTAACTAGTTTAACTTGGTTAAAATGTGGGCATCATGATACTAGAAATGGTTAGTGGTTTAATAAAATGTAATTATTGTTAATCAAGAAAGCTTGCCCTCACGGAAGGACTCTAACGGGTTAGATGGTGTTGTTATGAATTCTTGCCATGATTTGTTAGCTTAGTTAGTAGTTTCGGCCAAAATTGCTATCTTGGTGAATTTATGTGCAAGATTTGTAAAATGAACTCGGTTGTGATTTAATCTAGTTTATGCTTGTCTCGGTGGTTGCATTGTGTTTATCGGTGTCGCTTTCCTTGATTAAGTGAGGTTAGAAAACTCCTAACGGATGACTAACTTATTTTTAGGAGATTTTCATAGACATTTATCAATTGCACGATAAAGAACAATTTTAGGTGGTTAAAGTGTGTTTATCGTTTTAACTTTCCGAATGATTGTCATGTTAGGATTCCCGAAAGGGATACTAATTGTCTCGAAATGGAAAATTGACCGAATGCTTCTAGTGCCAAAACTGACTTAGATGACATGCTTTGGATGTGTATTAAGCAAGGCTATTTATATATAATCTACTATGTTTTATAAATATTTGTTTATGCTTACTTTAGTTTAATTAAAAACCAAACAACTTATGTTTTTACCGGTAATTTAGTGACAAAGGTCTAGTATTATTTCTCCGCCCATTTCCGTGGATCGATACTTGGTTCTTACCGATACTTTATTACATATATGACGGGGTACACTTGCCTCTTTTGTGTGTGTTTTGATGTAAAAGTAATAATCACTTTTATAAATTTAAAACCAAATCGTGTGTAATTTCATTGTAAAAATATGTGTAGTCACGCACACGTCAAGTTTTTGGCGCCGTTGCCGGGGGAATGGCGAGTTTTAGGAACGACCCGAGTCATTATGTTATCGGTGTATATACTTGTTAATATTTGTGAGTATTTTCTTGATTATTTATTTGTTTGTTTATTTGTTATATATTTCTTGATTTTAATTCAATTTATTCGTTTTTGTGACTCTTTTGTACACTTGTAAATTTTTGTTCCATTTATTTGTTCGAATCCGGATTTATTTATTCATTTATTTTTTTTAGTTTTCGGCTCCGAAAAATTATTTTCATACTAGCCGATTCGATTATTTAGTTATTTTAATTTTCATAAAATTTTGGGCCCATTTTCGAATTTTTATAAAATTTCCAGCCCATTTTCTATATATTATGTTTCTTTTCAGCAAAAAAAAACTTTATTATAATAATATTATATGCATGTGTGTCAATTTCTCGTTTGCAGCCCCGCTCTCGACGCTGCTGAGCCTTCAGAAGAACCCGAGCGTGATCTGAGGAGACGTCTTCGTAAGAGTGCAGTTGCGCTGCAACTCGTAGTAGCTGTGGACGAGCAGGTGGTACCCGCTTAGGCCGAGGGCCCAGCCGATGAAGGACACATCATCATGGCGGATGACAAGACAAGAAGCGTGTTTACGAAAAAGGCATGCCATTTACCGGTGGAGTTGGAGCATAAGGCAATGTAGGCTTTAAAAACCGCAAATCTGGATTTAAAAACCGGAGGTGAAGCCCGGTTTCTTCAGATTCATGATTTGTTAGATTCATGAATTGGAAGAGCTGAGACAACACGCCTATGAAAGCTCCGTGTTGTACAAAGAGCGCACAAAGAGATTGCACGATAAACGCTTGAAGGACCACAAACAATTCCAAGCGGGCGATCTTGTTCTTCTTTACAACTCGCGGTTGCGCTTATTTCCAGGAAAGCTTCATTCACGTTGGACAGGACCATACACAGTAAAAGAGGTATTTCCTTATGGGACTATTGCAATAGAGAACGCGGACGGCGTTATTTTCAAGGTAAATGGGCATCGGTTGAAGGTTTACGTTGGAGGGCCGATCGAGTCGGCGGTGGAGGTTATCGAGCTCCACACCCCGCATACAACTTAAGTGTGGGGACATGAGTCTTCCTATCGACTCGCCGACAAAAATTTAGCATGAGTCTTGCTATCGACTCGCCGACAAAAATTTAACATGAGTTTACGCTACTGACTCGCGGATTAAAAATGTAGCAAGAGCGTCTTTGACGCTTTAGGGGTAAAATCGTCCTTTTATGTGTTTTTCTAGTTTTAGCGTAAATTAGGAGTGTTTGGTAGTTTCCGTTAGTTTGTACAGCTTTTGTACGTGTCGAGTGAAGGGTCTACATGGGAATATTGTTAAAACATGTTGCGGATGGTAAAAATGGCGAAAAACGGCCAAAAAGAGTGCTGAAACTGGTTTCTGCAGCAAACAGACACATCTGCAGATTTGGCATGGTCGTGCCATGGGTCGCACGCCCGTGCGATTTCGGGCTGGCCTGCACCTCGAGTCGCACCCCCGTGCATTACCGAGGTCAACGTGCAAGAATGGGTCAACATCGGATCCGCACGCCCGTGCAGAAATCTGCACGCCCGTGCGCATGGTCAGGGGCATTTTGTCATTGTTCCATATAAAAGCCCTTATCTGCATCCACTTCTAACATTCGCGAAACCCTACTGCACTCTCGTTCCTGGCCGATTTTTTTTTCCCCAAAATCGCACCATTTTTCGCACGGTTTCTCAGATCTTCCCGCATGGTTTGTTTTTTTTTCTTGTCAATTTCCTGTTTTTATCGCTTTCTAGGGTTAGATTCTCCGATTTCTTCAAGGCTTTTTAGGGTTCCCTTCATAAACAAATCGAAACCCTAGCCCTTGCAAGAACTTCACAAATCATGAACACTCGGCTGATTTCCTAACCCCCTGTCACTAGAAACTTGAAAAATTTCGAAAAAAATTGACTGTTCTGATTCGGGGTTAAGAATCTGCAGAAAACGGGATCGCACGGTCATTCTGTACATGGAACGGTCGTGCGTACGCAGGTCGTTCATGATTTTTAACTGTGGTGCCGGATATGCACGGTGATGCGACCAGTCGCACGTCCGTGCAATCCCGTCATATTCCGATAATCAAGACCGCACCACCACTGATCTCGGTGACGCATGACCATGCGTCCATTCGCACGCCCGTGCGAAACACCCAGATCAGTTTGACAGAATCTTCATAACTGTGTGTTCGGCTGAGCATGAAAAGGAGGAGCATAATCAACCACCACCCACACCACCACACCAGCAGTTCCAGCAGCACCAAGACTGGCCACCCGGCATCCCATCTTATCCTGATTTGTACCAGCAATTTCAACAAATGCAGCTGAACCAGGAGTAGCTGCGAGTCAACCAGGAGGTGGTGCTGACGATGATGATGAGTAGCTGGTGGTGGTAGTAGCATTTCAGTACTTTATATTTCGGGTGTTCATTTTGGTTGTTATTTCAACACCCCCGGATTGTATTTTATTTTCAAACACTTTACTTTATGTCTTGTCTTTGTTGGGATTTCTAGTATTTCTATTTATGTACATTATGGTTTTTATGTTTATTCTGTTACTGTTCTGTTTTGGTGTACATGTGACATACTTGCAGATCTGACATATCTTGGACCGGAGCATATGACAGACACAGCTTTGGAAGTCTCGTTTCATCAGATATCATCTTGAGGGGAGTACTATAATCCTTTTTCTCTATATTTCGGGTTTCGCATTGGGGACAATGCGAAGTTCAAGTGTGGGGAGGGGGTTAACTCTGTTAACTTTGTTTGTCCTCTAAAAAAAAAACCAGAAAAATCATTCAAAAATATCAGTATTTTGTACATATTTTAGGAAATAAACTGGTTGGTTGTGTTTTAGAAAGCTTCGGACTTGATAAAAACCCGACAATCAAAATAAATTTTGAAAAAGAAAACCGGAAAGCGTGACAAACAAAGAAAGACTTGCATGATAGTTTTCACACTTTTACCCATTCCTTCCGTTACGTGAGCATATTTGAGCCTTGATATTGTCATATATTTGTTCATTTCGGAGTAGGAGTGAGCCGGTTGTCATGTGTAATTTAGAACTTGTCACTAGAATGCTTGTTAAGACCATGAACTTGCGAAATTGTGTAGAAGTGATAGAGGCACCTAGATTACCACTTTGTGTTAGCCTTGTTCTTTGTGTTATGTTTCCCGTAAACCTTAAATTACCTTTAGGATTAACCATGTCGAGCCTTCCCGTTTACCTTTGTTTACCCAACATAATCGCCCACTTAGCCAAATTTAGCCTTTTTATGTTTTAAACCTTTTAGTGTTGAAACTCGGTCAAAATAATCGTTTAACTAGCGCTTGTTATAGTTTATTATTCATTGTATAAATCTATTAGTTTGCAAAAAAAAAAAAAAAAAAAAAAACAGAAAACAGAAAATAAAACACCCTAAAATAGGGTGAAGTAGACAAAAATCGAGCAATTTTGAATGCTAAAATGTTAAAATGTCGTTGATGAGCTCGATTTCGCAAAAGTCGCCTTTTTAAGGCATTTGTATGTATAGTTGTATTGTTTGTTGCTTGTTAAACGTAACTACCGAGTTTTAACCGTTTCACCACTTTAAATATCCCTTTCCATACCCTTCGCCCAAGCCTAACGTTACACCCTGTAAAGACCTCTTGATTTATACTTTTTCACATGTTAGTTGGTGGAGACGAGATCTTATGACAAGCTTATGATATTGCACATTTCATTGACAAGGCATTGAGTGTTTACCCGTACACATTTTATGTATGTTTCACAAAGAAAACCGAGTGTGTGTGAACATTGTGAGTTGTGTGAAGATTAGAATGTTAAGTCAATTGAAAGTGAGTCACGACTTTTTGGTTATCACCATATATTTGCATATGCTTGTTTGGGTTTGATTCATTAGATGTTGTCTTTCGAAAAACTGGCTAACCGTTTGTAGTTATTTCAATAAATAGTGTGTAAATTATCGTTCTTGTTTGATTCTATCTTTTATTGCATTTTAGTTTAGCTTGCTTGAGGACAAGCAAGGTTCAAGTGTGGGGAGATTTGATATTCGCTAATTTACACATATTTTAGTCCCCCATTTTATCCCCATTTTAAACGTACACTTACCTGTAACATGTCGGGTATGAGTTTATTCGTTAACCGTTTGAAGTGAGATCTCCTCTTCCTCATCCTCAATGGATCCTCGGTAGAGTTTCAACCGTTGGCCATTGACTTTAAATGGTGTCCCATTTCGAGTTTTAATTTCTACTGCACCGTGTGGAAAAACATGGGTGGCGGAAAAAGGTCCTGACCACCTAGATTTTAACTTACCAGGAAATAATCGAAGTCGTGAATTAAACAATAGAACTTGGTCTCCCACCCGAAATTCATTAGATTTAATATATTTATTATGCAAATTTTTCATTCTTTCTTTATAAATTTCGGAGTTAGAATACGCACAATTCCTAAGCTCGTCTAATTCGTTTATTTGACAAAATCGATTTTTACCGGCATTTTCCAAATCTAAGTTTACGTTTTTTATTGCCCAGTAGGCTTTGTGAGCTATTTCTACTGGCAAGTGACAACTTTTTCCATAGACGAGTTTATATGGGGTTGTGCCTATAGTGGTTTTATAAGCAGTTCGAAAAGCCCATAAAGCGTCGTCTAATTTGTCGGCCCATTCTTTTTTATTTATTCCTACGGTTTTTTCAAGTATTCGTTTTAAACCTCGATTAGTCACTTCGGCTTGCCCATTTGTTTGAGGATGATATGCTGTTGAGACCCGGTGATAGACCCCATACCTTGTTAATATTTTTTCGAGTTGATGATTGCAGAAATGGGTACCTCTATCACTTATCAAAGCTTTTGGTGTCCCGAAACGAGAGAACAGCTTTTTCAGAATTTTTACCACCACTCTTCCATCATTTGTTGGAAGAGCCTCGGCCTCTGCCCATTTAGACAAGTAATCGACTGCCACAAGTATATATTTGTTTCCCTTTGAAGGTGGGAAAGGTCCCATGAAATCGAGTCCCCACACATCAAAGATTTCACAGACGAGAATGCCATTTTGAGGCATTTCGTTTTTGGAAGAAATATTACCTGATCTTTGGCATGCATCACATGTCTTTACAAGGTTTTGTGCATCCTTGTAAATGGTCGGCCAGTAAAATCCTGAATCAAATACCTTTCGTGCGGTACTTGCGGCACCATGATGTCCTCCGTATGGACCTTTATGACAATGATGGAGAATTCTTCGTGCTTCATTACCATAGACACACCTTCGGATGAGCTGGTCGGCACACATTTTGAAAAGATAGGGGTCTTCCCAAAAGTAATGCTTTACATCAGCAAAGAATTTTTTTCTTTGATGATGTGGCCATCCTTTGGTGACTACACCGCTAGCTAAGAAATTAGCATAGTCGGCATACCATGGTTCTTGTCTACTTTCCATCATTTCCAAGGATTCCGTGGGAAATTTCTCGTTGATTTGCTCGTCTCTGGTTGTCTCCAAAGCTGGGTCTTCTAAGCGTGAGAGATGATCTGCAGCAGTGTTTTCAGCTCCTCTTTTGTCTTTGATTTCAATGTCGAATTCTTGGAGGAGTAGAATCCATCTTATCAAACGGGGTTTTGCGTCTTGCTTCTTGAAGAGGTACCTGATGGCTGCATGGTCTGTATAGACTACTGTTTTAGAAAGAACAAGATAAGAACGAAATTTATCAAAAGCAAATACCACCGCTAGTAATTCTTTTTCTGTAGTTGTATAATTTTCTTGCGCATCATTAAGAGTTTTACTAGCATAATAAATTGGGTGGAAATGTTTTTCTTTTCTTTGTCCCAAGACTGCTCCAACAGCAAAGTCACTTGCATCGCACATGATTTCGAAAGGAAATTTCCAATCTGGCGCTATCATGATAGATGCATTGACTAGCATTTCCTTGAGGGTCAGAAATGCTTGATTGCATTCCTTGTCAAAGATGAAGGGTGCATCTTTTTCAAGTAATTTTTGTTAGAGGCCTTGAAATTTTTGAAAAGTCTTTGATAAACCTTCTATAAAATCCGGCATGTCCTAGGAAACTTCTGATTGCTCGCACGGAGGATGGAGGAGGTAATCGAGAAATAGTCTCTATTTTTGCTCGATCAACTTCCATTCCTTCGCTTGAGATTTTGTGACCGAGTACTATTCCCTCTGTTACCATGAAATGGCATTTTTCCCAGTTAAGGGCGAGGTTAGTTTCCTCACATCGGGATAGCATTCGTTCAAGATTATCGAGGCATTGGTCATATGAGTCTCCAAAGATGGAAAAGTCATCCATGAAGACTTCCATTGTCTTTTCGATCATATCATGGAAAATGGCGACCATACAACGTTGGAATGTTGCAGGCGCATTACATAGACCGAATGGCATGCGTCGATATGCAAAAGTTCCGTAGGGACATGTGAAAGTTGTTTTCTCTTGGTCTTCTGGTGCTATCGGTATTTGAAAGTAACCTGAAAAACCATCTAAGAAACAATAAAATTTATGACCGGATAATCTTTCTAACATTTGATCAATGAAGGGCAAAGGGAAGTGGTCTTTCCTAGTCGCTTCATTTAATCGCCTATAATCTATACAGACTCTCCATCCTGTGACGGTTCTTGTTGGTATTAATTCATTTTTCTCGTTAGTTATTACCGTCATACCTCCTTTCTTTGGGACTACTTGAACGGGACTTACCCACGGGCTATCGGAGATAGGGTAGATTAGTCCGGCGTCGAGTAGTTTGATGACTTCATTCTTAACCACTTCTTGAACATTGGGGTTCACTCTTCGTTGTGGTTGAATTACCGTTTTGTAGTCATCATTCATTAAAATTTTGTGCGTGCACATGGAAGGGCTTATTCCTTTAATATCTACAAGCTTCCAAGCGATCGCGTTTTTGTGTTTTTTAAGTAGGTTAACTAATTTCTCTTTTTCTTTATTACTTAATTTAGATGAAATAATTACGGGTAAACTACCTTCTTTGTCTAGGAAAGCATATTCCAAACCTTTAGGAAGTTCTTTGAGCTCAATGGGTGGGTCTTTAGAAGACACCTTATTTTGTGGCTCATCTAGATCAAGAACCTTAAAGGTTTGTTCTATGGCTATTTCTTCCTCGACAAAGTGGTCCTCTTCGTTGGTTGTATCGGGTGGTTCAGCTTCATCTTCAATTAGGGGGTCATTGTTGCCAAAAGGATATTTCATTGAGCGCTCAAGATCTATGCTCCTTTTGAATGCCCCTAATTGGAGAGGTAGATTGTTAAATTTCCGGTTTTTCAAAGCTTTATGAGTTTGTACAAAAGGTTTTCCCAAGACTAAGGGGGCGTCATCTAGGATGACGAAGTCGGTTGGGATTACCATTTGATTTGTTTGAACCAAAACATCTTCAACTACACCGATTGATTTTATTACTTTCCGATTGGATAGAAAAATGGGTATTTGAAGTGGAGTAAAATCACTAACACTTAATTTTTCAAAAATGTAGTTAGGCATTATGTTAACACAAAGATCCTTATCGATGGTGATATTGCTAATAAATGAATTTTGAAAGAAACATGGAACCGGTGTAATGTTAATTTCAAAAGGATCTTCTTTTATTAGCGAGGTTTGATCATTAGTTAACTTAACACTCACTATTTTGATTTTAGCACTAGTGTTTAACTCTTTTAAAAACTTGGCATGAAGGGTTATTAAACAATGATTTTCGAAAGTAGGTGACAAGAGGTTAATTTCTTCAAAATTAGACTCTTCTTGAATTTTAACATTATCGGACTCACCATTTTCGTTGTTTAACTCATGTGTCAGTTTTTCACTTTCTTGTTCTTCCATTTTTACACTTTCAACTATCTCTACGTTATTATCATTTTTTAGCTCTTCTCTTGCGCGGGATTCCTCTTCCCTTGCGCGAGATTCTTTTATGCAACGTTCGATAGTTTTAATGTGTTCTAATATCCTATTGGTCACTTCGGTGAGATTGAAAGAATTTGGATCCTCAAAGCTTGAATCCGGTTTTTCGATCCTTGGCTCCTCATAATTCTCATATGAAGTAGATGGTTCACACCATTGTTCTTCATTATAAGTATATGATGGATAAGGGTCGAAACTTTGTTCTTCATAGTACTCATATGAGGTGGGTTGTTCACGCCATGGTTCCTCATAATAAGTGTATGAAGGTGGTGGCTCATATGTTGAATCTTCAAAGTATGAGTATGAAGGCTCATACCTTGGTTCATCAAAATATGAGTATGAGGAAAGAGGTTCATACCTTTGGTCTTCATATGATGTGTATGAAGTTGATGGCTCGTACCTGGGCTCCTCATAATGGTTGTATGAATTGGATGGTTGATATGAAGTATTATATTGAACTGAGCGTGCGTTACGACAATTAGTGCAATAATTACCCCTATAATCATCCTCATCATAGGTGTAGTTGTAACCTCTTGAGTATTGATCCATAAGAATCACTCAACAGATCACAACTGAGTCTCGGAACCAGAAAACAAAAATAAGACGGAAACAGAAGCTGGACACGGCCTCGTGTTGGGTGAACACGGCCCCGTGTTCAGGGTCTGTATCTGGGCGTTTTAATTAAAGTTACTGGTCACGTTGAGCACGGGGGCGTGTTCAGTGAGCACGGCCCCGTGTTCAGACTCTGTATCTGGGTATCTAACTAAAATATGCAGCACGGGGGCGTGTTCAGTGAGCACGGCCCCGTGTTCAGGCTACTGTAAATGCAAACTAAACTAAAATGCAGAAAAATGTGCGCGCGTTTTGAAAAGGTTTTGAAAAACTGATTAGGCCGTCGATTTTAAGTTTTCTTAAAATCCTTGTGTCCCCGGCAACGGCGCCAAAAACTTGATGCGTGTCAGTGTATACATATTTTTAGATATATATTTAAGCCCTTTTTACACTTTTAGCCAAGTTTTAAATTTATAAAACACGATATTCACTAACACTAAACACACATATGGGCAAGTGCACCCATCGTGGACGTAGTATAGTGTTGGTAAGATACCGAGGTCGTCCAAGGACACAAGAGCTTTTAATACCGGTTTATCCTCAACGTCTAATCAAATCAAAAAGGTTAGAAAAATGTTTTAAACTAAGAAAAATAAAAACTAACTAAATGCTGAAAATAAAAATAAAATAAAAACAGATAGACAAGATGAATCACTTGGATCCGACACGTGTATTAGTATAACCTTTGATTATTTTCGCACTTTTGCACTTGTTTAAGAGATTATCTTAGTTATTGTAGTAGGCCCCTCTTTTGAAGGCGACGTTACCCTCAACCCAGTAGTTTGAGTCAGCAAGGATACAATCCTAAAGGGTCGGATTATTGAAAGATAATGAATTAAGTTATTAATGCAAATTATGGTAGGCCCCGCTTTTGGCGGTGACGTTACCCTCGGCTAAGTAGTCTGAGTCAGCAGGGATACAGTCCTAAATAGCCGGGTTATAGTATTAATAGTAGTTAACTTATGAGGGGGTCAAAGAGTTTGGATCCCCGCCATCCAATACCTATGGGCATTGAAGGAGATCCTACTAAATTTGACCCAGGTCCCAAGCAGGACCTCTAAACGCTGAACAAGGGCAAGACCCTTACCAAACCGTTCCCTTAACCCCCGACCAGGTAGCCAACATACCTCCATATAGACCGTGGAGATATGAATGGTGAAAATCTTTTATTTTATATAGACAGTAAAATAACGCCAAGACACCACGAACAAACGATAAGGAAAGATCACCTTCAACATAAGTAACTAGTTATTAAAGTCATTAATACAAAACCAAATAAAAAGTGCAAAAGATTAAAAATAAAAAGTATTATACTAAACACTTGTCTTCACCAAGTGATGTAAGAGACTTAGGCAAACATGGCCTTGATTGTCAAGAACTCTTACGATCAATCTTGGATCCCGAGACGACTCACACACTCTACGATGGACAATGGATGATGGTGGTGGATGATGGTGTTATGGTGGTGGTGGGTGGTGGATGAGGTGTGAGAGAGGTGGTGTGCCAAGGGATGAGGGAGAATGAAGCCAAGCTCCTCTATTTATAGGCTGAACAGAAGGCTGGACACGGCCCCGTGTCCGCTGGACACGGCCCCGTGCCCGCCTGACACTCTCTCTCCTCATTAATTGTAATTGCGAATTACAATTAATGCGCCTGCTGTACTTTCACCACGCCCCCGTGCCCGCTGGACACGGCCCCGTGGTGGGCAATGGAAGCTTCTACTGATTTGTCTTTTCTACTGCTTCCTGGGCACGCCCCCGTGTTCGCTGGACACGGGGCGTGTTCAGACTCTGTTTCTTCTCTTTTGCCTTGGGAGATGCCGTTGAGGGTCCGGGCAGTCCACTTTTGTTCCTTTTCTTGTATTTATGGTAGAATTAGCTGTCTTTTTGCTTCTTTTGTGATTTTGAGCTCATTTCATCCTGAAAATACAAAAGGAAGACAAAAACACTCTTTTTCCAACATTAGTACTTAAAAAGGGTTAGTTTTATGCCTTAATTGATGTGATTTATATGTTGCATTTTACACACATCAGGGTTCTTACTTGCTTCACCGGTTCGGACAGGAATCACCCAAGTCCGGCCGGTGAACTGTTTTGGAACGGTAGTTTGATATTTAACCCGAAATCAGTGAACCTCGTAGATAGAATTTAAACTTGAACCTCTTGACTGTTAGAATGATTAGTCAGTGGGTTCGAGCTCCGTCTCTATCGGTTTTAAGGTTTTGAGTGTAAAAGAGTGGAAGAAGGTTGGAAATCCTTCCATGAAAATGTTAAGATTCTTACAAATCCTAGTTTGTTTATGTGGAAATCGGTCGGATCTAAGCTATTCATGGTTGAATGAGGCCAAAGTATGATGTTCTTCAAGAACACCATGATAACATCACCCAAGAACACTTAGATCTTGGTGATTTCACGGTTAGAAATCAAGTTTTGAATGATAGAAAGGTGTAGAATCATGTAATGATAAAAAACGTACAAGAATTAGAGTGAAAACTTACCGGAGTTGAGAGAAATATGAGAAAAGGTGAAGAACAAGGATGGTTCGGTCAGAGCTTTCCAAAAATAGAAAGGGTGATAATGACAGGGCTATTTATAGGCCTCCCAAACAGGAAAGTGTCAACCGATCGGCCAGGATCTCCGATCGAATGGCCTGCTCGATCGGCCAGGAAAGTGCTAGCCGATCGGCTGGCCTGTTCGATCAGGATGCTTCCTGTTCGATCAGTAACCCCTTTTCGAATGTTTCGCGACGGTTTTCGATATTTCAATTTCGATAGATGATGATACGAATACGATAGAGTTCCTAGTCAAATTACTTTCAGTCCCAACTACTATATCTAACATACAATCACGTTCCGATGTCGATTTCGATTGAGTTTGATTGTTTTTCGAGTTTCGATTCGAGTTTCGATTGATTCGATTGAATACCCCGCAAAACATAAAGTAAACATGCACAAGTAACACATAAGGCGCACACACACGTAAGTATTACCACACTAGTTTTGCATAGTTCGAGTCTCGAGTTCGATTGATTGATTTGATTAACTTGATCATCGATTGATTAACTTTATCGCATTGTTACTTCCTATTATTCACAGTCGTAAATCGGTCGCATTGATTAAACAGTCGATCATTTCATTTAGACAACACTTACTCCACATAATACAAAAAGCAAAAAGAAACATTAACAGTCAAAGAAGTCAAAGTTGACTTGGACCTTGACTTTGACTTTGACATTCGAAAACACGGGGTGTTACATTCACGACCCTCCTTGTATGTTTTTACATCAAGTGTAGTGGTGAACCATAAGAGGTACCTAAATGGAAGCTTGTTCTTCCTACATCCTACATGAATTCTATGACACAATAGAGGTACCTAAATGAAGATTTATCTTCTACCTCATGCTTGACTAATGGACTAAATAATACATATAATACTTATACATACATATATATACTATTTGAACCCTTGATGATGGACTTGTGTTTATTCGTCAAGATATTAGAATAACATCATCTAAGACATAAGACTTGTTAAGATTCTAATGAGTATATTACTCATGAAAACATTAACCCTTGAGGTTTGATAGTGTCAAGAACAAGTACTTGGTGTTAAAGGATGATTACTTTCGAATACCTATATTCTTGTGTTTTAACTTCCTAAATCCCTACACGAACATATTCAACCTTCTAACCTCATCAACTTCGTAACATTGGATAATCGGAAAGCATATGCAAATTTTGTGAGTATACTCGCAACCCCCTTTTTATGTTTACCACTTTTTGGGGTGTAACATGTTACCTTATTAAAACACACTTAAACTTATTCTTTATGCAATGCACGAAAACAATCCTTATACATGAATGCTATGTTATGATACTTGATGCTTACGTGGACCATACTTATGTAATATGTTTTAGTCATTAGCTTTCACGAGCTTCCATTTGACATGTATAGCGCCATAGGAGTAACGCACCGCCCCCCTTAAACTTGTGGTCATGTCGAGTTAACTAAACTTTCTTGCGTAAACAGAGGATTGGCTAGAAATATTGCATGCCATGTTAGGTTGATCTCGTATAAACTAAGTTGCCATGTGGATTCGTTTTAAACTTTTTATACTTATACTTATGCTTAAACTTGTATACTCGCCTTTGTTTTTTTACTGAATTGTATTTTAAACATGTTACAGGTTGATGATTGATGATGCTATGAAAATGGATAGCAAAGATGCCTAGATACTCATTTAGACGTCCTAAGTTTAAATCGTTGTATCAGTTATGTTATGTTTTGAACAATGTTGTTATTTGAATTTCCTTGTATGTTTCGACAATTTATTTATGAAATGAAATCGGTTGAATTAAATATTGTCACGAATAGTGTTATGAAGTCTCTTGCAATCTATTTCGTCTCACTCCGATGTTTTCGCCATCGGTTGGGGTGTGACAGATTGGTATCAGAGCCATAACTATAGGGAATTAGGTAGAATTGCCATGCCTTTTTACCTAGTCTATAATTCTAGAGCCTTATTCTTATGTTTTGCTTGAACCACTTGCATGATACATTGTTTACTCCTTATTTATTTGCTTTTGGCCTTTTAAACATATATGTCACTTTTGTGTTAATACTTGCTTTGTTTGTTAATACTTGTTGTATCATTGCATCCTTTATGTGCTATCCTTGAAATGTCTTTTACGTATTATTTCTTGAAATGCTTATTATGCTTATACTTGTTATTATTATTTTGAACATACGTCTTTTACTTGTTTATACTAAAATCAAAACCACTCGTAATACACAAACGAGACAACTTCACCAAGCTAGGCGTGAAACCCACAATTTGGTGAACAACTCTCGACCCATCTACTTTTCTTTTTACATGAAATTCACCATCAAGTTAGGAGTGAAATCCTCACCTTGATGGAGAAATTCAAATTTCAAATTCTAGTGGACCCTCGTCAAGTGTTGAAATTAAATTTTGACCCGACGAGTACCAACCACACTTAGGATACGAAATCGTCAAGTTAGGGGTGAAACCCGCACCTTGTCGACTAGTTCCACTCCTTGATTTTTTCATAAATCCCGCCAAGTCTCGAAATTTCGATTGATTTGGGACATGTAGTAACCGGAAGGGTAAATACCGTTAACCGACTTGTCGGCGAGAGTATTTCACCTATTAGGCCAAAGCATGCTCCTCAAACTCGAAATACTTTTCGACACTTTGGTTAGTCAAAGTTCCGTTTTGGAACCATCCCAATTTCAATCAAACATGTGTTCTACTATTTATCTTATTCGATGCAATTTTTTAAATTCAATTTTACTTTCGATATTTTCTTCTCACACACACAACATATTAAATCTTTTTCATACATTTATACATATGCATGATTTCAAAACGTCACTCAATTTTGTTTACATTCTTTGTAATGCCAAAATGGAGGCATACCATCAAGATAGGAGTGATTTCCTTACCTTGACGATTAGCTCCACTCCTTCTTTTCTTAAAACGACCTCACCGACGAGTTAGGGGCGATTCCCTTACTTAGGTGATCGTTACCAAAACTTTACCTCAAAATGTCCTATTATGCAAATCCGATCATGTTTTATACCTAGGTCATTTATCATTTATCGAAATACCTACCTATATTAAATTCAAAATACATTGTTTTATCAAACGTACTTCTTATCCTACAACCTATTTTCACTTAACTCATATACACGAGATTCTTAATCATGTCTTAAACGTTTTACTATACGAATTTCCAAACCTTACGAAATGCTACCTATCAATTTAATCGGTCCAGTGAATCTCTTGCCCATGGACTTCATATTTGACTTAATCACTAAAACTCACTCACATTATATCACCATACTAAAAACTTTCATTCTCTAACGAAATTCAAACCAACTTTCCCATATACTTATAAGGTCCTATAGATATTATACAAACGTTTTACCTAAGAATTTTTTTTTTACATCAACAAATCATTTGTTAAAACTCTTTCCAATGATCACCAAGTCCGTTTTGCTAAATCTTTTCTAAGGATCAACGTTTTCATAAGAACCTTCAAAATTCAAAATTTCTTGTTTGGATGCAAATGAAACGAACCCGTATTTTCGAAAACCTTTTTCCACACCGCATAATTCGCCATTCAAATTTCAAACACGTGGGCTAGAAGACTTCATGGAGACCGACAACCTCCGACGTACATAAACTCTTTTAAAACAAAAGTAGCATTTCCATCCATTACCAAACACGTTACGCATAACCAATGAATACTTTATACTGTCCTACATTTACAAACTATATTCTACATTCCAAAATCAAACTCGATCTATTTTGATCCAATAAACTCCACTTTTCGCTTAAACAACTATACATGTAAATCATCATACACGTTTTAATCGATACCTCGCAACGAAATCGCTTATATCATTCGTTTTACATATTCAAATTTCTCAAGCGTTTATATGTCCAAATTTGTTATGCTTTAACATACACTATATACGTAATTCTTATTATTCGTACCTACGCTTATACTCATACGTTTTATGTTTATACTTATACTCATACTACTCGTACGTTTTATGTCTATACTCATACTTACGTGAATGTTCATACTTACACTTATATTTGTGCTCATACTTTCATACATACTCATGATTCATACATTCGTACCCATACGCAAGTGGAATCCGAGGGATTCATTTACGTGGGTCCCATACATACTTAAGCATGGACTTGCTTACATAATATATTCTTATACGTACACATTCTTATTCTTTTTATATGTATACCTTGATTCATACACAACTAGTACAAGCTATGGGGATCATGCGACGATCAAAATAATCGCGGGTGCACACGGGATTATAGTTATAGGCATATGAGAATCATAGAGTGTACTACAGTGTATGGTAAGACACGGAACGTAACCTGACACCGAATACGAGACAAACGTGACATGGTCAAAACATGGTGGATACGCCGTCGGTACATCCTATATATAAGTGTTTCACCATGTTACCAAACCTTCGTAAAATGTGCCATGAGAAATTCAGTATTTTGCAGACCTTTTGACCTAATACAAACTTTAAACAACTCACAAACGCATCATATCCGATTATCCATGACAAGACTTCATCTTTAACACGCTACTTTCGTCTATCTAATACTTATATCATTCATATACTTGCATTCATTTAGAGTCAATCGTTCGCCCCATACTCCTATTATTCTCCATTATCCTTTCTTTCATACGAACCCCGTTCACAATCAAGCTTGTTTTAACATTCAGATCCTAACTTATCTCATTACCTTTAAAACCATCTTCCTATTATTTATTCTTATGTAAATGTACTTGTTGGTGCACTGCATCTGCTGATTACGTCTTGTATCGAGTCATAGTCTTAGGTTGTTAGATCTGGACACGAAAAACGAGAAATTGTGAGATTGTATAGATTTAGACATGTTGGATCGCTCATATGGACCATTAGGGTTTGGACCGCTCGAACGGCAAACTAGCTGAACCGCTCGAACAGCAATCATGCTGGTCCGCTCGAGTGTCAATAACCCTGGACCGCTCGAGTGACTACTTGGACCGCTTATTGGGCCTGTCCAATAAGCGGTTCCAGAACTCTATAAATACCTTAGGAGCGATCTCATTTGCAACGTTTGTTGAATCTCGTACCGAAGTGCTGCCGGATCGAGAACTGGTTGTAATTGCTGTCAAATTAATACAGAAAGAGTTTAAAGTGAATCGCAAGCTATTCCTACGTTGATTACTTGTTTTCCGCACCTGTAATTGACGAAAACGCCTCTGATCGACTCATTCGGGTCGCGATACGATCCTACAATTGGTATCAGAGCTTCAGGAGGAGGAGTTCTACAGAGAATAGCTGAAAATCGTCAAAATTTCTGTCTTCTACACCTTCTTTTTCAGATTCAGACACTTTCAACGGTCGAAATTTGCTGAAAATCTCAGGGATTGTGCACGATAGTATAGAGACTAACCCTTGAAAGTTTGGAGCCAAAATTCGAAGTAAAAACAGGTCCGATTGGTTGAATCGCTCATTCGGAAAGTTTTGGACCGCTTATTCGGTCGAGTGATCTGGATCGCTCGAAATTTCATAGTTGGACCGCTTTTTTGAACATCTTTGGACCGCTCATTCGGTCGATTGGGAACCGCTTATCCGGACATTGGTGTGAACCGCTCGAACGGATAGAACTTGAATCGCTTATTTGACACATTGTTCTCTGGCCCGCTTATTTGGACCCATCTGGTTCGCTTATCCAATCTTATTGGACCGCTTTTGTGACATTTTGATCATCTAGTCCGCTTTCGTGTACAGTTTGAAATATTTTTCAAAAATTTGAAAATGGACGAGGATTTTTATAATGCGTTCGCTACTCCAAGTACCCCGATCACCGCTATTCAAACAACAATGTTAGAAAACGAAACAGGGACGATGCAAAAACCTCCCAAATTAATGAACATCGAAGAATATAAGGGTTGGGAAGGTCGGTTTGAAAATTGGGTGCAAGCGAATTATCTTGATGCTTGGGAATGCGTAGAAACAAAGTATGTTCGACCATTGAACGATGATGAAGAACCTGTTCCAATCAAAGATCTTACTGCTGATGCTCGGAAAAAGTACAAAGACGAGAAAATGATGCTTAGTCTTCTTCAACAGGCAGTCAAAGAAGATATCATGGTTCTTTTACAGCATAATGGAACTTCGTACTCGATCTGGAAAGCATTACGTTCGAAGTTTAGAGGAAGTGAGGAGATGGTCAAAAGTAAAAAGTCACTTCTGAAGAAAGAGTTCGATTTATTCCGAGGATTGAAAAATGAGAGTACGAGAGAAATTATTGAACGATATTGTAATCTGCTTGCTAATATGAAAAGATTGAGTATTGAAAAGAGTAATGAAGAGTTGATCGACAAACTTGCTGATGCGTTGCCATATGAGAGTTGGGGCACATACTTGATGATGCTCAGAAACAAGAAAGGTTTCAGCAATCTGACGCTCAGTAAATTCATCGAAAAGATTGAAGCTCAAGAAATGGAACAGAGAAAAGTGATTAGAATGAAAGACTTCGATGGTGAACAAGACATCGGGTTATATTATAAAGCTGGGGTAAATGAGAAATCATCAAATCTATCTCCAAAGATTGTTACTGGTATAAGTGCCAAAAGTGTATCTGAAAGTCCATCATCTGGATCAAGCAGCAAAACCAGTTTTAATTCATTTCCATCATTTGATCCAAACATCTCAGCAACTAAGAATGGGAGAAAATTACAGTGCAACATTGTATTGAATCTTGAGAATGATCAAGATTATTCTGAGGAAATTGCCAAAAACCAAATGTCTTTATTAGGAATGGTTTTGGAATCTTATACTTGTTTTGTTGCAGGTCGTATCGGCAATCCAGTGTTAACCAAAGAAGACTACGACCAGATAGATGCTGAAGAGTTGGAACTGATGGACATAAAGTGGTGTCTGGCTAGTGTTTTACGGAGAGCTGAGAAGTTCAAACAAATCACGGGGAGAGATGATCTTCGTGATGCTAATGTTTCTACTTTAGGTTTTGATAAATCTAAAGTCACTTGTTTTCGGTGCAGGGAAAAAGGCCACTTCAAGAGAGAGTGCACTAACCGTGAAGCAAGTGGAGCTCAAAATCCATTCAACAACAACAATGATTATTATCGGAAAGCCATCTATCACCAAGTTGGTCAACAATCATCCCAACAACAAAAACATCAAGCTCAAACTGCACATGGAAGAGATGTGATTGAAGATTCCGGAAAGAGAGCTTGTGTAAGCAGTTATGATTGTGGAAAAAGAAAAGATGGTAGTGCTTTGATAATTGATCAAGATAATGAGAGGTTACCAGAAGGTTTTAGCTGGGCAAATTTTACTTGGGATGATTACATTCCTGATCAAACCACAGCTTACACTGCATTTACAGCAAAGATTGTAGATGATAGTGATGATGATACAGAGTATTGGGCGAGAAAATACAGAGAAGATATGAAGTTGCTTGCTGAAAGTGACAGTGAAGATGAAAGAGCGAAGAAGAAAAAGAAAAAAATCAAAACGCCGGTGAGTAGTGATGATGAAGAAGTGCCGGTGGTGAGAAGGCAAAAGGTGACAGAAGTGCCTAAGTTTAAAGTTGAAGAACAAGTTGATGCAAAAGAAGTTTCTGTTAAATGTGAAAACTGTGAGATTGTGAAAAAGCAGAACAGCACGTTGATTTACAACTTAAACAGTCTGAAGGAGTCATATGATGTGCTGAACAAGACAATGAATCAGTACAATCAAACAAGTGAAGAACAAGCAGTTGCTATGAAGACACTTCAGGGAGCATTTATGACAAAACAAAAAGTTGTAAACAATTACATTGAAAAGTGTGCTGCTTTAGAACAGAAGCTTGAGCTGCAACGAATCGAAACGGAGAGAGTTAATCGTTTATTAAAAAGTTACTCATGTACTTCCTATGTGATTGACAGGATTTATCCTACAGTTGAAAGCATGAAGGTCTGGGAAGAAGATGAGATAACTGAAGAAAAAGCAGCTGAAGTTAGTGTTGAAGAAAAGATTGTTGACAAAAAGAAGAGTGACAAGAAAAAGGATACTGAAAAGACGTCATCTGGTAAGAAGAAAAGTGTCAGTTATAACAGATGTCCACCTCCACTGGAAAATGGATATTTGCCTAGACATCCTAACGATGAAAGAGTCAAAAAGGCCACAAATTTACAGTGGGAGTCAGAGTCGTCGGTCAATCTTCCAGAAAGTATTGATGTTGTGTTTACGTCATCTGACACTGATCAACAGTCTCAATTGATGAAGAAAGTCGTGGATCATGTGTTAGATAGTGATGACAGCGAAGAGTCAAAGTCGAAGTCCGTGTCAGAGTCAAAAACTCCGGGACAAACAGAAAAACAGGGAAAATTAGTTTATGATAGAAAATTCTTGTTATCAAAGTCTAATTTGGATGATGGGTTGTTTAAAGTTGCTTATACTTTGAATAATTCGGACAAATTATATTCTGATGAGGAATTTCCAATAAGAGGTGTCAAAACTGATTTGATAAAAAAGGTTTTTATACTCACAGAAATCAATATTTCTGAAATAAAAGGCTTATGTCTTAACGAAAAACCTAAATATTACACCTCAAGGGTTCAACAAAGATTAAACAAGAAAAAGAATTACAGTTCTGGTTCAGGTTTCCAAAAGAAATCAAACCATAACGGTAATTTCAAAAAGAAAGGATTAGGTTTTACTCCTACAGAAAAACAGAAAAATGAAAAATATGTTCGTGATTTTAAATCCAAAATGTCATTTGTTTCAGGTACATAAACTGATGAAGAAGAAAAGACAAGTTTCTGGAAGGAAACAAACAGTGAATTTCTGAAAAAGAAACAAGCTGAGTTGAAGAAGGTAGCTAAACAAAAGAAGGACTCGAGAACCTGTTTCAAGTGCAACAATGTTGGACATATCGCCAAAGATTGTTCTCAGATGATACAATCAAAACAGGGAGTTTTTCGCAAAATCTCAGAAAAGGTGTTTGCGTTCGAATCACCACTGGATAGAACTAAATTGTTCAAAGACTCTATTTTTGAAATTGGTGAGAGTTCGAACAAGTTTTACAAGAAGAAAGCCAAATCTGACAATCAGAAATGGGTTGTTAAGAAGGTTGGTGAAAGCTCTAGCGATGATTCTGATGGATCAAAATCAGAGGAGCTATCTTCGGGCGATGAAACTGATTCCACAAAGTCAGTTGAGCCACAAGTTGTCTCAAAATGTGAAGCTGATGTAAAAGATGAGAACTCAGTTCCGAGTGTGAATGATGAGGAGTTTCCATTACTTCGGGCTGAAAATTATAAAAAGAAAATTGGTAAAGTTGAAATTTCTAACCAATTCTATCATGATGAACAGGTATTTGATGCTGAGAAGGTCTTTAACCCCAAGGTAAAACACATCTTTGGCAAGATAATTGATCGAAAAGTCAAAGGGGTTAAGGAATTTTATGAGAAGAAAACAACGAAAGAAAAGGTTGAACCATCCCTGGTTTGTGACTGGGATGGTACATATTATGAACAATAAGTCTCAGGACTTGCCGGAGCTCCCAGGTTGGTAAGCGTGGAGCATGAATCGGCATCTTTCTCAAAATTCTATTCGGTAATGTCAATTATGCAAACGGTAAAGAGGTTTATTTATGTTTGTTGATGTTTTACAATTGGTACAGAGGTTTCTGAACTGAAAATGGTAAATCAAGGACATTAAGTTGTACTTGTATTTTCCTACATTGGTCGATAGACAAGATGATGAATCACACCCCCGAACACTTGTTGTTAAACCTACAATTGGTAAAATCAAACAAACTTATTTTCCGGAAAAACCATTTTGATTAAAACAAACTTAAGTGTTTTGAAATCTAAATGGGAAAATAGTTTGTTGATAGGGGGAGTTCTGATTGTTTATGCCAAGTGAATGGCGATTTGAGGTGATTTGATATCAGTTGTCATGTTCTGTACAGTGTGTTTTCAATTTTCATTAGATATATTTGAATTTTAGGGGGAGTAAGAATTTCAAAAAATCCAAAAACATCAGAAAATTTAAAAAAAACCAAAAACATGATAAAATTAAAAAATGAGTTCTTGTTGCATAAAAGAGGAAATGATAGTACATCAGTGGACTATCACAACATGCTAAAGAATTGTAAAGTCAAAATGTGATAAACAATCTTACTGCGGATGTGTCAGTAGATTTTCGCACATTTAGTAAATTGAAACGAGATATAAACCTAAATCAAACTTGCTTGATTCGTGGGTAACTATTCTTGAATATATGGGTAACCCCCGAAATCTTGTTTGAAAGGTCCCGTATTCTGAGATACTAGGTCTTTATACTTAGTGATATCTGGGGTATTATCCCGGGACTTCTGCTGTATGGAAATACTAACCTAGTCCCCGAATAATACTTTCTGCAAATGCTTGAAAAAGCGCCGCCCTCAGCAATCTGATTAAACAATAAAATTGATAGTCATTGCTGTTGTAAAAAAGATTCTCTAAAGGGGACCCACCAAAAGTCGAAGCCGTCATCTCTCTGCGTATACGGAAGTATCGACCTGAGCTCTCACGGCCCTCGCACATAACCCCTTTACAGATATCATCTGTGGTATACTCACCTGTAAGACTGAATATTTGGGATCTGGATACGGGAGTATATTCAAGTGGAGTGATACACAATTAAGTTTAAGTATCTAAAACATTAATATCGTATCTCGAATCAATTGAAGTCTGTGTGAAGATTTAAGTGGACAAACATACTGACAATCTAGGTAAATTGTTTAGAACTGAGAATGTTTAAAGCTTAACGATGTTAGTGATATGTCTCAAAACTGATATGATCCTCTTGCACGAGCTCACAAAAATATTGTCTGTAAATATTTCATTTTCTGCATTTTATTTTCTTTCAGAAAAATCCAAAAAGATTTTTGGTGTGTTTTAGCATAAATTTTTTTTTGAAAAAGTCAAAAAGATTTTCGACAACTGATGTTGGATAGCTGATTTTCAAAATTCCGAGTGCTAAACATGATGAGCAATACTTGAGGAGGAGTGTTTGTGTGAAATTAACTGTTTTCATAACCTATCCTTTCAAGTGGTTCATCAAAATCTGTGTTTGTTTTGAAGGAGAGTCTGAATTGGTGCAGGGTTTTATATTTGAAATATCTATGTGAAAGAAATTTATGTTGAGGTAGAGCTTTTGCAGAATAAGGTGAGAAGATGTTAGACGGAAAGCCAGACAACGATCCTAATAGATATTGCTGAAGATCAAAGGAATTCCAGCAAATCGAAAAGGGGAGTTTGAAGCTAGCGAGAGAGAAGCCCGAAGACTGGTCAAGACTGAAGATGTGAAGACACAGCATTGTTGTGACTCGATAGTCGACTCCATCAACATCTGAGGGGGAGTCTGTTGGTGCACTGCATCTGCTGATTACGTCTTGTATCGAGTCATAGTCTTAGGTTGTTAGATCTGGGCACGAAAAACGAGAAATTGTGAGATTGTATAGATTTAGACATGTTGGATCGCTCATATGGACCATTAGGGTTTGGACCGCTCGAACGGCAAACTAGCTGAACCGCTCGAACAGCAATCATGCTGGTCCGCTCGAGTGTCAATAACCCTGGACCGCTCGAGTGACTACTTGGACCGCTTATTGGGCCTGTCCAATAAGCGGTTCCAGAACTCTATAAATACCTTAGGAGCGATCTCATTTGCAACGTTTGTTGAATCTCGTACCGAAGTGCTGCCGGATCGAGAACTGGTTGTAATTGCTGTCAAATTAATACAGAAAGAGTTTAAAGTGAATCGCAAGCTATTCCTACGTTGATTACTTGTTTTCCGCACCTGTAATTGACGAAAACGCCTCTGATCGACTCATTCGGGTCGCGACACGATCCTACAGTACTTAGTATACCTTTGACACTTTATTCAAAGTACCAAACCTTTTCGTTACTCCCAATAAACAATTTTTACGAAAGTGTGATTTTTATACTATCCTTTAAACTCTCCATGCAAACTACCACACTTTTCATCAAAATACTAACCGCATTATACGAAAGTTATACTTCTTGGATATCATATTTTAAAGATACCTCTCCATTCTGGGTCATTCAAACTTATTTAAACTCCTTTGCCTATGCGCACACATGCACGTTTTACCTATGCTTAAACGCCTCAACTCATTTTAGTCAAACAAATTCCTATCCTACCGTTCTTCAAAATTTCGTACTTTTCTAAACGTTTCAAAACTCCCAATTCTCGATTCTTTTAGCCAAAATGCTTTTTCTCCAAGTTCTTCCTCTTCAATAAATTTCGGGACGAAATTTCCTAAAGGATGGGAGACTGTAACGCCCTGCTTTTTCATACTTTCCATAATTAGAAAGCTCGCCTTGTAATGCTATTTTTGGAAATCTTGTATTATTGTAGTCGTCTTTTCTTGTAAAATCCGAGACTTGGATCATAAATAAAATTCGTATTTCTTTAAATTCACCTTCTACATATTCATACATGTTCATACGTTCGAATTCATTGTACATCGAATCCTTATTTGTAATTCATACTCATACGATACTTATTCACGATACATGTCCATGCTTGTCCTTAAATTGTTGATACTTAAAAACCCCTAATAATATGCTTATTTATACAACGATTAATCATCTAATATGTGACATATACTTGTCACTTACAAACATGTTACATACTTATACATTACACTTTTTGTGGAGAGTTCAAATGAGAAGAATCACAAATTAAGAATAAAAAGAATAAAAGGGCACAAAGGTAATTTAAACCAATCATTTAATTAGTCTACCCTTTATTTTTGCTATATAAATTAATAAACATTAATCATTTAATGAGTATATCTTATAAATTAATTGTGCACCTTACACAATAAAAACATTCATGCACATGATCCTACATATTCAACGTTTTCTACACCATAATAACAACGTTTCCTACACCAAGAAAACAATGTTTTGGAGTAGGGTACAAAATGTGTAGGTTCCCAACACTTTTAAATAATTTTACGACAAATAATAATATATGTGTAGGACACAACACTTTAAATAATTTAATCGCTCCTTATAAAATTGGTGTAGGACTCAACACATTAATAATAGTGAAGGAGAAAATTATGGTGACATTAATGAGATTGGAGTAACCCTTTATAATAGTTAATAGTGTTATACATCAAATTGTCTATTCTACCCTTATTAATTAAAACATTAATTGAAAGTGGACAACAATAATATCTTGATTCACAACCATTGATCAAAAAAATATAGGGCCTAGATTAATTTAGTTTTCTTCTTTCAAGAATATTCTTCTCAAATGAACCTTCCCCTACACTTTTTACCTAGTTAAATCATGTTTTATTTCATATTTTACCTTGTTACAAGTTAGGGGAAACATTGTTGCATATTATTACACAACTTAATTAACAAAATTACTCATTATAATGTTTTAAAAATAAAAAAAATAAAGAAATATGGCAGCCCCAATTCCGCAAAATTCAGCCCCATATGGTTGGGTTTTGTGGGCTTGTTTCAAGGTATAACCCCTTCTAAACACTTCCAAAGCCCAACCCATTGAAACACTAATCCTTCCCACTATAAATACCACTTATAACCAGCCTCCCTACCACTTTTGCAACATTAAAAACTCTCAAAACATCCTCCAAACCGTAGCTGAAAGCAAGGGTTCGAGTAGATTGACACCTCTTCACGAAAATGAGCATAACTCACTCAATTCTTATCTGATTCACTCGATTCTTTTTGCTACTTCTTTGTATTGACCTTAGCTACGTTTCCATGGGTTTTCCCTAGAAAATCAGAGCCTGGAACGACGCCAAAAGGGCTCCAAAGTTGACTGATTTTTCTGTTCATGTTTCAATCTTTGATAAACTTGTTTAAACTTGAGGAAACTCATCTCAAACCTATGTCCTTATGCTTATAACCAAATCTATGGTTAGTTAGGCTTAAAAATAAGGTTGAGACATTCAAAATCAGAGGTAAAAACCTCACAAACTACCTGTTTTGTTCAAGGGTTTAACCCACAAGTGATATTCAAATTCAAGACTTGATGTTTGTGTGATTTAAGATTAACTTGGGTTATCCTACTTAAAAATCCACACATTACTTGATGATTTCTCTTAGATTAGTGTTTAATATTCTTGTATTATTTATAGTTCATGACCCTCCTTGTATGTTTTTACATCAAGTGTAGGGGTGAACCATAAGAGGTACCTAAATGGAAGCTTGTTCTTCCTACATCCTACATGAATTCTATGACACAATAGACGTACCTAAATGAAGATTTATCTTCTACCTCATGCTTGACTAATGGACTAAATAATACATATAATACTTATACATGTATATACTATTTGAACCCTTGATGATGGACTTGTGTTCATTCGTCAAGATATTAGAATAACATCATCTAAGATATAAGACTTGTTACGATTCTAATGAGTATATTACTAATGAAAACATTAACCCTTGAGGTTTCATAGTGTCAAGAACAAGTACTTGGTGTTAAAGGATGATTACTTTCGAATACCTATTTTCTTGTGTTTTAACTTCCTAAATCCCTACACGAACATATTCAACCTTTTAACCTCATCAACTTCGTAACATTGGATAATCGGAAAGCATATGCAAATTTTGTGAGTATACTCGCAACCCCCTTTTTATGTTTACCACTTTTTGGGGTGTAACATGTTACCTTATTAAAACACACTTAAACTTATTCTTTATGCAATGCACGAAAATAATCCTTATACATGAATGATATGTTATGATACTTGATGCTTACGTGGACCATACTTATGTAATATGTTTTAGTCATTAGCTTTCACGAGCCTCCATTTGACATGTATAGCGCTATAGGAGTAACCCACCGCCCCCCTTAAACTTGTGGTCATGTCGAATTAACTAAACTTTCTTGCGTAAACAGAGGATTGGCTAGAAATATTGCATGCCATGTTAGGTTGATCTCGTATAAACTAAGTTGCCATGTGGATTCATTTTAAACTTTTATACTTATACTTATACTTATGCTTAAACTTGTATACTCGCCTTTGCTTTTGCATTGAATTGTATTTTAAACATGTTACAGGTTGATGATTGATGATGCTATGAAAATGGATAGCAAAGATGCCTAGATACTCATTTAGACGTCCTAAGTTTAAATCGTTGTATCAGTTATGTTATGTTTTGAACAATGTTGTTATTTGAATTTCCTTGTATGTTTCGACAATTTATTTATGAAATGAAATCGGTTGAATTAAATATTGTCACAAATAGTGTTATGAAGTCTCTTGCAATCTATTTCGTCTCACTCCGATGTTTTCGCCATCGGTTGGGGTGTGACAGAAGTTCAGGCTGTTTTAGCAATCCTGGCGGCTTCTGGTGTTCTGCTTTAACTTGAGCACACGTCAAACATTTGGCCACATAAGTGGCTATAGACTTCTTCAAGCCTATCCACCAATAATTTTCCTTCAAATCCTGGTACATCTTGTCACTTCCAGGATGAACAGAATACTTGGAACTATGGGCTTCCTGAAGGATCACTTCCCTAAGTCCTCCATAGATTGGAACCCATATTCGTCCATTCAATCTTAGGATTCCATCCTTGCCACAAGATAACTGTTCTGTAGTGACTCCCAGTTTTTCATTTGGATAGTTAGCTTCCAACACAACTTCCTTCTGAGCGGCTAACAACCTTTCATTCAAGTTGTTTCTCAATTCAATGCTCTTGGCATTGATCCGTATGGGCTCACCCTTTCCTTTCTACTTAAGGCATCGGCGACTACATTCGCCTTGCCTTGATGGTATCGGATTTCACAATCATAGTCATTTAAAGTTTCCATCCATCGTCGCTGCCTCATGTTTAAGCCCTTCTGATTAAACAGATGTTGAACGCTCTTGTGGTCTGAATAGATCACACACTTGGTACCATATAGATAATGCCTCCAAAGTTTTAGTGCAAACCAAGCGGCACCCAACTTCAAATCGTGGGTGGTGTAATTTTTCTCGTGCACTTTTAATTGTCGAGAAGCATAGGCAATAACTTTGCCCTTCTGCATAAGCACACATCCCATACCTGTGTGCGATGCATCACAATAAACCACAAATTCTTCGATCCCTTCAGGCAGTGTTAACACTGGCGCATTGCTTAACTTTTGTTTAAGGGTGTCGAAGGATTCTTGCTGCTTAGGACCCCAGTCAAACTTGATATTCTTGCGGGTTAGTGAAGTTAGGGGTGATGCAATCCTTGAGAAGTTTTCAATAAAACGCCTATAGTATCCTGCCAAACCCAAGAAACTACGAATCTCTGTGGGCGTCTTCGGTTCTTACCAATTCATGATAGCTTCGATCTTAGCGGGATCCACCTGGATACCACGCTCACTAACCACATGTCCAAGGAATTGGACTTCACGAAGCCAAAATTCACACTTTGAAAACTTGGCGTAGAGCTTCTCTTGCTGAAGAAGTTTCAAAATACATCGAAGGTGCTTTTCGTGATCAGCCTGGTTCTTTGAATAAATAAGAATGTCATCAATGAAGACGATGACAAACTTATCCAAATAGGGTTTGCAAACACGATTCATGAGATCCATGAACGCTGCTGGTGCATTAGTGAGCCCAAAATGCATCACTAGGAACTCGTAGTGACCATAACGAGTCCTAAATGCAGTCTTGTGCACATCTTCATCTCTAACCTTCAGTTGATGGTAGCCTGACCTTAATTCAATCTTGGAGAAATAACTTGCCCCTTGCAGTTGATCGAACAGATCGTCGATCCTGGGCAATGGATATCTATTCTTGATCGTGACCTTGTTAAGCTCGCGATAATCGATGCATAGATGCATAGACGTATAAAACCTTTTGCCAACAAATCATCTAGTTGAGTCCTTAATTCTTTCATCTCTGTCGGTGCTAACCTGTAAGGTTCTCTTGCAACAGGTGCTGCTCTAGGAATAATGTCGATTCTGAACTCCACCTGTCTATCTGGTAGCAAACCAGGTAGTTCTTCAGGGAATACTTCTGAATATCCGGAAATGATGGGGATGTCTTCAATCTTGGGCTTCGGCTCATCAATAGTCAATTGTGCCATGTAAATGACATAACCCTTCTTCATACACCTAGACGCCTTAAGCATAGACACTTGCTTAGGCAACCCATACTGAGTATCTCCTTGTATGGTAAGTGGCTCACCATACGGAGTCTTGATCACTACTTGCTTCATGTCACAAACAATCTGGGCTTGGTTATGAGATAACCAATCCATGCCTATTACTATGTCGAAACCAGCTAGCTTTAAAGGAAGCAAGGACAACGGAAAAGAGTGGTTCCTAATGAATACGAAACATCCATATAACATGGTTGAAGCGGTTTCTATGGTACCATCGACTAGTTCTACTTCATACTTTATGCTTAGGGTTCTAACAGGCAGATTCAACAACTTACAAAACTTATCATCAACAAATGACTTATCTGCACCCGAATCAAATAATACCTTTGCATAAACATCATTTATAAGGAAGGTACCTGTTATCACATTGTCATTCTGGATTGCTTCTTGTGCATTCATCTGAAAGACCCTAGCATTGGTCTTTTTCCCATCTTCAGCCTTCTTTGCATATTTTGGGCAGTTAGATTTGATGTGCTCCTTTTCATTGCAATTGTAGCACGTTGCGTCCTTTATCTTCTTGCAATCTAACGTCTTGTGCTCACTTGACTTACAAATCCCACAAGCCCTGGGCTGCGATTGGGATTTCGATTCGTATCTGCACTTCCCGAAGTGGTGCTTCTTACAGATTTTACATTTGGGCTTCTCGCCCGACTGTTGACCATCCTTTTTAATCCCGGAACGCTTTTTATGGTCGGAGTTCCCCTTGTGTTTCTTATCTGAACGTCGTGAGTTATCATCCTCGCGCTTCCTTTTCTCAGCATCAGAGTTTCTAAGGGATCTCTGTCTGACCGCATCCAGGGTAAGAGACAATGATATATCAGTTGCAGACCTAAAAGTAGTTGGTCGAAAGGCCTTCACACTATCCTTGATCTCTGAGCTAAACCCCCAATTAAAAGAGCTATTCGCTTGGGTTCCGGTGTCACCAAATATGGAACCAATCGAGACATTGTGTTGAAGCTGGTAAGGTATGCTTGACAATCCAGGTTCTTCATAACCAATGACAAGAAATTAGCCTCGATCTTTTCAACCTCATGCTGAGGGCAGTAATTCTCCTTAATCAATGTCACAAACTGATCCCAGGACAGATTGTACAATGGGATTTTTCCGGTAGCTTGGATCAAAGACCTCCACCAAGCTAGTGCCTCTCCCTTAAATGACTGAGATACAAACTTCACAACATCCTTATCAGCGCAAACACTGATATCGACCACGGTGTCCATCTCGTCTAACCATGTCATGCAGTCAATAGCTCCTTTTTCCCCAGTGAAATCCCTGGGTTTGCAGGAAACGAAATACTTATATGAGCAACCCTTATCACGTGGTTCTTGATTTAGCATAACTTTCCTAGATGGAACACTCCTCTGGTTTGATGAGTGATGGGAATCACTATTGTGAGCGGTATGAGTTCTTGAGGGTGGCTTTGAGTGTGGTATTGACTGAGTCCTGACATGGGTACCACTAGATTCATTGAACTGCCTGTCCAGACTCGCGTAACAACATTATCTATCAATGCCTGTAATTCCGCTCCTGCTACATTGACTCTGGAAGTGTCATGATTTTCTCTGGGGTGACTGTTGACTTCGTCTGATCCCGCCATGTAGCTTGATTGCTACATAAAGTAATGATTTTAATTTATTCAGAAGTCTATAACAGTTTTATCATTCTTGATGATTTATTAACCATGGTATTAATAACCATATTGGTTAATTTGTTAAACATATACATTCAGGATTTTTCATTATAATAATCCTTAGTTATAATTTAAAATATAATAATGGCACAAAAGGCCAAGTCACAGGGACAAATTTAAATTTTAAGCTATGATCTTATAGAATCAAAATATTAAGGTTTGAACACAGTTCATTACCTTTCTTGACAGGGAGTCGAAGACCACCACTGTCTTTTGTCTTATATGATAATGAATATGGCCCGCGGGCATTACATCACTAATGGATGTTTTAAATAATAATTAAGAAATTGGAAGAATCCAATATAAGGATGACTTATGCGATTTTATCGAATCACATTTTGTCAGAAGTATTAACATGTTTTCAGATGTTAACACGGATCTGAATCTTATCAAGGAACTACCATCATGGCCTCGTCTTAATATGATACATGGGCTAGGTTTTGTCTTTAAGATTTTATTTAATAATAGCAAATCTTATAAAAGGAATGATATTTTTATTTACTTCATATATTATATTCATGCATAAAATGACAAAATGTAACTTTTAAATTGAAACATTCCATTACTAAATTTAAGGGTACATGATTGCCCTAAACGGGACTTTTAACAGAACAACTTGCCCACGCAGGGGCTAAACGGAAATGACATGCCCACGCAGGGGCTAAATTGGAAAAACAAGTCCTCGCAGGGACTGAATACAGAAATAGATGTCCACGCAGGGACTTGATTTAAAACAAGGAAGTTACAATACAAATAAAATAAATAAGGAATCTTCAATGGTCCCTCTTGTTTTTCCCTTTGATTAATTGCGGTTGCGGCGGCTGGAGGTATCAATTGCGGCTCTTCTTGGACCTCCCGCTCTACCTGTCTCAACCTTTGGAGAATCTCCTGTTGTTGCTCTGGAGGTATCAATTGCGGCTGCGGCGGCTGCTGGTGTGGAGGTTGAGGAGGTGGCGGGTGTTGGTACCCATAAGTTGGGTATCCAACTCCCCAGGGAGCTCCATAAGGCCCCTCGGGATGGAGAGCATTGTAGTTTGATGCCACAAGGTAAGGGTCAACTTCGGCGTAGTTGTAGTGAGTATAGGCCGGTTGCTCAAATGGGTTATACGCCGCTGAACCGGCGTATGTAGGAATTTGGTTATCATAACCCATTGGTGGCGGCGCGATAGGCGCAGAATCCACCTCAGAGACGGGGTTTGAAGGCCCACCCATCTGCAGGTCTTCATATAGTGGCGGGTAGTAACTGCCACTCGAAGGTTGTGGGGTGCTGATACGGACTCCCCCTCGCACGGACATCCGTGCGTTTGATCTTCTACGCCTCGGTGGCTCCGAAGGCAGTTGCTGTACTGGCGGCGGCGGTGGTGGTGGTGGCTCCGGAGGCGGTTGCTGTACTGGCTCCGGATCTTGTTGCTGCTACTGCTGCTGAGGCGATGAGTGGTAGGAGGGAGTAAACACCTAATCATATTGGGCAAATCTTGCCTGATAGCTGTCTGGACCATGGTAAGGTGATCCATGAAATGATGACCCATCTGAGATCTCGATGGGATGAGTAGGAGTTCCGGACGGTGGCTCGGCGGGATCGGTGTCTTCATCTATGTCCATGGCATGGTCGCCGAAGAAGTGGTCTTCAGGTCCCAATGGGTTAAAACCCAATGGTTCTTCAGTTAGGTTTGTCGGGTTGAACCGGCTCTGGAAAAAGGGTGTTGGGTCATTGAAGGAGTGGTGTGAGTTTGAGCGTTAGAGAGGGATGAAGGAAGGATGTGAGTTGTGGGGCTCGTTCTCTGATTGTGGTCCAAACTAGTGTTGATACGAAGGTGATGAACTTAGCGAGACAGATCGCCTCGCTGGCTCCAGATAGGTCCTCCAATCCTCTTGAGGACTGGTGCTCATGGTAACGGATGGGGTTCGCCGGTGAGAAGGTCCGGCTTCATGGTCGTGGCCAGTAATTGGCACCATTCCTCTTCCTCTCCTAAATCTTGGTGGCATATTTGAACCTGTCAAACAAACAAAATAAACACAAGGAGAAATAACGGATAAAATAAAACGAATTAGGATTAGTCCTAAGTTCTTTGTCTAGACTCAAAAATTGAGGAATGTGCAAACTGTGCCATTGAGATTAAACACAAAAGGCTAGTGTTTAATTCACTCAATGTTGGCTCTGATACCAACCTGTCACACCCCGATATTTCCACGTATTACCGGTGGGCACGGTGGGGAGTATCGTGACGTAGTTGATATCGTCATAGTCAAACAACACAATTTAATGCACAGCGGAAGCAAAAGTTAAATACATTACAAACCGAATGAAGAGTAATATCAAGTACTACAAAAACGGTTGTAAAAGATCCACAGGCGGATCAAATTTAAAAGAAACATTGTTCAACAGATTTAAAGGCATCTAAGCTTGCAAGACTTTTTATTGATGCTAGGAGAGGCCAACCTATTCTGATTAGTACCTGCACTTAGCCTTTTTGGAAAATACGTCAGTTTACACTGGTAAATAAAATTAACTGACTCATTTTGAAAATGTTTAGGAAAATTGATTTGAATGCACAAGGCACAAAATATTTTATAACTTGGGATAATTATTTATATATAAACTTGTAAAAGAATTACATGTTCGTTATACGTTCAGTAGCCCGGGCTGAATACCGGGTTAAAGATTAATTGACACACCACATAATATAATCCCGCGTCGAGTTATTCTCGAACGGCGGTTATATCTTTTTATATATGCACCGGCGGGTGTATGCCTACACCCCGTGCTTAGGTCATGGCCATTTCAATGAATGATGCCAAGGATATCCGGGACGTGGTCATTAACCCCCCAAAGGCTTTAAGCAAACAAAATAGTTTAAACGGGTCATTTCAATAAATTAACCTTCATATGATTAAAAATTCAATGCCCGACCAAGCGGTATTTTATATACCGTACCCCAAGCCCGTATAAGGGAAAATAAGTTAAAAGTATTTACCTGAGAAAGTATATATCACAATCAGCGAGTGCAAGTAGCTTTTACTGGGCTCCTAATCTGGAATGAAGGTTTTTAATAACCTATTAGATTCCTAACGGGTCTTAATTAAGCCTAAACTTAGACCGGTTAGTTTTAAAGGAAGCTATATGGTTCAAAGGCACGATTAAGCGAAGACCGGAATAGAATGTGATTTAGACCCGACAAGTTTAAATACTTGTATAATATGGGTAAACTAAACACATTCTGGATTATGAGACAAAAATGATAGGGTTTGACCCGTTTCGGTCAATTTATGCAAACTAGTTACATAAACCGAACGCGAAAAATGCGTAACGGGTAACCATAAGAGTCATATACAGGTTTCCTAAGTTAATATGCCTTAAATATGTTGTGATATCATTAATATATCTTCCATTATGCCCAAAATGGATTTAAACTCAAATTATGCCCCGTAGGGGTATTTTGGTCATTTTAAAGCTTGTAAAAGAGTTTAAATATTAATCTGAGTTTCAGGTCTGATATAATCAGTAAAAATATTTATTTTTATCAGTCATAACAGTAGGGTATTGCATATATGTGAAATTTATCTTTTATAAACAAACTATGCACCGTAGGGGCATTTTGGTAATTTCACATAAGCTTTAAAGGTTAAATTTGGAAATCTGGGTTAAAAACTTTTGCTTACTATTAAAGTATAGAAATATACTAAAAACATCAGTAGGTATTAAGTCTTATATATTTAAAATAGTTTTAACTCATACTATGCGTTTAAAACGCGTAAAAAGGCGATCTTAAGCGATTTCCGGGTTTTATAAGAAAAGCTGATATTTTTATTATTCCAGAAGGATTAAAATATTTAATTTATCATATAAAATCAGTAGCAAAAGGTTTGGTATCAAAATGTTATATAAAACTCATTTTATGCAAGAAAAGGGTATAACCAAACCGAATCAAAGCTAGAACCCTATGTTATGCTCAGCCTAAAATAAATAAAAATCTTCAAAAATCCCAAAATATTATATTACATCATTGAAAAGATTGGTGTCAAAATTTGGGTTTAGATAGGCTATATGTTAATAATGTCGTTTAATTAATAAAAAGCTTTTCATTTACGCTATTGAGCATAACTCCTAATCTAGACCTCAAACTGATGTCAAATTTTCAGGGCAAGTTTATAAATCAGTAATAAAGGTTTCTATTCTTTCACATTTTCAAAAATCTCGTTTGAAGGTCAAAAGGGCATAATAGTCAACATTTAGGCATATAACGGAAACATGCAAATGAATCGGATAAATTAGGAACCAAGTTGTATAATCACATAGGGTTATACTAACATATAACCTGGTCCTAATGGAACTCTAAGGCATGTCTAAACTAAGCTAAATCGGGTCAGAACTGAAAGTTAAAGCAAAAGTCTACTTTTGCGACTTTCGGTTCCGAACCGGGCCTATACTCAAAATTGTCGGGTTGAACATGCTTAGACATGTTCTTACATTAATTACCAAGTTATATGAGTGATAAAACAGGTTGCATGGCTTCTACATTGTTAATTATGTGTTTATTTGAAAATTAGCTTTCTGTTGACTTTTTATAATCCAGTTTGACCCGACAATTGACCTAGTTAGAGTGGGAATCAGAGGGTGCCCTTTAAAGGGTTTATTACCCACATAATTACCAACTCATAGCTACTTTCAATTCGAGAATTGACAGGACCATTAGTGATTAATCACTAAGTCAAACCTTAATTACGACGGGTTTGACTTTAGGCCATTAAACTAATAAAACTGAATTAAGAAAGGTTAAGGAAGCTTACTGAAGTCCTTAGTATGAAAATGAAGGTAATGGAATCTTGTTTGAGGTCCAGAGAGCTCCAGAAAAATGTGTTTGAAAGATTCAAGTGAATGCCAAAAATCGTTGCAACTAGTTTTCTTATATAGGGCCTTTAATTGATCAAGATGATGCCAACAAAGTCTATGGGATGATTCCTGATCATCACAGGTGTCCCTATTGCATGAATTCCCATTTGCACAGCCCCTGGTATCAGTTTACAAGCATCTAAGTCGGTTAAGCAGGCTGAACAGGCACCTGCCATGCATTCTGTCGCTGGCAGTTTCAGGCGGCCCGCGTAAGACTTAAGAGAGTCTTACGCGGCCGGTATGGCTCCCCCATCCGGTTATAAAGTTTGCTAGAATTGGACTTTAGGTCCCTGGTCCTTTTAATAGTGGTTTTAACTTAATATTTTGCACTTTTAACCCTCCAACTTGATTTTTAAGGACCCTAAGTTATAAACAAACTTTGTTAAGTCCTCGGTTAGCTTTACGATAACCCGATAAGCCCTAAATTTCAACATTGACGCTTTTAACCCTTCACTTACGAATGTTAGCATAACTTTCTCATACGATAACGAAACCTTGTGAAATTTTTATCACTTATTCTAGTGATCATAATTAATCATTACAAAGCTTCGGGTTCGCTAAAAGGTCACTCAGAGGTATAAATTAAACATGTTGACACATTTAACCCCTGTGGTTTGTAAACTTTCACTTTCTTCCACAAACGACTTCATATGATTCATAATTCATCCGTTTAAGGGTATAAACATCGTGTAGGGTCGTTGAAAGGTATAATTATACAATGTTGACACTTTGAGTCCTTTTTCTCACCTACTTTGTTTGTCAACTTTAGTCCCTCTAAATTAATTCTTTACACGTTTAAAGTCCATGACACGTGTCGATATAATACTGGACATGAATTTACGAGGTGTTACACTTTTCCATTCTGCGACAACCTCATGGAAATCTGACTTAGCTCTCTTAACCACATGTATCTCTAACTTCCCTCTCGGTATGCCTAAGATATTGTGTACCAATTGCTCCGTAATTTGTCATCAATCTTTTGACTTGCAGATCTCATCAGCTTTCTGATCATAAGCATATGCAGCTTACACATATAAGTAGAGTTACTAATGGTTATCGAACAAATGGAGCTTTTTTAAGCGCAAATATGTGGTAAAATAATAAAGTATAGTGTCATACTGCGAGCACTACAACTGGTTCTCTAAAAGCGTCAAAACATTTGCGGTTCCACAATCTTGTTGTGCACTTTAAGCATGTTATCATGTATAGGCACCAACCAAAGCTCGATATATCAAATTTTGGGTCCATGCAGCCTAGGAAACGTTGATTAACTGAGTTGTTTCCACTTGTTTCCTCCATCATGTTGTTATACAACACCAACCAGTTCAGAACAAATAACTGGCCACTCTGTGTGTTTTGGGTCCATGCAGCCTAGGAAACGTTGATTAACTGAGTTTTTTTCACTTGTTTCCACTTGCACGAGACATACGTTTATTCATCGGTGAACGTGATGCAAAAAGTATCCTACCCACCATGAAATCCCGGGTTATCAACCTCAAAGACTTTTATTTTGATTGCCTGATAGTTGATAACGAGCTACAATCATTCTTTTGGACTAATTATGTATCATTACGTAATTATGAGGCCTTTGGTGATGTATGCGCATTTGACGCTACCTATGACACTAATAAGTAAGATACTATGCTTCCTGACATGGGTCATATGTTTTATTCGTTAAAATTATAACAAACTGACAGTTTGCACATGTGCAACTCTTACAAATTCACGGAACGGTGTCGCGACACTGAATATTCCGACAATATCTAGGTTACGGCGAGTATGTTGGACGTTTGTGCTTCAAATTCTCCCTAATTGTGCCACACTCCTCGACGATTCTGATCGTGTTGCCCTAATTTCGAATGGATGACGAATATATGATGGATGATTATGTTTTTGCTGAACTAATATCGATTATACGACGAAATTTGGAGCACTAATCTCGATTATACGATGAATTTTGATGTGTCTAATGGTAAAATCGCTATTACGAACGGTTGATGTTGTATCGCCATGGTTGTAAAACAAGGTCTCCAAGGCCGAGTACTCCCCGAGTAGTCGCTACAAGGTAGGCTGCCGAGGCGACTTTCTTCAACTCCGACTAATCACTTGGAATCGATCAAATGCGGTCAACATTGGCAAAAGTCGGATCTAGGAGGTCATCTCGGGCCGAGTTTGACTTGAAATAAAATAAAACATAATTTCTATGTCTATCATATTAAAGAATGAATATCAATTTCACGTATTTTGTTATACATATTAGTAAATTTATGTTATTTGACATATATTTCATTTCCGAAAACTAATTTTGCTGATTCCAGGATCCGGTGATTTCGATGGAGCTTCGGTCCCGAAACGACGTGTTAGGTGCGATTATTAACGACATAAACGAAAAGAAACGAGAAGAAGATAGATACGACACCGAGCAGTCACTTATAATCGTCTCTATAGATTATTCAACGTTTACAGCACCGCGAGACCAGATGGACAACATTTCCCCTCTGGGAACCAAAAGCTTGTCCAAGTGGGAGCCCTATCTCCCTATTTATAGACATCCACACTATGTGTCATCCGATCGGATTGCCATCCGATCCGGATGCACCTTTACAATATCAAAACATGTCCAACTATCTCTGTTCTATATAATATTCAACACACGCTCTATCTAACTATTCGCACAGTGGCAGACGTACGAAATATGCACCAACAGATTCACCCTCGGATGTCACTGTCGAATCGTCTTTAACAATATGTGAACCTTGAGCCGTGTTTGAATATTCAGCAATCTTCAACTTTTCTGTAACTTCAATCAGGCAACTTGATCTTACAATACAAATTCCCCCTCGATTGATAATTCAGGTTTGCTTTTGTCACAGTATAAAGCACGAATTCCCCCTGGAATGAATCTTCAGGTCTTTTGCACAGTTTCCGACTCTCCTCTGATTTTCTAAACTGCAACCTTCACGAACAATCACCAACTTGAAACTAGTTAATGCAGCATCCTCTGTTTCAACGTTAACCGCATCCGAGTTCAGATTTTGATATTACAATGTAAGCACCACGATCTGCATTCCGCCTGCTCGATCTAAGAATGTACAAAAACTCAACCGGCATATGATAGAAACTTCAAACACCCCATTGGTTAACTTCAAATCCGTGATTCCCCTTGAAGATCTGAATCCTGCTTACCGTGATCCACGTTAACGAACCGTAAGAATGACAGATCCGTGAAAACAGTATTCTCCACAATCAGCAAATCTTCATCAGAAACAAATCATCTGGTAATGTAATCCGATCTTTGAAGCATTTGTCCACAATCAGATTCATCTCCTTGGATCATCTAGATCTCAGAAGCTTACACCCACGATTAGATTCACATTCCCACTGACGATCTGAAGTCGCAACTTCCCGAATATAGTTGCAGTGTCACGAATTTCAAAAATGTCGGAATTTCAACAAACGACATTGAAATTTTGATTCCCCCTCATTTTTGCAAATTCTAACGCATCTATTACTGAATTCCCCCTCAAACTGAATTCAGTTTTCTATTCTCTTTTCCGAAAACTCTGACCAATCTAAAATATCACAATATTCTCCACAATTGTCAGTTTTTCGTCTTTGCGGATTTTACAATTTGGCCCATAAATAGTCATATACCCTGAAAGATAAACTTTCTGCACCAGTATCATGACTACCCCACTAATTTCCACAATCCATGATCGCATCATCAAATCTATACACTGAAGCCCCCGACGGTGTCCCCGAACAACCCAGCTTGGTCGTTAAAAACCCGAAAAAAATTTACAATCACCAAATTTTTTCTGGAGACTCTCCTCGTCGTTGCGATCAAAAAATGCCTTTTTTTAGGTATTTGTTCATCTGGTCGAATGTTTAGAGTCGGATGGTCATCCGATCGGATTGCCACTCGATTGAAGGACAAAATGATATGATGGAACGGATTGCCACCCGATCGGATTGACCTGATCGGGTTACAAAGGAAACTAACAAGTGTCTGCGGATTGGGTGGTCATCTGATCGGATTGCCACCCGATCGGGTTGTCATCCGATTGAAAACAACTTGATCTTCCCAACACCCCATAGTGACATGGATCGGAAGGTCATCCGATCGGATTGCCATCCGATTGGAAATCTTCTAACAGCTCAAGAACACTCCAAATCACGTTTTTTCGATCCAGAATCTTTATTTGTGTGAATTTCATGATGAAACTTCACAGGATTGTGCGTGAATCAATTCCGAACAGAATGATGTCTTCAATTCCAAAATCCATCCATGAATTGACCTTTATTTTGATGATTTTCTCTGTTTTAACGTCAAAACTCCTGTTTAACCCAAAATTGATGAACTTTGGGTGATTTAACCGACTGTTAGATCGACTAAATCGGTACCGTAGCTCTGATACCACTGCTGATTCCAGGATCCGGTGAGTTCGACGGAGCTTCGGTCCCGAAACGACGTGTTCGGTGCGATTATTAACGACATAAACGAAAAGAAACGAGTAGAAGATAGATACGACACCGAGCAGTCACTTATAATCTGGTCTCTATTGATTATTCAATGTTTACAGTACCGCGAGACCAGTTGGACAGCATTTCCCCTCTGGGAACCAAAAGCTTGTCCAAATGGGAGTCCTATCTCCCTATTTATAGACATCCACACTATGTGTCATCCGATCGGATTGCCATCCGATCCGGATGCACGTTTACAATATCAAAACCTGTCCAACTATCTCTATTCTATACAATATTCAACACACGCTCTATCTAACTATTCGCACAGTGGCAGATGTACGAAATATGCACCAACAAATTTCTTTATAATATGGCATCTCCGAGTACTCCCCATGTACTCTCCACCTAGGTCGAGTACTCTCAACTCCCCGATCGACCGACTAGGGAGCGCCTAGCGACTTTTACAACCATGTGTATCGCTATGATGAACTGCTGATGCGGTGGATTGTCAGATATGATTTTGTATACAAATATGATTTAATTGTTATTTGAAGTCCAAGAGGAGGATGAGGCAAGGAGGAGACGATTAATTTAAAAGTTATGTATTTACAATAATGTCCTCTGTTCACATTGGTTCTTGTGGTTCTCGCAATAAAGGTGGTTCTCGCATGAACTCTACCTTTTATATATATATATATATATATATATATATATATATATATATATATATAATGTAAGTATCTATAGAAAACCCACTTTAATTTAGAAAACCCGGAAAACTCAAAGCTCCCGATGTTTTTTTCTTTTGAAAAAATTTACACATGTTATATACATGTTTTTAAGGGTTTTGGGCAAAAAAAATCAAAAACGCGCCGAGTAGATATTTTTTAAAAAAATAAACAAGTTTTAGTGTAACATATGTTACAAATATGTCTGATAAATGTAACATGTGTTACACCAAAACTTGTTTATTTTTTTAAAAAATATCTACTCGGCGCTTTTTTGATTTTTTTTGCCCAAAACCCTTAAAAACATGCATATAACATGTGTAAATTTTTTCAAAACAAAAAAACATCGAGAGCTTTGAGTTTCCCGGGTTTTCTAAATTAAAGTGGGTTTTCTATACATCCTTCCCCTATATATATATATATATATATATATATATATATATATATATATAGGGTGAGGTACTAGAGTGAACACTAGTGTATTTGCGAACTGAGTGAACAAATCCTGGCCATTGATCTACACACGTGTATGACCAGGATCTCATCATCAAATCATAAAATACACTAGTGTATTTCAACATCAAATCCTGGCCATTGATCTACACACGTGTATGGTTAGGATTAGTTCACTCAGTTCGCAAGCTACACTAGTGTTCACTCTTGAACCTAATCCTATATATATATATAGGTAGAGGATCCTGTAAAAAGTGCTCAAAGTGTGAGAAGTGTATTATATATAATACTATATAACACCATATAAACACCGTATAACAATATGTAACATCATATAATACCATATAACACTATGTAACACTCTATAACAAATATAACACTATAGGTTGTCTGATAGCATGTCTATGATAGATGTATAGTGTTATATTTGTTATATAATGTTATATAGTGTTACATAGTGTTCTATGGTATTATATGGTGTTACATATTGTTATACGGTGTTTATATGGTGTTATATAGTATTATATATAGTGTTATAATACACTTCTCACACTTTAGCCCCTTTTTACACTATTCTTACCCTATATATATATATATATATATATATATATATATATATATTATATATATATATTGGGTTAGGATTTAGAGAGAACGGTAAGAACGATTTTGGTGGTGACATGTGGCATTGATGTTAAATTACACTAAGGGGTAATATTGTCAAAAAACACACTCACATGAACTGGGTGTTTAAATAAAACACCATAAAAACACCAAATTCAGAAAAACGCCATGAAAATACCAGTTAAAACGCTATAAAAAACTATTTTTTTTAGCTATAATTTACAACAGCTCAAAAAAACCATTTTTGAGCTATAATTTAAAACAGCTCAAAAAAACCATTTTTTTTAGCTATAATTGAAAATGCCATAAAAACCATTTTGAGCTATAATTTACAACAGCTCAAAAAAAACCATTTTTTTGAGCTATAACTTAAAACCCCATAAAAACCATTTTGGGCGGTTTATGTGTTTAACCGCCTAAATTAATATTTTTTGAGCTCACAAAAATTATAATTTGTACTAGTGTAAAAACGCCATAAAACACCCAGTTCAGAAAAACGCCATAAAAAAAACTCAGTTGAAAACGCCATAAAACACTCAGTTCAGAAAAATGTCATGAAAATACCTAGTTAAAACGCCATAAAAACACCTAGTTCAGAAAAACGTCATGAAAATACCTAGTTTAAAACGCCATAAAACACATAGTTCAGAAAAACGCTATAAAACCCAGTTAATTTTTTTTCGAAAAGTACATCAATAGTATACTCATTGGAAAACGCTGAGTTTTATGGTGTAATTTTTTTCAAAAAATAATTACGTATAAAAAAGTTATTGTCGTTTAAATATGATGGGGGAAAATGGCATGTGATTAGCATGTGCACCTTTGTTTGGATCTTCCTATTTTACCCCTCCTGTTAGTTTCAAGACCCCTATTATTTACAAAAATGTCACCGCATCAATCTCAGCCACAAACCACTAAGATCTTGTGGCTAAGAATAGTTCTCACACTTTGAGGCGTTCTCTCCTGATCATGTTCCTATATATATTGCTTAGGATCCTAACCCGTAGGAACATGGTAGGAAAAAGAATTAAAAAACTTCGTAGAAATTTTCAAACCATACTGAACAGTTTGGTTTACATTTTAATCACGAAATCGATTAGAGTTTAAACCGTTTATTATTTACTTGGCGTTTATTTATTTTAAACTGGACTATAAACATGATCTTTTCTGCGATAACAAAGTGACCAAATGACTTCATCGGAAGCAAAAGTCGAACTTCATCTTGAAGCTAAAAATAAATTATGTCACCTGTTTCAACGACCATAGTGCGAACAATTAAATCGGTCAACTCAATTTACAGGCATTAAAACGATACACAAGAGTAAAAACGGCAGTCTTCGAAATAACCCACCTGACATTTCACGGTGCATGTACAATGTTACATCATGAATCAGGAAGCTTTAACCATTTCGGGATCTCAAATGCATTCAAAGAATTTGGACATCCGAATCATTCGAACATTGTTGGACAAAATCCGCCAACGAGGGATGTTTTAAATCCTGATCTGGCTGCTGATCTTGGGCCGCAGGGTACGCTTGTGGTTGCGACATTCGATAATATGGTTCTTTAAGATCGAGTTTGCAACTTGACGTTTGTAGTATTCCTCCTTGTTTAGCACCGGGGCCCCACATTTTAGCTACACGACATAAAACATCACAAAAGGTCATATAACAATTGGTTTTAGGGCTGCAAACGAACCACACGTTCAGCGAACGGTTGTTTGTGTTCATTCGTGTATTAAACAAACGAACACGAACAACAAATTTTGTTCATTTAGTTTAGTTAAATGAACGAAAATGAACAGAGACTGTGTTCGTTCATTTATGTTCTATAACGTGTTCGTTTTTATATTTTATGTAAGAGTTAAATGCCATTTTAGTCCCTGTGGTTTGGGCCATTTTGCCAGTTTAGTCCAAAGGTTTCATTTTTCACCTGTGGGTCCACAAAGGTTTCATCGTTGCCATTTTAGTCCACTGGGTTAACTTCATCCATTTTTTCTGTTGACGAGAAGGGCAATTCGGTCATTTTATATGCAATTCTGTGAACTACAAGGGCAATTCGGCCATATAAATGACCGAATTGCCTTTCTCGTTAACAGAATTAATGGATGAAGTTAACCCAATGGACTAAAATGGCAACGGTGAAACCTTTTTGGACCCACAGGCAGAAAATGGAACCTTTGGACTAAACTGACAAAATGGCCCAAACCACAGGGACTAAAATGACATTTAACTCTTTTATTTAAATACTTCAAAATTCCGACAAATAAAATATTTAATAAGTGTAAGTGTATTCTATTCATGAATGTTTGTTTGTGTCCGTTTGTTTCCATTCGTGTTCATCAACGTCCGTTTTCGTCTGTTGCCTAAAATTAACAAACGAACACCAACACGTTTATTTCCCTAACAAATGAACACGAACATAAAATCTCGTTCGGTATGTGTTCATGAACAGTTCGTGAACACATATTTCTTGACAAACTAACACGAACAAAGTCTTCTTGTTCGTGCCCGTTCGGTTTGTTTGCAGCCTTAATCGGTTTCTAGTGTTTGGATAAAGCGATTCTGGTTATGACGTTTGTGACGAACCTGACATGGTTAGGTTGATTGTGTAACTCTGAGCACTGTGTGCAATCATGTGAAGATGACCGGTAATTTCTTGGCCCTGCATGACGTATATGGGTTGGGACAACACACAACGTAGTTGGTACCAGTGAGTCGTGGGTGCACCGGGAGCCGTGGTTAGCCACCTTTGTACAGTGCTGTAGGTCAACAAATTATTAAACAAAACTTAATTAGTAGAGATAATAGCTTAGTAATACAGTCAGCAAAATGGGTAACATAAAAAAAACGAGTAAATGCCATTTTCGTCCATAAGGTTTGGCTAGTTTTGCGACTTTCGTCCAAAGGTTTGTTTTTTCGCATTTGGATCCAAAAGGTGTAAAATCTTGTCATTTTCATCCGTCTCATTAACTCCATCCAGTTTTCTCCATTAAGTCAGGGATATTTCTTGTCTTTTTTGTTAACTTAAAGGGCAATTAGGTCTTTTTCACTTTATGTAAAAAGACCGAATACCCCTGAAAAAAAACGAATAGCCCTTTAAGTTAACAATAAAGACAAGAAATACCCCTGACTTAACAAAGAAAAATGGATGGAGTTAACGAGCCGAATGAAAATGGCAAAATTTCAAACCGTTTAGATCTAGATGCGAAAAAAACAAACCTTTGGACGAAAGTCGCAAAACCGACCTAAGCTCAGGAACGAAAATGGCATTTTACTCAAAAAAAAAAGATTGATTGTGTATTACCTTCCATTAAATAAAACATCGAACCAACATGCTAAACCATGTATTCTTGTGCCCACAGAAGCTGTGAATTTTAACGGTATGTTGATTTCATACAAGTCCTCTTCCTAAAAATGGAATTATAACGGTATTATAATATAAGAAGCATAAACGGCTGTCCAGCCGAACAGTAAAAATATAGAATATTTATTTATTAAAAACAATACCTTTACGGTGGTAAAATTGATGATATGTGAAATTGAAGGAGCCACCAATAACCTTGGATCAAAGGCATCAACCACAGGCTGCATGCACAATCTTACTTTAGATAAGAGAACCAACAATGTTAAGAATGACGATCAATATTAAATAATCATACCTGTGAAAAATATCCTTGAAATGCGGTACCATGTAAAGCGGTCAAATCAACACCGTAATAGTTCTGTTGCTGCCAAAATAGGGACTGCATAACGAAGAGCAAGAATTACGTAAACCTCTTGTAGTAATAACTAATAATACACAGACAAGCCACTTTTTGCAAACCATAATCGAAATCATCTACAAACAACAAAGGAAAACAGACGTTAAGCTAATGAAAACAGCAAACACAAATGCCATACCTTGTTAGCAATTTCGACATAGAGATACTCGTCACTAAATGGTGCCATGTGAATTCTGCAAATTGAAAGAAACATATAAGAAAGGTGAATTAAAGTTTAAACAACATAAATAACAGACAGGTTTGCATCACACGGTGTATCATACCTTCTTAGTTAATAAACACAATAATTTGTGATAAAAAATAAATTTTATAAAAAACAAGCATATGAAGGCCGCAAAATGAGAGAGAAGGAAATCATTAATAAACTAGGGGGATTCCCCCACGCTATGTGGCGGATATTTGGTAGGTATTGTTTCAGTTAATTACTAACCGAAAGAGAGAAAAACCGTGATATGTTCAAAAAGATATCAACATGCGATTTACATGGATCAAAAAAATGAATGCCGATACCGATACCGGTAACGATACTCGGTCAGTTAAGTTCATTTCGTCAGGGTACCAACACTCGTATAGCCTACGAAACTAAGAAACACTCTGTTTTGGAGCAACTCCGTTATCAACAATATGTATATCGGAACATCGGAAAAAAATTAAGAACCACCACGTATTCAGTTTTTTTAAGTTAATGAAAAAGAGTTATCAGAGAAAAATTAAATTAAATGAAAAGTAAATGAGTTAAAGACGTGCACTGTTTAAAGTATACAAGGGGTGATACTGAAATTTAAAATACATAAATAATATTATATTATTAATAATAATGTAAATCAGAATTATGCAATCAAATTAACATGGTTAATAGTAGATAACCTTGCGCCGTCTTTAATTCAATTATTTCAACTAAAAACAATAAAATATGGTGGCACCGTTCACCAGCCACCATTTTTAATACTGTATAATGTAATAATGAAGTTCCATTTATCATCAAAACATGGAAATGCATTTGGTTATGGTGTTAAAAACAAATAAAATCACCTTCCAACAGTCGGAAACATTTTCCCATTAGGGACAAGAAACCGATCTCTTGCAATGACATAAGACTCGAGCATTCTTTCGTTAATTAACAAGGTGCCTGTAAAAAAGTAATGAATTATAAGAAACAAGCATACGTCTTAACCACCTCATAAACATATAGTAATAGCATGGAAACATATAAAACGAGCCATTTTTCAGTTCAGCATTAACAAGACAATATAAATATGGTATAATTATTAATAAACTCACCCATAGGCTCTGAAATTAATATATCGGCTTTCTCGGGCAATTCAACGTCTTCAATTTTGCCCTTGATAACCGTAATTCTTTGTCCCAAACTAGGGTTCCCCGCAATAAGCTTTTGAGCATAGTCGGCCATTTCAGACGCTTCAACAGCATAAACATGTTTTGCACCAGCCTAATGAGTGCCAAGATTAGTCATTTAACGTGACATCGCAAAACGCGGTCAGTGTATGGGATAGTGTAAGCGAGCGTTTGGATTTGCGTTCTGCAACCTATTTTGTGACTTCACGTCGTAATAATCAGTTTTTAATATTTAGATAAACAGACTCCAGGGTAATCAGTTTCAAAACACAATCTAAACACGCTCCATGAGTAAAAACTAGTAATACCTGAGCGGCGAACAATGATAGTATGCCACTTCCGGCACCAACATCAACCACTACCCGCCCAGCAAAATCGGCTTTATTCTCGATAACCGCAGCATAGTAGGAACCTAGAAAAAGCATTTATTGTGTATTTCAGCTCCATAAAATCCCAAATGTGTTCATTTGACCCGTGCTTTAATAAGCACAATGTGATACATGCAACTCAAAAAAGAACAAGACAGTTAGACTGCGATATATATTGACCTGTTCTCACATAATCCTGCATCATATTTTGCTGATGAAGCAGTTGCCCATAGTAATGGAAATACATTTTAGCAGAAGATGCTTCTATTTTATCATCGAACTTGCTTTTAGAAGAAGAAACCGTTCCGTTTGGTAAACTTGATCCTGAAGAAAGAAACAATAAATAATCAGGTCGATTAAGAGCGCATACGCCGCATTAAAAGCACAATAAGTACAATGTGGTATTAACATCCGGCAGTGGTTACGCTTTTCACTCTTTCGTTTTATCTCACCGGATGTAAATATGAGATAAAAGAAATCAGTAAAGTTAAAAGAAACGGTGTCATTAATCATTAATGCATGACAGATAATGTTAGCATTAGTTAACATACCTTGAGTAACCGCTTTACTTTTCCATTGCTCAAATGCACCATGAAAGGCGCTACTTTCTTCCTCGTCTTTAAATTGAATAGTGATTCCCTTTGAATAAGTTCTCTGGTTCAAACGTGAAATTATTATTAGTTATGTTCTACTAATGTGTGCACATTGCACGTTACAGACATATAATAACACCAATTGAAGCTCAAAATGCTATATGGTTTCTTATATATATATATAAACATATATAGGTTATTAGGTACTTTATATATATGAAAATTGAATCAAAACGGGTTCATAAGTAGTGGAAAATATCCATTTTGAGAAAATAAATTAAATTTAAGCATACAAGTTCTTCACATTGGCATACCTCTTTGACGGTTTCGGAACCTTCTGATACGCAAAGTGATTGGAATGCACCTAGCCTGAAAAGCTGAAAGCCACAAAAGGGTAAGAATTGAGTATGGTTATACAAATCAATTCAAACTCGAATCCATACATTCGATTTATCGACGCAGTTCAAGATTCTAGATACGGAAATCCTCACAAACGGGACCCACAACAGAAATGAGGAATGCAATGAAATCAAATGAATGAACGTGCTCAAATTTACAACTCAAATGGTATGAATTTTGGAAGGTGGGTTCTAACAAAGGGAACACTAAGAGTGCTATACACCCCCATTCGTCATACCGCCCATTAGACGGTGAAAAAGGGTCATACGGGCCGTATGACGCTTGTTACTGGTGTGCTGTGTCTCACATTTTGTGTCAGTTTAACACATCATACCATTCGTATAATTTGTATGCGCACCAACTCATATGGCCTGTATAAACATTCGGCATAACACCCGTACAACCTGTGTAACCCCTCATACAGCCCATATGACTGTACGACCCATCCGTCACGTTGGCCACTAAATGCCAAAAAAGGGTCACACGGGCCGTATGACCTATGTCAGTGGCATGCTATGCCATATCACATCAGTCACTTCTAGGTCAGTCTAACACATCATATGACTCATATAATTGGTGTCATTAAAAACATTACGAACCGTATAACCATATATGACCCGTCCGATATGTCATTGGTGTCCATACACCCAACCCCATCAACAATCTCACTATCTTTAAACATATTTCAAACAACCCAACACTCAAACAACAATAAAAATCAAAACTTTAATCAAACAACAATAAAAAATCAAAACTTTAATCAACCGACAACAAAACAAACAAACAACAAGACCAATACCTGAGTGGTTCGAAGATCAAACTTAAAAGATTGTTGCCCATCAAGCTCAACAACAAACTGGAGCTCCGGGAACCCAGAACCGGACCCGAAACCCGCCAACAGAGGCCCAGATACAAGATTTGGAGGGTTTGATGCGAGCAAAGTAACGGAAGCAACGGTGAAATTGTTATTCATGTTGGATTGAAGATGACTCTGTTTTCAGTGAAAAGATTGCGTGCGCATATGTAATTGTGTGTATGGGATGTGGGTGGGAGTGAAATGGAAGCTAGGGTTTATGGGTTAGAGAGAGAAAGCAGGAAGATGGTAAAGGTTTTAGAGAGAGAAAGAGGCGCGATCACTTGCTGGATCATCACTACAACTCAAATAGTTATTTTGTCACTTGTTATTTTCTAATTTAAAGGAAATTTATATTTTTATATAAGTTTATAAAAGCATTCACACGTCCGAAAACACAAAAAGAAAACTACGGCTGAGCTATAAAGTTGCTTAGTAACGAAGAAATTAATAGTGCATGTAAAGACGAACAAAACGGAAGCTGAACTGAGACTGACATTGAAACTACATTTGAAACTAAACCAATATAAACACCTACACTTGTATTGAACCGACAAAAATATTGAACCGACATATAATTTGAACTAAGACAGGTACTGGTACGAATACTGTAATAAATGTAGACATGAGACTAATAGTGAAACTTATATGAGAACTGATCTAAAAACAAATACTGAAATGATTCAAACTGAAGCCAGACAGAGGCTAGACTGTAACACCTCGACATTTTAGATCGAATCCTAACGTGACACGTGTCTAGAAACCTTTTACATAATTTACAATGTTGAAAAATATAAATTATAAGTTGAGAAGCTAAATCTGCATTAAAGACAAAATTCTGATTTTCAAGAAGTCCATGCGGATCGTAGCCATAACCCCTTGCGGACCGCAAGGGGTATTCAAAATTATTATTGTGCGTCTGGTCCCTTACGATCCGCATGGGGTCCGTAAGGTATACCCCTTGCGGTCCGCATTGGGTGCGCTGACAGCATAATTCAAGCTGGCAGCAGCTTTGCTGCATCTTCTTGCTACCTATCTTGAATTATGCTACACTTAACCTCCTTTTAACAAGTGTCCTGCCACAAATCTTGTTCCTAAGACACATGGGGACAATTGGCACAATTCTACAACTTATTGATTAGTATAAATAGGTGATCAAAGTTCACCATTTGAACTTGCACCATTCTTTTCTCCATCCCTATATCATTTTGGAGTTGCTTCTCTTCATAGAGGCCTCCTCCCTGAAGTTATAAACTTCTTTTGAACACAAGTAAGTGTTCTCTTTAAGTTCTTTTCCATTCCTAGGCTAGTTATTAGCCGAAAGTCGAGCAAATTGACTTTTGCTTTGACTTTCGGTTATTACCATTTTGGTCAAGCCAAAGTTCGGATCGAACTTGGCTACGAGATCGTAATAATGAAGGTGTTAATCCCTTTGTGATAGCACCCTCTGAAGATCACGTTAAGTAGGCGAAATGACGAGTCAAATTTATATTAAATAAAAAGGTAAAAAACGTAAACTTTGCAAATTACGCTAAATAAGTTTCTAACTATCAAAACCTTAAATTTTGACATCATATCAGTTTATAGAACATATTAGGACGTGTTTGATCATGTCCAACTCGTCATTTCTTATTTAGAGCTTATTTCGTAGTCGAAAGTCAAACAGTTGATTTTTGCTTTGACTTTCGATTCTGACCTGTTTGGTCAAGTTTAGGACCCGATTAGGATTTGTTATATGATCATAATATTGTAGGGAATAAACCTTTGAGGTTATGCCTTCTGTTCATGTCGTTTGATGGGTTTATTGACGAGCCAATATTATATACTTTTATAAATGTCAAAAATGCCCTTATGGCGTAAAAATGGTTTTTAAACCAATGAAGCATATAACTTGACCTCATGGCTGATTATATAACATTATTAAAAATATTTTGACATAACGGACTCATCATAAACCTATTCGACTACCCAATACTGCCTATTCGCATATGAATAGTTTAAGTAATATAAAATATATAAACTAGTCGAAACGGGTCAAATGATTTCAAAACCATTCCTAATGAGAATGCTTGGTTAAACAACCCGTATCCAACGAGGCCGTGCACTCGGACAGGAATAAACCACATTCTATCCGGCCAACGCTTAATTTAGCGAAATCAATTATAATTCTAAGTAGTCGGTCAAAGTCCAAAGGATATATAATGACCCGTGAACATTCTATAGGATAATATTTCCTTCCATTCTAGACTATAGAAGCCTCCAGTAAATCGCACCTGAATTAATAAACTTTGAATACGGTGTTGTTTGTTTTTTCAGATGTAAAATGTCTGTAGTCTGCGAACCACATCTGCAGGCATCTGCAAGAGAAGATGTGACCCAAATGTCTGCAGTCTGCAAGGAGAAGAGGGTTTGTTTTTTTTTTCTTCAAAAACAATTTCAACCACACAACACACACAAGCTCTCTCTCTCTCTCTGCTCTCTCTCTCTCTCTCTAGAAACTCTCTCTCTTTCTACAACCACCACCACCACCGCACCACCTCACCACCTCTGCCACCACCACCGCACCACCTCCGCCATCACACCACCGCCATGAAGCACAAAAGAAGCACATCCAGCCACAACATCCAGCTCGATACCCCCTTCCCTCCCCCTGATTAACCACCACCGCACCACCTCCGCACCACACCCCCACCCACTCGATCTCTTTCTCCCTCGCTCGAAGGTGACCAGCCGGCCACCAACAGTGGTGGCGGCGTTTGATGGTGATGACGCAGCAGAAGCGACACGCGGCGGCGGCAGCAGCGGTGCCTTGTTCCGACGGGTCTCTCTCTCTCTACGGTCTCTCTCTCTCTACGCTCTCTCTCTCTCTCTCACAGATGGGTTTGGTGGTGATGGGATTGGTGGTGGTGGGTTTTGACGATGGTGGTGGTGTAGGTGGTGGCGGAGGTGGTGCGGTGGTGGTGGCGGAGGTGGTGGTGGCAGGGGAGAAGTTTTTGTGGTGTGAGGTGTTTGGATTAGGTTTTGTGAAGATGTTTGAAGCAAAGGTTCTGAGCTTTTTTTTAAGATGAAAGAAGCTATTTGTAGATCTGTTTAAAAAAAAACAAACAGTCTTCAACATCTTATGTCTGCCCGCCTGCAGACATAAGCATTTTGCAGATGTTATAAGCAAAAACAAACAGCACCTACGACTATGCTATGAGAACCAAATACATTGTGAGAATGCAGCTAGCACAGGTAATTACTCTTAGCCTATTTTCCCTATACGGGCTTGGGATACGGCAAAATTTGCCGCTTGGTCGGGTATTAAATCATGGGCGAATGATGCTAAAGTTTAAATAACCCGTTTTGATCCGTTTTGCTTGATATCTTAAACAATTGGGGGTTAATACGACCATGTCCTGGATATCCACGGGCTCATTTAATTGCAAGTGGCCACGACTAGCGCGGGGTGTAGGCATGCACCTGACAGACGCTAATGCTATCATGTCAATATAAATATTTATATCCAAATAGGGATTAATGTGGTGTGTCAGTTAATCATGCAATCATCAGAAAAATAGGAAAAAGTAAAAAAAAAGAGTAGGTAGTTTTGCCCTTTGTGTACTTTGTGTTGCCCGTTGTTTGTTACTTGTGGTTAGTTGTTAGTTGTAAGCATAGACAATAGAAACCATGACTTTTACTTGAGATCATGTCCAAGGATGAGAGGTGCAGGTAAGGGTAAAGTTAGAGGTTGTAGTTTACGTGTGGCGTCTTGGAACGTAGGAACTCTTAGTAGTAAATTGTTGGAAGTGATAGACGCACTTAAAAGACGTATGGTACAGTTAGCGTGCATTCAGGAGAGTAGGTGGAAAGGACAAAGAGCAGAAGAGCGCAATGGGTACAAGTTGTTGTATTCCGGGTCGGATGGGGTCAAGAACAGAGTAGGATTTTTGGTGTCTATAGAATTGCATAAGAATGTAATTGAGGTGATACGACACAACGATAGAATTATGGTGTTAAGGTTAGTATTAGGTGAGCAAGTAGTGACAGTGGTATGCGCATATGCACCGCAAGTGGGACTAGGAGACCAAGAGAAAAGAGAGTTCTGGGACTGTCTAGATGTAGTAGTAAGGGCCATACCTAGGGAGGAGAAAATTTTTATAGGAGGAGATTTTAATGGGCACATTGGTAAGGATCGTAATGACTATGAGTTGGTACATGGGGGTTTTGGTTTTGGCGATCTGAATGACCCTGGTAGAGACCTTCTAGACTTTGCGACAGCTCACGGCCTAGGTATTATAAACTTGTTCTTTAGGAAGAGAGAATCTCATTTGATGTAACACCTCGAATTTTTGTGTCCAATAATGTGTTAACACGTGTCATTGGTTTACACGTGGCATTGATATTAAATAAAGGACTAATATTGACAAACCTTGAAAATATATAAATTCGAGGGTTATAAATGTCAAAAAGGGTAAATATACTGTATAGTAACCCTAAATAATACTTGAACCTTCAAACGAATAAATCATAGATCGTACAGAAGCGAAACGCGAAAGAAAGTGAGAGATTACAATCTACAGGGGTTAACCGTGTCAACATGTTTAATTATACCTCTGAGTGACCCTTTGACGTTCCCAAGGCTTTGTAACGGTATTATACACTCACTAAAATATAATATATAAATTTCGCGAAGTTCCGTTATGAAACGAGAAAGTTACGATCGAATTCGTAGGAGAAGGGTTAAAAGCGTCAATAATAAAAGTTAAGGCTTTCTGAATAATTAATAAACTAAATAGGGACTTAACAACGCGGGTAAATAACACGAGGTCCTTAGTTGTAATTAACCGAGGGCCAAACCGCAAAGTTACCCCTTCAAACCCGAAAGGTCAGGTAAATCATTACGAAAGATTTCGTTATTAATTACCAGATTTTGTCATCATTATAAAAGATTCAAAAATTCTGAAATTTTAACCTCTCGCGGCCCGAGTGAGGTTTTGGCCTAAGTTGAGGCGGGCCGCGAGCCACCTCTTTTACTCGCCTGATATTTAAATCTCAGGCGACCCGCATTAAACATGCATGGAACTCCCATGCGGGCCGCGTGGGACGCCCAGATGCAGAATGTTTGGACAGACTTGCCTTTTGAGCTTGTGAACGATCAAAACATCAATTAATGAAGCATGGGCGCCCCCTACTCGACCCATAACACTTAGGGACACCTGCCCATCATCCATACTCAGTTGTAGAATGAGTTGTGATGATCTAAAGGCCTTTTGAACACTATAAATAGCCACATTGTGAGCATATGTTCACCACACCTCAAACACACTTATCTGATCATTCCAAGAGCTCTAAAGTGTTCCTCTGTGTTCTTAAGTCTTGCCTTAAACTTCTGTAAGTGATCTAACCCTTTGTGGTTTCACATTTCCTTAGTAAATAGCTAAAAACCAAACCGTCGTAAATACGGTTCGACTTTAAAATAAATCAGTGATGGTTCAGTCTTATGACGAATCAAAAGTGGTTATGATTTGGTATTTATGTGGGTAATAAACCCCTAAAAGGGTTCCCTCTGATCACCACTCTAACTATGTCAAATATCGAGTCAAACGCGCACTTAAAAAGTCAACAGAAAGTCGTTTTGCCATTTTGTGCATAATCTGTAATGTATATGCTATGAAACCTGTTTTGATAATCATAAAACATGATAATAAGTATGTAAACTTGTTTGCGCTCGTTTGAATCGACCATTTGCTATATTGACCCGGTTCGGAGCCGAATGTCGCAAAAGTTTGACTTTTGCTTTGACTTCAGTTCTGACCCGTTTTAGTGAGGTATAGATATGCCTTAGGACTCTCTTAGGACCAGGTTACATGATGGTATAAACCTCTGTGATCGGTTCATGAGTTATCCGAGTCTTTTGCACATTTCCGTTAATCGCCTAAAAGTTGACCGTAACGCCATTTTGAAAATAAAACGAGTATTTCGGACACGTGGATGGACTATAACCTTGCTTACTAAATTATAAGCATGTCCTTAAAGTTTCACGTCAGTCCAAGGTCTAGAATGAGAGTTATGCTAAATAGCGCATTTATAAATAAACTTTTGTAATAAAAGGCGCAATTAGCATAACACCTATCTAAACCAAGATTTCATCACCAAAACTTTTACCCACTGTTATAAAATAATATTTTGGGAATTTTAGGGATTTTTAATAATTTTTACCTTGCTCATAACCTGCGGTTATGGCTACGGTTCGGTAAATACCGAATATGCCCTTTTTGGCCAAAACTTGAGTTCTACAAGGTCTTTTGACCCGATTCCAGTTGCTACTGATTTTAAATAATAAATAAAGTATTTTAGACTTTATAAACTATTCGGGAAACTCAGATTTCCTGTAGAACTCGAAAAGCCCTTTTAAAGTCTTTAAAACTTAAACTCGTTACGGGCATCACGGAAGGTATCCTACTGATACCACAACCTCTTTGAGGCATATTGACTTAGGAAATAAGCGTAAGACTCTCATGGTTAACCGTTTCGCCTATTGCGCGCACGGTTCGGCTTATGAAACTAGTTTTCATAATTTAGCCGATGCGGGTCAAACTATATTATTTGAACCCCAAAATCCAGAGTGTGAACCTTGAACCCATATAAAACAAGTCTCTGAACTTGTTTGGGGCAGAATCACATTCCATTCTCGGTTTTCGCCTTTTCACGCGATTAAACCGTATTCACATATCGGAACCAATCGGTCTAGGCTACGGCCAATATAAAGACCCGTTAGGATTCTAAGAGGTTAATTAAAACCTTCGTTCCAGATTAGGAGCCCAGTAAAAGCTATCGGTGATTTAATCAAATTAAGGAGATATACTTGTAAAGGTAAATACTTTAACTTATTTCCCCTATACGGGCTTGGGTTACGGTATGTTAATACCGCTTGATTGAGCATTATATTTTTCCATCGCTTAGGTGGTTAATTAAATAATATGATCGGCTCATTTAAACAGTTTTGTTTCTTAAAAGCCTTTGGGGGGTTTAATGACCGTTGTCCCGGATATCCTTGGCATCATTTTACGAAATGGCCACGACCATCGACATCCCGGTGTAGGCGTACACCCGGTATACATTGTCGACATTAAATTAAAAGACGTAGCCGTTGGTTTTTATACTACGGTTTTACGCAATGTGGTGTGTCTATAAATCTTTAACCCGGCACGACCCGGGCTACTGAACGCATAAAAGAACATGTAAAACGTTCACAAGATTATTATTATTTTCCCAAGTTATAAAAGAGTTTGTGCCTTGTGCATTCAAATCAATTTTAATAAACATTTTCAAATGTGTCAGTTGAATGTATTTACCAGTGTAAACTGACGTATTTTCCCCAAAAAGATTAAGTGCAGGTACTATACGAAATGGGCTGGTATTAGCTTCCTAAGCATCACGAATAGTCTCGCAAACTCGATGCCGTATCTGAATGAACAATATTTTATTATTATTTTGATCCGCTGTGGATATATTCGACTTCTGTAATACATTTGATATTACAACCAGAGGTTGAAGTATATATTTATCTTTAAGCTTCCGCTGTGCATTTATATAATTGTGTGGTTTGACTATATTGTTGCCAACATCGTCACGGTAATCCCCCACCGGGCCCACCGGTGAGACACGTGGAAATCGGGGTGTGACAGGTTGGTATCAGAGCCAACATTGAGTGAATTAAACACTATCCTAATGTGTTTAATCTCAATGACACAATTGCACATACTTGAGTCTAGACAAGAACTTAGGACAAATTCGAATTGTTATTCCAATTTTGTCTTTTTCTTTTATTATTGGTATTTAAAGTTTTATAAAGCAGGAAACATGCCGCCAGTAATATTCCGAGGAAGAGGAAGGGGAAGAAGAGGCAGAGGAGATGTCGTGACACATCACGATCACGAAGCTGGACCGTCAGGTACAAGACCTCCTTCAATGACAAGGAGCGAAGAACCACAACGACGAAGAGACCTTTACGAACCCGCGAGACATTCCACCTCGCACAGCTCGACGCCATCCTACCGGCACTCCTTTGGGCCAAACTCAGAAAATGATCCCAACAACCCACAACCTTCCTTCATACCTCTACAACGTTCGGTATCGCACCGAAATTACGACGACCCTACTCCATACTTCATAGGTCAGTTTAATCCGGCTGACTACATACAGGAACCTTCAGGCTTTGTTTCATTAGGGCCATAAGATCACTTCTCCGAAGACCATATGGATGAAGATACTGATCCAACTGAACCTGCTCGTGGTACGCCCACGCATCCGATAGAAGTCTCTGATGGGTCATCCTTCCATGGCACACCCTATCAGGGACCAGACAGTTTCCAAGCGTTGTTTGACCGACATGAGTGGTACTACACGCCACCTCAACAGACATCACAACAACCGCGACATCCACAGGATCCCTCTGAGGATTCACGCTTTGAGGCAGTTACGCCACCACCTCCGCCACCGGCGCAACCAGTAATGCCTGATCCGCCAAGGCGTAGGAGGACAAATGCTCGTATGTCCACACGAGGAGGAGGGGGTATCCACTTCAGCACCCCTCGACACTCTAGTAGTAGCCACTATCCGCCACTACAAGAAGAAGGACCTTCAAGTCCTATACAGGAGGCGAACTCCGCACCAGCTGCACCAAATTCGCCACCATTTGGGTATGACCAACCCATACCTGCTTACACGGGTCCAACGGCTTACAACCCGTTCGAACCGTCTCAGGCACATTACAACTATAATTATGAGCGCGACCCATATGTGGTGTCGGCTAGATATAATGCGCGCTACCCCGACGGAGCTCATGGGAACATGGGACCACCGGACTACTCAGCTCATGGGTATCCAATACCTCCCAGACCCCTAGTTCCGCAACAAGCGCCACAACCACGTTTCTCTCCTCCTGAACAGGAAGAGATACTCCATCGACTAGATCGTGTGGAGAGAGAGTTCGAAGAAGAGAAAAAGAGCCACCGAGGATTTCTCAAAGGCTTGGCGAACCTACTAAAGGGCAAAAAGAAGAAACGTGACCACTAGCCCTTAATAGTTGTACTAATGTGATTTCTACTTTAAAAGAAGTCCCTACGTGGACATTTAACGTATTACAGTCCCTTCGTGGACTTATCTTTTAGTCCTTACATGGACACCTATCTTGTATTAGTCCCTGCGTGGACTTGTCACTTATTTTATACCTCTATGGAGGTATGTACTGTTTGAAAGACCCGTTTAGGGCAATATGTAATTGTATTTGAGATTATGGAATGTATGTTATGAGTTTTGTTTTAATATGTATGAAATAAATCAAAACCAATCCTTTTAAATTGATCTGCCTAAATAAAGAATCTTACGAGTGAAACCTAGCCTGGTGTCTTTTAAGATCCGGCCAAGATGGTAGGACTTAATTAAAAGATTCAGATTCCCTGTTAACCTCTGCAAGCACGTTGACATTCATGGCAGATGTGATTCGTTAAAATCACGCACGTCATTCTTATACAATAATCCTTTAAGGATTTCAAAACCCAACTAAGTGATTTATAAATCGTGGGTTGAATCACCAATAAAGGTGATCAATTATATTAAAACATCCATTAGCAATGTAGTGCCTACGGGCCAATCATATTAAACATCCATTGTGATGTAGTGCCTACGGGCCAACCTTATTAAAACATCCATTAGCGATGTAGTGCCTACGGGCCAATCATATTAAACATCCATTGTGATGTAGTGCCTACGGGCCAACCTTATTAAAACATCCATTAGCGATGTAGTGCCTACGGGCCAATCATATTAAACATCCATTGTGATGTAGTGCCTACGGGCCAACCTTATTAAAACATCCATTAGCGATGTAGTGCCTACGGGCCAACCTTATTAAAACATCCATTAGTGGTGTAGTGCCTATGGGCCATAATAATTGTCTTATAAAGACAAAAGACAGTGGTGGTCTATGACTCCCTGTCAGAAAGAGATAAAAGAACTACGGTTCAAATCTCTATGCCTTTGATTCTCTGAAATCTCGGCTAATAGTATAAAACATCCTCGTGATTAGGCTTTATGCCGCCAATGTTATTGATATAGCTAAAATAGGATATATTCAAATCCTAAGATTTAATGAGTAATAAGTTAACCAAATATGGTCTCTGTTACCATGGTTGACAAATTGTCATGAAAGACAATTATATAATAAACTTCTAAATAAAATTTTGTTATCTTCTGTAACAGATTCAAGTTACAATGGCGGATCCCAACGGAGAGAATAGCCATACTAATGATGATGACTACGACAATGCGCCAGTGCATCTGACAGGCGCACAGCTAAAGGCTCTGATTGACAATGTTGTTCAGGCAGCTCTTGATCGTCAATATACTGAGTCCCAAGGCAGAACCGTATCAAAACCACCCTCTAAACCAAAGACACACTCCAAACCACCCTCTCAACCCAAGAAAGATGACGACAAACACTCGTCCACTGAGAACAGCGTTCATCGCGATAGGGAATATACTGATGCATCAAATGCTAAGGGTTGCACCTACAAATACTTTGTATCTTGTAAGCCCCGGGAATTTACAGGGGAGAAAGGTGCTGTTGATTGTATCACCTGGCTAGATGAGATGGACACTATTGTGGACATCAGCGGATGTGCAGAGAGGGATGTGGTGAAGTATGTGTCCCAGTCATTTAAGGGCGAGGCCCTGGCATGGTGGAGAGCGTTGGTGCAGGCATCGGGTAAGTCTGCTTTATACAAGATGACATGGGAGGAATTTATTGCTCTCATTAAGGAAAACTACTGCCCTCAGCATGAGGTTGAGAAGATCGAGGCTGACTTTGTGTCACTGGTGATGACGAACCTGGACTGCCAGGCTTATTTGACGAGCTTCAATACGATGTCTCGCCTGGTTCCGTACCTTGTGACACCAGAGTCTAGAAGAATCGCCCGTTTCATTGGGGGTTTGGAGCCTGCGATAAAGGCGAGTGTAAAGGCCTCTCGGCCGACGACCTTCAGGTCAGTAACTGACCTCTCCTTGTCTCTCACTTTAGACGCGGTCCATCTGAGGACCCTAAGGAGCAAGGAGGCTGAGAAGAGGAAACGTGAGGATGATACCTCACGAAGATCTGGAAAGAAGCACCGTGGAAACGGTGACGGCAAGAAAGGGGCTGAGACGAAGAAGGATGGGCAAGCTGGTGAAAGACCCAACTGCAAAATCTGCAAGAAACCCCACTCTGGGAAGTGCAAGTTTGCATCGAATTCACAGTCACAACCAAAGACTCCTTCCTGTGGACTATGCAAGTCCAAGGAACATAAGACGGTGGATTGTAAGAAAATCAAGGACGCAACCTGCTACGGTTGCAATGAAAAGGGGCATATCAAGAGTAACTGCCCTAAGAACGCCAAGAAGGCGGAGGAGACAAAGAAGACTAATGCTAGAGTCTTCCGCATGGATGCAAAGGAGGCAGTACAGAACGACAATGTGCTTACAGGTACTTTTCTCGTAAATAATATATTTGCAAGAGTACTTTTCGATTCTGGCGCTGATAAGTCCTTTGTAGACCAAAAGTTTTGTAAACTATTGAACATGCCGATCAAAACCCTAGATATGAAATACGAGGTAGAGTTAGCAGACGGCACGATAGAAACCGTCTCCACTGTTCTAGAAGGATGTGAAATGTCCATTAAGAACCATTCTTTTCCTCTATCTCTAGTTCCCTTCAAACTAGCGGGTTTCGACATAGTCCTAGGCATGGACTGGTTATCCCGTAATCAGGCCCAAATCATTTGCGGCAAGAGGCATATAGTGCTAAAGACTCCGAGTGGTGAATCGCTTACCATTCAAGGAGATACGCAGTACGGGTTACCCGAGGACGTATCTATGCTCAAAGCTTCAAGGTGTTTGAACAGAGGCTGCGTAATTTACATGGCTCAGGTGATAATTGAAGAACCTAAGCCGAAGATCGAGGATCTTCCTGTCATTTCTGAATATCCCGAAGTTTTTCCTGAAGAACTACCTGGTTTGCCACCAGATAGACAAGTGGAGTTCAGAATAGACATCATTCTTGGAGCAGCTCCGATAGCAAGAGCACCTTACAGGCTAGCTCCAACAGAAATGAAAGAACTAAGGACCCAGTTGGATGAACTGCTGGCGAAAGGTTTTATCAGACCTAGTTCATCTCCCTGGGGAGCACCAGTCCTATTTGTAAAGAAGAAGGACGGATCGATGCGTTTGTGCATCGATTATCGTGAGCTGAACAAAGTTACCATAAAGAATAGATATCCTTTGCCAAGGATAGACGATCTGTTCGATCAACTGCAAGGAGCAAGCTACTTCTCAAAGATCGACTTAAGGTTGGGTTATCATCAGCTAAGGGTCAGAGATGAGGATGTACATAAGACAGCATTTAGGACTCGCTATGGTCATTACGAGTTCCTAGTGATGCCTTTTGGGCTCACAAATGCACCGGCTGCGTTCATGGATCTCATGAATCGCGTCTGCAAGCCGTATTTGGACAAATTTGTCATAGTCTTCATCGACAATATCCTTATATATTCCAAGAACCAAGCTGACCACGAGAAGCACCTCCGTTGCATTCTCGAATTACTACAACGTGAGAAACTCTACGCCAAATTCTCGAAATGTGAATTCTGGCTACGAGAGGTTCAGTTTTTAGGTCACGTTGTGAGTGAGCGTGGTATCCAAGTGGATCCCGCTAAGGTAGAGGCGGTCATGAACTGGCAAGAGCCAAAGACGCCTACCGAAATCCGTAGTTTCCTAGGGTTAGCAGGATACTACCGGAGGTTTATTGAAAATTTTTCGAGGATTGTTGCGCCCTTGACTTCCCTAACCAAGAAGAAAGAAAAGTTTATTTGGGGCCCAAAGCAGCAAGAGTCCTTCGAAATACTGAAGCAAAAGCTGAGCAACGCACCTGTGTTGACCTTACCTGAGGGTACAGAAGAATTCGTAGTTTACTGCGATGCATCGCACACGGGCATGGGGTGTGTGCTTATGCAGAAGGGCAAGGTTATTGCCTACGCTTCACGACAATTAAAGGTGCACGAAAAGAATTACACCACCCATGATTTGGAGTTGGGTGCCGTTGTATTTGCACTAAAATTGTGGAGGCATTACCTTTATGGTATTAAATTTGTGATTTATTCTGATCACAAAAGCCTCCAGCACCTGTTCAACCAGAAGGAGTTGAACATGAGGCAGCGCCGTTGGATGGAAACCTTGAATGACTATGATTGCGAGATCAGGTACCATCCCGGCAAAGCGAATGTGGTCGCTGATGCCTTAAGCAGGAAAGAAAGGGTAAAACCTATTCGAATCAATGCCAAGAGCATTGAGGTCAAGAACAATTTAATTGAAAGGATTTTAGCTGCACAGCGAGAGGCTGTGTTGGAAGCTAATTATCCTAATGAGAAATTAGGAGTAACTGAGGAGCAGTTGACTCTCAGCAAGGATGGAATCCTTAGACTGAACGGACGTATATGGGTTCCGATCTATGGAGGACTACAAGATGTTATCCTCCAGGAAGCCCATAGTTCCAAATATTCGGTCCATCCTGGAGCTGACAAAATGTATCAAGATTTAAAGGCAAACTATTGGTGGATAGGCTTGAAAAAGTCTGTGGCCGCCCACGTAGCAAAGTGCTTGACTTGTGCTCAAGTCAAAGCCGAGCACCAAAAGCCGTCTGGCTTGCTACAACAGCCTGAGCTTCCCGAGTGGAAGTGGGAATGCGTAACTATGGACTTCATAACCAAGTTACCCAAAACCAGGAAAGGAAACGATACAATATGGGTCATAGTCGATAGGCTGACTAAATCAGCTCATTTTCTACCCATCAAGGAGACGTATAGCTCCGATATGTTAGCCCAACTTTATGTTGATAAGATTGTAGCCTTACACGGCATACCTGTGTCTATTATCTCCGACCGGGATACTAGATACACGTCTCACTTCTGGAAGAGTTTCCAGCAATCCTTGGGCACGCGTTTAAACTTTAGTACGGCTTACCATCCACAGACGGACGGTCAAAGTGAGCGTACTATCCAAACGCTAGAAGACATGCTTCGTGCATGTGCAATCGATTTAGGTGGTAACTGGGATAAGAATCTACCCCTGATCGAGTTCTCCTACAATAATAGCTACCAGACCAGCATAAAGGCTGCGCCTTTCGAGGCATTATACGGTAGGAAATGTAGATCGCCTGTTTGTTGGGCGGAAGTAGGAGAGGTCCAATTATCAGGACCAGAGATTGTTTTCCAGACAACGGACAAGATTGTCCAGATCCGGGAACGTCTCAAGGCTGCCCGCGATAGGCAGAAAAGCTACGCTGATCCAAAGCGTAAGGATCTTCACTTCGAAGTAGGTGAAAAAGTGTTGCTTAAGGTATCACCCTGGAAGGGGGTGATGCGTTTCGGCAAGAAGGGCAAACTGAGTCCAAGATACATAGGACCTTTTGAGGTCATTGAACGTATCGGGTCAGTCGCCTATAAGTTGAACTTGCCTGAAGAGCTCAATGGAATTCACAATGTATTCCACATCTGCAATCTCAAAAAGTGCTTCGCCGATGAATCATTGGTGATTCCACACACAGATGTGCATATAGATGAGAGCTTAAAGTTTATAGAAAAACCTTTGTCGATTGAAGATCGACAGGTGAAGAAGCTTCGAAGAAAGCACGTACCGATTGTAAAGGTCAAATGGGATGCTCGTAGAGGTCCCGAATATACGTGGGAAGTCGAAGACACAATGAAAGAAAAGTACCCCTATTTATTTGAGTAAATCTCGGGTCGAGATTTATTTTAAGGGGGTGAGGATGTAACACCTCGAATTTTTGTGTCCAATAATGTGTTAACACGTGTCATTGGTTTACACGTGGCATTGATATTAAATAAAGGACTAATATTGACAAACCTTGAAAATATATAAATTCGAGGGTTATAAATGTCAACAAGGGTAAATATACTGTATAGTAACCCTAAATAATACTTGAACCTTCAAACGAATAAATCATAGATCGTACAGAAGCGAAACGCGAAAGAAAGTGAGAGATTACAAGCTACAGGGGTTAACCGTGTCAACATGTTTAATTATACCTCTGAGTGACCCTTTGACGTTCCCAAGGCTTTGTAACGGTATTATACACTCACTAAAATATAATATATAAATTTCGCGAAGTTTCGTTATGAAACGAGAAAGTTACGATCGAATTCGTAGGAGAAGGGTTAAAAGCGTCAATAATAAAAGTTAAGGCTTTCTGAATAATTAATAAACTAAATAGGGACTTAACAACGCGGGTAAATAACACGAGGTCCTTAGTTGTAATTAACCGAGGGCCAAACCGCAAAGTTACCCCTTCAAACCCGAAAGGTCAGGTAAATCATTACGAAAGATTTCGTTATTAATTACCAGATTTTGTCATCATTACAAAAGATTCAAAAATTCTGAAATTTTAACCTCTCGCGGCCCGAGTGAGGTTTTGGCCTAAGTTGAGGCGGGCCGCGAGCCACCTCTTTTACTCGCCTGATATTTAAATCTCAGGCGACCCGCATTAAACATGCATGGAACTCCCATGTGGGCCGCGTGGGACGCCCAGATGCAGAATGTTTGGACAGACTTGCCTTTTGAGCTTGTGAACGATCAAAACATCAATTAATGAAGCATGGGCGCCCCCTACTCGACCCATAACACTTAGGGACACCTGCCCATCATCCATACTCAGTTGTAGAATGAGTTGTGATGATCTAAAGGCCTTTTGAACACTATAAATAGCCACATTGTGAGCATATGTTCACCACACCTCAAACACACTTATCTGATCATTCCAAGAGCTCTAAAGTGTTCCTCTGTGTTCTTAAGTCTTGCCTTAAACTTCTGTAAGTGATCTAACCCTTTGTGGTTTCACATTTCCTTAGTAAATAGCTAAAAACCAAACCGTCGTAAATACGGTTTGACTTTAAAATAAATCAGTGATGGCTCAGTCTTATGACGAATCAAAAGTGGTTATGAGTTGGTATTTATGTGGGTAATAAACCCCTAAAAGGGTTCCCTCTGATCACCACTCTAACTATGTCAAATATCGAGTCAAACGCGCACTTAAAAAGTCAACAGAAAGTCGTTTTGCCATTTTGTGCATAATCTGTAATGTATATGCTATGAAACCTGTTTTGATAATCATAAAACATGATAATAAGTATGTAAACTTGTTTGCGCTCGTTTGAATCGACCATTTTCTATATTGACCCGGTTCGGAGCTGAATGTCGCAAAAGTTTGACTTTTGCTTTGACTTCAGTTCTGACCCGTTTTAGTGAGGTATAGATATGCCTTAGGACTCTCTTAGGACCAGGTTACATGATGGTATAAACCTCTGTGATCGGTTCATGAGTTATCCGAGTCTTTTGCACATTTCCGTTAATCGCCTAAAAGTTGACCGTAACGCCATTTTGAAAATAAAACGAGTATTTCGGACACGTGGACGGACTATAACCTTGCTTACTAAATTATAAGAATGTCCTTAAAGTTTCACGTCAGTCCAAGGTCTAGAATGAGAGTTATGCTAAATAGCGCATTTATAAATAAACTTTTGTAATAAAAGGCGCAATTAGCATAACACCTATCTAAACCAAGATTTCGTCACCAAAACTTTTACCCACTGTTATAAAATAATATTTTGGGAATTTTAGGGATTTTTAATAATTTTTACCTTGCTCATAACCTGCGGTTATGGCTACGGTTCGGTAAATACCGAATATGCCCTTTTTGGCCAAAACTTGAGTTCTACAAGGTCTTTTGACCCGATTCCAGTTGCTACTGATTTTAAATAATAAATAAAGTCTTTTAGACTTTATAAACTATTCGGGAAACTCAGATTTCCTGTAGAACTCGAAAAGCCCTTTTAAAGTCTTTAAAATGACCGAAAAGCCCCTACGGGGCGTAATAGTAACTTAAACTCGTTACGGGCATCACGGAAGGTATCCTACTGATACCACAACCTCTTTGAGGCATATTGACTTAGGAAATAAGCGTAAGACTCTCATGGTTAACCGTTTCGCCTATTGCGCGCACGGTTCGGCTTATGAAACTAGTTTTCATAATTTAGCCGATGCGGGTCAAACTATATTATTTGAACCCCAAAATCCAGAGTGTGAACCTTGAACCCATATAAAACAAGTCTCTGAACTTGTTTGGGGCAGAATCACATTCCATTCTCGGTTTTCGCCTTTTCACGCGATTAAACCGTATTCACATATCGGAACCAACCGGTCTAGGCTACGGCCAATATAAAGACCCGTTAGGATTCTAAGAGGTTAATTAAAACCTTCGTTCCAGATTAGGAGCCCAGTAAAAGCTATCGGTGATTTAATCAAATTAAGGAGATATACTTGCAAAGGTAAATACTTTAACTTATTTCCCCTATACGGGCTTGGGTTACGGTATGTTAATACCGCTTGATTGAGCATTATATTTTTCCATCGCTTAGGTGGTTAATTAAATAATATGATCGGCTCATTTAAACAGTTTTGTTTCTTAAAAGCCTTTGGGGGGTTTAATGACCGTTGTCCCGGATATCCTTGGCATCATTTTACGAAATGGCCACGACCATCGACATCCCGGTGTAGGCGTACACCCGGTATACATTGTCGACATTAAATTAAAAGACGTAGCCGTTGGTTTTTATACTACGGTTTTACGCAATGTGGTGTGTCTTTAAATCTTTAACCCGGCACGACCCGGGCTACTGAACGCATAAAAGAACATGTAAAACGTTCACAAGATTATTATTATTTTCCCAAGTTATAAAAGAGTTTGTGCCTTGTGCATTCAAATCAATTTTAATAAACATTTTCAAATGTGTCAGTTGAATGTATTTACCAGTGTAAACTGACGTATTTTCCCCAAAAAGATTAAGTGCAGGTACTATATGAAATGGGCTGGTATTAGCTTCCTAAGCATCACGAATAGTCTCGCAAACTCGATGCCGTATCTGAACTAACAATATTTTATTATTATTTTGATCCGCTGTGGATATATTCGACTTCTGTAATACATTTGATATTACAACCAGAGGTTGAAGTATATATTTATCTTTAAGCTTCCGCTGTGCATTTATATAATTGTGTGGTTTGACTATATTGTTGCCAACATCGTCACGGTAATCCCCCACCGGGCCCACCGGTGAGACACGTGGAAATCGGGGTGTGACATTTGATCACTTTTAGTAGCGGAGGACGTAACACACAAATCGACTATCTTTTGATGAGGCAGGAAGTTCGACGGATGTGGATGGACTGCAAGGTTATACCAAGGGAGACTGCAGCGGCTCAATACCATTTACTAGTAGCAGATATAGCCCTAAAAGTAAGGCTAACTGAGGGGGAGAGGAAAACCCAACCTAGGATCCGTTGGGGAAACTTGAAGGGAGAAAAATGTCACACCCCAGGCGATGGCGGAATCATCGGGGCATGGCACTGAGCGAAACAGATTGTCCAGAAGTTAAATGATACGTCCCATACCGTATCCCAAATAATACAATATATTATTACAGATAACAACTAGTCAAGTAATTCTGTTCCGACAACTCAGATTTAAATAAGACAAATAAATATTGTTCAAATGCTTCTAGGGACCAGTCGGACAAGATCTACAGACAACTATGCTCTAGACGCTTGTTCCTGACAGACAACTATTTGTTGGGGGGCTCTAGAGCTTTATTCTAGCCTCGCTTTCCTAGCAAGCAAACATCTTAAACACCTGTCACATACGTTAAAATACAGTCAATACATAAATGTAAAGGTGAGCATACAAGTTTGATAATAAAATATAGAGTTCGAAATAGTTTACGCATAACCAGCACGTACACAGAGGAAAACGAAGCATGTTAATTATCGACATGGATCTATCGATACCAATGACTGCGGGTTGACTGTCCGAGACAGTTCGCAATACATGATTACCACCGTAATCCATGCAAGTAATTGTCCTTAACAACCCCCCGTATGAACGGGTGCCGAGTCCAAACTATAGTACTACGTCATTAAGGCAGGTAGACAGCATTCCACGTGTAAACATAACAACAAGCACTCATTTAGTCATGTAATACATGCGAATCGGTTAGCGCTCAAATAATTGAGTAGTGTGATCGATTGTGTTTTGAAATAAGTAACGTATGTAACACCCAAAAGTGCTAAAAGCAAAAAGGGATCGAGTATACTCACAGCGATTGGTTGATGGATTGAAGGGAGCGCTTGAGAGTAGGGTTAGCCTGAATAGTTCGATAGCATAACGATGAGTAACACGCAAAACGGAAACAAGTGATGATGGGTCGAACAGCCTGGTCAATCGGACAGTTGGTTCGATCGAACGGGTTGTTCGTTTGGCTGGACAGTCCATTCGGACAGCCTATTCGATCGACCGGTAGGCTCGATCGGTTGGACTGTTCGAGTGGATTGTTTCTTCCTTTGAGTAGGATGTGTTTATGTATGATGGTTTGACCTTTTGAAGTTTTCGTTGTAGTATTTGAGAACACTGAAGTGTTCTTACCTTTCAGGTCGATCGATCGAACGGTCTGTTCGATCGGCCGGCTTAACCGATCGGTTAGACACTTCGTTAGTGAGTCCTCAGCTGGATGTCACCTGATCGATCAAACAGCATGTTCGATCGGGTGGCACTCCGTACTACTACGAGTTGTGAAGTGTTGAAGCATAGTATCTCATGATCCGATGAGTAATGTTATCAAACAGCTCGTTCGATCGGACATCACCTCGTTCAATACTATACTTCATGAAATTGTCAAGGTGTGGGGCCACTTGCTAGCCGATCGGCTGTCCTGGTCGATCGGCTGACATGTCCGATCGGTTGGACTGTCCGTTCGGCCAACCTAACCGTTCGGTCAGCATCCTGACCTAGTCGGCCTGTTCGTCTAACACTTTGGTTGTTCTGATTATTTGACGTTATATTGAGGTAGTTTGACAACGAGCTGAACCATGGAGCTTTCGTTCTTACTTGCTTCCCCTGCTCGGACAGGAGTCACCCAAGTCCGGCCGGTGAACTGTTCGGAACGGTTAGCTCAACGTTTACCCGAAATCGGTGAACCTCGTAGATAGAATCCGAACCTTGGACCACTCATCCATTAGAACGGTTGGTGAGTTGACTCAAGCTCCATTTCCACCAGTTTGAAGGCATTTGAGTGTAAAAGAGTTGAAAGAAAGTTGGAATTCCTTCTTTCAATCCTTCACATCATGTAAATGTTTAGATCTGTGATAGATCTTAGCTTGTTTATGTGGAAATCGGTTAGATCCGAGCTATTCATGGTGGATTGAGGCCAAAACATGATGTTCTTGAAGAACACCATGATGACATCATCCTAGAATGCTTAGATCTTGATGATTTCACGGTTAGAAATCAAGATTTGAAAAATAGAAAGGTGTAGGAGTGTGTATTGATCAAGAAAGTACAATATTTAGGATGAAAACTTACCGGAATCGGAAGAAATCTGAGAAAAGATGAGGAGCATGAGCTGGTCGGTCAGAGAGTTTCCAAAAGTGGAAAGAATGACAATGACAGCCCTATTTATAGGCTCCAAAAGAGGAAAGGGCTGGCTGATCGGCCAGGCATCCCGATCGGACAGCCTGTTCGATCGGACAGTCCGTCCGATCGGCTGGGCTGTTCGATCGGCTGGCAGCCTGATCGATCAACAGCCTGGTTCGAGTGTTTGATGTGACGATTTCTGATATTTCGATTTCGATTGATGACGATTCGAATACGATGGAGTTTCCTATTCCAATTACTTTTAGTCCCAATCACTATATCTAACATACAATCATCTATATTTCACACCATCCTTATGCTACCATTCGTCATAATTCGATTTCGATTGCATTTGATTTGAGTTTCGAGCTTCGATTCGAGTTTCGATTGATCCGATTGATTACCACACAAACATTAAGTAAACACGCACAGGTAACACATAAGGCACACACACAAGTAATATAACACCAAATTCGCATAGTTCGAGTTTCGATTCGGTTGATGATTCAATTAGCTTGATTATTGATTGGTTAACTTTATCGCATTGTTACTTCCTACTATTCACAGTCGTAAATCGTTCTGCGTCGATTGAACATTCGATTAGTTCGATTCTTGACTAACAACACTTACTCCATATAATACAAATACAACATAAAATAGACTATTTACAGTCAAAAAAGTCAAAGTTGACTTTAACTTTGACATTCGAAAACACGGGGTGTTACAGCCTCCCCTTGTTTAGGGAGTTTCGTCCCGAAATTAGGCTCGAAGCTGCACAGCACCGTGAATGATATTACCAATTTGTCGCTTCAGATCTCCATTTGAACAACTGCGGGTACTTGGCCTTCATATCGCTTTCGAGTTCCCAAGTGAACTCTGCGCCTCGTTTGCCTTCCCATCGGATTTTCACGATAGGGATGCGTGAGCGCCTGAGTTGCTTGGTTTGGCGATCCATGATTTCGACAGGCTTTTCCACGAAGTGTAGCGTTTCATTGACCTGAAGATCGTCGAGAGGTACAATCAGATCATGATCAGCTAGGCATTTTCGGAGGTTCGATACATGGAAAGTTGGGCGGACGTTACTAAGTTCCTCCGGTAGTTCGAGTCTGTAGGCGACTTTTCCGATTCTTTCCAGAATCTTAAAAGGTCCAACATATCGAGGCGCTAGTTTCCCTTTCTTTCCGAATCTGACCACACCCTTCCAAGGTGATACCTTTAGGAGTACGTAGTCGCCAACGTCAAATTCAAGGGGCTTGTGTCTTCTATCGGCGTAACTTTTCTGTCTATCCCTGGCTTTCGACAAGTTGTCTCGAATCTGGAGGATTTTGTCAGTCGTTTCTTGTAGTAACTCGGGACCGGTTAATTGCGAGTGACGATCTCGAGCCACACAATAGGCGAACGACATCTTCTTCCATATAAAGCCTCGAATGGTGCCATTTGTATGCTGGCATGATAGCTGTTGTTGTACGAGAATTCGACTAGCGGTAGGTATTTGTTCCAACTACCACCGAAGTCTATGACACACGCGCGGAGCATGTCTTCAAGAGTATGGATCTTTCTTTCAGTCTGTCCGCCAGTTTGAGGATGAAATGCAGTACTCAGGTTAAGCGACGTACCAAGGGCCACTTGAAACGTTTCCCACAATCGCGAAGCAACCCGAGCATCACGGTCTGAAATGATGTCACGAGGCGTACCATGATTACAAACGATCTCGTCGGTGTTGATTCGGGCTAGCCGTTCTACCTTGTAGTCTTCTCGTATTGGCAAAAAGTGGGCTGATTTGGTCAGACGATAAACTATAACTCAAATGCTGTCGTGACCTGATGGTGTGGGCGGAAGTTTGGTTATGAAATCCAAAGCTATACTCTCCTACTTCCATATAGGGATTGGAGGTTGTTTGAGTAAGCCAGAAGGTCGTTGATGTTCAGCCTTAACTCTCGCACAAGTCAGGCAACTTCCAACATAGAGGGCGATATCTCTTTTCATTCCTGGCTACCAGTACTTGTAACGAAGGTCCTGGTACATTTTATCGGCACCGGGATGAATAGAGTATCGGGATTTGTGGGCTTCGTTCATTATAATCTTTTGCAAATTGGTCCGCTTAGGGATCCAAATTCGGTCCAGATAATAGAAAATCCCATATGCTTTGCTTACAAGCTGAGCTCCATCGTGATAGATTCTCTCCTTCTTCAAGGTGCGTTCGTTAAAACAGGCATGCTGGGCTTCGTGGATGAGGGTTTCGAGATCATGTTGGGCTTGGGTATTGCGAACACTGAGCAAATAACTCCGTCTGCTGAGCGCGTCTGCAACAACATTTGCCTTGCCTGGGTGATAACGAATCTCACAGTCGTAATCGCTAAGAAGTTCTACCCATCGGCGTTGACGCATGTTAAGTTCTTTCTAATTAAAGATGTGTTGTAAACTCCTGTGATCGGTGAAGATCGTACACTTGGTACCATACAGGTAGTGTCTCCAAATCTTCAATGCAAAAACAACTGCGCCTAGCTCGAGATCATGGGTTGTATTGTTCTTCTCGTGGATTTTGGACGAGATGCGCAAGCTATAACCTTGTCTTGTTGCATGAGAACACAGCCAAGCCCAAGGTTAGAAGCATCACATTAGACAATGAAATCGTTGTTTCCGTCTGGTAACGCGAGAACAGGAGCATTGCAGAGCTTGCGCTTATGGGTTTGAAAAGCAGATTCTTGTTCAGTTCCCCAAACAAAGGACCTGTCTTTATGAGTAAGAGCGGTAAGCGGCACGACGATCTTAGAGAATCCTTCGATAAATCGTCGATAATAGCCCGCTAGTCCGAGAAAAGAACGAACTTCGGACGAGTTCTTAGGCGTAATCCAGCTCTTAACTACTTCAATCTTCGCGGGATCGACATGAATACCCTGACTATTCATGATGTGACCCAGAAATTGGACCTCCTCCAGCCAGAATTCACACTTGGAGAACTTGGCATAGAGTTGGTTCCCCTGGAGTAGCTCGAGAACCAAACGTAGATGTTGCGCGTGTTCGGCTTTCGACTTGGAATAGATCAAGACATCGTCGATGAACACGATGACGAAACGGTCTAGAAATGGCTTACACACGCGATTCATCAGATCCATGAAAACCGCGGGTGCGTTGGTTAAACCAAAAGGCATAACAACGAATTCGTAGTGGCCGTATCGAGTTCGAAAAGCGGTTTTGGGGATGTCTTCCTCTTGAATGCGCAATTGATGATAGCCTGAACGTAGATCGATCTTCGAGAAACACTTAGCACCTTGCAGCTGATCAAATAAGTCGTCGATTCGAGGCAGAGGGTAACGGTTCTTGATGGTCAACTTATTCAATTCCCGATAGTCGATGCACATCCTGAACGACCCATCCTTCTTTTTAACGAAGAGGAATGGCGCGCCCCAAGGAGAGGTGCTCGGGCGAATAAAGCCTTTTTCAAGTAACTCTTGGAGTTGGTTTGAAAGTTCCCTCATTTCGGATGGCGCGAGTCGATAAGGGGCTTTGGCAACAGGGTTAGCTCCAGGAATAAGGTCGATACGAAAGTCGATATCACGACTTGGCGGCAGTCCGAGAAGATCATCAGGGAACACCTGAGGAAATTCACGAACCACTGGGACGTCTTTGACTTCGGCCCTCTTTTTCTTTTCCTTCTCCGCTACTACAATGTTGGCCAAGAAAGCGCTGTATTCCTTGCGGAGATACTTGCTAGCTTGGATGCATGACATGAGCTTGAGGCCTTTTGAAACTATTTCACCGTATACACATAGTAGATCACCATTCGCGAGCGAGAATCGAATCATCTTATCAAAACACACAACTTCAGCATGGTTCTCGCGTAGAAAGTCCATGCCTACTATGACATCAAAACTTCCGAGTTGCATCGGAATGAGGTCGATTGGGAAGATGTGATTGTTGAGCTCGAGAGTACAATCACGGAGAACAGAATTAACGGCGACAGTTCTTCTAGTAGCGACTTCAACTTCGAATGATGAGGGGAGATAGGAGCGGTTACGACTAAGGAGCTTCTCGAATTCAAACGACACAAAGCAGTTATCGCTCCAGTATCAAACAAACATGATGCATAAATACCATTCACAAGGAACGTACCATTAACCACGTTGTTGTCAGCCTGGGCTTGACGGGCGTTGATGTTAAAGGTTCTGGCACGGGCTGCTTGCTGTTGCTGCTGAGGCTGTTGTTGTTGCTGCTGCTGTTGGGGTTCTTGTTTCACAACCCGGTTCGGGCACATGTTTGCAAAATGGTTAGGGTCACCACATGCAAAGCAGACTCGAGCATTGACCACTGGTGCTTGAGCTGCAGGTTGACCTTGAGGAGCTGGAAGTAGAGCTTGATGAATGGCGGCTTGAACTGGGGCTTTACGGGGACCATAGCGACAATTCGCAGTGAAATGCCCGTAGAGGTTGCAGTGGGCGCAGAAACGACAGGCGATTCCCACCGGATGATGGTATGAGCATGTCGGGCAGAGCGGGTAGGGACCTGTGTAAGCGCGCTTGGCTGGCGGCGCATTGATCACTGGAGCTTGTTGATGGTGAGTCTGCTGCTGAGCCTGTACGGCTTGCAGAGGAGCAGCAGTCGTTGTCACAACACAGTTCTTGTTGCTGGAGCTGTTGTTGTTGTGCTTCTTCTTTCTTCTTGATGACAGGGGTGGTGTCGACGGTCGATGTGGTGGTGGCTTGATGCAGAGACTTGGTATGCTTATCCCAAAAACCAGACTTTACCCGCTTGTCATTGATCTCAGCGGTAAGCAGGTAGGTCTCTTCAATCGATGATGTCTTGGCAGCATGAACAAAATCGGCAACACAATCGGGTAGAGCTCAAATATACTTCTTGATGGCCATGTCTGGCGTCTTGACTTGGTCAGGACAGATGATGCTAAGCTGCTTGAAGCGAGCAGTTAAAGCAGCGTTGTCTCCATCCTTCTGTTTGATGTTCCAAAACTCGTCCTCCAGCTTTTGGCGTTCATGTGGAGGGCAGAATTCGTCCATCATGATGGCCTTCAACTCTTCCCAAGTCAGCTCATAAGCTGCATCATTTCCGCGCTTGTTTCGTTCGGCCGTCCACCAGTCTAGTGCTCGGGACTAGAAGACGCCTGTAGCATTGAGGGTGTGGAGATTTTCAGGACAACCGCTTTGGCACAGAGTGACTTCGACTGAATCAAACCATTGAAACATCGCGGTAGGGCCATCTTCTCCGGTAAACTCTTTTGGTCCGCATGCTTTAAACTGTTTGAAGCTGAAACCAGTCTTGTTGGCATCCTTAGGAGCTTCAGTTCGCGACTCCTCGGATGATTTACTGACGTTTTCATGTACCTCGCTTACAGCTTTTGCCACACTTTTGGCAATGATAGCAGCGAGACGCCTGTCTCTCTTCTCTTGGCGAGTAAGATGATGTCGGGTTCCAGACGACATTGTCTGCAACAGACATCGTCACAGGACTCAACACAACATGATTGAATCTCACCTCACACGTCTACTACTTACTAAAGCTTAGAAATACGTCGAAACATGTATTACATAACACATAAGCACATAACCACAGATTCACGTAATCACAGAAGCACATAAGCACGTAGGCACGTAGAGCACAGAGACACATAAGCACAGAAGCACATACGTATTTAATCACAGAGGCAGTCAGAATACAGAAACCTATCATTCAAAGCTCGCGAGTCGTTCGTATATAGTGATCGCGTATAGTATGTCGAATAGTATCGTATAATCGTATAGCATGTCGAGTACATTATAGCGTATATCATAGCATAGTGTTGCCTAGCTCTGTAAAGATTTGTTAGCGTATTGAGGTAGAACAGCAATGCGAATCGTGTGTGTTGATCGAAGTGATAGCAAAATCGAATAAACCTCAAATTTTAAACATATAAACAGTTTAACACATATAACACATAAAATAAACGAGTCATCAGAGTCGGCGGCTGCGGGCTCAGAATCGAAATCACATAAAAATCGAGAGATAGATTGTCTGCGGCTACTAGACATTGACTACCCAAAGCGATTCGACTATTCACAATAGACTTGTCGTCACTTTTTAACTTTCGGGCTCGCGTTGCTGCCTCGATTCTTGGGCATTCAACACGTATTCCCTAGGTCATACTTGTGAGTTCAGGTCGTTGGAGTCTGTCGAGGCTTTGGTGAGATGAGTAAAAGTTGGAATAAGTTGCCAAGGTTCGGGTTTCACCCCTGGCTTAGCAATTTCTTCCTTGTTTTTAATAAAATTGAGGAGATTATTCATCAAAATATGGATTTCACTCCTGATTTGGTATAATTCTCCTCGTTTGTTACTGAAAAAGCAATGAAGAATCCTTCGATAGTTAGATAAAACAGCATTGATCCAGCAACTAAGTCGGGAGTTTACAGTTTTCACACCTGATCCTGACCAAATCGCCTTTTCTTTATTGAAAATTCGAGTGTAGTGATAGTGTAGAATAGCAGGATTTAGCGTATACGCTTGGTCTATTGGTTCCTAACTATAGTCTAGGTCTTTAAGACAGCGACCCGGACTAGGTCATGTCTAGCCTAATTCCCTATAGTTATGGCTCTGATACCAATCTGTCACACCCCAACCGATGGCGGAATCATCGGGGCATGGCACTGAGCGAAACAGATTGTCCAGAAGTTTCCACAACAACTATTAATACTATTCAGTTAAATGATACGTCCCATACCGTATCCCAAATAATACAATATATTATTACAGATAACAACTAGTCAAGTAATTCTATTCTGACAACTCAGATTTAAATAAGACAAATAAATATTGTTCAAACGCTTCTAGGGACCCGGTCGGACAAGATCTACAGACAACTATGCTCTAGACGCTTGTTCCTGACAGACAACTATTTGTTGGGGGGCTCTAGAGCTTTATTCTAGCCTCGCTTTCCTAGCAAGCAAACATCTTAAACACCTGTCACATACGTTAAAATACAGTCAATACATAAATGTAAAGGTGAGCATACAAGTTTGATAATAGCATATAGAGTTCGAAATAGTTTACGCATAACCAGCACGTACACAGAGGAAAACGAAGCATGTTAATTATCGACATGGATCTATCGATACCAATGACTGCGGGTTGACTGTCCGAGACAGTTCGCAATACATGATTACCACCGTAATCCATGCAAGTAATTGTCCTTAACAACCCCCGTGTGAACGGGTGCTGAGTCCAAACTATAGTACTACGTCGTTAAGGCAGGTAGACAGCATTCCACGTGTAAACATAACAACAAGCATTCATTTAGTCACGTAATACCTGCGAATCGGTTAGCGCTCAAATAATTGAGTAGTGTGATCGATTGTGTTTTGAAATAAGTAACGTATGTAACACCCAAAAGTGCTAAAAGTAAAAAGGGATCGAGTATACTCACAACGATTGGTTGATGGATTGAAGGGAGCGCATGAGAGTAGGGTTAGCCTGAATAGTTCGATAGCATAACGATGAGTAACACGCAAAACGGAAACAAGTGATGATGGGTCGAACAGCCTGGTCGATCGGACAGTTGGTTCGATCGAACGGGTTGTTCGTCCGGCTGGACAGTCCGTTCAGAAAGCCTATTCGATCGGCTGGTAGGCTCGATTGGTTGGACTGTTCGAGTGGATTGTTTCTTCCTTTGAGTAGGATGTGTTTGTGTATGATGGTTTGACCTTTTGAAGTTTTCGTTGTAGTATTTGAGAATACTGAAGTGTTCTTACCTTTCAGGTCGATCGATCGAACGGTCTGTTCGATCGGCCGGCTTAACTGATCGGTTAGACACTTCGTTAGTGAGTCCTCAGCTGGATGTCACCTGATCGATCGAACAACATGTTCGATCGGGTGGCACTCCATACTACTACGAGTTGTGAAGTGTTGAAGCATAGTATCTCATGATCCGATGAGTAATGTTATCAAACAGCTCGTTCGATCGGACATCACCTCGTTCAATACTATACTTCATGAAATTGTTAAGGTGTGGGGCCACTTGCTAGCCAATCGGCTGGCCTGGTCGATCGGCTGACATGTCCGATCGGTTGGGCTGTCCATTCGGCCAGCCTAACCGTTCGGTCAGCATCCTAACCTGGTCGGCCTGTTCGTATAACACTTTGGTTGTTCTGATTATTTGATGTTATATTGAGGTAGTTTGACAACGAGCTGAACCATGGAGCTTTCGTTCTTACTTGCTTCCCCTGCTCGGACAGGAGTCACCCAAGTCCGGCCGGTGAACTGTTCGGAATGGTTAGCTCAACGTTTACCCGAAATCGGTGAACCTCGTAGATAGAATCCGAACCTTGGACCACTCATCCATTAGAACGGTTGGTGAGTTGACTCAAGCTCCGTTTCCACCAGTTTGAAGGCATTTGAGTGTAAAAGAGTTGAAAGAAAGTTGGAATTCCTTCTTTCAATCCTTCACATCATGTAAATGTTCAGATCTGTGATAGATCTTAGCTTGTTTATGTGGAAATCGGTTAGATCCGAGCTATTCATGGTGGATTGAGGCCAAAACATGATGTTCTTGAAGAACACCATGATGACATCATCCTAGAATGCTTAGATCTTGATGATTTCACGGTTAGAAAGCAAGATTTGAAAGATAGAAAGGTGTAGGAGTGTGTATTGATCAAGAAAGTACAAGATTTAGGATGAAAACTTACCAGAATCGGAAGAAATTTGAGAAAAGATGAGGAGCACGAGCTGGTCGGTCAGAGAGTTTCCAAAAGTGGAAAGAATGATAATGACAGCCCTATTTATAGGCTCCAAAAAAGGAAAGGACTGGCCGATCGGCCAGGCATCCCGATCGAACAGCCTGTTCGATCGGACAGTCCGTCCGATCGGCTGGGCTGTTCGATCGGCTGGCAGCCTGATCGATCAACAGCCTGGTTCGAGTGTTTGGTGCGACGATTTCTGATATTTCGATTTCGATTGATGATGATACGGATACGATGGAGTTTTCTATTCCAATTACTTTTAGTCCCAATCACTATATCTAACATACAATCATCTATATTTCACACCATCCTTACGCTACCATTCGTCATAATTCGATTTCGATTGCATTTGATTTGAGTTTCGAGTTTCGAGCTTCGATTCGAGTTTCGATTGATCCGATTGATTACCACACAAACATAAAGTAAACACGCACAGGTAACACATAAGGCACACACACAAGTAATATAACACCAAATTCGCATAGTTCGAGTTTCGAGTCGGTTGATGATTCGATTAGCTTGATTATTGATTGGTTAACTTTATCACATTGTTACTTCCTACTATTCACAGTCGTAAATCATTTTGCGTCGATTGAACATTCAATTAGTTTGATTCTTGACTAACAACACTTATTCCACATAATACAAATACAACATAAAATAGACTATTTACAGTCAAAGAAGTCAAAGTTGACTTTGACTTTGACATTCGAAAACACGGGGTGTTACAAAAAAAACTATGATGTTTAGAGATAAAGTTAACTCGATGACATCGATGCAACTAGGTGACGACGCAAACCGGATGTGAGAGGCTATGGCGACTACGATCACTACAGTGGCGAATGAGACGCTAGGGGTTACAAGAGGAAAGACTATTGGGCACAAGGAGTCCTTGTGGTGGAATGAAGATGTGCATACCAAAATAAAGGATAAGCAACAGAGTTTTAGAGATCTTTTGAGGTGCACAGATGAGGAGGAACAGTTGAGGGTAAGGGAGATATACAAGAAAGCAAAAAGGGAAGTGAAAAAGGCGGTGACCGAGGCAAAAAACACAGCCTATAAACAAATGTATGAACGTTTGGAAAGGAAAGAGGGGGAGCATGATATGTTCAAAATTTCCAAAGCTAGGGAGCAAAGAAGACAAGATCTAGGAGTGGTAAAGTTTATCAAATGAGAGGATGAACGTGTTTTGGTCAAGGTACATGACATTAAGTTGAGATGGCAAACCAACTTCCATAATCTTTTCAACCACGGTAGGGCATACCAACAAGATAGCAGCAATCCCAGGATTCAAAGGCGACAACAGAATAATTGCTACTGTAGGAGGATCACACATGACGAGGTGAGGATGGCACTTAGGAAGATGGGATGAGGCAAGGCAGTGGGTTTGGACAACATACCGATTGAGGTGTGGAAGTGTTTGGGGGAAGAAGGAGTCTGATGGTTAACACTTTTGTTCAGTTGTATTTTCAAGACTCGAAAAATGCCAGATCAGTGGAGGAGTAGCGTCGTGGTGTCTTTATACAACAATAAAGGAGACGCTCAATGTTGTGGGAACTACAGAGGAATTAAACTGCTAAGTCATACTATGAAGCTTTGGGAGAGGGTAATTGAAACTAGAATTAGAAGAGAAACTCAGGTTTTAGTAAACCAATTTAGATTCATGAAAGGGAGGTCAACTACAGAAGTGATACACATTCTAAGGAGGTTGATGGAAAAATATAGAGCGAAGAAGCGAGATTTACATATGGTGTTTATCGACCTGGAAAAGGCATATGACACTGTCCCACGGCAACTGGTTTGGGATAGTTTGGAGGGTCGAGGGCTACTGGGGAAGTACATAAACATAATTAAGGATGCATACGATAGAACGGAAACTAGTGTCCGCGTGCCTGTAGGAGATACAAACTTCTTTCCTGTGGAGGTAGGACTCCACCAGGGGTCTGCGTTGAACCCTTTTCTTTTTGAGGTTGTCTTGGATGAGTTGTCCAAGTTGATTCAGGAGACAGTTCCGTGGTGCATGCTTTTTGCAGACGATATTGTGTTAATTGCAGAGATTAAACAGTGCCTGAACGCGAGGGTAGAGGAGTGGCGAGTAGCTTTAGAGAGCAAGGGCCTAAGGATCAGTTGATCTAAGACTGAGTATCTACACTGTGATTTTAGTGGTGTAGCCGATGACGATGACACTCAAATCACCATTGAGGATCAATTGGTCCCGCAGGTAACTAGATTTAAGTATCTGGGGTCGTTTGTACAAAGAGATGGTGACATAGATAGTGATGTAACCCATAGCATACATGCTGGCTGGTGTAGATGGAGGGCAGCCAGTGGGGCATTGTGCGCTAGGAGGTTCCCAACTAAACTAAAGGGGAAATTTTACAGAGTAGCAGTTAGGCCCGCTATGCTATATGGAACAGACTGTTGGGCTATCAAGAAGACACAAGCATGCAAGATGGAGGTAGCAGAGATGAGGATGTTGAGGTGGATGTGTGGATACACGAGGTTAGATCGGAAAAGAAATGAGGTTTTTAGGGAAAGATTAGGAGTGGCTAGTATATCAGAGAATATTAAGGAGGGGGGGATTGAGATGGTTTAGGCACGTGAAGCGGTGGGAAACGACGACACCAGTTAGAGTAGTGGAAACTCTTACCGGAGGGGAGGAGAGGAATAGGCAGACCCAAACTGACATGGGATGAGCAGATTAGGCATGATTTACTAGAGTTGCATCTTTATGAGAACATGGTCCAAGATAGGACTTCGTGGAGGCGTAGGATTAGGGTTAAGGACTTCTAGAGAATATTGCAGTAAGGTCTTAGGTGTATTTTAGAGACGTAGGTTTCTCTTATTCTTTAAGGGACTTTTCCGGTGATTGCCTTCTTGTGATTATACCCAAATGATGTTGTATGCTATATACATGATCTACATTATATTGTGTCACTCTGATCACTTTCTTGGTATGGGTGACTTCTTATTTCTATATTCTTTGACTTGATGTGTTGGTATGCTGTTTGTTTTCGAGCCGAGGGTCTCTCTAGAAGCAGGCTCTCTATCCCTATGGATAGAGGCAAGGTCTGTCTACATCCCACCCTCCCCAGAACCTATAAGTAGCTTTGCTATTTGTGCGATTTACTGGGTCTGGTTGTTGTAGTCAAAATAAACGTTGTATGGACTGGGTAGTAGTTTGTTTCGACTTTCATGGTTCCTTAGGTAATTTCCGATTTGATAGGTGAGAGTAGTGTCTTTTTTGTTGCAGAAGTTTGTTTATTATTTTGAAGGGTTGCTGTCACACCCCAACCAATGGCGGAAACATCGGAGTGAGACGAAATAGATTGTTCGAGACATCATAACGCTAATAATTGTGACAAGTATTTAAATAATAAGTTCATTCCATTTCTAAAGTGTCAATTACAAGGATTTGAAACAAATACAACATAAATAACGAAAAACAATACAATAATAATACAAGTTTAAAGTGTGTATCTAAGCATCCTACTAGATTCCCTGCATCACCAACATCATCGCTAAACCTACAACATGTTTTAAAAGTGTAGTTCAATACAAAAGTATTGGCGAGCATACAAGTTTGGTGCGTAGTATATAAGTAATAAAATAATAAGGAACAATCCACATGGCAAACCTAGTTATCAAGATTAACGTATAAACTGGCATGTGATTTACAAGTCAACCCTCTGTTTACGCAAGTATGAATGAATAAACCTAACATGACCTCTCGTTCACGGGTGGTGCGTTACTCCTATAGTGCTATACATGTTAAGTGGAGGCTTGTACGAAGCTAATGACAAGTTCATCACATAAGAATCACCCAGAAAACACGAATCAAGTATAACAAATAGTAAGCATGTATTGGATTGTTTGTTTGTGTATTTGCATAAGAATATGTATACTAAGTGTGTTTTGTATAGAAAAAACATGTTACACCCAAAAGTGTGAAAACGGTAAAATGGGTCAAGTATACTCACAATATTGCTAATTCTTCCGATTATCCAAGTGTTGACGAGTGTATGAGATTGGGAGGACAAATGTATAAGGGTTAAAGTTCAAGGTATGTTTAGAGTCGAGATTTGGAATTTAAAAGGAATATGGAAAGTACATATGCAAAAGTAATCATCTTTAACACATAATGTTTTAGATGATGTAATCAAACACCTTGACAAATGAACACAAATTCGTCATCAAAGGTTCGATTATTTGGAATATACATATAAGTAGTATGTAGTGTATATTATATCATATAGGTCAAGTAGGAGGTACGAGGATAAATCCACCATTTAGGAACCTCTTTGTATCATGGAAGTCATGTAGGAGGTAGGAAGAACAAGTCTTCCATTTGGATACCTCTAGATGTTCACCACTACACTTGATGTTATGAACATTCAAGGAGGGTCATGAACTTACAAGTAATAATGGAATAAGAACAACTAATCTAAGAGAAACATCAAGCAACGTGTGGATTTTCAAGTAGGATAGCCAAAGCTAATCCTAAATCACATATTCATCAAGCTTAAGGCTTGAACATCACTTATGGGTTTAAACCCTTGACCAAAACAGAAAGTTTGTGAGGTTTGCACCTCTGATTTTACATGTCTCAACCTTGTTTTTAAGCCTAACTAACCATAGATGTGGTTATAAGCATAAGGACATAGGTTTGAGATGAGTTTCCTCAAGTTTAATCAAGTTTATCAAAGTTTGAATCAAGAACAGAAAAATCAGTCAACTTTGGAGCCCTTTTGGCGACATTCCAGGGCCTGGTTTTCCAGGGAAAACCAATGAAAACGTAGCTAAGGTCAATACAAAGAAGTAGGTAAAAGAATCGAGTGAATCAGATAAGAAATGAGTGAGTTATGCTCACTTTTGTGAATGTTGGTATTTCTACTCGAACTTATGGAATCAGCTGCGATTTGGAGAGAGTTTGAGAGTGTTTTAGTGTTGCAAAAGTGGTAGGGAGGCTGGTTATATGTGGTATTTATAGGGGGAAGGATTAAGGTTAAGTGGGGTTGACATTTAATACAAGTAGGTGAGAGTTTAAACAATAAAAAAAGAGATAATTCAGCAATATATGGCTGAATTGCAAGGGCTGTTTGGCAGCTTTTATATTTTTTTTGTTGTTTAAATGATGTAAAATGTATAAATAAGATGTATTTTATATATGGTTAACATGTCTTACAATGTCTAGTGTGTATTGAACATGTATCAAGGCCTAAAGGTATATTAAACATGAATTAATGTAAGAGTAAAAAAAATATGTTATGCATAAGTATGTGTAACGAACCAATATAATAAGTATGTACGACATGTGACTTGAGGTATCAAATAAGCGTAAAGAACATGAATTTGCGTCTTGCAAAATGTGACCAATGTTTGTTTAAGAATCACGAACACATGGTAGTTGTTTGCGAGTTAATCTTCGTAAGTATGCATTAAGTATAAACAACATGAATTTCATATAAAAGTTCAATTTTTTTTTACTACAACCGAAGTCTCGGATTTACAATGGCTTGAAATGAATTACGATTACAAAGGAGACGGATTTCCGAAAGTAGAAATATACGACAAGTTTTCTAATTAGGGAAAGTGCGGAAAAGCAGGGCGTTACAGTTGCTCATGTATTTGGTTGATAAAGGAAATGCAGGCTAGTTCTTCTAGACTCTAGGTCAAGAGTTCGAGCCCGAGCCACCCCGGGTTTTAATCCAACGTGCGTTACGCCAAAGAGATTCTCTCTTGTGGCGACGCAAGCCCCTGCCACTGGCAGTGGGTGGTATGGTTTCCCGGGGAACGCCTTTAGCCAAACTCTGACGCCAACGTGGACCTGGTTAAGACAACATAGTCTGGTCAAAGTAGGGTTAGGACCCTCTATTTAGAAGGGTGTAAGATCTCTCTTACAACAAGTTAAAGATTCTCACCGTTCAAAAATAATAAAGTAACTAGAAAGCATTTTGTCTTCCATCTCACATACTATTTTCTTTTATCAGCAAAATTTCTCTTATGAGTTTTCTTTTATTCGAGAGTTGTGTGTGATTATTTATGTTAGCCAAGGCCTGAACCAACAAAATCATCACCTGGCACAATGTTCATCGATAGAAAAGCATAGGCGGCTCTTATGGTGTGCAGAGAGGACTTCCGCACAAGGCCCGTGATTTGAGGGGCACGGAATTAAAAAAAAAATCGATATACATATGTTATTTTTTCTTTAAAAAATTGTACACACATACCAAATCCAATATAGAGACCCATTATCAAATACATTTTTATCCTTTATAATTACTCAACTTAACATTAGGTTTATTGGGCCCAACCCAATACATTTTTATGCTTTATAATATATTGTTTATTGTTAAAGCATATTGACACATTTTTCGAACTCGAACATGGTACGCGAATTCTCAAAGACGCCATTGTAGAAAAGAAACCAAATATGTAAAAGAAATCTCAACTTCTCATCCAAGAATGTTACTTCTGTAACTTCTTCTTCCACACCAGAAGCCCCATTAGAATCCCTGCAATAATGCATACAGATCCTCTCTTGCACCTAACTTCATGCAATTTTCATTGATTCCTTTGGCATCAGCCAATACTAATTCACATGCTTCAGTTAGTAATAATGACATAGAGATGGTATAAAAAGAAAAGGTCGTTAAGATTTTAAGAAAAAAGGAGCACCTTCCAGAGGGCAGAGGGCAGCATAGTTGGTCCAGGTGGAAATGTCAATTTATATGTATAGACCAGTGACGGAACTAACCCTTTCATTTAGAGGTATCCTAAAAAATTACCGTGCAATTATACACTAATAAAAAAACGATAATAAATAAAGTAAAATAAATATCTAATATGTTTGTCCTCTTCTTTTTTTCATAACTTGAAATCGTTCCATCACATTGTCGTCTTTTACTTTATCAAAAGTTTTTTTTCGACCACACAAACCATAGAATTGTTCAAATATTCCGGGCTCATTCGATTCCATAAATCCGTCTTGACAAACTTCAATTTAGAAAAACATTAATCAAAGCTAGTTTTACTACCCAATAAACCAAAGGACAAGAACTATTTGTTTCGGTTTTCACCATAAGACGAGCAAGATCACTTATTCAATTATAATATTGTTTTGGGTCTTGGGCTAACTTTATCAATTATATTTAGAGTCTCCTTTCAATTCTATTATTGTTAATTTGTGCTTATTATATCATTTGGGCTTAATTATCTTACAAGTTTCCAGGTTATAAAATGTTTTGGCTTATAAAAAATGGGATTTTAATAATATCAAGTATCCTATTTTTTATTCTCATATTTTTAGGGGTATCCTTTGTATAAAACCGAAAAAAAACAGGTAGCTATCATCTAGGTGAAATGGCTGGATTAGTTGGATTAGTGATGAAGTGAATTATCAATCCCCCTTCAATGTGTTCATTTCACGAAGATGGAGCACACACACTGTCTGACCAAAAGAGCTAATCATTAAAATGTTTAAACAAAAACAAGATTTAATCTTATTTTTATGAGCCCATTAAACTTTTACTTACCAAAAACGCGGGGTACTTGACCCTGTGTAGTTTCACCATCAACTGATTCATTTGATAAAGGTCAATGGCTAGTTCCAAATTTGAAACTGGACCAAACCATTATATCCACCAAAGCCGAGCCATAAACCAAACCATCTGGATCTTAAACATGCCAAACCAGCAGACTTACTTCGATTTGGGCAGTAGAGCCGGTCTAAACAGTTTATAAACACCACTACTTCGGCGTAGCATCGTTCCAATGTTGTTGTCATAGGCGAAAACCGCTATTAACCACCATCCGTAGGTACTTTAAGATCCACACACAATCGAATCGAGATCTCATCCGAGTTTATAGCCAGGTCAACCATCATTGCAAGTGAATCAAGATCTTACTTAAGTTGACTCCATGATCAACCATGTTCTCTGATTTAACAAACATGATGTATGATGCAAGCCAACTAATTTTATAATGCTTACAAAGAACAAGCTATAGTTTCTAGACAGTAAATCAGTAACAAAAGTAGGCTCAAGCTTTTTGTTTCCTTTCCATATAAACTGGCTAATAACAAGAAAAAATTCAATACAATCAACAAGCTATGACATCCAACGAATAAAAGAACGATACAAAATAATGTAGACCGCAATACCAATTCGCAAGTGAAAACAACCAACTAATTCTCCTTCCTAACGTGTTTATTTCAAGACGACGATACCTTAACAGCTTTATATACAGGGTGGAGCAAACCGAGCTCATCCTTCACTTCAAGAGGATTACTACCATCATTCCTAATTCGTTTCACCCTCCTGCTAGCAAGTGACTTATGAGTAAACCCATACATCTGCAAAATCTGATTATCCCCAAAATTAAACGCACGATCCATCTGTTTCAAACATCTTTCAACAGGGTAATCACCGAACTTCCCACAAGGTTTGCACCCGACAAAATGAGTAACGAGCGGCCACCTATGGTCACCAAACCCAGGATGGTAACTCGCGATCATCTCCTCATACCGATCAACCAAAATACCCCAATACCCGTGTAAATAATAATGATTCTCCAAATAAACCTTATCCGCCCATCTCTCCTTCTGCGACGCCAATATCCAAACCATCGCCGACTGATCATCCGCTTCAAAAACCGGCCGATCCTTAAGCTCTCTCGTCAACAACTTCCCCGCTTCATCCCTAACCTTCCCTTTCGGCCCCATCGGAGCCCAAACGTCAATCAAATCCAACGCCCATTGACCATTCCTCAACAAAAAACTCCCCGTATTCAACCCGATCCAATTCTTCTCATCGTAAACCATCTCATCCCACCCGTGCATCACCAAGTTCCGATCCTTATACCTCTCCCACGGCACCTCAAACGCCATATCCGTAAACATCGCATCACTATCCATCCACCACAAAAACTCCACTTCCGGATGACTCAACAACAACTTCCTAATCAACGGCAATTTCGCCCAGAAACCGGCCATTTCCGCATCCAGTAACGCCATATTATAAAATATCTCAATCCCATGTAATCTACAATAATCAATCTTGTTCTTAATACTCTTCAACAAATAATGATCCCCAACAGGATTCTCACAAGGTTTAGGTGATGATCCAGTCACCAATAAAACCCTAGGCTTATTAATATTATTATTCACATAATTACTAAACCCAGGGTTTTGTTTCAACCAATCAGCTCTCTGCTCATCCCAGTCTGATATCTTGGGCCCAATACTGTACGGCCCATTATTGTCATTATTCACATCAACTTCATCCTCGTCTACAAACAACATGTTTATATCAAACTCAGCATAACTGGTCGTGCTGGTCGAACCGGATGACGACGTTGTTTGATCGGTTGAGGCGTGTAACTCTTCGAGGACTCGCCGCGGCTCGGACCGCTTGGTTCGGTACTGGTAGAAGGTGTCTCGGATGTCTTTGAAGTCCTGCTCCGGTGTACCGAACTTTCCGGCGCCGAGGTTGCCACGTAGGACGACGATTGTGAGGACTAGACAGAGGAGTGTGACCTTGCTTTTGTGGAGGAGACGGTGGAATTGGCGCGTACGGCGTGGCCCGAGTATACGATCCAGCATGGTTTACCCGACCCGGTTTAGGGTTTTTGGTGAGAAATTGAATCGGACGAATGCTAATTTTTGGAAATTGATCGTTTGGTAGGATTCTGATTGATGGGAAGGTAAGAATTTGATGATTAATCAGAGATATTTTTGGGGATTTTAGCAGGATTGATTGAATTGGGGATTTGAATTTAGGGTTTTAGGTTACAATTTGTTGAATTGATTTTGTTGAATTGATTAGGGTTACGTGGGATTCATAGAATTAGAAATGTCGGTGGGGAGAGATGGTGATGGTACAGTTGGTATCTGGCTGGTGATGGTACAGTTGGTATCTGGCTGGGATCATTAAGAAAAGTATGTTATACTAATGGACTAATGGTCCTTGAACTTTTGCACAAGTGACACTTTAAGTATACTAGGAAAATGGTGGTTGGACTAGGTTAGGGTTAACGGTTTGGGTTGTGTATGGGTCGACAGGATAATAACATGTAGACTAGGGGTGTTTAAATTTGGACATTCGAACATTTCAGATAATTGATGTTAGGGTTAGAATCTGTATCCGAATTTCTGGATACGAATTGGATGGTAAAATGGAAGTCTAAATTCTAACTTTGTATGGTTTAAATAGTTAAAGCTCAGAATTTAAATTTTGTGTCGACATGAGGATGAAGATTGATGAGGGACACTCGGAGTCTAAGACGGCGTGAGAAGAATCCAACTGAAAAGAAAAATATAAAATTGATAAAATAACTTGAATAACCTATGAGTCATAATTTATACCTCACAAATAGTTGAACATAATACTTTAAGTATTTCAGATAATTCGGATATCCAAATCCGAATATGAAATCTCAGATATCTGATATTTTAGATAAACAAATTTTCAAATAATTTAGGTTGGGAATTTATGGTTTGCATCTGGATGCTCTGATTTGGAGCTTTTTCAAGACCTATTTTCGATTCTTCCAATTTAATTTTGTGTTATGTCAATTTGTGTCGCTTAATTCATCATGTTTATTTTAATTGTGTTTCCTATCGACTAATTTTTTCAAACATGTATATTGGTATACGTTTTGTTTTGGCGAGTTCATCAAGATGGTTTCGTACACCCATTATTCAATTTGATTTTGACATTTATTTCATTCGAAATGAAATCAAATAATGAATGCAATTGTATATGTGTGTGTGTATACATGTACATCTACGTATGTGTGTGCACATAGAATCTGTATTCAATGAAAAGCATTTTTTGTTACGAAAAATTATAATAATACATTAATAAGTTCCTTTTTTAAGATTTTAAAACACAATTTTATAAAACAACTCAAGAAGGGTTGGTTCAACTTCAAATTATCTCATAAATTCTTTGTGTATTTCATTTCATTTTAAAAAATAATTAATGTATTCCATATGATTTGAAAAAGGTATTTGTTGTAGTAATTTAAAAAGATATACTAATTGAATGTTTTTGATGGCTTTATATATAACTATTTAACTATTTTCTTTACAACTCATTTTGACTTTATTATTAACTAGTATTAAGCCCCTGCGTTGCAGCGGTTGTCATAAAACTGTGTTAAGTAGTAGCAATATTATACCATTGTCAGCGATCACCAACACCAGAAAAGCTCGTAAAAACAAAATAAATAAAAACGGGAAAAAATAACACCGAGCGAAAAACAGACGTAAAATCTTTGAATCACGCACGCTCGTTGCTGAGAAATTAAACCGAAACGTAAACATTGAAAAAAATAACTAAGTCCATCCAGGACCCGCGTGTTGGACGAACTTGTCATACGCAGAAAAATAGATGTGACACGACGGGACAGTCAAACGGGGAAAAAAATATACGAAAAAATGTTGAAACCCATACGTACGTTTCGGTGCATTAACTCACAAAATTTAGAACGAAACGAAAAACTTGGGATAAAAATAAGTAATATCTATATATTGGTTATTAATTAATATTAATATTAAAAGAAATTTATTAAACAAATATAAATAAAATTTTTGAGCTTGAAGAAGAGAATGCCATGTGACATTATTTAGAGTTTTTTATTATAAGTTAGATTTAATAATCAAACATAACATATAAAATCAAACAGAGTCATCTTTATATATATGTATGAGTCAGACTTTTTGAATCATAATATGTGACTATTGATCACGTCTTTAGACAAATTAATTAAAAGAATGAACAAACCTTGACTTTGTTTATTAATCAACTTAACCAAATGTAAAAGGTTGAAGGACCTGTTTGGTATTAATTGGTTTTATGTGTCTTTAAACAAAAATATATGATGATAGCTGTCTGGTGCTACTATCATATATGAGAGGGTCTACGTAGCTTCTTGTGGGCCCGACCAGTTACGGGCGACACGTTTTCAGACACAAAATACAAATGCTTTATTATCCTAAAGTTTGTCAAAAACAAACGAATTATTACACCCTTTTATTTGTTTTATCGCTTGTGTTATGCCGTGTTGGAGGACGTTAAGCTGAATATTTTTTAGTTTCATAACACAATCTCAATAAAAAATACATCGGGTCAACCAATTAAATCAAAACACTATCATAATTATTATTCCATATATAAATTTGTAACTTTCTTGTGCATTATGAGTTGTACCCCATGCTTGGGGAGTTTTTTTAAAAAAAAAAACTTGATTTTTCATTTTCAACCTTAAAGTTTTTTCTTTTATATTTTAACCCGTTTGAGATTTTTACTTTTAACTCAAAACTTTTCATCTTTTGTAATTTAACACAACACTTTATTATTTACAACTTTGGCCCCTCCATACTTTTATCTTTCGCAAATTTTTCGTTTTACGTTTCGTTTGCGAGTTAACATGTCGTAGCGTGCATGTGAGGTTCAACGTTTTTTGCTCTATTTTTTTATATTTGACAGACTCGTCGAAACACGTCCATTTTTCCCCTTTAAAACTTTCCCGCAACGGGCGGGTCCTAGATTGACTAATTTATTATTTTGTACGTTTTACGTTTCTGGTTAATTTCTTCGCATTAAGACACTGTAATGGGTGTGCGTGGTTCAACGATTTTAGTCTCCTTTTCGTTTAGTGTAATTTTTACCATTTTATCTATTTTATTTTTACGATGTTGAGAGTCGATGTCGTTGTGGCATAGGTGCTACTTGGCACGGTTTTACAAACGTTTTTAACCTATTAAATTTTTTACTAATATTTTGTTTCGTTTTACGCCTATGCTTCCTTTACTTAAAAACTCTTTTTTACGTGCATATTTTATGTACGGGTAAGTATAAATATGATTTGTTCTACATTTCGACGTAAACTTTTTTTTTATAGACGAGTTATGTCAAATATAATACGTTTTCGTTTAAAGAAACCATTTTTACGTGCATATTTTTATGTACGTTCTGGTATAAATTCAAGTTGTTCTACGTTTCGACGTTAACTTTTTTGGGAAATGATTTAGGTCAAATATAATATGTTTTCGTGTTTATTTTATGTATGTTTCGTAAAGTATTTTCCGAATCGAGTGGAATCAAATTATGGTTTCTTTTTCTCCCCTTTTTCCGAAAGCTCTAATTAATCCCTTTCGATTACATGTGCATATTTTCATTCATCCCCGTTACGTTTTCTATGTATGAGTTGAATCACATATAATACGTTATAATTGTTCGATATGACTGTCATTTACTTTACGTTTGATCCAATCACAATGTTTATACAGATTACACGGAGTTCAACTGGACACGTTGAAATGTGTGTTTTCATATGGTTAATGCATCATATAACGTTCGGAATAATCCATTCAATGTTTACGATGTACCCGCGCCGCAACGCGGGCGGGTCTTAACCCTAGTTTTGTTAAAAAAACTAAAACGATGCAAACCAAAACACTACTATAGTTTTGCTAAAAAAAACTAAAGCGATGCAAGCCTGAAATCTTGAGCTGGGGCCAAAATAGTAATTTGACTAAACCAATGAGCGAGTACTAGACACCAACTTGACACAAAAATTAAATTGAGTCAACTAAGTAAAATAAATGGAACTATAGTTTTGTAAAAGGAAACAAGAAAGAAAGAAAAACTAAAACGATGGCAAAACTACAAATTTTAACTGAGGGTAAACTCATAATTTTAAACTGAGGGTAAAATCGTAATTTTTGAAATGAGGGTAAACTCATAATTTTGAACTGGGGGCAAAATCATAATTTTGAGCTAAAGGCAAAAGCATAAATTTATTTTGAACTAGAGACAAAAACAAAATTTTGAACTCAGGGCGAAATCGTAATTTTTTAAATCAGTCATATTTTTTAACTAAGGGCAAATCGTAATTTTGAGCTAGAGGCAAAAGCATAATTTTATTTTGAACTGGGGGCGTGACCGTAATTTTAAAATGGGGATAAAAAAACTCATAATTTTAAACAGAAGACAGAATCGTAATTTTGAGTTGGAGGCAAAAGCATAAATTTATTTTGAATTGGGGACAAAAACGAAATTTTGAACTCAGAGTGAAATCGTAATTTTTGAAATGGGGGCAAAATCATATTTTTTTAACTGAGGGCAAAATCGTAATTTTGACCTAGAGGCAAAAGTATAATTTTATTTTGAACTGAGGGCGAGATCGTAATTTTAACTGGAGATAAAATCGTAAATTGATTGTATATGTCTGCCTGGCACTATTTCCTCAACTTATATTTGCATATATAGGATAATTTATCTATTTTTGTATTTTAACTAGAACTAAAATAACATAACATGATTCAATTATGTAATGTATATTGTTGATAAGAGTAAAAAGTTCAAACCTGTAGTTGAATGCGAATTAAACCTAAGAAAGAAGGGTGGAAACACCACTTGAAGCAGAATGTAGAGTGTCGCGTTGAGACACGACAGATGGAATTGAATGTGGAGTGTAGCGTTGGAACACAAAACTTGAAGTTGAATGTATAAGGTTGCTACGAAATATGTCATATGAAATGAGATGGAAAATGATGCGATGAAAGAAAGAAATGTAGGAATGAAAATGTTTGAATCTGTAAAATGGATTCAAACATGAAAGGAATGAAAAGTAGAATGAAAAGTTTGAATCCGTAGATGAATACAGGTCAAACTTAACAGAGAAAGATGAGAATGAAAATGTTTGAATTCATAAGTAAGTACAGATCAAACAAGTAAGAATGAATGGTAAGAATGAAAATGTTTGAATCCGTAAGTAGGTACGGATCAAACAAGAAAGAATGAATGGTAAGAATGAAAATGTTTGAACTCGTAAGCAAATACATATCAAACTTATAAGAATAAAAAGTATAGATGAAAAGATGAACTCGTAGGTGAGTACGGATTAAACATGTATGCACCAAAAGTATGAATTGTAACACCTTGAAAATTTTCGTCAAATGAAATAACGACACATGTCATGTACGACAAAAGTATTATAAACCCGGATTTAGTTAAAGATGTATGGCAGGATTTTTGAACATGTCGACATGTTAATTTATACCTCTGAACGACTTCGTTATAAATCCCAAGACCCTAACATGATTAATAAACATCTAAGTATACCTTTAAATCCGGTGATTTACTAATAATGATGGTTTCCAAATTGCAAGAATGGATCCTATGAAATAATGCTAGATAAACTTTCGTGTATGATTTCTAGTAATGTTCAAACCAATAATTCTACAAGATTGGGTAGACACAACTGATCAAGCATGGGTTAAAAGGCCTCATACTGACAAATTATGGCTCAAAATCATATCATGCAAGTTGCCTATTCAAAGCTTGAAAGGTTAATTTTTTTTGCCTTCTGGCAAAGGCTTACGGACCGTAAAGGTCCTGCCTTACGGTCCGTAAGGAGTGCCCAGCGACAGCAAGTTGGCTGTTAGCAGTTATAAACGTTTTAACCGACTTAAAATGATATTTTCACTCTTATGGGCGACCCCTAACTGTTCCTAGGCACTAGGAAACACTTGTAATGATCTGGGATCCATGCTAGCCTTGCTTGTCATGATCTTATGCAATCAAGAACACTATAAAAGGCCAATGAGTTGCAACATTTTGTTCACTTATTTCTTCTGCATTTCTGGAGCTTCCTGGAGCTTAAGAGCAGACCCTAAGCCTTCCTAATCGTGCATAGGACTTCAGTAAGTATGATTAACCTTTCTTAATTGAGTTTTTACTTAGTTTTAGCTTAGAAGTCAAACCGTCGTAATAACGGTTGACTTAACGATTAATCATTAATGGTCCAGTGATTAGTCGAATCAAAGGTAGTTATAAGTTGGTAATTAGGTGGGCATTAAACCCTTAAAAGGGTACCCCCTGGTTCCTACTCTAACTAGATCAAATGTCGGGTCAAAGTTGTTTAGAAAAAGTCAATAGAAGCTTAATTTTCGAATTAACATGTAATTAACAATGTAGAAGGCATGTAACCTATTTTATCACTCATATAACTTGGTAATAAGTATAACAACTGGTCTAAGCTTGTTTGATCCGACAACTTTATGTTTAGACCCGGTTCGGAACCGAAAGTCGCAAAACTTTGACTTTTGCTTTGACTTCAGTTCTGACCCGTTTTAGTAGAATCTAGAAATGCCTTAGGACTTCCTTAGGACCAGGTTACATGATATTATAACCCTCTGTGACCGGTTCATTGATTGTCCACTTCGTTTACAAGTTTCCGTTAATTGCCTAATGTTTGACCATAATGCCCTTTTGATCATAAAACAAGAATTTTGGGAATGTGAGAGAGCAAAAATCCTTGCTACTGATTTATAAGCATGTCCCTAAAGTTTCATAGCAGTTCGAGGTCCAGAATAGGAGTTATGCTAAATAGCGCAATTAAGAAACTTTTGTTAATTAAACGGTGCACTTAGCATAAAGCCTATCTAAATCCAATTTCAACACTAAACCTTTTACACACTGATATAATATAATATTTTGAGATTTTTAAAGATTTTTAATTATTTTTAACCTGCTCATAACCTAAGGTTATGGCATTGATTAGGTAAATACCGATTATACCCTTTTCGAGCATAAAATGAGTTCTACATAGTATTTTGACACAAATCCAATTGCTACTGATTTTATATAATAAATAAAGTATTTTGAACTTTATAACCTGATCAGAAAACTCAGATTTCCTGTTTAGACCGGAAATCGCTTAAAATGGCTTTTTACGCGTATTAAGCGCCTAGTATAGCTTTAAAACCATTTTGTCATATAAAGACTTATTACCTACTGATGTAACTTGTTAACATAAGTGGTTTTACTGATCACTTCAGGCCCGAACATCAGAATTATAAATAAACTCTTTTATAACCTTTAAAATGACCAAAATACCCCTTCGGCGCTTATATTAAGGTTAAACTCGTTTTGGGCATAATGGAAGGTATCCTACTGATATCACAATATATTTAGGGCATATTAACTTAGGAAACCTATAAGTGACTCTCATGGTTACCCGTTACGCCTATCGCGCATTCGGTTCAGTTTATGTAACTAGTTTGCATAAACTAACCGAAATGGGTCACACCTTATCGATTTTATCTCAAAATCCAGATTGTGGTTAGATTACCCATATTATACAAGTCTTCAAACTTGTCGGGTCTAAATCACATTCTATTCCGGTCTTCGCTTAATCATGCGTTCGAACCGTATCTTTCGTCTAAACTAACCGGTCTAAGTTTAGGCTTAATTAAAGACCCGTTAGGATTCTAATAGGTTATTATAAACCTTCGTTCCAGAATAGGAGACCCGGTAAAAGCTACCCGCACTTGCTATTTGTGATTGATACTTGCAAAGGTAAATACTTTTAACTTAATTTCCCTTATACGGGCTTGGGGTACGGTATATAAAATACCGCTTGGTCCGGCATTGAATCTTTAATCAATAGAGATTAAATCATTGATATGCTCTGTTTTGAAATGTTTTGTTTGCTTAAAGCCTTTGGGGGGTTAATGACCGTGTCCCGGATATCCTTGGCATCATCTTACGAGATGGCCACGACCTGAGCACGGGGTGTTGGCGTACACCCGTCAGTGCATAAATGAATTAATAGTGTGGTGTGTCTATTGATCTTTAACCCGGTTTACGGATCGGGCTACTGAACGCATAAGAAACATGTAATTCGTTTACAAGTATTATATTCAAATAATTATCCCAAGTTATAAAAGTTTGTGCCTCGTGCATTCAAATAAATTTTATTAAACTTTTCAAACTGAGTCGGTTGAATGTATTTACCAGTGTAAACTGACGTATTTTCCCAAAAAGGTTAAGTGCAGGTACTACGCGAACTAGGCTGGCTTTCTCCTAGCGTCCTCAATAAGTCTCGCAAGCTTGGATGTCAAACTGTTGAACAATATTTCCTATTTATTTTTGATCCCCCTGTGGATTATTTTCAACTGTTTGTGATACTTGATATTACAATTATATTCGGTTGAAATATATCTATCTTTTGCTTCCGCTGTGCATTTAAATATTGTGTTGTTTGACTGTAATGTTACCAACTACGTCACGGTAATCCCCCACCGGTCCCACCGGTGAAACGTGGAAATATCGGGGTGTGACAGGTTGGTATCAGAGCCAACGTTGAGTGAATTAAACACTAGCCTTATGTGTTTAATCTCAATGACACAATTGCACATACTCGAGTCTAGACAAGAACTTAGGACGAATCCAAATTATTGCTTTAGTTTATCCTGTATTGTTTGTTATTTATTTCAATTGCTTAATCAGGAAATATGCCACCGAGAATCAGAAGAGGAGGAAGAGGCAAAGGGCCAATCACTACCCACAACGATCACGAGGCCGGGCCTTCTCACCTGCGAACTCCTTCCACTACGATGAGTGCCGAACCTCAGAGAAACAGGAGGAACCTTTTTGAACCCGCTAGACGGTCTGTCTCACACAGTTCAACACCCTCTTACCGTCACTCTTTTGGGCCGCACTCGGAAAACGAGCCCGATAATGCACAACCTTCATTCATACCTCTCCAGCGTTCCGTTTCGCACCGTTCCTTTGGCGACCCTACTCCTGTCTTTCAAGGCCGGTTCAAACCGGCAAACCTTATCCAAGAACCAATGGGTTTTAACCCGTTGGGCCCAGAGGACCATTTCTCAGAAGACAATGCAATGGACATGGACGAGGACACGGATCCCGTTGAGCCTGCAAGAGGTACCCCCAACCATCCCATCGAGATCTCTGATGGATCATCCTTCCATGGAACACCCTATCAGGGTCCAGACAGTTACCAAGCAAGGTTCAACCAGTATGAGTGGTACTTTACACCTTCTCACCATTTATCACCTCAGGAGCAGCAACAACAGCAGCAGCAGGATCCCTCCGAGGATTCGCGTTTCGTGGCAGTCACGCCACCGCCTCCACCACCGCCAGTTCATCAAGCACCTCCAGAACCACCAAGGCGTAGGAGAACATGCGCGCGGATATCCGCACGAAGAGGGGATTTTCATTTTAGCACCCCTCGACACTCCAGTGGCAGTCATTATCGCCACTGCATGAAGACCCATAAATGGGTGGACCTTCGAATCCAGCCGCAGAGGTGAATTCTGCACCAGTTGCACCACCTCCGCCACCATTTGGTTATGATAACCTGATACCTACATACGCTGGTTCCACGACATATAACCCATTTGAGCAGCCAGCTCACACTCACTACAACTATAATGATGTCGACCCATACCTAGAAGCGGCGACAAACTACAACACCCTTCATCCCGAAGGACCTTATGGAACTCCTTGGGGAATGGGATACTCAACTCATGGGTATCCAGTACCTGCTAGACCTCCGGCTCAGCACCTATCGCAGCCGCCACGTTTTTCCCCACCGGAGCAGGAAGAAATCCTCCACCGTTTAAACAGGGTAGAACGAGATTTTGAAGAAGAACGTAAGAACAACCGTGGATTCCTCAAGGGCCTGGCAAACCTGTTAAAAGGAAAGAAGAAGCGAGATCATTAATCTCTACATGTATTATTGTAATTCCTACTTCAATCAAGTCCCTGCGTGGACATTTATATGTGTATTTAGTCCCTGCGTGGACTTGTCTTTTCAGTCCCTGCGTGGACTTGTCTTTTCAATCCCTGCGTGGACTTGTCTTTCAGTCCCTGTAAGGACATCTATCCTAGTATTGGTCCCTGCGTGGACTTGTTTTCTAGTTTAACCCTTGTGTGGGTAATTCGTCTATTAAAGGTCCCGTTTAGGGCAGTGTGTAATCCTTTTTATGTCTAATGGAATGCTAAGTTTATAAATTTCATTTTTGTCATTATATGCATAACTATATGAAATAAATAATTCAAAATCATTCCTTTTAAAATAGACCTGCCTATTCAAATATTAATTAAGAATCTTAACGGTATAACCTAGCCTTCGTGTCATTATAAGACCTGGCCAAGATGGTAAGACCTGGTTAAAAGATTCAAATCTTTGTTAACATCTGAAAACATGTTAACACTTTTGGCAGACGTGATTCGTTAAAATCACACGCGTCATTCTTATATAAGGATTCTTCAAAAGATTCCTAAACCTAACCTAATGATATATAAATCATGGGTTTAAATCATCAAGTAAGATGATCATATGTTAGTAGTATAGTGCCTACGGGCCATACTCATTGTCATATAAGACAAAAGACAGTAGTAGTCCACGACTCCCTGTCAGAAAAGGTAAAGAACTATGTTCAAACCTTAATGCTTTGATTCTCTGAAATTGACGTGTGCGCGACTATACATATTTTTACAATGAAATTACACACGATTTGGTTTTAAATTTATAAAAGTGATTATTACTTTTACATCAAAACACACACGAAAGAGGCAAGTGTACCCCGTCATATATGTAGTAAAGTATCGGTAAGAACCAAGTATCGATCCACGGAAATGGGCGGAGAAATAATACTAGACCTTTGCCACTAAATTACCGATAAAAGCATATGTTGTTTTGGTTTTAATTAATCTAAAGTAAGCATAAATAAATACTTAAAAAACATAGTAAATTATATATAAATAGCCTTGCTTAATACACAACCAAAGCATGTCATCTAAGTCAGTTTTGGCACTAGAAGCATTCGGTCAATTTTCCATTTTAAGACAATTAGTATCCCTTTTCGGGAATCCTAACATGACAATCATTTGGAAAGTTAAAACGATAAACACACTTTAACCACCTAAAATTGTTCTTTAACGTGCAATTGATAAATGTCTACAAAAATCTCCTAAAAATAAGTTAGTCATCCGTTAGGAGTTTTCTAACCTCACTTAATCAAGGAAAGCGACACCGATAAACACAATGCAACCACCGAGACAAGCATAAACTAGATTAAATCACAACCGAGTTCATTTTACAAATCTTGCGCATAAATTCACTAAGATAGCAATTTTGGCCGAAACTACTAACTAAGCTAACAAATCATGGCAAGAATTCATAACAACACCATCTAACCTGTTAGAGTCCTTCCGTGAGGGCAAGCTTTCTTGATTAACAATAATTACATTTTATTAAACCACTAACCATTTCTAGTATCATGGTGCCCACATTTTAACCAAGTTAAACTAGTTAACCAAATTAAAAGTTTACTAATACATGATTAATTAAGCTTTATTTTTCAACTATCTTAACTAACCAAGCACCAATCATCCAACACAATTACTTATAATCAAGAAATCAATATCAATAACAAGGTTGCAAACTAATCATCAAAGATAATCATAGAAAATACTTCAAAATGTCATTACAAACAAAGATTAACATACTAATGGCTATAATCAAGCAAGGGATTGTTGTGTTTTTGCCCTCAGGCTACAATAATACATAAATATTAATCTAAATGCTTGAAACATTAACAAAATTCTGGAAAGATTAGAAATCCAAACCATAAACAAGCACAAGATTAAGAATCTGGAAGATAACGAAGCTTATCGGCACGATGTGGCTTGAGTCCGGGTGAAAGCAGAAGCCTCCGGAGCCTGAAAATCGCCAGAATCGCTCCCAAAATGTCCAGAGTTACGAACAGAATGGTTCTTTTCGCTTTTTATATTTTTTCGATGTCGCACGGTGGTGCACGGATCGCACGACCGTGCACTTTATGCATTATTGTAGTTACTGTTCATGACATCAGCAGAGTTGACTGGTCTTCGGTCTCGCACGACCGTTCTTCATATGGCACGGTCGTTCATTACCGGGTTCTTGTTGCACGCCTGGTCGCACTGGTCGTTCAGTTCCGAGGTTGGCTGGATCATCGGATCCGCACGGGGTGCAAGATCTGGAACGACCGTGCATTCCCGGGTTGGCCTTCAATGCCCTGCACGCGGAGTTGCACCCTTGTTCACTGTCGGGCCTTTCATGATTTATCGGAGATGCACGGTCGTGCATCAGGTCGCACGACCGTTCCACACGCCCAGGTCAGTTTTCAAACAGAAGGTTCGCAGCTTCGTCGTTTTGTCCGGAAAGTCCTCGTTTTCGCTATCATCTTGTCTGGTATGCTGTTTTAGGCCTGTAAACAAAAGTGTAGATAATTAAGTATCCGACTGACGGTTTTACGGCCGAAAATGCATAAAATAGGGGTAAAACGGGGGACTAAAATATGTGTAAATTAGCGAATATCAAATCTCCCCACACTTGAACCTTGCTTGTCCTCAAGCAAGCTGAACTAAAAAGCAATAAAAGACATAAACAAACAAGAACGATAATTTACACACTATTTTACTGAAAACTACTATAAACGGTTAGCCGGTTTGTCGAAAGACAACATCAAAAGACTCAAACCCAACAAGCATATGAAATTATAAAGCGACAACCAAAAAGCCGTGACTTCACATTTAATTGACTCAACATGTTAATCTTCACACGACTCACAATGTTCACACACACTCGGTTTTATTTATGAAACATACATAAAATGTGTATGTGCAAACACTCAATGCCTCGTCAATGAAATATGCAATATCATAAGCTTGTCATAAGATCTCGTCTCCACCAACTAATATGCAAACAAGTGTAAATCAAGAGGTCTTTACGGGTTGTAACGTTAGGCTTGGGCGAAGGGTATGGAAGTGGACATATAAAGTGGCGAAAATGGTTAAAACTCGGTAGTAGCGTTTAACTAGCAACAAAATATACAACTATACATACAAATGCCTTAAAAAGGCGACTATTGCGCAATCGAGCTTATCAACGAAATTTTAACATTTAAGCATTCAAAATTGCTCGATTTTTATCAACTTCACCCTATTTTAGGGTGTTTTGTTTTCTGTTTTTTTTAAAACACAACTAATTATACAATAAACTGAAACAAACGCTAGTTAAACGATTATTTTCTCCGAGTTTCAACACTAAAAAGGTTTAAAACATACAAAGGCTAAATTTGGCTAAGTGGGCGATAATGTGGGTAAACAAAGGTAAACGGGAAGGCTCGACATGGTTAATCCTAAAGGGTAATATAAGGTGAACGGGAGCACAACACAAAGAACAAGGTTTACAACAAAGGGGTAATCTAAGTGCCTCTATCACTTTTACACAAATCCACAAGTTCATGGTCTTAACAAGCATACTAGTGACAAGTTCTAAATTACACATAACATCCGGCTCACTCCTATATCCGAAATGAACAAATATATAACAATAGGCTCAAATATGCTCACGTAACGGATGGAATGGGTAAAAGTGTGAAAACTATCATGTAAGTCTTTCTTTGTTTCTCACGCTTTCCGGTTTCCTTTTTCAAAAATATTTTGCTTGTTGAGTTTTTATCAAGTCCGATGCTTTCTAAAACACAATCAACCGGTTTATTTACTAAAATATATACAAAATACAGGTATTTTTAAATGCTTTTTCTGATTTTCTGATTTTTTTTTTACAAATGAGGACAAACAAAGTTAACCCCCTCCCCACACTTGAACTTCGCATTGTTCCCAATGCGAGAACCGAAATATAGAGAAAAGGATAACAATACTCCCCTCAAGATGATGTTGATGCAACGAGACTTCCGAAGCTGTATCTGTCACGTGCTCGGGTCCAAAATCCAATAGCCCAAAACCTGCAAGTATGTCACATGTGCACCAAAATAGAACAGAAACAGAAAAATCACAAATCAACCATAATATACATAAATATAAATACTAGCAACCCTAACAAAGACATAACATAAAAACTAAAGTAAAGAGTCTGAAAAATAAAGCATACATAACCGGGGTGTTTGAAATAACAGTAAAAAATAAACACCCAAAACAAAGTACTGAAATACTAAAAACAACCACCAACTATCACTCCACCGCTCCTAAGCGTCATCACCATCATCGTCTCTAGTAAAGGACGGACCCGCATCGCCATAACCAGGGGGGTTCCACGGTGGGAACTGTGGAGGGTGCTGAAAGTAGTCGGGGTATGCATGATGCATCTCCCCGAAAAGATATGAAAATCCCGCACTCAGCCCCTGGTATAGAGTATCCTGGCTCTGCCGAAGCTGGTCCTGAGTGGCCCGAAGCTGATCCTGACTGGCCCGAATCTCGTCCTGGCTCGATCTAATCTGGTCAATGTAAGTACCATGCTGCTCCTGCGTCACTCGCATCTACTGAAACTGCTGGTAGAACTCTGGCCACTCCTGATGCTGGTGGAATGCATGGTGCTACGGTGAATGTGGTGGCGTCTGTGGCTGGTGCTGCTGCTCCGGATGCTCCTGATCGTGCATCTCCTCATCCTCATGTTCCTCCACATCTGGAGGCAACGGGTCCCAGACCTCGTTGTTCAACCCTTTCAACCTATCCCCCCTATCTAGCTCTACAATCAACCCCATGGCCTTTAGTGACCTAATGTCGACATGAACCCCCTCGGTTATCAGAGTGAGACCCTGAAGCACCTCCTCAGTCATATAGCGTTCGTTGTACGCTACTTCTGTCACATACTGACCGCCATGTATCTGACTGTTCGGAGTCCGCCCCGAGCACTTGACGAAGTATTCAGCCATTCGTACGGCTAGGTTGATAGGTGCTTTCTCAACCAACGCATATAGAAAGATCAAATCTGGTGTTGGATAGTTACCAAGACTGTCCATGCGACCGCATATCGTATGGCTAAATACATGGTGCATCACTCGCACCAAAGGGTCTCTGAGTCGCGAGGCCTTCGACATCCTCGGGTTGTAGGGGTCCCCAACGGCATTTTCAGCCCAAAATGCATCCCGTGCTGCATCAGAAGGGAAGGTGAACTGATCTGTGAAGACATCGGTATTATCCATGTCGTCCCTAGTATAAATCCCGAGCCTTCTACCCAAACGACCAACCGACCACGTATGCCATCGACCACATAACCTGAAAGCTACCCGCTCCTTGTGGTGGAATTTGGGTCTTCGATGAGCAACCGGCTTTTCATAGGCATAAGATGCGAAGAACTCTATGGTCAGCTCCCGGTAAACGGGTCGGTTGCAACCGACCAGATTTGCAAGCGGGCGACTCATCATGTCGTCTCGTCTGTCATACTGATTGAGTTCCCGCATCACTTCCCAATCCAACCATCGGGGGACTCCGAACTGCCCCCGCCGTGCCCATAATGCGTCTCTTTTCGGGATGCACAAAGCCTCTCGCTCATCGTTGGGGTCGAATTGAAGGAAAGGATGGTCCATCTGTATGAGAAATAACATTAGAGGGATGGAAACATGAAAAATTTGAATAAAAAACAACCGAGCAGCCAATTATGAAGAAGCTGTGAATTCTGATCTGGGCATATGGCACGGTCGTGCGACGAGACGCACGTTCGTGCGACAGACGCACGGTCGTGCATCGCCGATGACAAGCACCATCTGCCCAACTCTGTCGGAACTGCACGGCGTGCGACCAACGGCACCACCGTGCAACACCGATGAACAAACAAATCATCGTGAATCAACGGCGAGGCACGACCGTTCCATACAAGGAACGTCCGTGCTACTGCGTTATCTGCAGATTCTGACCCAGGCTCTAAGTAGCCCGATTTTTTTTCACAAATCATCAAGTTTTTACACAAACTGGGGTTAGAAAATGCATCGGATGTTCACGATATGCAAGATTCAAACAAGGGTTAGGGTTTCGATTTGTTTATGAAGAGAACCCTAAAAATTCCTTGAAGAATCGGAGGAAATCTAACCTAGAAAGCAAAGAAACAGATAATCTACAACTAGGAACGTACCGTGCGAAGTAGGGTGTGAGATCGTGCGAAGAACCGTGCGATTTGAAGTAAAAACGGTCTGGAACGGCCTGGTGCGACTAGGGTTTCGCGAATTGTGAATGGGGGCTGCAGATGAGGGTATTTATAGTACCAAATGACAAAAGTGCCCTCAGCCAGACGCACGGTCGTTCGACCTTTCGCACGGTCGTGCGTCACCGACATCGCTCAATCCCAGTCAACTGTTCTCAGAGATGCACCGGGGGTGCGATCCACCGTGCCGGCCCTCGGAAACGCACGGTCGTGCGACCCGAGGAACGACCGTGCAACAGCTGCAGATCAGAATCTTCTGCAGAAGCCATTTCCAGCAACTGTTTTGGCCGTTTTTCGCCATTTTTTCAACACGCCAACTGTTCTAACAATATTGCAACACAGAACCTTCACTCGGCACGAATAGAAACTGTACAAACTTACGGAAACTACGAAATACTCCTAAATTACGCTAAAACTAGAAAAACACAAAAAGGACGATTTTACCCCTAAAGCGCTTTTAACGCTCTTGCTGCATTTTTGATCCGCGAGTCAGCAGCGTAGACTCTCTCCTCCCCACACTTATGATGTGTGCGGGGTTTGGAGCTCAATGACCTCCATCGCCGACTCTATCGGCCCGGCAACGTACAACTTCAAGAGATGCCCATTTACTTTGAAAATAACGCCGTCCGCGTTCTCTATTGCAATAGTCCCATACGGAAATACCTCTTTAACTGTGTATGGGCCTGTCCAACGTGAATGAAGCTTTCCGGGAAATAAGCGCAACCGCGAGTTGTAAAGAAGAACAAGATCGCCCGCTTGGAATTCTTTGTGGTCCTTCAAGCGTTTATCGTGCAATCTCTTCGTGCGCTACTTGTACAACACGGAGCTTTCATAAGCGCGTTGTCGCAACTCTTCCAATTCATGAAGCTGGAGAAACCGGGCTTCACCTCTGACTTTTAGGTCCAGATTTGCGGTTTTTTGAGCCCATATCGCTTTATGCTCCAACTCAACCGGTAAATGGCATGCCTTTCCGTACACAAGCCTAAAGGGAGTAGTCCCAATAGGCGTCTTGTAAGCCGTACGGAAAGCCCACAACGCTTCATCAAGCTTATCCGACCAATCCTTGCGGTTTGCACCTACTGACCGCTCAAGGATTCTTTTCAGCCCCCGGTTCGTGACTTCCACCTGCCCGCTTGTCTGTGGATGATAGGGCGTGGATAGACGGTGATGCACACCGTAATGGGACAAAGCTCTCTCGAGCTGAGTATTGCAAAAATGCGTCCCTCTGTCACTGATAAGCGCTTTCGGAGCGCCGAACCGGGCAAATAAGCTTTTCAAAAATCTCACGACCACTCTGGCATCATTGGTGGGTAAGGCCTGTGCCTCCGCCCACTTCGATACATAGTCAACTGCAACCAGGATGTATTTATTACCTCGTGAGGGGGGAAATGGTCCCATGAAGTCTATCCCCCAGATATCAAAGACTTCACAGACCTGAATCCAGTTCTGAGGCATTTCATCACGTGTCGATATATTTGTCACCCTCTGGCAAGCATCGCACGCTCTAACCCAACTCTGCGTATCACGAAATATAGTCGGCCAAGGGTGAGGCCTTAGCCTGGTGGAGATCATTGATTCAAGCTACTGGGAAGATTCCACTGTACAGTATGTCATGGGAATAATTTGTTGCCCTCATCCAAGAGAACTACTGCCCTCAGCATGAGGTCGAGAAGATTGAGTCGGATTTTCTGTCATTAGTTATGAAGAATCCGGATTGCCAAGCTTACCTTACGAGCTTTAATACAATGTCAAGGTTGGTTCCCTATCTGGTGACCCCGGAACCCAAAAGAATAGCTCATTTCATTGGGGGCTTAGCTCCGAAGATCAAGGCAAGTGTAAAAGCCTCTCGGCCAGCTACTTTCAGGTCTGTAGCTGATATATCATTGTCCCTCACACTGGACGCGGTCAGGCAGAGATCGCAGAGGAACACGGATGCCGAGAAAAGAAAGCATGATGATGACAATTCGCGGCGGTCAAACAAGAAGCACCGAGGAAACAATGACCACAAGAAGGGATTTGGTTCAAAGAAGGATGGGCATCAATCTGGGGATAAGCCCAAGTGTAGGACTTGTCAGAAATACCACTTTGGAAAGTGCAGACTTGACTCAAAATCCCAGTCTCAGTCGAGGCCTTGTGGGATTTGCAAATCCACGAAACATAAGACCCTGGAGTGCAAGAAACTGAAGGACACAACATGCTACAGTTGCAACGAAAAGGGGCACATTAAGACCAATTGCCCAAAGTATGCAAAGAAAGCTGATGAAGGAAAGAAGACCAATGCTAGGGTCTTCAGAATGGATGCAAAGGAAGCTGTGCAGGACGACAACGTGATCACAGGTACCTTCCTTATAAATGATGTTTATGGTAGAGTGCTATTTGATTCAGGAGCTGATAAATCCTTCGTAGACAATAAGTTTTGTAAATTGCTGAATTTACCTGTTAAAACCTTAAGTGTGAAGTATGAGGTGGAATTAGCAGATGTCACCTTAGAAACCGCCTCAACCATATTAGATGGATGTTTCATATCCATTAAGAACCACTCTTTTCTGTTGTCCCTACTTCCTTTGAAGTTAGCTGGTTTCGACATAGTGTTAGGCATGGACTGGTTATCTCATAACCAGGCCCAGATTGTCTGTAGTAAGAAGCAAGTGGTGATCAAGACTCCGTCTGGTGAGTCACTTACCATTCAGGGAGATACCCAGTATGGATTGCCTGAGTAAGTGACTATGCTCAAGGCCTCTAGGTGTTTGAAGAAGGGTTGTGTCATCTACATGGCACAAGTGACTATTGATGAACCGAAACCCAAGATTGAGGATATCCCCGTCATTTCCGAATACCCTGAAGTTTTCCCCGAAGAACTACCTGGGTTACCCCCAGATAGGCAAGTGGAGTTCAGGATTGATATTATTCCTGGGGCAGCACCTGTTGCTAGAGCGCCTTATAGGTTGGCACCAACAGAGATGAAAGAATTGAGAACACAACTGGATGATTGCTAGCCAAAGGTTTCATTAGACCTAGTTCGTCTCCTTGGGGAGCACCAATCTTATTTGTCAAGAAGAAGGATGGATCCATGCGTCTGTGCATCGATTACCGTGAGCTTAACAAGGTCACTATCAAGAATAGGTATCCATTGCCCAGGATCGACGATCTGTTCGATCAGCTTCAAGGGGCAAGTTACTTCTCTAAAATTGACTTGAGGTCAGGTTATCAGCAACTGAAGGTTAGAGATGAAGACGTACACAAGACTGCATTTAGGACTCGTTATGGGCATCACGAGTTCCTAGTGATGCCTTTTGGGCCCACTAATTCACCAGCGGCATTCATGGATCACATGAACCGTGTCTGCAAGCCATATTTGGACAAATTTGTTATTGTCTTCCATGACGACATTCTGATTTATTCAAAGAACCAAGCTGATCATGAGAAGCATCTTCGATGTATTCTTTCACTACTTCAACAGGAAAAGCTTTACGCTAAATTTTTGAAGTGTGAATTCTGGCTTCGAGAAGTCCAATTCCTTGGACATATGGTTAGTGAGCGTGGTATCCAAGTGGATCCCGCTAAGGTGGAAGCTGTCATGAATTGGCAAGAGCCGAAGACGCCCACAGAAATTCGCAGCTTCTTGGGTTTGGCAGGTTACTACAGGCGTTTTATTGAAAATTTTTCAAGGATTGCTGCACCCTTAACTTCTCTGACTAGGAAGAAGATTAAGTTCGACTGGGGACCGAAGCAACAAGAAGCTTTTGATATCCTTAAGCAGAAGCTAAGCAATGCACCAGTGTTAACATTGCCTGATGGAATAGAAGAGTTTGTGGTATATTGTGATGCATCACACACCGGGATGGGATGTGTGCTTATGCAGAAAGGCAAGGTTATTGCCTATGCTTCTCGACAGTTAAAGGTGCATGAAAAGAATTACACCACCCACGACTTGGAGTTGGGTGCCGTTGTATTCGCACTGAAGCTATGGAGGCACTATTTATATGGCATCAAGTGTGTGATCTATTCTGATCACAAGAGCCTCCAGCATCTGTTCAACCAAAAGGATTTGAACATGAGGCAGCGACGATGGATGGAACTTTGAATGATTATGATTGTGAGATAAGGTACCATCCTGGCAAGGCGAATGTAGTCGCCGATGCCTTAAGTCGAAAGGATAGGGTGAAGCCTACAAGAATCAATGCCAAGAGCATCGAGATAAAGAATAGTTTGAATGAAAGGTTGTTAGCTGCACAGAAGGAAGCCGTGCTGGAAGCTAACTACCCTAATGAAAAGCTAGGAGTAACTGAAGAACAGTTATCCTATGGAAAGGACGGAATTCTAAGGTTAAATGGACGAATATGGGTTCCAGTCTATGGAGGACTTCGAGATGTTATCCTCCAGGAAGCCCACAGTTCCAAATACTCCGTTCATCCTGGAGCAGACAAGATGTACCAGGATTTAAAGGCAAACTTTTGGTGGATAGGCTTGAAGAAGTCTATAGCTACCTATGTAGCTAAATGTTTGATATGTGCGCAAGTCAAAGCTGAACATCAGAAGCCGTCAGGTTTGCTGCAACAGCCTGAACTTCCCAAGTGGAAGTGGGAAATGGTGACGATGGATTTCATCACCAAGTTGCCAAAGACAAGGAAAGGAAATGATACTATATGGGTGATCGTGGACAGACTGACTAAGTCAGCACATTTCCTACCCATTAAGGAGACTTATAGCTCCGACATGTTAGCCCAATTGTACGTAGATAAGATAGTATCTCTACATGGAGTACCTGTGTCTATCATCTCCGACAGAGATACTAGATACACGTCACATTTTTGGAAAAGTTTCCAACAATCTTTGGGCACGCACTTAAATTTCAGTACGGCTTACCATCCTCAGACGGACGGACAGAGTGAGCGCACAATCCAAACTTTGGAAGACATGCTTCGTGCATGCCTAATTGACTTAGGTGGTAGTTGGGATAACCACCTGCCATTAGTTGAGTTCTCGTACAACAATAGCTACCATACCATCATTAAAGCTGCGCCTTTCAAAGCTTTGTACGGTAGAAAGTGCAGAACTCCCGTTTGTTGGGCGGAAGTTGGAGATGTCCAACTGTCAGGACCAGAAATAGTCTTTGAAACGACGGACAAGATTGTCCAGATTCGTGACCGTCTGAAAGCTGCCCGAGATCGGCAGAAAAGCTATGCAGATTTGAAGCGTAAACCTTTTAACTTCGAGGTAGGTGACAAGGTACTGCTTAAAGTATCACCTTGGAAGGGAGTGATGCGATTTGGAAAGAAAGGCAAGTTAAGCCCGAGATACATAGGACCATTCGAGATCATCGAACGTGTCAGATCAGTTGCCTATAAGTTAAACTTACCTGAAGAGCTCAGTGGTATTCACAATGTATTTCACATCTGCAATCTGAAGAAGTGTTTCGCTGACGAATCACTAGTCATACCACATACAGATGTGCATATAGAAGAGAGCTTGAAGTTTGTTGAAAAACCTGTGTCGATCGAGGATCGACAGGTTAAGAAGCTTCGAAGGAAGCATGTACCGATTGTGAAGGTTAAATGGGATGCTCGTAGAGGTCCCGAGTACACATGGGAGGTAGAGTCCACAATGAAGGAAAAGTACCCTCATTTGTTTCAGTAAATCTCGAGGTCGAGATTTCTTAAGGGGGTGAGGATGTAACACCTCGAAAATTTTTGTCAAATGAAATAACGACACGTGTCATGTACGACAAAAGTATTATAAACCCGGATTTAGTTAAATATGTATGGCATGATTTTTGAACATGTCGACATGTTAATTTATACCTCTGAACGACTTCGTTATAAATCCCAAGACCCTAATATGATTAATAAACATCTAAGTATACCTTTAAATCCGGTGATTTACTAATAATGATGGTTTCCAAATTGCAAGAATGGATCCTATGAAATAATGCTAGATAAACTTTGGTGTATGATTTCTAGTAATGTTCAAACCAATAATTCTACAAGATTGGGTAGACACAACTGATCAAGCATGGGTTAAAAGGCCTTATACTGACAAATTATGGCTCAAAATCATATCATGCAAGTTGCCTATTCAAAGCTTGAAAGGTTAATTTTTTTTGCCTTCTGGCAAAGGCTTACGGACCGTAAAGGTCCTGCCTTATGGTCCGTAAGGATTGCCCAGCGACAACAAGTTGGCTGTTAGAAGTTATAAACGTTTTAACCGACTTAAAATGATATTTTCACTCTTATGGGCGACCCCTAACTGTTCCTAGGCACTAGGAAACACTTGTAATGATCTGGGATCCATGCTAGCCTTGCTTGTCATGATCTTGTGCAATCAAGAACACTATAAAAGGCCAATGAGTTGCAACATTTTGTTCACTCATTTCTTCTGCATTTCTGGAGCTTCCTGGAGTTTAAGAGCAAACCCTAAGCCTTCCTAATCGTGCATAGGACTTCAGTAAGTATGCTTAACCTTTCTTAATTGAGTTTTTACTTAGTTTTAGCTTAGAAGTCAAACCGTCGTAATTAACGGTTGACTTAACGATTAATCATTAATGGTCCAGTGATTAGTCGAATCAAAGGTAGTTATAAGTTGGTAATTAGGTGGGCATTAAACACTTAAAAGGGCACCCCCTGGTTCCCACTCTAACTAGATCAAATGTCGGGTCAAAGTTGTTTAGAAAAAGTCAACAGAAGCTTAATTTTCGAATTAACATGCAATTAACAATGTAGAAGGCATGTAACCTATTTTATCACTCATATAACTTGGTAATAAGTATAACAACTGGTCTAAGCTTGTTTGATCCGACAACTTTCTGTTTAGACCCGGTTCGGAACCGAAAGTCGCAAAACTTTGACTTTTGCTTTGACTTCAGTTCTGACCCGTTTTAGTAGAATCTAGAAATGCCTTAGGACTTCCTTAGGACCAGGTTACATGATAGTATAGCCCTCTGTGACCGGTTCATTGATTGTCCGCCTCGTTTACAAGTTTCCGTTAATTGCCTAATGTTTGACCATAATGCCCTTTTGATCATAAAACAAGAATTTTGGGAATGTGAGAGAGCAAAAATCCTTGCTACTGATTTTTAAGCATGTCCCTAAAGTTTCATAGCAGTTCGAGGTCCAGAATAGGAGTTATGCTAAATAGCGCAATTAAGAAACTTTTGTTAATTAAACGGCGCACTTAGCATAAAGCCTATCTAAACCCAATTTCAACACCAAACCTTTTACACACTGATGTAATAAAAAATTTTGAGATTTTTAAAGATTTTTAATTATTTTTAACCTGCTCATAACCTAAGGTTATGGCATTGATTAGGTAAATACCGACTATACCCTTTTCGGGCATAAAATGAGTTCTACATAGTATTTTGACACAAATCCAATTGATACTGATTTTATATAATAAATAAAGTATTCTGAACTTTATAACCTGATCAGAAAACTCAGATTTCCTGTTTAGATCGGAAATCGCTTAAAATGGCTTTTTACGCGTATTAAACGCCTAGTATAGCTTTAAAACCATTTTGTCATATAAAGACTTATTACCTACTGATGTAACTTGTTAACGTAAGTGGTTTTACTGATCACTTCAGGCCCAAACATCAGAATTATAAATAAACTCTTTTATAACCTTTAAAATGACCAAAATACCCCTTCGGGGCTTATATTAAGGTTAAACTCGTTTTGGGCATAATGGAAGGTATCCTACTGATATCACAACATATTTAGGGCATATTAACTTAGGAAACCTGTAAGTGACTCTCATGGTTACCCGTTACGCCTCTCGCGCATTCGGTTCGGTTTATGTAACTAGTTTGCATAAACTAGCCGAAACGGGTCAAACCTTATCGATTTTATCTCAAAATCCAGAATGTGGTTAGATTACCCATATTATACAAGTCTTCAAACTTGTCGGGTCTAAATCACATTCTATTCCGGTCTTCGCTTAATCATGCGTTCGAACTATATCTTTCGTCTAAACTAACCGGTCTAAGTTTAGGCTTAATTAAAGACCCGTTAGGATTCTAATAGGTTATTATAAACCTTCGTTCTAGAATAGGAGACCCGGTAAAAGCTACCCACACTTGCTATTTGTGATTGATACTTGCAAAGGTAAATACTTTTAACTTAATTTCCCTTATACGGGCTTGGGGTACGGTATATAAAATACCGCTTGGTCTGACATTGAATCTTTAATCAAATAGAGATTAAATCATTGATATGCTCTGTTTTGAAATGTTTTGTTTGCTTAAAGCCTTTGGGGGTTAATGACCGTGTCCCGGATATCCTTGGCATCATCTTACGAGATGGCCACGACCTGAGTACGGGGTGTAGGCGTACACCCGTCAGTGCATAAATGAATAAATAATGTGGTGTGTCTATTGATCTTTAACCCGGTTTACGGATCGGGCTACTGAACGTATAAGAAACATGTAATTCGTTTACAAGTATTATATTCAAATAATTATCCCAAGTTATAAAAGTTTGTGCCTCGTGCATTCAAATAAATTTTATTAAACTTTTCAAACTGAGTCGGTTGAATGTATTTACCAGTGTAAACTGACGTATTTTCCCAAAAAGGTTAAGTGCAGGTACTACGCGAACTAGGCTGGTTTTCTCCTAGCGTCCTCAATAAGTCTCGCAAGCTTGGATGTCAAACTGTTGAACAATATTTCCTATTTATTTTTGTTCCCCCTGTGGATTATTTTCAACTGTTTGTGATACTTGATATTACAGTTATATTCGGTTGAAATATATCTATCTTTTGCTTCCGCTGTGCATTTAAATATTGTGTTGTTTGACTGTAATGTTACCAACTACGTCACGGTAATCCCCCACCGGGCCCACCGGTGAAACATGGAAATATCGGGGTGTGACATGAATGGAAGGTTAAGTTCGTAGGTTAATATGGATTGAACAGATAAGAAAGAAAAGTTATAATGAAGAGGGATTGAATCCATGAGTAAAAGTGAAACAAAACATACGTGAATGAAAGATCGTATCCATACATAAGTAAGGATCGGGTGAGAATGAATGAGGGAAGACATTTCTTTCCCCAACTAAGGTAAGTATAAACCTTGTAAGTAAGTGGTGCCGGTAGCCTTGCCCCGTTAGGAATGTTGCTTCACTAAGGGAGTGCATATATAAATGTGATGCATATATGAACACGCATGGGATGGTTGTAACTAGTTGTTGAAACCTAAATTAAGGTTGTAATGACAGTTTGACCTTATTAGAGTCAAACGGATTATATGAGTAAAATATAAGGCAAAAGTCAATAAGATAACAAGAAGGGCAATCGAAATTAGCACGGGAGCAGAAAGTTTATTGAAAGAAAGAAGTATTCAATAAAGTTACGTGAATGGCATATTAGAAATCAACTCAGGAGAGTTGGGGCGCATGATGGGCTAGGACTCGGATGGATGATTTATGTAATTTACAAGAAAGAAAACTTTTACAAGAAAAGCTAAGATAATGTCTTGTAAGTATGCTTGATTTGGAAGGGAGTACCAATGTGTACTTCAATGCACATACGGTAAGTAAGAAGTGGCACTTGACTTTAAAAGATCAAACTGCAAAAGTTCGTAACATAATTAACTAAATGAAAGATTTATATGTAAGAATGGAATGTGTAATATGGTATAGTATGCATGTAAGGAGATTGTAAAAAGGGTTATAGGTGAATAACCATAGAAAGGTATGAATATTTAAGTGAAATAAATTTCAAGAAATGTTCACCATGATCGTCGAGTGATACTGTACCTGAATGATTGCAACTGTGGAAATTCTGATAGAATATACAAGATGGCAAGTACCGTTAGAAATACTAACTTTGATGCTGGGCTTGTTGGCCATGTTCATTTGAACAAGACATTGTTGAAAGAATGCACTTAGGTGGAAACTTAACAAATGAACGGATATGATCAATCCAGGTATTACATAACTCACAATGAATCGGGCCAATTCGGGTTACAGGCCGTTGGATTATGCAATAAAATCAAGGTTAGTAAAATGTTTAGCTCACGATTACGAGTAAGAACTGGTCATTGAATGTTTATAGTATGAGTATGATAATATAACGACCCCTCATATGAATACGAAAATAATCAGAAGGAATTTTAGTAATGGAATGTTGGGATTTGCTTATGGTGGTCAAAATGAAATATCATAAATGATATATGAATAAATGAAACAAATTGATTTATCTTGAATGAGTAAAAACATGAAAGTATTATGTTTAATTAGAAAGATAGAAACAAGCCGAAAACTTAGGTTTGTATGAGTGATAGAGTGATGAATGAACCGTTAGTGATGAAGTGTGTTAGAAACTAGCACTATAGAGTGAAAGTGACACTAATAAGAGCTCTGGATAGATTCTGACTTTTTATGTATTGATGAATGTGATATGCTAACTTTAAGAAGGTAGGGGCAATGTGTCACACCCCGACCACGTTAAAACAACAAACCGCGGCGGAAACGTCGGGGAGTGTCGTAACAGAATCATTGTTTCATAACACATGGAACTTAAAGTTTGGTTTCATTAATTAAAATGTTTACATTGTCTAGGAACTTATAGAAACATAACATGAATTAAATTGTCTTTCATAGTTTTAAGTCAGTAAGGCCCAAGTCCGCCTAAGTTTGTCACGAACATCATAATGCAATAGCTCCTGAAACACATGTGAAAATAGGTACGTCAGCATAAAAATGCCTGTGAGATACATAGGTATTGTTATTGGAGATTCATGACTTGAAAGTTAAAATAAATGTTTAACGAAAAGTAGTCATGAACCTTGTAAAATGTTTTCTTTTATAGAATCATCGAAAATCAATAGGAAATTCAGATAATATAAAAGAATGATGTATGGTTAAATAAATAACCAAGTAAAAATGAATTTGTAAAATATGTCATTTGTGAAACAATATCTTGTAAACAACATGTCGTGTCTTTGTATAAACTGTATCATGTCTTTGTTTCTGTCGAAGTGGTTTAGATAATGCTACGATATGTAATATCATAAAAGCACTTATATATAGGAAGTACCAGCGGCATATCCACCATACTTTTATCATATTACACACGCCTCGTTATTTAAATCACTTACCAATAACCACCAAAAATGTCTTGTCAAACCAATGCCAATGTCACGTATAACAATGTATAATGTCACAATGTCAGATATAAACCATGCCGTGTATAATCAAATGTCAGATAACAACCAATGGCTTGTATGGTGAATAAAAAGTCTTTACTCAAACCATAGGTATAATGTCAATGTATAACCAAATGTCGTGTACTAAACAATGTTTCTGAATAAACCCAAGTTTAAATCAAAGGTTATGTTTTGCAAAACTAATGCTTAATTTGTTATGAATATTTATGTGGTTGTGTTTATCGCATACATTCAAGCCTTAAGACTGTCGGATAAATCCTTATAAAGACAAATGTTTATCAATGTTCATCGGGTTCTGTCATTCCCCAGATGGATACTTCCAAACCAACTAGGAAGCGGGAACGAGGTTAACAAACCAATGGTAAACCATACATACTACCGGTCGGCATAATAATGTTAATGAATGTATTCTTGTCCCGTTAAACATACCAAATGTCATAACCAATGTAAGCATGTCATGTGAAAACCATGTACAAAGTATGCTAAGTAAACATACAATGAGAAATGTTCATGAAATCAAGGTGCTAGATATGCTAAGTCGTCATATAAAGCAAAACGAATCCTTGAAATCAATGTGCTCATATGCTGAGTAAACATATGCAGCAGAAATGTATTGTATGAAAATCAATGTGCTAGCATGCTCAGTCAACATACATAGAAAATGATAATTGAAATCATGTACTATATGTGTACTAGATGAACATAGCAAGTATATGTCATGAAAGCATGAAAGTAACAAGTAGGCACATGTGTATCACCCCAAAAAATTTGAAAACGGTAAAAGAGGGGACTATGTACTCACTTGAGATTGCAAGGTATCCTCGATTAAGTGAACTAACAAGCTCGGGCAATCAAGAAATCAAGTGACACCTAGTAATCGGACCACTATGTTAATAATCGGCACATAAATTGGGAGATCAGGTAGAATAAGGTCTTGTAAACCAAATGAGTGTTGGAACTCATGTGATATGGTTTAACAAAGCCTACATTCTGATTCGGAACCTATCCTAAGTGCTCAAGACCCGTTAAGATATTCTACGCTACTTTAACGTGTCGTTCGTGCAAAAGCGCGTTTGGATGGTCTAACTAGCCCTATGAGAAGTATTATATGCCTTAACATGTTTAATAGCATTACATAATCAGTTTAAGTGTCAAAAATTAAGTTACATATGCTTAAAATGAAATTATGCTCAAAAAGGGCATTTTGGTCATTTTCCTAAGGCATATAAACTACCTATCATACAAGTAATTAAACAAAGTGACCATAAGGTATAACCTCGAAAGATTATTCCCTATACAACTATGGTCACAAAATATGTTTGGTCAGATCCTAATGATCGACCAAATGGGTCGGGTTCGAAAGTCTAAGCGGTTGTTTAGACCGCTTGACTTACGACCCTAAACAAGCACTAAACTAAAAGTGACGAGTTAAACATGTTAAATCATGTTTATCTAAGTTAGAAAATTGATTTGATATCAAAACAAAGTGTTTTGATACCCGAAAATAGTTTCGTCGCAAAATGCACATAATCGTGCATTTTGACCGAAACTTTGACTCGTCACTTCGACTAGTCAACGTGGTAATCAGTAGGTATAATCGCAAGGGACTATAACCATCATGATTACACTCACATTGCAAAGTTCAATTGAACTTTGACTTGACCAATTCGTGGTCAAAACCGAAAGTCAAACGGTAGTCAAAATGTTTGACTTTCAGCTTGTAATTGCTGAAATGAAAGACTAAGCCATGAAAGAACACTTACAATGCTCTAATGGCTGGAAAAAGAACTAGAAAACTCAGTTGGGAGGCCTCCTAAGAAGGTAGCAACTCCTCTTGAGTGTTAGAGAAAGAATGAATTGGAATGAGCAAAGAATGAGCAGAATTTGAGGGTATTTATAGTGTTTTTGAAGCCTCAAGATCATTACAAGTGTCCCATATGTTGTCATGATCTTGTGGTGGCTTAAACACTTGTTAAAAGCAGATTAAATGGTGGCAAATTTGAGTTATTAGTCATAAAAACGTTGAATTTGGGGCTGCCACATAGGTGCTTGTAACAACCCGCGTTCTGAAAGTCAAAGTACAAGTCAAAGTCAAAGGAAGAAAAGATTGCTAATTGCGATCTATCACTCCTTTCCTAATTATTGACTGTACCTCTTGACTTGTAATCGAATCCTGTAATTTGTTTGCATTAGTTGTATTATGTGGAGTATCTACAATAAGCGCAATTTAATCGCATGTTAATTGCTAATCTATTTCATCGCTAATCGCATCGCAACCGCATTCGCAACTTGATTTATAGGTTCTGTATATTGTTTTACGTGTGTGTGCTATTTATGTGTTACTTGTGCATGTTTACTTTATGTTTGTGGTGATTAATCGAAAACGCAATCACAACACTATCGCAACGCAATCGAATCGCAAACGCTAAACGCAAGGTTAATTATGTTGTTGTATGTTAGTTATATAATTTGTGTGACCATTATCTTAATCTATCGCATCGCTTAATCGACACTCGCTTAAACGCATCGCAACGCTCAATGCACGAAATGAAACATCCAAAAACCAAAACGCGGCAACCCTTCGATCGAATGACCATTACGGATGACCATTCGACCGGGTTGCCATCCGATCCGTCACTTGTGCACACCTTTTCTCTTTTGGTAACCTATAAATAGTCCCTGTCACATCATGAACAGTGATGTGACAGCTCTCTCCTCCGACCAGCATGTTCCAGCCCTATTTTCTCTCGATTTCTCGCGCTTCTTGTAAGTTTTCAACTCAAATCTTGTACATCTATCATCTACACACACTTCTTCATCATTTTCACCTTTGAATCTTAACTTTTAACCATGAAATCGGCTGATTTGAGGTGTTCTAGGATGATGTCATCATGGGGTTCTTATGAACTTCAAGATTTGGCCTCATTCCACCAAGAAAAACTCAGATCTAAAGGATTTCAACATGATTTAACACGGATTTCGCATAGATCTAAACATTTTCAAGGTTAAAAGGATTAAAGGATGTTTTCATAACTTTCTTTCAACTCTTTTACACACAATGCACTCAAAACCGATAGAATCGGAGCTCATTCAGGCCTTCCACTCATTTCTTAGTGAAGTGTCGGTCTGAGATCTGATTCCTATCAACGAGATAACTGATTTAGCGGGTTTAACATGAAAGACCGTCAAGAACAGTTAACTGGTCAAACGGGGTGATTCCCATCCGATCAGATAACTTGGACTTGGAGATTTCCGTTGTTTAGAACGTAGTCATACCTTCTCGATCAAACCACAAACTTTTCAAACTTAGCAAAATATTTCAAATTTCAAAATGATCAGGTTGACGAACGGATTGCCGTCCGATCGGATGCCATTCGATTGAACGACAATCTGATCGGATTGCACATGGTCTTCAACACTTAGTTTTTCACAACTTTTCAATACATAGTCAGTTCCAGCGAATGCCCATCCGATCAGATTGCCATCCTATCGAATGACCATCCTGCTGTGAACTTGTTCTCCTGAGAAATGTCTCGCTAGACGGATCACCATCCGATCGAACGACCATCCGATCGGATGACCGTTCGATCGAACGACCTAAAAGGTAGAGATATTTCTCTGATTTTAAAATGCTACAACAAAAACTTCAAAGCCATCATACACAAACACATCCATCCCAAACAAATGTCAATCTGACCGAATGGCCATCCGACCGGATGACCATCCGAACGGATTCTCATCCGATCAAATGACCATCCGTTCGGATTATCATCCGATCGGGTGACCATTCGTCACTCAGTCACTCGTCATCGTTTAACGCGCCGTTCATCGCTTATGCTATCGTTCTGTAATCAGGCTAACTTTCCAGCGCTCCCTTCAATCCAAGACGGTGTTTATTTATTAAACGCAATCTATGAGTATACTCGAACCCTTTTTGCTTTATGCACTTTTGGGTGTTACATATGTTACTTATTCAAATCACAATCGACACACAACACAAACACTTTTATACACTGACCGTTATTGCATGATACGTGTTATTCGATGAATGCTTGTATGTTATGTTTACACAGTGATTGTTGCCTGACTCCTTAGCAACGATAGTACTATAGTTTGGACTCAGCACCTGTCGTGGACAGGGGTTGTTAAGGGCTTTACTTCACGTGTCCCAGTGGGGATATGTGTTGCGCATTCTACAACTCGCAGTCACGTCTATGCATATTTCATTGTCGATAACCTACTAGCTTCACTTTGCTACATGTTACATGCTGGTTATGCGTAAAACGATTTCGCTATCTACTAACTATTAAACTTGTATGCTCACCTTTACACTATGTGTATTGACCTCTATTTTAACGTATGTGACAGGTGTTTGAGATGCTAGGATGCTTGCTTTATGGGAATCAAGTAGGAGAGTCTAGAAACAAATAAACAACTTATATTTTGAGTTGTCGGAACTATGATTCGTCTTTGAGATATCTATGTCTGTAATAATTATGTTATTTGATAAGTTATGGTATGGGACATAATGTTAATTATCCGGTAATTTAGTTGTTGTGGATTTCTCTTGGACAATCTGTTTCGCTCAGTTCCTCGCCCCGATGTTTCCGCCATCGGTTGGGGTGTGACAGATTGGTATCAGAGCCATAACTATAGGGAATTAGGCAATACTCGACCTAGTCTGGGTCGATGTCTTAGAAATGACCTAGTCTATAGTCTAAGTACCAACAGACCACCTTGTGCGAACCCGTTAGGGGTTTCGCGCGAGCCTATTTGCTATTCGATCGACTCACGATCATGCTATACTCTATCACTTAGCCTTTCCTAAGCCTAGCACCGCACACTATTTTCGAAAATGAACGAGTGATTAGATCAAGACTAGGTGTGAAAACCGCAAACTCTCGATTGGATCGCTTGTTCGACCCGCGTTTTCACTATAAGCACGAGAATTTGCGTTGAATCACGAGTGAAATCCATACTTCGACGAAATTTTCTCACTTTATCTCGTGATTCTATCACCCAAACAAGGATAAAGTCACTAAGCTAGGGGCGAAACCCGAATCTTGATGACTTATTCCGCCCTCTATTTTGGTTTTGCAAAATTCTCACCAAAGTCCTGATGGATTCCAATGACTCGAGTGTTTGAATAACTGAAAGGATGCGTGCCATTCACCGTATGCCAGTGATAGAGCACAGTCTATTAGGCCAAAAAGTACTTCGAGTACATCTCTGAGAATAGTCGAACCACTTTGGGTAGTCAACGTCTATCAAGCCAAGACAATCTATTTTCGATTTCAAGCTCGCAATCGCTGATTTTATGTGTTTTCGATTCTGAGCCTGCAACCGCTGACTCTGTTATTTATTGTGATTTATCTCTTTTTATATGAACTTTTATGTAACTTATGTGGTTTTACATGTTTATGTGTTTTGATTTTGGTAATTTATACGCTTTTCGCTGTTCGCTTTGATCAACACGCACAACTCGCACTGCACATCTATCCCAAAACATTAACAAATCGCATGCCATGTTACTCGCTTACACTATACTACTCGCTATGCTACTCGCTGTGTACTCCCTAATCGCAATCGCTATTCTCGAACGCGCGGACTTTGAATGATAGGTGAATACGTGCAATATATGTAGGTGAATACGTGCAAAATATAGTGTGGTTTCGGTGAGCTGTGTGTTCTATATGCCTTACGTGCTTCTGTGCTCTACGTGCTTATGTGTTTCAGTGGGTATGTGCCTGCATGATTATGTGATTAATTGTGTTCCTGAGCTTTATATGAAGTAGTTTAGAGCAGCGTGAGAGTCTATACGAGGATTAGTCGAAATTTGTGTCTGAGTCCTATGGCGATGTCTCTTGCAGACAATGTCATCATTTAGATCACGTCACTCCCGCGCCGCACGCTGCAACCACGAGGACAAACGCATCGCTGCCCTCGTCGCTAAGCAAATGGCGAAAGTTATCCCTCAGATTGTCAGTGAGCTGAACGAAAATACCAGCAAGTCCTCCGAGGAATCAAGGACTGACTCGCCTAAGGGCACATTCAGCTTTAAGCAGTTCAAATCCAGCGGCCCAAAAGACTTCACGGGCGAAGACGGACCTACCGCAATGTTTCAATGGTTCGATTCGATCGAGGTCACGCTCCGTCAGGGCGGATGTCCGGAACACCTACGAACTGTCAACGCTACCGGCGTCTTCCAGTCCAGGGCTCTGGAGTAGTGGACAACCGAAAGGAACAAACGTGGGAATAATGCAGCCTTTGGGCTCACTTGGGAGGAGTTAAAAGACCTCATGACGAAGGAATTTTGCCCACCTCACGAGCTCCAGAAGTTGGAAAATGAGTTCTGGCATATCAAGCAAGACGGTGGTGATAACGCCGGTCTTACTACCCGCTTCAAACAGCTGAGTATCATCTGTCTAGGCCAGGTGGCAACACCTGACATGACGATCAAGAAGTATATCCGAGCTCTACCGGATTGTGTCGCTAACTTCGTGCAAGCCGCAAAGACAACAATGATTGAAGAAACCTACCTACTCGCTGCTGAGATAAATGACAAGCGAGTTCTTGCTGGGTACTTCAAGAACACTCCAAAGAGCCTTCACCAAGCAACCGCCGCTCCCACCGCTGAAACCGCCGCACTGCAAGCTTCAAAGTCCTCCCGCTTCAAAGAAAGAACAACAACAACAGTAGCAAGAATTCCGCTGTCACAGCTACCACTCCACTTCAAGCTATATCTGCTCAACCGCAACCCCAAAACCGCCAAGTAGCGGCACCGGTCACCAATGCACCGCTGGCCAAGCGTGCATATATTGGTCCTCACCGGGCTTGCCCTACCTGTACTTATCATCATCCCGTGGGTATTGCGTGCAGATTTTCTGTTCACTGCAACATGTACGACCACTTTACTGCTAATTGTCGTACTGGTCCACGTCAAGCCCCAACTCCAACGCAAGTTCAAGCTCCTGCTCCTCAAGGCAAACAAGCAACTCCTGCACCCATGATCCATGCTAGAGCTTGCTTTGCATGTGGTGATACCAACCACTTTGCAAACATGTGCCCCAATAGAGTGATGAAGCAAGAGCCACAGCAGCAGCAGCCTCAACATCAACAACAGCAGCCTCAATAACAGCCATCAGCTCACGGACGAACATTCAACATCAACGTCCGCCAGGCGCAAGCAGACAACATTGTGGTTAATGGTATATTCCTCATAAATGGTATATATGCTTCGTGTTTATTTGATACTAGAGCCGATAACTGTTTTGTGTCGTTAGAATTCGAAAAGCTCCTTAATCGTAAGCGCGCCCATCTTCCCTCGACGTTCAATGTTGAAGTTGCCACTGGAAGAACTGTTACTGTCCGTTCTGTTCTACGTGATTGTACGCTTGAACTCAACAATCACGTCTTCCCTATCGATCTTATCCCGATGCAGCTGGGTAGTTTTGATATCATAGTAGGCATGGATTTTCTTCGTGAAAATCGTGCTGAAGTCATTTGCTTTGATAAGATGATTCGTTTCTCGCTCGCTAATGGTGATCAACTGTGTGTCTATGGTGAAGTCGCATCGAAGAATCTCAAGCTTATGTCATGTGTCCAAGCAAGCAAGTATCTCTGCAAGGAATACAAAGCTTTCTTAGCACATATCGTAGTAGCGGAGGAAAAGGAAAAGAAGGCAATCGATAAGGTGCATGTGGTTCGTGAATTTCCTAAAGTCTTTCCTGATGATTTACCTGGTTTACCCCCGAGTCGTGACATTGATTTTCATATTGACCTCATTCCTGGAGCAAACCCCTGTTGCTAAATCTCCTTATCGCCTCGCTCCGTCCGAAATTCGCGAACTCTCGAGTCAACTCCAGAAATTACTTGACAAAGGCTTCATTCGCCCTAGCACCTCTCCTTGGGGCGCACCAGTCCTTTTCGTCAAAAAGAAGGACGAATCGTTCCGGATGTGCATCGACTATAGGGAGTTGAATAAGCTAACTATCAAGAATCGCTATCCGCTGCCCCGAATCGATGATTTATTGGAGCAATTGCAAGGTGCTACATGTTTCTCAAAGATCGATTTACGCTCAGGTTATCACCAGTTACGCATTCAGGAGGAAGATATACCGAAAACCGCTTTCCGAACCCGATATGGCCATTATGAATTCATCGTAATGCCCTTTGGTTTAACCAATGCACCCACGGTTTTCATGGATTTGATGAACCATGTGTGTAAACCATTTCTTGACCGCTTCATCATCGTGTTCATCGATGATATCCTTATCTATTCGAAGTCGAAAGCCGAACATGCGCATCATCTACGTTTGGTTCTCGAACTACTCCAAGGGAATAGACTCTATGCCAAGTTCTCCCTGCGAAGATCGAAGCTGTTATGAGCTGGGTTACTCCAAAATCACCATCCGATGTTCGTTCGTTCCTAGGATTGGCGGGCTATTACCGTCGATTCATCGCTGACTTTTCGAAAATCGCTGTCCCACTTACTTCTTTGATGCATAAAGATAAGCCTTTTGTTTGGGGAACCGAACAAGAGACTGTCTTTCAAACCCTCAAGCAGATGCTCTGCGATGACTTTGTTGTCTATTGTGATGCCTCGAACCTTGGTCTCGGTTGTGTTCTTATGCAACGGGACATGGTTATCGCGTACGCCTCTCGTCAGGTCAATATCCACGAGAAGAACTATACAACCCACGCCCTCGAACCTGGCGCAGTTGTTTTTGCATTGAAGATTTGGCGACACTACCTTTACGGTACCAAGTGTACAGTCTTCACCAACCATAAGAGCCTTCAACACATCCTCAACTAGAAAGAACTGAATATGCGTAAACGCCGATGGGTTGAGCTTCTCAACTATTACGACTGTGAGATTCATTATCACCCTGGAAAAGCAAATGCGATGCTCTAAGTAGACGAAGCTATTTGCATAGCGTTCGTAATACTCACGCCCAACACGACCTCGAAGCCTTGATTCGTGATGCACAGCATGCTTGCTTCGTTGAAGATACCATGCGAGAGGAAATGAAAAAGTGTGGAGCTGATTCACACTTTCTCACCAAATCGAACGGTATCTATTACTATCTAGATCGCATCTGGATTCCAAGTTGCAATAACCTTCGAGATATATTGTTGACTGAAGCGCACAAGTCTCGGTATTCCATTCATCCTGGAGCCGACAAGATGTACCATGAGCTTCGTCTACGGTATTGTGGCCTGGAATGAAGAAGGATATCGCAATCTATGTTTCGAAGTGCCTGACTTGTTCGAAAGTCAAGGCCGAGCAACAATGACCCTCTGGCTTGCTTGTGCAACCCGAGATCCCGATGTGGAAATGGGAAAGCATAGCCATGGACTTTATCACGAAACTTCCGCGTACACCTTCAGGTCACGATAGCATCTGGGTTATCGTTAACAATTTGACTAAATCTGCTCATTTCCTGCCGATACGAGAAGACTTTAAGGAAGAAAAATTAGCCCGAATCTACACCAACGAGATCATCTGTCGATACGGGACGCCTCGTGACATCATCTTTGACCGCGATGGTCAGTTTACCTCGCGTCTTTGGGAAACGTTTCAATCTGCTCTCGATATTACTCTCAATCTAAGCACCGATTTTCATCCCCAAACCGACGGTCAGACTGAGAGAACGATTCGTACCCTTAAGACATGCTTCGCTCGCATGTCATAGATTTCGGTGGTAATTGGGACGCGCACTTACCTTTGGTTGAATTCTCGTTATCACTATAGCATTCAAATGGCACCATTTGAGGCCTTATATGCAAGAAAATGTCGATCGCCAATTGTGTGGCATGAGATCGGAGATGTGCAAATAATCGGTCCTGAGCTGCTGCAAGAAACGACTGACAAAATCCTCCAAATTCGAGACAATCTGCTGAAAGCTCGGAGTTGACAGAAAAGTCACGCCGATATACGCCGCAAGCCCCTTGAATTTGACGTTGGTGATCATGTACTCCTAAAGGTTCACCTTGGAAGGGTGTGATAAGATTCGGCATGAAAGGGAAACTCGCGCCTCGATATGTTGGACCCTTTAAAATTCTGGAAAGGATTGGAAATGTGGCCTACAGACTTGAACTACCGGAGGAACTTAGCAACGTTCAACCGACTTTCCATGTGTCGAACCTCAAAAAGTGTCTGGCTGAGCAGAATTTACACGTACCACTTGAGGATCTACAAGTGGACGAAACATTACACTTCGTGGAGAAGCCTGTCGGGATAATGGATCGAGAAACCAAGAAGCTCAAACGCTCACGCATTCCCATTATGAAAGTTCGCTGGTGTAACAACTCTCACCAAAACTATTATTTATTATATTAATTGTCCAATAGGAAACCCTAATTGAGACCCTCAAGTGATCCTGCATAAACCCTAAAATTTTCAGAACAATCGGAATCAGGATCAGGGCCCCTAAAACTCGGGGGGGGGGGGGGGGGGGGGTAAACCCTAGTCGGTTATACCCACACAGTTTTACGTGGAAACCTAATTTTGACGAACGACCAACTCAGCAAGCCTACAAACACATGGGGCTACCCTATGGTAGGGTAGCACCCCTCGCGCCACGCGACGACCCCTCGCGCCACGCAAGGGAGTCGGTTTTTCAGATATAAATAGGGGAGTTTGGCACTTGATTTCCTGTGTTGGTTCGACGTAAAAACTCAATTCAGGCACCGAGATATCGTCCAAATACTACAGAAACACACACGAACACGAAACGCTGCCACGACAAATAGGGTAATAACTCGATCGCTGCTACGGTTCAATGTCCGATCGATTGAACCTAATCCAATGGATGTTTAAGTGCTGCCCACATTAGGGTTATACTTTGTCATTCGTCGTAAACTCGATGGATGTTAAGTATCGCACTTTGTCATTCGTTGTGAGGGTGTTCATCTCGTGAGTTATCGTAAATGCTGTATTAGTTACTGACCTAGTTTTTGTGTGCATTGTTATTTGAATTAGGTTAATCAGGCTAATCAGTAGGCTAAAACTCTGCCCGTTAAACTTTCAATGTGAGTCATTCTCTTTTTATCAATTATGTTTTACAATACTCCAAATTATTTTCAAAAGTTATAATTACATGGATTAAGTCGTGGTTATCTTGAATCACTGGCTAGTGGGGTATTGTGCACATTACTAATTTCTCACGGTTAGGCTAATAAATCCTAACAGTGATAAAACGTCACTACTTGGGTGACAGGACCCAATAGTGGCATGACCATCGTCATACAGGTGGCAAGGTGCAAGATAAAAATAAGATAGAAGCCATTGTAATCGCTCTTATGCTGTAATTTATAACTATGTGTCATTTTATCAAAAATGAATGATTCACTCAGTATTTCCCCGCTGACAAAATATTTTTAAAACATGTTTCAGGTGACCTACTGTGAATCAAGAACAAGTGCTACTGAGCACTCCCAAGCTTGAAGTAGTGGCTCAAATAAATAAATAAATAAACATGTTTTGTGAAATAAGGGAATTACTGTAAAAATTCCTCTATTTAAATTACGGGGTTATCCCAAATTATGAAATAAAATAATACTCGGGCATTTTCAAGTTTAAACGATCCTACTAGACTTCCGCTGTACCACAGGTTTCTGTCCCGCGGCTCCTGGACCAGGTCAAACCGGGCGCGGGGGCCGTGACAGAAAAAGATGGTATCAGAGCCACTGGTTTAAGCCAATTAAGTATTTAGAAATACTTAATTTATCTGATTGTCATTCTGTGATTTTGTTAAATTTTAGTTCCAAAATATTAACTTAGGATTGTGTGCGTCTTCGTGTGTGCTAATAGCATGAACGAACTATCAGAAGCCCTTCAGAATTTCTCTATCCATAGCACAGATATGGACACCACGGGTACTGTTGTAACGCCCTGCTTTTTCATACTTTCCATAATTAGAAAGCTCGCCTTGTAATGCTATTTTTGGAAATCTTGTATTATTGTAGTCGTCTTTTCGTTGTAAAATCCGAGACTTGGATCATAAATAAAATTCGTATTTCTTTAAATTCGCCATCTACATATTCATACATGTTCATACGTTGGAATTCATTGTACATCGAATCCTTATTTGTAATTCATACTTATACGATACTTATTCACGATGCATGTCCATGCTTGTCCTCAAATTGTTACCTAAAAACCCCTAATAATATGCTTATTTATACAACGGTTAATCATCTAATATGTGACATATACTTGTCACTTACAAACATGTTACATACTTGTACATTACACTTTTTACCTAGTTAAATCATGTTTTATTTCATATTTCACCTTGTTACAAGTTAGGGGAAACATTGTTGCATATTATTACACAACTTAATTAACAAAATTACTCATTATAATGTTTTAAAAGAATAAAAAAATAAAGAAATATGGCAGCCCCAATTCAGCAAAATTCAGCCCCATATAGTTGGGCTTTGTGGGCTAGTTTCAAGGTGTAACCCCTTCTAAACACTTCCAAAGCCCAACCCATTGAAACCCTAATCCTTCCCCCTATAAATACCACTTATAACCAGCCTCCCTACCACTTTTGCAACACTAAAAACTCTCAAAACATCCTCCAAACCGTAGCTGAAAGCAAGGGTTCGAGCAGATTGACACCCCTTCACGAAAATGAGTATAACTCACTCATTTCTTAACGAAATCACTTGATTCTTTTTCCTACTTACTTGGATAATCATGGGGTTCGATTCCTAGACTTCTCCTTGGAGAAATCAGACCTGGAAATGCCCCGAAATCGTCCATCTATGATAATACGAGGTGCCTAAATGAAGATCCTAATCTTCTACCTCCTACTTGAATTATTGGACTAAATAATATGTAGTACCTAACCTAAGTATATATATACACTCATTCGAACCTTTGATGTTGAACTTGTGTTTATATGTTAAAGTAGTAGAACATCACCTAAGACCTAAACCTTGTTGTGATTCTTATGGGTGTTCAACTCATGAAAACATTATCATAACCTTTGTGGTTACCAAGTGTCATACAAGGGTTAAGTGTTGAAGATGATTATTTTCACATGCTATTCTCATATCTTACTTTTATGTTGTTTTAAATACCGAATCTCGACTCTAAGCATACTAGAACTTTAACCCTACACATTCAACTTTCTAACCCCATCAACTTCGTCACATTGGATAATCGGAAAGCATATGCAAATTTGTGAGTATACTCGCAACCCCCTTTTTTATGTTTACCACTTTTTGGGGTGTAACATGTTTTACTATTAAACTACACTTAAACTTATTCTTTATGCAATGCACAAAACAATCCTTATACATGAATACTATGTTATGATACTTGATGCTTACGTGGACCATACTTATGTGATATGTTTTAGTCATTAGCTCTCACGAGCCTCCCTTCGACATGTATAGCGCTACAGGAGTAACGCACCGCCCCACTTAAACTTGGGTCATGTTGAATTAATTAAACTTACTTGCGTAAACAGAGGTTGGCTAGAAATATTGCATGCCACGATAGGTTGATCTCGTATAAACTAAGTTGCCATGTGGATTCGTTTTAAACTTTTATACTTATACTTATACTTATGCTTAAACTTGTATACTCGCCTTTGCTTTTGCATTGAACTTTATTTTAAACATGTTACAGGTTGAGGATGATGATGCTATGAAATGAAGTAGCGTTGATGCCTAGATACACATATAGACGTTTAGGTTTAATCGTTGTATCAATTTTGATTATGTTGTATTCTAATTCCTTTGAACTTGACGTTATTTGATTTCTTTGTAACGTTGACAAATGAATTATGAAATGAAATCGGTTTATTAAATATTGTCACAAATAGCGTTATGATGTCTCTAGCAATCTTCACACTTCGTCTCATCCCGATGTTTCCGCCATTGGGGTTGGGGTGTGACAGATTGGTATCAGAGCCATAACTATAGGGAATTAGGAAAAGTAGGAATGCTTTAACCTAGTCTATATTTCTAGAGCCTTATTCGGACGTTTTACTAAAAACTACTTGCATGCTATCTTATTTGCTTTTATTTATTCTCTTGATCTTGTAAGCATATGTGTCACTTATGCGTTAACACTTAACATGCTATACTTATTTTTATTATGTGTTAATACATGTTTCATCGTCTTATCCTTTATGTGTGTTCTTGACATACTTTTTATGCATTAATATTCGTTTCATCATTTCACTTTTATTGTGATATTCTTGACATGTTATACTTGTTTGTTTAATCTTTAATATACACTTTTCCTCACGCGTTTTACTCGACTATTCTAAATCCGACAACACACATATTGCACAAACGAGACGAGTCCACCAAAATAGGCGTGAAACCCACAATTTGGTGAATGACTCTCAATCCTTCTACCTTTCTTTTTACACGGAATTCACCACCAAGTTAGGAGTGAAATCCTCACCTTGATGGAGAAATTCGAATTTCAAATTCTAGTGGACCCTCGTCAACACGTCGAAATTAAATTTTGACCCGACGAGTACCAACCACACTTAGGATACGAAATCGTCAAGTTAGGGGTGAAACCCGCACCTTGTCGACTAGTTCCACTCCTTGGCATTTTTTTTTCATAAATCCCGCCAAGTCTCGAAATTTCGATTGATTTGGGACATGTAGTAACCGGAAGGGTAAATACCGTTAACTGACTTGTCGGCGAGAGTATTTTACCTATTAGGCCAAAGCATGCTCCTCAAATTCAAAAGACTTTTCGACCACTTTGGTTAGTCAAAGTTCCGTTTTGGAACACTCCAAACTTTGGTCAAACATGTGTTTCTATTGTTCATTTTATACGATGCAATCTTTCAACCTCGAGTTTACCTTTGATTTCTCTTTTCACACGCACAACATATCGAACCTTTTCGATACATTTATATATGCATGATTTTCATATAATTTAAATTCATATTCCTTGTAACAACTAGTGGAGAGGTATCATCGACATTGGAGTGATTTCCTTACCTTGACGATTAACTCCACTCCCCTTTTCTTAAAAACGACCTCACCAACGAGTTAGGGGTGATTCCCTTACCTAGGTGATCGTTACCAAAACGTCTCTTCAAAATATCTTATTATGCAAACTCGATCATATTTTATACCCAAATTGTTTATCATTATTCAAAATACCCACTCATACCAATTTCAAAATACATTGATTTGTCAAAACGTACTCAATTCATATACACGAGATTCTTAATAATGTCTTAAAACATTTTATTACGCAAACTTCAAAACCTTACGAAATGCTACCTATCAATTTAATCGGCCCAATGAAACTCTTGCCCATGAACTTCGTATTCGACTTAATCACTAAAACTTGCTCACATTATATCGTCATACTAGAGACTTCCATTCTTAATTGAAACCAAACCAACCTTTCTCAGTTACCTATAGGATCTTATAGATATTATGAGATCGTTTTACCAAAGAATATTTCCAACATCAACGAACCATTTGTCAAAACCCTTTAAAATGAACACTAAGACCTTTGATAAATCCCTTTTCCAAGGATCAACGTATTCACAAAAACTCCAAAATTTCTTGTTTTGATGAAACAAACTTACCTTTTTCTACACCTATTTTTCAAAACACGTGGGCAAGAAGACTCCATGGGGACCGACCATCTTCGGATTTCGTAAACTCTTTTAAAACAAAGGTAGCATTTCCATTCATTACAAAATACGATATGCATGACCAACAAGTACTTTATATCCTCTTACATATGCAAACTATATTCTACCTTTCAAACCAAGCTCAATCTAAATTTGATTCAATAAACTCAACGTTTCATTTAAACAACTATACATGCATATCATCGTACACATTTTAGTCGATACCTCGCGATAACATCATTTATATCATTCGTATTTACGTACTCGACCTTTTGAATGTTTATTACACTTAGATCCGTGATGTCCCAACGAACACTATATACGCAATATTTATTTTTCATGCCTACACCTATGTTCATACGTTTTATGCTTGTACTCATACACATACTACTTATACATTTTACGCTTCTGCTTGTACACATACTACTTACACATTTTATGTTTATGCTCATACATACATGCGTATTCATACTTAAACTTATGCTCATACTTTCATCATTACTCATGATTCATACATTCGTACCTATACGCGAGCGTAACCTGAGGGATTCGCTTGCGTGGATCCCACACATACTTAAACATGGACTTGCTTATATACTATATTCTTGTACGTAAACTTTTTTATGTATACCCCGATGCATACACAACTAGTACAAGCTATGCGGATCATGCGACGATCAAAATAATCACGGGTGCACACGGGATTATAGTGATAGGCGTATGAGAACCATAGAGTGTGCTACTGCGTATGGTAATACACGGAACGTAACATGACACCGAAGACGAAACGGACGTAACATGGTCAAAACATGGTGGATACGCCGCTGGTACTTCCTATATATAAGTGTTTTCACCATGTTACCAAAATTTCATAAAACGTGCCATGGGAAATTCAGTGTTTTACAGACCTCTTGGACCTAATACAAGCTTTAAGCAACTCACAAACACATTATGTCCGATTATCCATGACGAGACTTCATACTTAACATGCTACTTTCATCTATCTAATGCCCACGTCATTCGTATACTTGCGTTCATTTAGTGTCAATTGTTCGCCCCATGCTCCTATTTCCTTCCTTTCATACGAACCTCGTTCACAATCAAGCTCGTTTAAGCATTCAAATCCTAACTTATCTTATTACCCTTAGAACTTTCTAATTATTAGCCATTACAAATCGTTTTACCTATACCTGTTTACCCCTGCTTATGCCTCAAACCCATTTCGGCTCGACAAATCATTTTACAAACTTATCTTTATCTTCCCAAAATCTCGTACTTTTCAAAACGTTTCAAAATCTCAAGTCTCGAACTGTTACCAAAACTCTTTAAATCTACCTCTTAAATAAATTTCGGGACGAAATTTCCTAAAGGAGGGGAGACTGTAACGCCCTGCTTTTTCATACTTTCCATAATTAGAAAGCTCGCCTTGTAATGCTATTTTTGGAAATCTTGTATTATTGTAGTCGTCTTTTCGTTGTAAAATCCGAGACTTGGATCATAAATAAAATTCGTATTTCTTTAAATTCGCCATCTACATATTCATACATGTTCATACGTTGGAATTCATTGTACATCGAATCCTTATTTGTAATTCATACTTATACGATACTTATTCACGATGCATGTCCATGCTTGTCCTCAAATTGTTACATAAAAACCCCTAATAATATGCTTATTTATACAACGGTTAATCATCTAATATGTGACATATACTTGTCACTTACAAACATGTTACATACTTGTACATTACACTTTTTACCTAGTTAAATCATGTTTTATTTCATATTTCACCTTGTTACAAGTTAGGGGAAACATTGTTGCATATTATTACACAACTTAATTAACAAAATTACTCATTATAATGTTTTAAAAGAATAAAAAAAATAAAGAAATATGGCAGCCCCAATTCAGCAAAATTCAGCCCCATATAGTTGGGCTTTGTGGGCTAGTTTCAAGGTGTAACCCCTTCTAAACACTTCCAAAGCCCAACCCATTGAAACCCTAATCCTTCCCCCTATAAATACCACTTATAACCAGCCTCCCTACCACTTTTGCAACACTAAAAACTCTCAAAACATCCTCCAAACCGTAGCTGAAAGCAAGGGTTCGAGCAGATTGACACCCCTTCACGAAAATGAGTATAACTCACTCATTTCTTAACGAAATCACTTGATTCTTTTTCCTACTTACTTGGATAATCATGGGGTTCGATTCCTAGACTTCTCCTTGGAGAAATCAGACCTGGAAATGCCCCGAAATCGTCCATAAACTTTCTGTTTGTTTTTATGTTCATCAAAAACTTGTTTAAACCTATGTAACTTGTGTTCAACACATCTCATACCTATGTCCTAATGCTTACAACTTATCCCATGGTTGGTTAAGCTTAAAAACAAGGTTGAGATATTTAAAATCAGAGGATTAAACCTCATAAACTTGGTGTTTTGTTTAGGGTTTCAACCCACAAATCATGTCAAACATAGCCTTTGATACATGAGTGATTATGGAACGACTTGGGTTGTCCTACATACAATCCTCACATGATTTGATGATTTCTCTATAGTTAGGTTGTTTATGTTATTGTGCAAATCCTAGTTCGTGACCCTCCTTGGTTGTTGTTACACCAAGTGAAGTGGTGAACATTCAAGGGGTTCCTAAATGGAAGCATGTCCTTCCTACCCCATACATGACATCTATGATAATACGAGGTGCCTAAATGAAGATCCTAATCTTCTACCTCCTACTTGAATTATTGGACTAAATAATATGTAGTACCTAACCTAAGTATATATATACACTCATTCGAACCTTTGATGTTGAACTTGTGTTTATATGTTAAAGTAGTAGAACATCACCTAAGACCTAAACCTTGTTGTGATTCTTATGGGTGTTCAACTCATGAAAACATTATCATAACCTTTGTGGTTACCAAGTGTCATACAAGGGTTAAGTGTTGAAGATGATTATTTTCACATGCTATTCTCATATCTTACTTTTATGTTGTTTTAAATACCGAATCTCGACTCTAAGCATACTAGAACTTTAACCCTACACATTCAACTTTCTAACCCCATCAACTTCGTCACATTGGATAATCGGAAAGCATATGCAAATTTGTGAGTATACTCGCAACCCCCTTTTTTATGTTTACCACTTTTTGGGGTGTAACATGTTTTACTATTAAACTACACTTAAACTTATTCTTTATGCAATGCACAAAACAATCCTTATACATGAATACTATGTTATGATACTTGATGCTTACGTGGACCATACTTATGTGATATGTTTTAGTCATTAGCTCTCACGAGCCTCCCTTCGACATGTATAGCGCTACAGGAGTAACGCACCGCCCCACTTAAACTTGGGTCATGTTGAATTAATTAAACTTACTTGCGTAAACAGAGGTTGGCTAGAAATATTGCATGCCATGATAGGTTGATCTCGTATAAACTAAGTTGCCATGTGGATTCGTTTTAAACTTTTATACTTATACTTATACTTATGCTTAAACTTGTATACTCGCCTTTGCTTTTGCATTGAACTTTATTTTAAACATGTTACAAGTTGAGGATGATGATGCTATGAAATGAAGTAGCGTTGATGCCTAGATACACATATAGACGTTTAGGTTTAATCGTTGTATCAATTTTGATTATGTTGTATTCTAATTCCTTTGAACTTGACGTTATTTGATTTCTTTGTAACATTGACAAATGAATTATGAAATGAAATCGGTTTATTAAATATTGTCACAAATAGCGTTATGATGTCTCTAGCAATCTTCACACTTCGTCTCATCCCGATGTTTCCGCCATTGGTTGGGGTGTGACAACTGTCACTGGATACTAGGCAGATGTCGAGGAGCCTATGGTATTCAAAGCCCAACCACAGGAGAAACCAAAAGTAGTGAAAAAGAGGCATAGGTGGGTAGGCTGGAGGCGTGTACGCAGGAAAAAGCCAGTAACACGGAAAACTATGAAAAAGGAAGACCCACAAGATAAAGGAAAAGGCATAGAGATTGGGGAGAGTTCTAGGCAAAACCAGGAAACTCTATCTTGGGAAGAAGAGTTGGACCGTAAATTGACACTTGGCGACATCATCGGACCTGCCGATGAAACTCTCTTTAACTACCCAGCTGAAGCCCTACTTCCTGTTAACCTAGAACCTGCCATTCCAGACCCTATTGTTCACCCTAGACCTCTACCAGGAGCACTAGAAGAATGGTGGACTGCCGACTGGCAATTTCAGAACCTTATGAATAGCCCTAATACTTCTTCCCTCAATTTGACCCGGAACCTATACCAAACCCACCAATGAGCAACGAAAACTTAGCTGAACTCTGCCGGTATGGCGGGGAGCTGGTGGATGCTGGAAATAGAATTCAGGAGGTGGGAGAGCAGATCTCCTGGAAGTACGACGAGAGGGAACGTCGTTACTAAATTTCTAGCTAACGGGGATAGCATGGGGTGGTGTGATCGTAGTGTATAATAATAATAATAATAAAAATAACAATCTTGTAAAATAGCTTAAAAATAAAATGTTGTAAGATAATCCGTGTGTACGGATGCATAATATAATATAAAATATATAAAATCGGATAGTCGCAAGGTCGACAGTTTTGGTTGTACATGTTTGTGTGATTATGTGTTTCTCTATTGGTCTTTTTCGTGTTATTTAACTACTTGTTAATTTACAGTATGGGTAAGCAAAAGCTTTCGGACATTTATCATCAACTAGATAGTGCCTAAAAGGATAAGGGAACCTCATCTCAATCAAATTCCTCAAGATATTCAGTAAACACTAAGGAAGGAATATTTGTTCGTAAAGCACAGTATGAGAACCCACTTACTACCAAGAAAAGAAATTGGATTATTAGAAAGAGTCACGAGGAAATAGGGACGTCCAATTCAAAAGAAGTAATAATTAATGAGGAGACTCGGGAAATAGGCAAAAACCCGCCGTGGGAAGACGAATTAGATGAAAAATGGTCAGATTTCTATATGTTAGCCACTGCAGCAGTGAATCTCGATCCTTAATTAAGATAAACTGCCAAACCTAGACCAACCCTGGAAGTCAGATAAATAATATGAAGCATAATCATCCTAGCTAAATTAAATAATAGTGTATCTTGAATTTCAGTTGTAAGTTGTAATAGATATGTAAGGTTGTTGTGTTTGCTATTTTAAATATAGTCTGATTGTACAGTTATACCCAAAGTTTTTATACAAAATAATAGTTGTGCTTGATAAACATCCAGATGGAACACGCGGTTAATGAACCAGTTAATGAAGTTAACCCATCGGAACACAATAACGAGGATCACTTCCTAAACCGGCAAGACATAGAAAACATCGTCGCTCAAGGAATAGTTAATGCTATTCCAGCAATCGTCGCTGCAGTTAAAAGTCCTGTTGAGCCATCGTAAGCTCACCCCAGTAATCACACGCACGACGATAATTCTAGTAATAGTATTAATGGAGGCGGCAACAATAATAATGGAATTCAAGCTCCGGTATACAAAAGAATGAAAGCTGCAACACCTGGTTGCACTTACAAGGAATTTCTTGCCTGTAAACTGGTTGAGTTCGCAGGCAATGAAGGGGCGACTGCGGCACTGCGTTGGTTAGAGAAAACCGAGGCAGTAATCAAATAAGTAAATGTGCCAAGGGGATAAAGTTATGTATGCTTCTCACCTTTTCAAGGAAGAAGCATTAGAGTGGTGGAATACAGTATTGCAAGCCAAGGGAAGTGACATGGCCTACGCCATGAGTTGGGAAGAATTTAGGCAATTGTTAGAAAGAAAATTTTGTCCCGAATATGAAAAAGAACAAATGGCAAACAAATTCCTGAGCCACCGAATGGTGGATGTTGACTGTCGAGGGTATACTTCAAAATTCTTTGAGTATGCCAGAATTGTACCTACTCTGGCTTCGTCAGAACCAGTACTCATCTCTCGCTACATTTGGGGGTTAATTAGCGAGATTCGTGATATTGTCAAGGCTGCTAGACCACGCACGATTTACGACGCGGTAGAATTAGCCAACACCTTGACTGACGGACTGGTGCGCACGCGAGAAGAAAATAGAAGGAAGGAAGTGGCCCAAAAGATTATCCAAGGATTTCATGTGGGTAATAGCAGTAATTTCAGGAAAAGAGGAACCGGACGATCTTCTACTGTCCCATTTTGCAGTACCTGCAAAGGAAAGCATTTTGGAAAATGCAAAGGGTGCTGTAACTTCTGCAAAATTCCAGGACATCAAGAAGAAGATTGCAGGAAAAAGAAGGCGACAGTCTGCTACAATTGTGGAGAAGCTGGGCATTTCAGACCAAACTGCCCGAAATTAGTTAAACCACCAGATAACAAGGCTAAACCTGCAGAAAGAACTACTAAAAAGAACGCAAGAGCCTTTCAATTGACTACGCAGGAGGCTGAACTAATTCTTGACGTTATAGCTGGTACGTTCTTAGTTCACAACATTTATGCAAAAGTATTCTTTGACTCTGGTGCAAACCAAAGTTTTATAAATACTTCGTTCTGCCAAGCTCTTAATTTACCTTTAACCAACCTTAGGCAGATTTTTACCGTCGAAGCGGCAGATGGAAATTCTGTTAAAATAGATAAGGTTTTGCGAGAAGGAAAGATAGAACTCTTAGGCCATAAATTTTTTGCAAACCTGTTACCTATGAATATAGCCGGATTCGATGTGGTGTTGGGAATGGATTGGTTAGTAGCCAACCATGCTCGAATTCTCTGTGATAAAAATTCCATAGAAATCCATACACCCACAGGAGAATTAGTAATAATTACTGGAGATAAGCCACAAAAGCCACTGAAATTCATTTCAGTAATGAAGTTGGCTAGTTATTCAAGAAAACAAGGATTAGCATATATGGTTTTAGTAGTTGTTAATACCAAAAGTAAGGAACTTAAGGATATTCCAATAGTATCAGAATACCTGGATGTCTTTCCAGAAGATCTACCAGGTTTACCACCCGATAGAGAAGTAGAATTTAGAATTTATCTAATTCCAGGAACTATACCGATAGCAAAGGCACCCTATCGGTTAGCACCCACTGAAATGCTAGAATTAAAGAAACAATTAGATGAACTACTAATTAAAGGGTTTATACAACCAAGTTCCTCTCCATGGGGAGCTCCAGTGTTGTTTGTAAAGAAGAAGGACGGATCAATGAGAATGTATCGATTATAGGGAATTAAACAAGATTACAATTAAGAATCGACACCAATTACCTAGGATTGATGATCTTTTTGATCAATTGCAAGGAGCTAGATATTTTTCTAAGATAGATTTACGCTCCGGATATCATCATATAAAGGTGCAAGAAGAAGACATACCTAAAACTGCTTTCAGAACTAGGTATGGACATTACGAGTTTACAATCATACCCTTCGGATTAACAAATGCCCCTGCAGCATTTATGGAGATGATGAATAGAATCTGTAAACCGTGTTTGGATAAATTTGTAATCGTTTTCATCGACGATATACTTATTTACTCCAAAAGTCAGGATGAACATTGTGAGCACCTACATGCACTCTTAACTTTGTTGAGAAAGGAAAAGCTTTACGCCAAATTCTCGAAGTGTGAATTTTGGCTACAGGAAGTGCAATTTTTAGGACAAATGGTGAATCACAAAGGTATTCACATAGATCCCTCCAAGATAGAATCGATCACCAAATGGAAAGCCCCACAATCGGCCACGGAAGTTAGAAGTTTTCTAGGGTTAGCCGGATATTATAGACGATTCATTAAAGATTTTTCGAAGATAGCCGTGCCATTAACTATGCTAACCTGTAAAGCCGTAAAATTTGAATGGGGACCTAGACAGGAGGATGCTTTTAGGATTTTAAAGCAAAAGTAGACAAATGCCCCAATATTAGCATTGCCAGAAGGAACAGAAGATTTTGAGGTTTACTGTGATGCTTCTAAGCTAGGATTAGGATGTGTGTTAATGCAACGCAAAAAGGTAATTGTGTATGCCTCAAGGCAATTGAAGAAGCACGAGGAAAACTATACAACTCACGACTTAGAATTGGGAGCGGTAGTTTTTGCCCTAAAAATTTGGAGACATTATCCGTATGGAAGTAAGTTTACAGTTTATACAGATCATAAAAGCTTAAGGTACATATTTGGGCAAAAAGAATTAAAACATGAGGCAAATAAGATGGATGGAAATTTTAAGCGATTACGACTGTGATATTCAATATCACGAGGGAAAGGCAAATGTAGTCGCAGATGCCTTAAGTCGTAAGTATCATGAAAAGCAAAAGCGAGTTCGTGCACTTAGATTAAATCTACAGTTACATTTAATGGAACAATTGAAAAATGATCAAACCACAGCAATCAAAGATGATACTGAAGGAATGAAAGGACGAATAAAAGAATTGGAGCAAGGAGCTGATGGAATTTGGAGATTCCATAAGAAAAGAATTTGGGTACCTAAGCAGGGAGATTTAAGAAATAAGATTTTAGAAGAAGCCCATAAATCTAGGTATACCATGCACCCAGGAAACAATAAGATGTACCAAGATTTAAGAAATAATTTCTGGTGGATAGGAATGAAAAAGGACATAGATAGTTATGTATCTAAGTGTCTTACTTGTTCACAAGTTAAGGCTGAACACCAGAAACCTTCAGGGTTACTCCAACAATTAGAAATGCCTGTTTGGAAATGGGAACTAATAACTATGGATTTTGTTACTAAGTTGCCCAAAACCAGAAAAGGTAATGATGCGATTTGGGTAATTGTTGATCGATTAACCAAATCAGCTCATTTTCTACCCATAAAGGAAACCTTTAGCATGGAAAGGTTAGCCAAGTTGTACGTAGATGAAGTAGTATCCTTACATGGAGTTCCACTCTCCATTGTATCGGATAGAGATAGTCGTTTCACCTCACATTTCTGGACAAGTTTCCAAGAAGCCATGGGTACACGATTAAATTTAAGTACAGCTTATCATCCCCAGACAGACGGACAAAGCGAAAGAATGATTCAAACCCTGGAAGACATGCTCAGGGCATGTGTAATAGATTTTGGTGGAAACTGGGATGATCATCTACCCTTATTTGAATTCTCCTATAACAATAGTTACCATTCAAGCATTGAAGCTGCCCCGTTCGAAGCACTGTATGGACGCAAGTGTAGAACTCTGGTTTGTTGGGCAGAAATAGGAGAAAGTCAATTATCAGGTCCTGAGATTGTGCAAGAGACCGCTGACAAGATAACTCAAATCAAAGAAAGGTTAAAAACGGCTCGAGATCGCCAGAAGGGTTATACAGACAATCGACGCAGGCCACTAGAATTTCAAGTCGGTGACAAGGTACTTTTGAAAGTTTCTCCTTGGAAAGGAGTAGTACGATTCAGAAAGAAAGGGAAACTAAGTCCAAGGTACATAGGACCATTCCTAGTAATCCAGCGAATAGGACCAGTTGCTTATCGTTTACAACTACCAGAAGAGTTTGCTGGGGTACATGATGTGTTTCATGTATCTAATCTCAAGAAATGTCTATCTGATGAATCCCTGGTAGTACCTCTTCAAGATGTGGAGGTAAATGAAAAACTGAAATTCGTAGAGAAACCACTGCAGATAGAGGACAGAAAAGTCAAGTTTTTCAAGCACAAACGACTAGTATTGGTCAAAGTCAAATGGGATTCAAAGAGAGGACCTGAATACACCTGGGAACTGGAATCGGAAATGAAACGGAAATATCCTCACTTATTCTAGTAAATCTCGAGGACAAGATTTTTATTAAGGTGGGGAGAATGTAACAACTCTCACCAAAACTATTATTTATTATATTAATTGTCCAATAGGAAACCCTAATTGAGACCCCCAAGTGATCCTGCATAAACCCTAAAATTTTCAGAACAATCGGAATCAGGATCAGGGCCCCTAAAACTCAGGGGGGGGGACCCTAGTCGGTAATATCCAAACAGTTTTATGTGGAAACCTAATTTTGACGAACGACCAACTCAGCAAGCCTACAAACACACGGGGCTACCCTATGGTAGGGTAGCACCCCTCGCGCCACGCGACGACCCCTCGCGCCACGCGAGGGAGTCGGTTTTTCAGATATAAATAGGGGAGTTTAGCACTTGATTTCCTGTGTTGGTTCGAAGTAAAAACTCAATTCAGGCACCAAGATATCGTCCAAATACTACAGAAACACACACGAACACGAAACGCTGCCACGACAAACAGGGTAATAACTCGATCGCGGCTACGATTCAATGTCCGATCGATTGAACCTAATCCAATGGATGTTTAAGTGCTGCCCACATTAGGGTTATACTTTGTCATTCATCGTAAACTCGATGGATGTTAAGTATCGCACTTTGTCATTCGTTGTGAGGGTGTTCATCTCGTGAGTTATCGTAAATGCTGTATTAGTTACTGACCTAGTTTTCATGTGCATTGTTATTTGAATTAGGTTAATCAGGCTAATATGTAGGCTAAAACTCTACCCGTTAAACTTGCAATGTGAGTCATTCTCTTTTTATCAATTATGTTTTACAATACACCAAATTATTTTCAAAAGTTATAATTACAGGGATTAAGTCGTGGTTATCTTGAATCACTGGCTAGTGGGGTATTGTGCACATTACTAATTTCTCACGGTTAGGCTAATAAATCCTAACAGTGATAAAATGTCACTACTTGGGTGACAGGACCCAATAGTGGTATGACCATGGTCACATGGGTGGCAAGGTGCCAGATGAAAATAAGATAGAAGCCACTGTAATCGCTCTTATGCTGTAATTTATAACTATGTGTCATTTTTTCAAAAATGAATGATTCACTCAGTATTTCCCCGCTGACAAAATATTTTTAAAACATGTTTCAGGTGACCTACTGTGAATCAAGAACAAGTGCTACGGAGCACTCCCAAGCTTGAAGTAGTGGCTCAAATAAATAAATAAATAAACATGTTTTGTGAAATAAGGGGATTCCTGTAAAAATTCCTCTATTGTAAATTACGGGGTTATCCCAAATTATGAACTAAAATAATACTCGGGCATTTTCAAGTTTAAACGATCCTGCTAGACTTCCGCTGTACCACAGGTTTCTGTCCCGCGGCTCCTGGACCAGGTCAAACCGGGTGCGGGGGCCGTGACAGCTGGGAAGGCAAACGAGGCGCAGAGTTCACCTGGGAACTCGAAAGTGACATGAAAGCGAAGTACCCGCAGTTGTTTGTTTCGCCTACGACCCAATTTTGGGACGGAATTCCCTTAAGTGGGGGAGGCTGTAACAACCCGTGTTCTGAAAGTCAAAGTCAAAGTCAAATGAAGAAAATATTGCTAATTGCGATCTGTCACTCCTTGCCTAATTATTGACTGTACACCTTGACTTGTAATCGAATCCTGTAATTTGTTTGCTTTAGTTGTATTATGTGGAGTATCTATAATTATCGCAATTTAATCGCATGTTAATCGCTAATCTATTTCATCGCAACCGCATTCGCAACTTGATTTATAGGTTCTGTATATTGTTTTACGTGTGTGTGTGCTATTTATGTGCTACTTGTGCATGTTTACTTTATGTTTGTGGTGATTAATCGAAAACGCAATCGCAACGCAATCGAATCGCAATCACTAAACGCAAGGTTAATTATGTTGTTGTATGTTAGTTATATTATTTGTGTGACCATTATCTTAATCTATTGCATTGCTTACCCGACACTCGCTTAAACGCATCGCAACGCTCAACGCACGAAACGAAACGTCCAAAAACCAAAACTCGGCAACCCTTCGATCGAATGACCATTCGATCGAATGGTCATCCGTACGGATGACCATCCGATCGGATGGCCATCCGATTGGGTTGCCATCCGATCCGTCAGTTGTGCACACCTTTTCTCTTTTGGTAACTTATAAATACCCCCTGTCACATCATGCACAGTGATGTGACAGCTCTCTCCTCCGACCAGCACGTTCCAGCCCTCTTTTCTCTCGATTTCTCGCGATTCTTGTAAGTTTTCAACTCAAATCTTGTACATCTATCATCGACACACACTTCTTCATCATTTTCACCTTTGAATCTTAACTTTTAACCGTGAAATCGGCTGATTTGAGGTGTTCTAGGATGATGTCATCATGGGGTTCTTATGAACTTCAAGATTTGGCCTCATTCCACCAAGAACAACTCAGATCTAAAGGATTTCAACATGATTTAACACGAATTTCGCATAGATCTAAACATTTTCAAGGTTAAAAGGATTAAAGGATGTTTGATGCGTGTTGTGTGTTATATATTTTTATGTATATTTTAGCCCTTTTTAACACTTTAGTCAAGTTTTAAATTTATAAAACACGATATTCTACTAACATTAAACACACATATGGGCAAGTGCACCCATCAGAAACGACGGAAATTTCTGAAAAATATGAAATTTAGAACTTGTTATTCCCAATTTAAACCAAGACAAGTAAAAAAAATGAAAATTTCTGAAAAAGATTTGGGGTGTTTAGCGGTTCCAATAGTTTTTTTTGTGTAAGGCTTGTAATTAGGACTTGCAAGATTTCAAGGTTTTAGCATCCCCCCACACTTAAATTACACATTGTCCTCAATGTGTCCCAAAAAATAAGTTTTTAGGTTGATTGAATGTGTAAAAAGGTGTGTAAAAACAAAAATTTATGTTACTGGCCGTCTGGACACGGGCCATGGTGACCGGGCATGGCCCCGTGTTCAGATTGCCAGTAACAGAAAGTAACAGAAGGCTGGGCACGGGGGCGTGTTCAGTGAGTACGCCCCGTGTCCACTTACCTGAACTGGGCGATTTTCTGCAGATCCTTCAGCACGGGGCATGTTGGCTGAGCACGGCCCGTGCTGAACTTGCTGTAATGAAGAAAAATGTCGGGTGGCTCTGTTTTTGTGCATGGGGTGTTGGTTCAAGCTTCCCTTAGTATCCTTCACCATCCCGAGTGTGTTTTACCTATTACAACATCATCCAAACACCAAATAATTTTTGAAAACCATCATTCATTAAATAGAGAGAATTACATAAGTTCCTAGAAAAATAAAGAAAAATAGAAAGTTAAAAAGAAAGTTCCTAAGATAGTTAGGTCAAGTGATACACGAAATCATCCTAATGAGTTCTACCCTTATTATAGGAATAACAAAAGTCCGGAAATAGCTTCCCGGTATTTCATAGTCATTGTAGAACTCGGAACCGAGAGGTGTCCTCTAGATGGCTCAATCTATTTCTTTTGGGAGGAAGAAGGCGGGCTCATTTTCCACAACATCTTGTGGGGGAGGGGCGGCGGCAACCGGGACCCCATGTAGTATGTCTCGAGGGGGGTTCGCATGTATTGCATACCACTCAGCCGGTATGATAACTTCCGGTACCACATTCCATGCCCTTTGGGTAACGATTGGTACCAAAGGAGGAGAAGCGAGAATATTCAACCTTTGGTGCAAAAGGTTGGCCTCTCTAAGACATCCTTCTAGCCCCCACCGATAAATGATTAATATGGTCGACCAGAGCTTCCTCAACCCCCGTCATCTCATCTATGGCCTCTCTCAAGGCGTAGACATAGTTGACGAGGGAGTCTTCTACCGATGACCTTCTCCCTTGTCGGTTGTTTCTGGAGTGTGATGATGATGTTCCACTGTTTCTGCTCGACATCCTAAGAAAGCAAACCGAAAAGAATTCATTTTAATGGAACAATACCTCGAACACGGCCCCGTGCTCACTGAGCACAGCCCCGTGTTCACCTCTCTGCAGATTTTTGGAACAAGGAATCTTGGAGCTTTAAATTATATTTCTTACTTTTGAAGCATTTTTAAGCAGAAATAACTTAAAACAGTGTTGTAAAACTTATTTTTAACAAGATTCCTTGAATAAAAATCTAACAAATATTACAATAAAGCTTGAATCTATGGTGATTTCAAGCTTTAATAGAGGTGTTGAGGAGAAAATGAAGAAGAATGCAATAGACAAAAGTGGAAAAGACAAGATGGTTGTTGAGAACCTTCTTTAGAATATACCTAGTATGGTATGTGTGAAGATCCCACCAAATCTCTGTCTTTGGAATGGTCCAAGAGTGCAGGAATCTTGCTGAATTTATAGAAAATGACAGCACGGTGGACACGGCCCCGTGTCGGCTGGACACGGCCCCGTGTGCAGACAAGATTCTGACACTTTTTGTCCGTATTCTGACTGAAAGTCAGAAGGGAATCTTTTGGTGGACACAGGGGGCGTGCTGACCTGGACACGGCCCCGTGTCTAGAGGCTGTTTATGAAGTTTCGTCTATTTTAAGGATTGTATCCGGATTGGGTGGTTCCTTACTGGACAGAACAACACCGAAGTGCCTAAGATAACTTAGTTGCCCTAGAGTCAGACGAGAACGCAAGAGGTTATCGGTAAGGGTGATCCCTATGCTAAATGTAGGTGGACAAGTCCAACCCTTTTCCGGGCTCTCGTTAAAGAAGGTGTATGTCGAATCGCTCAGGTCTATGTATGCATCGACGGAAGTCGATGGGGAGTCCTTCACGGCACAATCGACACAGGGACGACTATCGCTCAAGTCTTCGCAAGAGTTAGAGGTGATTTCGGGAGCGACAATGTTGTTTTTATCCGAATTTGATCTCAATAATTCTTTTTGGACGTTGTCTTGAGATGAATTAGTTATGTCCATCTCAAGCTCTTTTATCCAATTAAGAATTAGATCTTCCATTTGAAATAATTCTTCAAGAAGCATTTCATCTAGAAGGGACAATTGAGAGCATTCGAGGGAGAGATATGGATTATTTTTACTCTCGCCCCTCTAAAGGCTACAGGAAAACGATGGGTCTATATTGTGGGGAGTGTAATTTAAAAAATAACAGTTTAAATCTTCATGAGTTCCACCACATATTTGACACCATGTACCATAAGAGGAGCGGTAGTAAAAAAAATCAGTATCGCTCATGGTTGTGTCAGAAATTACCAACCGTCGGGATCTTACGGTTCTGCTTTCAGCATCTGATACTTGGGCATGGGGCGTGTTTAGCGGGCACGACCTCGTGTTCAGCTAGTGTATGACTTAAAACAGGATTGCCAGTACCAAAGATTGGGCACGGGGCGTGTTCAGCGGGCACGGCCCGTGCTGAGCTCTGCAGAAGCTGAAAAATTTATAAAAATCCTAAAAAAAGAAAAATAAGAAAAATGATTAGCCCGTTGATTCCTAACTTTCTTAAAATCCTTGTGTCGCCGGCAACGGCGCCAAAAACTTGATGCATGTTGTGTGTTATATATTTTTATGTATATTTTTAGCCTTTATAACACTTTAGTCAAGTTTTAAATTTATAAAACACAATATTCTACTAACACTAAACACACATATGGGCAAGTACACTCATCGTGAGCGTAGTATACTGTTGGTAAGATACCGTGGTCGTCCAAGGACACAAGAGCTTTTAGTACCAGTTTATCCTCAACGTCTAACCAAATCAAAATTTTAGAAAAAGGTTTAAATATGAAAATAAAAACAAAAAATGCTGAAAATAAAAATAAAATAAAACAGATAGATAAGATGAATCACTTGGATCCGACTCGCCTTTAGTGTAACCTTTGATGTTTTCCGCACTTTTGCACTTTTTGAGAGATTATCTTAGTTATCGTAGTAGGCCCCTCTTTTGAAGGTGACGTTACCCTCAACCCAGTAGTTTGAGTCAGCAAGGATACAATCCTAAAGGGTTGGATTATTGAAAGATAATTAATTAAGTTATTAATGCGTAATGTGGTAGGCCCCTCTTTTGAAGGTAACGTTACCCTCGGCTAAGTGGTTTGAGTCAGTAGGGATACAATTCCAAGTAGCCGAGTTAATGTATTAATAGAAGTTTACATATGAGGGGATCAAGCCATTCGCACCCTCGCCATCCAAAACCAGTGGGTATTGAAGGAGGTCCTAGTAAGCTTGACCCAGGTCCTTGCAGGATCTATACACTGAACAAGGCAAGAACCTTACCAAACCATTCCCTTAACCCCCGACCAGGTAGCCAACATATCTCTATATAGACTGTAGAGATATGAATGGTGTAAATCTTTTATTTTATATAGACAGTAAAATAACGCCAAGACACCACGGACAAATGATACGGAAGTTTCACCTTCAATATAAGAAACTAGTTATTAAAGTCCTTATTATAAAACTAAACAAAAAATGCGAAAAGATAAAAAAACAAAAGTATTACACTAAATGCTTGTCTTCACCAAGTGATGTAAGAGACTTAGGTAAACATGGCCTTTGATTGTCAAGAACTCTTACTATCAATCTTGGATCCCGAGACTACTACACACACTCTATGATGGATGATGGATGATGGTGGTGGATGAGGGTGTTGTGATGGTGGTGGAGTGTGGGTGAAGTGTGAGAGAGGTGGTTTGTCAAGGGATGCCTTTGAAGTGAACCAAGCACCCCTATTTATAGCCTATACAGAAGCCCGGACATGGCCCCGTGTCCATTGAGCACGGTCCCGTGTCCATCCACTTTCTCTTTCTTCATTAATTGCAGTTTGTCTGCATTAGTTGACCACGCCCTCGTGTCCGCTGGGCACAGCCCCGTGTGCAGAAGCGTATCTGTACTGTCAAGATTTGCTTGGATTCTGCAAATCTTAGCGTTGACCACGGCCGTGTGGAGCTGGGCATGCCCCCCGTGTTGGGGAATAGAAGCTTCTACAACTTTGTCTTTTCTGCAGACACTAGGGCACGCCCCCGTGTCCGCTGGGCATGGGGCGTGTTCAGCCTTCTGAAGTTATGTTTTTGCTTGGGAAGATGCTGTCGAGGGGTCGGGCATGCCACATTTATTCCTTTTCATGTATTTATGTTAGATTTGGCTGTGTTTTTGCTTCTTTTGTTCATTTAAGCTCTTTTAACCCTGAAAATACAAAAGGAAGACAAAAGCACACTTTTTCCAACATTAGTACTAAAAAAGGGTTAGTTTTATGCCTCATTTGATGTAATTTATATGTTGCATTTTACACATATCATTGTTTTCATAACTTTCTTTCAACTCTTTTACACTCAATGCACTCAAAACCGATGGAATCGGAGCTCATTCAGGCCCTCTACTCATTTCTTAGTGAAGTGTCGGTCTGAGATCTGATTCCTATCAACGAGATAACTGATTTAGCGGCTTGAACATGAAACACCGTCAAGAACAGTTAACTGGTCAAACGGGGTGATTCCCATCCGATCAGATAACTTGGACTTGGTGGGATTTCCGCTGTTTAGAACGTAGTCATACCGTCTCGATCAAACCGCAAACTTTTCAAACTTAGCAAAATATTTGAAATTTCAAAGCGATCAGGTTGACGAACGGATTTCTGTCCGATCGAACGACAATCCGATCGGATTGCACATGGTCTTCAACACTTAAGTTTTTCACAACTTTTCAATACATAGTCAGTTCCAGCGAATGGCCATCCGATCGGATTGCCATTCGATCGAATGACCATCTTGCTGTGAACTTGTTCTCCTGAGAAATGTCTCGCTGGACGGATCGCCATCTGATCGAACGACCATCCGATCGGATGACCATTCGATCGAACGACCTGAAAGGTAGAGATACTTCTCTGATTTTAAAATGCTACAATGAAAACTTCAAAGCCATCATACACAAACACATCCATCCCATACGAATGTCAATCCGACCAAATGGCTAACCGACTGGATGAGCATCCAAACGGATTGTCATTCGATCGAATGACCATCCGTTCGGATTGTCATCCAATTGGGTGACCATCCGTTCGGATTGTCATCCGATCGAGTGACCATTCATCAGGCAGTCACGCGTCGCCGTTTAATGCGTCGTTCATCTCTTATGCTATCATTTTGTAATTAGGCTAACTTTCCAGTGCTCCCTTCAATCTAATACGGTGTTTATTTATTAAACGCTATCCGTGAGTTACACGAACCCTTTTTGCTTTATGCACTTTTGGGTGTTACATATGTTACTTATTCAAATCACAATCGACACACAACGCAAACACTTTTATACGCTGATCGTTATTGCATGCTACGTGTTATTCGATGAATGCTTGTATGTTATGTTTACACAGTGATTGTTGCCTGACTCCTTAGCAACAATAGTACTATAGTTTGGACTCAGCACCTGTTGTCACACCCCGACCATGTAAAACAATAAAACGTGGCGGAAACGTCGGGGAGTGTTGTAACAGAATTGTTGTTTCACAACCATGGTATTTAAAGTTATGTTTTATTTATAAACCAAAGGTGGAATTCATTGTCTTAGAACAAGAAACAAAGAGAACATATCATGATTAAACTAGTCTAGCTTCATTTTAAGTCACTAAGGCACAGGTCCGCCTAAGTGTGTCTCGATCATCCTATGTAACAGCTCCTGAAAACACATGTGAAAATAGGTACGTCAGCATAAAAATGCCTGTGAGATACATAGGTTTTGTGAAAATAGGATTCATGACTTAAGTTTAAAGAAATGTTTAATAAAAATTAGCCATGAACCTTGTTAAGTGTTTTCTTTTAGAAATCATATGAGAATTTGATATGAAATCAGATTATATAAAAGAAAGGTGTATGGTTAATTAAGTAACCAAGTAAAATGAGTTGTATAAAATAAACTGTTTGTAAAACGATGTCTTGTGAAAAATGTGTTATTTATGTAAAATGTTATATGTCTAAATTGAAATAATTTAAATAACGCTACGATATGTAATATCACACAAGCACTTATATATAGGAAGTACCAGCGGCGTATCCACCATGCCTGTATCATATTACACACGCCTCGTTACTTTAATCACTTACCCAAACAAACCCACAATGTAAAATGTTTATGTTTAAACCAATTGTCAAAATGTTTATGTCAAAATGTAAACCATGTAATGTATAATCGATGTCAAAATGTTCATGTGTCAAATGTAAATCATGTAATGTGTATCCAAAATATCATGTATGGCATGTGAAATATATCAACTAAACCATAGGTAAAATGCACAAAACAAGGTATTGAAGTAAAACATAGTTTAAATCAAAGTTATGTTTTGTGGAAATGCATGCTATACCGATACAAACATCTGTGCGGTATTGTGAAAATGCATACATTCAGCCTTGAGACTGTGGCAACAAACCCTTAAACAAATTAAAGGTTTATCTGAGTTATGTGTATCGAATTCGAACATTCCTTCCATCCAAACATACCTAGGATGTTAGGAACGGGAGTTGTCAATTCCTATGGTACCACTACCTACTAACGAACGACATGGCCAATGTTAATGAATGGATTTTTGTCCCATTTAAACAAACCAAATGTCATACCAAAATGTAAGCATGTGATGAAAAACAAATGTACTAAGTATGCAACAAATGAACATACATAGCATGTGATGTGATGTAAAATAATGCACTAAGTATGCACTAAATGGACATACATAGCATGAAATGTAATGTAAAACAATGTACTAAGTATAAACTAAATGGACATACATAGCATAAAATGTAATGTAAAACGATGTACTAAGTATGCAACAAATGGACATACATAGCAAAAACACAATGAAATCATGTACTATAAGTGTACTAATGAACATAGCAAGCATATGATATAAAAACATGGAAAGCACGAAAGTAACAAGTAGGCACATGTGTTTCACCCCAAAACATTTGAAAAACAGTAAAAGAGGGGACTATGTACTCACTTGAGATTGCTCAATAGTCTTTAGATAACCACTAAGCAATACTAGAAAGATCACGGAATCAAACGGCACCTATATAGGTAACTACGTTAATAAACAGACCTAAATCAGAGAATTGGATAAAATGTGGTTTCGTAAATCAAATGGGTGTAAGAACTCATGTAATATGGTTTAACAAAGCCTACATTCTAAACGGGAATCTATCCTAAGTGCTTACGACCCATTACGACTCGCTTAGGTAGCTTACGCTACTTTAACGCGTCGTTTGCGTAAAAGGCGTTCGGACCGCCTAACTAGTCCTATGACAAGTAAAATATGCCTTAACATGTCTAATATTGTTGTCTAATCAGTTTAGATGTCAAAAATTACGTTACATATGCTTAAAATGAATTTTGAAGTAAAAAGGGCATTTTGGTCATTTTTCCTAAGGCATATAATTTCCTATCATACAACTAAGTAGACAAGTGACCATAAAGTATAACCTCGGAAGCTTATTCCTTATACAACTATGGTCACCTAATGTGTTTGGTCGGATCCTAATGATCGACCAAATGGGTCAGGTTCGAAAGTATAAGCGGTTGTTTAGACCGCTTACCTTTACGACCCTATATAAGCACTAAACCTAAAGTGTCGAGCTAAACATGTTAAAACATGTTTAACGAGGTTTAAAAACAAGTTTGGTATCAAAACAAACAGTCTTGATACCTAAATGTAGTTTGGTTACAAAATACGCAAGAATACGCATTTTGGCCGAAACTACGACTCGCCACTATGCCTAGATAACGTGGTAATCAGTAGGTATAGTCATAAGAGACTAAAACCATCGTGATTACGCTCACGTTATGAAGTTCAAACAAACTTCGTGTTGACCATAAACTGGTCAAAGCTAAAAGTCAAACAAAGTTTGACTTTCACGCTAAAAATGCGTAAAAGAACGAAAGAATACTTACAACGGGTCCAAGCAATGGAGTTTTGATCCGATTACTCTCCGGTATAAAGTGTATAACTTCAACTTAGAGAGCCAAATCAGATCAAAGTGTGAGTTTTGAAGCAAATGGGGGTGGGGTATTTATAGGAAAACCAAGAGCGTTAGGATCGTTCATCGAAAACCGAGCTTTGATCTCAACCGTACATGTGCACCCATGGTTTTGCAATACCATGGGCACCTAAAATGGCCCATAGATTGCTTAGAAAACCATTTGCAAGTGAGAAAATCAGTTGGAACAAGCTGGAAACAGCTAGAAATAGATTCTGTGCAGATCTGCTGCTAGTACGCGCCTCGCGTAAGACCCAAGGGAGGTCTATGCGGCCCGCCTGGGCTGCACAGATCAGCAAACAGCTTTCATTTATACAGTTTCAGTCCCTGCAGTTGATTTAAGCTCATTTCCGACACTTCTAAGGCCCGTTAAGCCATTTTTAAAGCCCTACAATGATGCCTAAATATAGGGGACATGAAACATGCTCAAAAATATGCTGGATGTCGGTTCGTTTGGTCGTACGATCGCGATATTCGGTTAATTACGACGAAATACGCACGAACGCGAAAAACGATCCAAATTATGCGACGAATGGATTTTTCTCATGCCAATCACTAAAAAAAAATATTTTAATGATTACATAAATTTTTGGATGCCCGGATGAATTCAGAACGTAAGATATGCGTGAAAATGCAAACTTATGCACTTTTTGACGCTTTTAGTCCCTGAATGACCAAAAAGTTTATTTTAGCACACCGGACCTCTCAAAGCCTATTTCTAAGCTATGTAAAGGATATTTAAGGTATGTTTAACTTATGATCATATTCCGGAATGTTCGTTACAGTATGAATCGGCATACTTTCGCAGTTTGTCGAAATTAGTCCCTGTAAGCGAATAAACTTGATTTTTGCCATACCAATGCCTTCAAACTTATTTCTAAGTTATGTAAAGGTTATTTAAGGTACGTTAAGCATAAATTGATGTTCCGAAGTATTTTTGCGTTAAACTGATTACGTTTACGCACCAATTTGCGTATAACTCTTCAGAAAGTGATATAGAGTTTGAAATTGAATGAAAATCAAAACATGAAAAATGTCAAACATAAACAAACAAACATTGGGGTCAAATAACATTATTTTATTGATAACTGAACTGTTTACAATGATTACAGACACAGGTGTCACACCTGTCGTGGACAGGGGTTGTTAAGGGCTTTACTTAACGTGTCCCAGTGGGGACATGTGTTGCGCATTCTACAACTCACAGTCACGTCTGTGCATATTTCATTGTCGATAACTTACTTGCTTCACTTTGCTACATGTTACATGCTGGTTACGCGTAAAACGATTTCGCTATCTACTAACTATTAAACTTATATGCTCACCTTTACACTATGTGTATTGACTTCTATTTTAACGTATGTGACATGTGTTTGAGATGCTAGGATGCTTGCTTTGTGGGAATCAAGTAGGAGAGTCTAGAAACAAACAAACAATTTATATTTTGAGTTGTTGGAACTATGATTCGTCTTTGAGATATCTATGTTTGTAATAATTATGTTATTTGATAAGTTATGGTATGGGACATAATGTTAATTATCCGATAATTTAGTTGTTATGGATTTCTCTTGCACAATCTGTTTCGCTCAGTGCCTCGCCCCGATGTTTCCGCCATCGGTAGGGGTGTGACACTGCTAATGTAGCAAACAAGATTCTACCAAAATCATGCTGTCGCGTCGCACGACGGAGATGGCCTTGAGCCGTCGCGTGGCGCGACCCCTTACACCAGAGTTTCAGAAGTTGACAATTTTGGTCCCTGCACACACTTTAATGCATTTTCGACGCGTTTAAACCCCATTAAGCCAATTTTTAGGCTTTACAAGGATGTTAAATCATAGGGGACTTAAAATATGCTTGAAAATACCATGGATGTCGTTTCGTTTGGCCGTACGATCGTGTTGTTCGGTTAATTACAACGAAACTCAAACGGATGAGAAAAACGATCCAAATTACGCGACGAATGGTATTTTTGCATTCCCATCACTAAAATAAAATATTTTAATGATTACAAAAAAATTTTGGGTGTCCGGATATGGTCAGAACATAAGATATGCGCGTAAATGCAAACTTACACCGTTTTTGACACTTTTAGTCCCTATGATCAAATAAGCGTATTTTCGCATATCGAACCCCTCATAAATTATTTCTAAGCTATGTTATAGGTATTTAGGGTATGTTTAGCTTATGATCTTGTTCTGGAATGTCCGTTGCTATAAGAATTGGCAGACTTTTGCAGTTTGACGCAAATAGTCCCTATGATCGAATAAACTTGTTTTTGCCATACCAAACCATTCAAAACTTATTTCTAAGTTATGTAAAGGTTATTTAAGGTATGTTAAGCTTATTTCACTATTCCGAAGTGTTTGCCGAGTTAAACTGATTACGTTTACGTAACAGTTTGCGTATAACTTTCCAGAAAGTGACTAAGAGCTTAAAATCGAACAAGAATTGACATGTGCAAATGTCACATGTATTTGTACAAATCCCAAGAATCAAACACAAGATTTAATTGGATTCATACTTGTATGGTGTTCTAAAGGCACAGATGTCACAGTCTCCCCTACTTTAGGAAATTTCGCCCCGAAATTTATTCGTAGGAGTCTGTTTGTATAGTTGTGTTAAACAATTGTCTTGCATGGAATCTAGGGTGTTTATCAATTTGCATAGAGTAATCCACCAAGGATCTCCACGTAAGGCATAATTTTATCATTCCCTAGTGGATGCTTCCTAAGATAATGCAGGAAGTGGGAATGGGTTGTTATACCTATGATGCTCATCTCCTAATGGATACTCCCTCGATTAAAGCAGGAAGTGGAGATGAGGGATTTGATTAATGGTAAAACCAAATCAACCAATAGTTCTGTGAGTATTTTTTAAGAGTCTACTTATTAAGATAGAAAGATCTTGTAAGGATTTGTGTTTCACTTTCTCCAGTGGATATTCTGGAGAAGCGAAAATGAATGGATGATTCATTTTCTCCAATGGATTCTTCGTCAGAAGTGGAAATGAAAGATGAATATGTTATTCATTTCCAATGGATATTTCTTCAAAAGCGGAAATGAATAGATAATTCATTTTCTCCAATGGATATTTTTATCAGAAACGGAAATGAAGGAATGTATAAGCTGTTCATTTCTCAATGGTTATTTCTTCAGAAGCGAAAATGAATGGATAATTTATTTTCCTCAATGGATACTTCATCAGAAGTAGAAATGAAGATTGTTGAATAGGTTATTCATTTCCCCACTGGATATTCTTCAGAAGCGAAAATGAATGGATAATTCATTTTCCTCAGTGGATACTTCGTTAGAAGTGGAAATGAAAGATAGTTAAATAGATTATTCATTTCCTCGATGGATATTTCTTCAGAAGCGAAAATGAATGGATAATTCATTTTCCTCAGTGGATACTTCGTCAGAAGTGGAAATGACAAAGTCAATATAGGACTATTCATTCCCTCAGTGGATATTTCTTTAGAAGCGAAAATGGATGAGCAATTCATTTTCCCCAGTGGATAATTCACCAGAAACGGAATGAATTTATTCATTTTTCTCAGTGGATATTTCTTCAGAAGCGAAAATGAATGGATAGTTCATGTTCCTCAGTGGATACTTCATCAGAAATGAGAATGACAAGATTAATGCAGGATTATTCATTCCCTCAGTGGATATTTCTTTAGAAGCGAAAATGAATGAACAATTCATTTTCCTCAGTGGATACTTCACCAGAAATGGAATGAATTTATTCATTTTCCTAAGTGGATATTTCTTCAGAAGCGAAAATGGACGGATAGTTCATTTTCCTCAGTGGATACTTCATCGGAAACGAAAATGAATATGGTTCTCGAACAGATTATTCATTTCCAAGTGGATATCTCTTTCAGAAGCGAAAATGAGTAGCTAGTTCATTTTTCCTCAGTGGATACTTCATCAGAAACGGAAATGAATATAGATAACTTTTGTTTCTTGTTTAAGTTAACACATGACAAAACTTGCTGTGGTTTCTGTGCACTGAATTCCATAATTATGTATGCATCCATAATTACGTAATTCCTTGCACAGTCCGCACAGTTTATTTTATAATGTGTAGGGGATAGAATCAGACGAACAGCCTTGTGATAACTTTGACTAGATCACCATATAGTTTCTTTAATTAGGTCAACACATAAACACATAAACACCTAGTCACATAATCACACAATTGTCAACTTGGTTATCAACTTGTTATCAGCTTGTTATTAACTTGTTATCAGCTTGTTATTAACTTGTTATCAATTTTGTTGTCAATTTGTCATTGATTTGTACACCAGGAATCCAATCAATGGACTTCAGTTAGTACTTTAAACATCCTCAAGAATCTATCTATAAAGATAGGATGATCTTATAAGGATTCGGTTTTGTCCTCATTGAATCGTAATATATGTATTAAAGCACACAAAGAATCCAATTAAGGACTTTGATTTTGCGCTTTAAACATCCACAAGGATCTAACTAAGAAGATCCTATAAGGATTTGGAATTCGTGTAGCGAGAAAAGTTTCGAAACCTTGTACTAGGTTTGCTAAGTAAATATGTTCATAAAATGTTTTAAAACCATGTGAGATGATTTTGAAATCATATATGAGGTTTTTGAAAACATGTATAATCTTTTGAAATCATATGTTGTGTAAAATATCGTGAAACCAGGAAGATATGTTATGTATATTGCATAAGACCAATTAAGGACTTACGGAAGTACCCTTAGGTATCCAATTAAGGATTTAAAGTGATACTTTGGGGTATTCATCCAGAGTTGTAACTTGTACCTTTTACTTTGTTTCTTAGAAGAAACAAGTACTTAGGATTTGTGTGGAGATCGCGAGCGATCTCAAAAATGAAAGAACTACGAGAGTAGTTTGTCTTGCAAGGAAAACGGTTCCTTGGTGTCGGTATCGTAGGGGTATGTCATTCATACATGTAACCACATTTGTTTTTGTACATTGAAATGCAAATAAAAATTTATTTATAAACCCAAATAATTGTTTCATAGTCTTGGATAACAAAAGAAATCAAACATGAAGTTCAGTTGTTTCAAAGCAGCATCGTCTTCAAGTTAGCCAAATGCTCATCCACGGGCTGGATTTGCATTATTAAGCCTTGGGCAATTGTTTATGAAATGGCCCATCTCGCCACAGTTGTAGCAAGAACCAGGTGGAAAACGAGCTTGAGCAGGATTGTTATCAACTTGATTTTGTGTAGTCGCAGCTCGGCAAACCCTAGCTATATGACCAACAAGTCCACAATTTAGGCATTTGCGGCAATGTACATTAGCATGATGATGAAGGTTACATTGGTTGCACAGAGGTGCAGCTCCATTGTATGGCTTTTTAGCAGGGGGTTGAGCTAGTTGGTTAGGGACAGCTTGATTGTTTTGAGCAATGATGCATGTGTAGTGTAATATATTATAGGTGTATATTTTAAGCCCTTTTTACACTTTTTAGCCAAGTTTTAAATTTATAAAACACGATATTTACTAACACTAAACACACATATGGGCAAGTGCACCCATCGTGAACGTAGTATAGTGTTGGTAAGATACCGAGGTCGTCCAAGGACACAAGAGCTTTTAGTACCGGTTTATCCTCAACGTCTAATCAAATCAAAAGTTAGAAAAAAGGTTTTTTAAACTAGAAAAATAAAACTAACTAAAATGCTGAAAATAAAAATAAAAGTAAAAACAGATAGACAAGATGAATCACTTGGATCCGACTCGTGTGTAGTGTACACTTTGATTATTTCCGCATTTTTGCACTTTTTAAGAGATTATCTTAGTTATTGTAGTAGGCCCCTCTTTTGAAGGTGACGTTACCCTCAACCCAGTAGTTTGAGTCAGCAAGGATACAATCCTAAAGGGTCGGATTATTGACAGATAATTAATTAAGTTATTAATGCATAATGTGGTAGGACCCTCTTTTGAGGGTGACGTTACCCTCGGCTAAGTAGTCTGAGTCAGCAGGGATACAGTCCTAAGTAGCCGAGTTAAAGTTTTAATAGTAGCTTACTTATGAGGGGATCAAAGAGTTTGGACCCCTGCCATCCAATACCGGTGGGTATTGAAGGAGGTCCTACTAAATTTGACCCAGGTCCTTTGCAGGATCTATACACTGAACAATGGCAAGACTCTTACCAAACCGTTCCCTTAACCCTCGACCAGGTAGCCAACATATCTCCATATAGACCGTGGAGATATGAAAGGTGAAAATCTTTTATTTTATATAGACAGTAAAATAATGCCAAGACACCACGGATAAATGATAAAGAAGAATCACCTTCAACATAAGAAACTAGTTATTAAAGTCATTAATACATAACCAAATAAAAAGTGCGAAAAGATTAAAAATAAAAAGTATTACACTAAACACTTGTCTTCACCAAGTGATGTAAGTGACTTATGCAAACATGGCCTTTGATTGTCAAGAAATCTTACGATCAATCTTGGATCCCGAGACGACTCACACACTCTATGATGGACAATGGATGATGGTGGTGGATGATGGTGTTGTGATAGTGGTGGGTGGTGTGTGAAGTGTGAGAGAGGTGGTGTGCCAAGGGATGGTTTGCAAATGAGCCAAGCACCCCTATTTATAGCCTGAACAGTAGCTCGGGCACAGCCCCGTGTCCATTGGGCACGGCCCCGTGTCCATCCTCCTTCTCTTTCTTCATTAATTGCAGTTTGTCTGCATTAGTTGACCACGCCCCCGTGTCCGCTGGGCACGACCCCGTGTGCAGAAGCGTATCTGTACTATCAAGATTTCCTCAGATTCTGCGAATCTTAGAGTTGACCACGGCCCCGTGTCCGATGGGCACGCCCCCGTGGTGGGTGATAGAAGCTTCTACAACTTTGTCTTTTCTGCTGACACTTGAGCACGCCCCCGTGCTCACTGAGCACGGGGCGTGTTCAGCCTTCTGTTCTCTTGTTTTGCTTGGGAAGATGCTATCGGGAGGTCGGGCATGCCACGTTTGTTCCTTTTCATGTATTTATGTTAGATTTAGCTGCCTTTTTGCTTCTTTTGTTTATTTGAGCTCATTTAATCCTGAAAATGCAAAAGGAAGACAAAAACACACTTTTTCCAACATTAGTACTAAAAAGGGTTAGTTTTATGTCACAATTGATGTAATTTATATGTTGCATTTTGTGCACATCAAATACCCCCATACTTGAATCTTTGCTTGTCCTCAAGCAAAACTCTTTATAATGTGGCTTTTAACTCCCAAATGGAATGGGTAGAAGAGAAGGTTTTTGGGGTTGTCATAAAGTGTTGGGATTTCCAAGATTCTTTATTAAGTTTTATTTTTATTTATTTACAATCCTATTCGTCATGATTTATTAAAAACATTACATAAGATAAATTACTTATTATGGCATAACATGCCTTTTTAAAATTCCATTTATATACAAGTTCACATACCTCACGGGGGATCACTCAACACTCGGCTAAAGATGTATTTTAGTGACTCACACGAGAGCGGCGTGGAACTTACTCCTACCATAAGCTTGCCAAGCAATCAATCCTCCTCCTTTTTAACTATACACCTTTGTAAATATCAAGAGGACTTTTGGGTGAAGGGTTAGGCTTGGGCTAAAGGTGGGTGGTTGGGTTAGTGGTTAGTAAAAGGGCGAAAAACGTAAAAAGCATCGGTTTTTGGAAGACTTTTTATTTTTCATAGCTTTTTATTTTGATGAAGCATTTCCTTCAAACAAATTTCTTTTTTGATAAACTTGTTTGTTTATTTCTTTAGGCTTCATCATCATCATTTCATTTTCTTTAACCAAGTCATAAGAAAAACCGAGCTTCGTTACTAAAATAAAGGATTTAAAATGAAAAAAGGGTTTAGGTGGGTAAAAAGGGTTTTTGGTTTGGGTTAAGAAATGAAAAGGTTTAGGCTCAAAGGGGTTAACTAGGGGGATTTTGGGTAGGTGGTAAAAAAAAAAAGAAAAATAATGGTGTAGAAATAAAAATGGTTAGTCCTAATGCCTCCATCATTTACTTACTTGGGTTTAATTTGGTAAGGACCGGGAATGTATCGCCGTGACAAGTTCTAGAGTCGTAAGAACCAAGCGGCTATTCACACAAGAAACTAAAAATGAGCATTTAGTTTAAAGATATGTATTTGTATGCTCAATAAAGGCTCAAAAACTTTTGTGGGAATGGGTTCTTATGTGATCAAGTATATATATTCAAATTTTAACTAAACTTGTCATGTCGTTTCATAATTTTCTTATGTTGGTTCTTTTTATCACGACGCTATCAGTTGTAAATTTGTAAAAATATAACCTTTTTTTAGAACTTGGATTCCCCAAATTAAACCTAGACAAGTAACAAAAACTGAAAATTTTTGAAAAAATTTGAAGTGATTAGCGGTTCCAATAGAGTTTTGTGTAAGGCTTGTTAATTAGGACTTGCAAGATTCAAAGTTTTAGCATCCCCCCCTACACTTAAATTACACATTGTCCTCAATGTGTCCCAAAAATAAGTTTTTAGGTTGATTGAATGTGTAAAAAGGTGTGAAAAAGCAAAATTACATGTTACTAGGCGTCTAGACACGGCCCCGTGTCGGATGAACACCACCTTGTGGCCAGATTGCCAGTAACGAAAACTTACAGAAGGTGGACACGGGGGCGTGTTGGCTGGGCACGGTCCTGTGTCTGGCAAAAATATGCAGAATTAAACAAACAGCAGGTCTGGGAAAGTGGGCACGGGGGCGTGTTGGCTGGACACGACCCCGTGTAGACAATCTGCAAAGGTGAAAAACAGGTTTCTGGCTTCGGTTTTCCTGTCCCGGCTTTAGTAGTACCACTATTTAATACTCTAAGCCTCGTATGTACCTGTCTTATCAATAAACACTACACCAAACCACAACATTCATCCTAAATTACCATAGTTTAATCATCCAAACCACAAAGTTAAAAAGAAAAATAAATGCAGAAAATAAAAAGAGTTAAAGGAAAGTAAATTGTTCAACACTTCGGCACGCAGGCTGGAAATTGTTCAAAAGGAAAGGGGGTTAACCTGTGGGATCACCAACCAGCTGCTCCTGCCTCTACTCCACCTGTCTAGTCCATGTCCTCATCCTCGTCCTCGTCATCACCTCCTCCTCCATGCCCTGCCATGTACTCCCGGATTCTCCCGATGTCATCCTGTATGTCGGATATGTTTCTTTCAATTGCTCCGACCCGAGTGTACGTGTTGCTCGCGTGGTTGTAGGTGTTCCTAGTGCACATGAGGTTTTCCTGCAACAAATCATGCAAACTTTAGAAGTTAGGAAAACCGCCTCCTTGTGAGGAGGATTGGCTCAGATCACCGTGGGGCTGGTATTGGTACTGAGGAGGTGGTTGGAAATGTGGAGCGTGAAGGACGAGTGCCTCTTGCGGGTTCCATGCATGCCCTTGGACTCGTTGGAAGCTAACCGACCCGTCTTCGGCTTCATAGATCAAGTTCATGGACCGGTAGTTGTGTATGTCCACCCTTCCCGACCATGGACTCCTTTGAATAGACTGAGGCATGTTCACGAAGCGCTTGAAGAGACGGTATATCCACCCCCGAAGAAGATAGGGGTTGGTGGAGTAGCAAGCCGGTTCCAATGCATGTTTCGGAGCAGGAGGTACGGAACATCGAGGTGTCTGCGGGTATGAATGCAATAAAGAACTATCAGATCTCTCAGCCCAACAACACCACTGCTATCATGTCTTTGACTAAGAGAGTAGGTGAGGACCCGATGAATGTATCGGTAGAGAGGGTCCCTCAACCTAGTGCTCTTAGTGCTGCTTGGGTTGTATTGCCCATCTCCTATTTGAGCCCAAGCGGCTTGGCGTTCGTTTTCTGATAGTTCTCTTAACCCTCCAGTGTTTTCTTCATTACCCGCGTCTTCTTCCGCATACAACCCCACCATCAACCCAAATTGTGCCATTGAAATTGAGTACTTGGTTCCCCCACATCGGAATTCTACCCCCTCATTATCAAATGGGTCGCACCTTGAATTGAACACGAATGTGCTATAGAATTCTAGAGTATATTCGGGGACCGAGCGAAGGCGAGTAGTAAGGGCGACTCTCAGTGGCCCGGTGACTAGGTTGTTGAAGCGGTCCCATTGGCTCACTAGTCCCAAAAGATCCGTGCACACTTGTCTAGGGTATTCCTTCGGTCTTGTTTGCAACACATCGAATCTAGCCTTAGCATCCAACTCGTTGGCATTGAACCTTGTGAATTTCTTTGACATCTGAAAGAATACAACAAACGATTAGCACGAAACAGTGGAATTTTCGGAGAAAACTGAAAACAGTTAGCTGGACTGTAACACCTCGAAAATTCATGTCCAATAATGTATTGACACGTGTCGTAAGCTTTGAACGTGTGAAAGAATACTTTAGAGGGGCTAAAGTTGACAAACAAGGAAACTATGTGAATATAAGGGTCCAAAGTGTCAACAATGGATAAATATATTTTTAAATAGCCCTACATGATGTTTATACCCTTAAACGAATAAATCATGGATCATACGAAGTTAATTGTGAAAGAAAGTGAGGAATTACAAACTACAGGGGCTAAATGTGTCAACATGTTTAAAGTATACCTCTGAGTGACCTTTTAGCAAACCCGAAGCTTTGTAACAATTAATTATGCTCACAAGAATAAGTGATAAAAATTTCACAAGATTTCGATAATGTATGAGAAAGTTATGTTAACATTCGTATGTAAGGGGTTAAAAGTGTAAATATTACAATTCTTTGTTTGGAAGCCTTTTCTCAAAATGTTCAAGACTTTCCAATGCATGGCCACACTTCCAGAGACATGCAAGACCTGTCCACACTGCCCATGCATGCTGAAAAAGACAAATATTCACGTTCAGAAAGTGCAGGGACTGATCTTGCAAACAAACAAAACAATTTTTGAAACTTGACCTCTCGCGTGGCGCGCCAGGTCCTGGCTGGTCTGGCGCGTGGCGCGACGGAGGCTGTTTTTCAGCCAGTTCTGGACAGCTGCAGGTTTAGCAGGTTAACCGACTTAAAAGCCTGGTTTTTCGAAATCAGAGGCTGCACCAGTGGTTTTTAAGGCATAGGGACACCTGGAACTGATCCAAGAACACCTGTAGACTTATGTGTAACAATCTTATGGCATCTAAGGTCCTATATAAGAACACATTGTTGCAACTATGATCCTTGCTCATTTCATTTGCACTTGACACATTCACAACTTCATTTCTGGAGCTCCTCTGATCAACCTCAAGCTTCCTAGTGATCTCTAATCGTAATTAGGACTCATGTAAGTGTCCTTAACCTTTCCTAATTCATTTTAGCTTAGTTAATTAGCTAAAAGTCAAACCATCGTAATTAAAGTTTGACTTCGAGATTACTCAATAAATATCCAGTCAAATCTCGAATTAAAAATACCTATGAGTGGGTAATTATGTGGGTAATAAACCCATAAAAGGGTACTCTCTGATTCCCACTCTAACTATGTCAATTGTCAGGTCAAAGCTTACTTTAAAAAGTCAACAGAATGCTTATTTTCAAATTAATGCATAATTAGCAATGTAGGATCCATGCAATCTATTTTATCATTAATATAACTTGGTAATTAATATAAGAACATGTCTAAACATGTTCAACTCGACAATTTTCAGTTTAGACTCGGTTTGGAACCGAAAGTCGCATAGTTTGACTTATGCTTTGGCTTTCAGTTCTGACCCGTTTAAGCCAAGTCTAGGATTGCCTTAGAGCTTCTTTTGGACCTATTTTCATGTTAGTATAACCCTCTGTGATTATACAACTTGGTTCATTAGACATTTAATTCATATGCATGTTTCCGTTAATTGCTTAAATGTTGACTATTATGCCCTTTCCACTTTAAACTATGATTTTTGAAAATGTAAAAGAGTAGACACCTTAGTTACTAATTTATAAACTTGTACCGAAAATTTGATATCAGTTTGAGGTCTAGATTTAGAGTTATGCTCATTAGCGTAATTAGAAGCATTCTTAGTAATTAATTGGCGTAATTAGCATATAGCCTATCTAAACCCAAATTTTTATACAAAACTTATTACCTACTGATATAAAATAATATTTTGGGATTTTTAGAGATTTTTATTTATTTTTAGGCGGAGCATAACTTAGAGTTCTAAGCTTAATTCGGTTATTGCCGATTTTGCCCTTTTGGGCTATAAAATGAGTTTTATAAATTCTTTTGACCTCAAATCTTCTTCTACTGATTTGTTATGTTAAATATATTATTTTTAGCCTTCGAAAATTTTAAAAATATCAGCTTTCTATGCAAAACCCGGAAATGGCTCCAAATCGCCTTTTTAAGCATTTTAACGACATAGTATGTATTAAAACTAGTTTAGATATATAAGGTTTGATACCTACTGATATATTCAGTAAATTTTTATATTATAACAGTAAACAAAGGTTTTAAACTCAGATTTCCAGTTTTGACCTTTTAGGCTTATGTGAAATTACCAAAATACCCCTACGGTGCATAATATGGTTATAATTAATGAATTTCACATATATATGATACCCTATTGTTATAACTTATTAAATTAAGTATATTTACTAAATAAATCAGACCTATAACTCAGATTACAAATTAAACTCTTTTATACCCTTTAAAATGACCAAAATGCCCTTATAAGGCATAGTCTGAGTTTAAAATCATTTTGGGCATAATAGAAGATATCTTACTGATGTCACAACATATTTAGTGCATATTAACTCAGGGAACTTGTATATGATTCATATGGTTACTCGTTACGCACTTTTCGCGTTCGGATCGGCTTATGTAACTAGTTTACATATATTAGCCGAAACGGGTCAAACCATATCATTATTGTCTCAAAATCCAGAATGTGTTTAAGTTACCCATATTAAACAAGCATGCAAGCTTGTCGGGTCAAAACCACATTCTAAACCGGTCTTCGCCTTCCATGCGATTGAACCGTATTCACTCTTTAAAACTAACCGGTCTAAGCTTAGGCTAAATTAAAGACCCGTTAGGATTCTAATAGGTTATTATAAACCTCCAGAATAGGAGATCCAGTAAAAGATATTTGCACTTGCTTATTGTGACTATACTTGCTCAGGTAAATACTTTTAACGTATTTTCCCTATACGGGCTTGGGGTACGGTATATAAAATACCGTTTGGTCGGGCATTGAATCTTTAATCAAATGTAGATTAAATCATTGAAATGACCCGTTAAAATTGTTTTGTTTGCTTAAAGCTTTTGGGGGGTTAATGACCATGTCCCGGATATCCTTGGCATCATTTTACGAAATGGCCACGACCTAAGCATGCGGGTGTAGGCGTACACCCGTTGTGCATAAATATTAAGGTATAACCGCGGGTTTGGGTTAAACCGCTGCGAGATTATATCATGTGGTGTGTCTATTGATCTTTTACCCGGTGTAGACCCGGGCTATTGGACGCATAAGAAACATGTAAATCTTTTACAGGTTTATATCCAAATAATTATCCCAAGTTATAAAAATCTTTTTGTGCCATGTGCATTCAAATCAATTTTAAACTTTTTAAAAATGAGTCAGTTAAATTGTATTTACCAGTGTAAACTGACGTATTTTCCCAAAAAGATTAAGTGCATGTACTACGCTTAATAGGCTGGCCTCTCCTTAGCATCATTTAGAGTCTCGCAAGCTTGGATGCAAATAAATCTGTTGAACAAGTTTTCCTTTTTCTATTGATCCGCCTGTGGATCTATTTCAACTGCTTGTGATACTTAATATTACAATATTTATTCGGTTGAAATAAATCTATCTTTTTGTTTCCGCTGTGCATTTTAAATTTGTGTTGTTTGACTATGATGATATCAACTACGTCACGATACTCCCCACCGGGCCCACCGGTGACACGTGGAAAATAGGGGTGTGACATGGACACGACCCCGTGTTCAGCGGACACGACCCCGTGTCCAGACCGCTGTTACTCAAAATCTTCATTTTTCGACCCGGTCCTGAAAAGTTGAAAATTTTTGGTCCAATAGGTGCGGTTTTCCCCGAAAATGAAACCCCAAGTACCGTTTTTCCCAAAACAAACCATTTACCCCTTCGATTTTATCTTTTTCAGTTCAAAAACAAGGGTTTGGGGTTTTTGTGAGAAATCGGGCGAATCTATGAACAATACAAGTGGATTTACTTCCTATAACACTAACCTAAACTAATGCTAACAGATTTATGCAAAAATTTGAGGTTCGATCCGGATGAAGTTCAAGAACCCTAGATTTTTCCCCAAATTTTTGATGTTTTAACTACATGCAAGTACCTAATATAACTACTAATGGTGATAGAATCATACCTTGATGTTGTTAGAATGAGAGGAGATGTCGGAATTCTGCGGAAAAATCGCCTGAACCAGAGCGTTTTGGGGAAACGGGGCGTGTGGAATGAAGAAACTGTTTGAGAAAAGGGGTTCTATCCCGGCAGTTGCGCGGACACGGCCCCGTGCCGTGCAAAGTTAAATTTTTTTTAGTGCTCGTGTGAGTGCGCTGTTTTCCCAAAATTCGGTTTAGAAGACTTACCGATTTCGATGTCTATCCGCTTGTTCGTAACTTACCAGGTATGATGATGGTGTTTTTATTCTTTGACCGTTTGAAGCGAGATTTCTTCCTCTTCACCCTCGATGAATCCTTGATAGAGCTTCAGCCGTTGGCCATTGACTTTGAATGGAATTCCATTCCGAGATTTAATTTCTATTTCACCGTGTGAGAAAATACGGGTGATGGAAAAAGGTCCTGACCACCTAGACTTTAATTTACCAGGAAATAATCGAAGTCGTGAATTAAACAATAGAACCTGATCTCCTACTCGAAATTCATTAGGTTTAATGTGTTTATCATGCAAATTTTTCATTCTTTCCTTATAAATTTCAGAGTTAGAGTATGCATAATTCCTTAATTCGTCTAATTCGTTAAATTGACAAAATCGATTTTTACCGGCAAATTATAAATCTAAGTTTACGTTTTTAATTTCCCAGTAGGTCTTGTGAACTATTTCTACCGGCAAATGACAGTTTTTTCCATAGATGAGCTTATATGGGGTTGTACCTATTGTTGTTTTATAAGCAGTTCGAAAAGTCCATAAAGCATCATCTAATTTGTCGGCCCATTCCTTTTTATTTAACCCTACGGTTTTTTCGAGTATTCATTTTAAACCTCTATTAGTCACTTCGGCTTGTCCGTTTGTTTGAGGGTGATATGCTGTTGAGACCCGATGATAGACCCCATATCTTGTTAAGATTTTTTCAAGTTGATTACAAAAATGAGTACCTCTATCACTTATTAATGCTTTAGGTGTTCCAAAACGAGAAAATAATTTTTTCAGAAATCTTACCACGACTCTTCCATCATTTGTTGGAAATGCCTCGGCCTCGGCCTATTTAGACAAGTAATCTACTGCCACAAGTATATATTTGTTTCCTCTTGATGGCGGGAAAGGTCCCATAAAGTCGAGTCCCCACACATCAAAAATTTCACAAATGAGAATGCCATTTTGTGGCATTTCGTTTTTGGAAGAAATTTTACCTGATCGTTGGCAAGCATCACATGTTTTGACAAGACTTTGCGCGTCTTTGTAAATGGAAGGCCAGTAAAATCCTGAATTAATTACCTTTCATGCGGTACCAGTGGCACCATGATGTCCTCCGTATGGACCTTCATGACAACGGCGGAGAATTTTTCTTGCTTCGTTACCATGTACACATCGTCAGATGAATTGGTCAGCACACATTTTGAAAAGATAAGGATCTTCCCAAAAGTAATGCCTTACATCAGCAAAGAATTTTTTACTTTGGTGATGTGGCCATCCTTTGGCGACTATTCCTCTAGCTAGGTAGTTAGCATAGTCGGCATACCATGGTTCTTCTCTGTATTCCACCATTTCTAGGGACTCCGTTGAAAATTTTTCGTTGATTTGCTCGTCCCTGGTTGCCTCCAAAGCTGGGTCTTCTAAGCGTGAAAGATGATTTGCTGCGGTGTTTTCTGCTCCTCTTTTGTCTTTGATTTCAATATCAAATTCTTGGAGGAGTAGAATCCACCGAATCAAACGAGGTTTAGCATCCTGTGTCTTAAAAAGGTATCGAATGGCTGCATGATCTGTATAGACTATTGTTTTAGAAAGAACAAGATAAGATTTAGTTGTTGTGTAATTTTCTTATGCATTATTAAGTGTTTTACTAGCATAATAAATTGGGTGAGAATGCTTTTCTTTTCTTTGTCCCAAAACTGCTCCAACTGCAAAGTCACTTGCATCACACATGATTTCGAAAGGTAATTTCCAATCAGGCGCTATCATGATAGGTGCGTTGACTAGCATTTCCTTGAGTGTTAGAAATGCTTGATTGCAATCCTTGTCAAAGATGAAAGGGGCATCTTTTTCAAGTAATTTTGTTAGAGGCCTTGAAATTTTAGAAAAGTATTTGATAAACCGTCTATAAAATCCGGCATGCCCTATGAAACTTCTGATTGCTCTAACGGAGGATGGTGGAGGTAATCGAGAAATAGTGTCTATTTTTGCTCGATCAACTTCCATTCCTTTGCTTGAGATTTTGTGACCGAGTACTATTCCCTCCGTTACCATGAAATGGCATTTCTCCCAATTAAGGGCGAGGTTAGTTTCCTCACATCGGAATAGCATTCGTTCAAGGTTATCGAGGCATTGGTCGTATGAATCTCCAAAGATAGAAAAGTCATCCATGAAGACCTCCATTGTCTTTTCTATCATGTCATGGAAGATGGCCACCATGCAACGTTGGAAGATTGCGGGGGCATTGCATAGACCAAATGGCATGCGTCGATAAGCAAAAGTTCCATAGGGACACGTGAAAGTTGTCTTTTCTCGGTCTTCGGGTGCTATCGGGATTTGAAAGTAACCTGAAAAACCATCCAAGAAACAATAAAATTTATGGCCGGATAATCTTTCTAACATTTGATCAATGAAGGGCAAAGGAAAGTGATCTTTCCTTGTTGCTTCATTTAATCGTCTATAGTCTATACATACTCTCCATCCTGTGACGGTTCTCGTCGGTATTAATTCATTCTTTTCATTAGTTATTACCGTCATATCTCCTTTCTTTGGAACTACTTAACTTAGACGAAATAATTACAGGTGATTTACCATCTTTGTCAAGAAAAGCATATTCCAAACCTTTCGGAAGTTCTTTGAGCTCAAAAGGTGGGTCTTTAGAAGACTCCTTATTTGGTTGCTCATTTTGATCAAGAACCTTAAAAGTTTGTTCTATGGTGACCTCTTCCTCAACAAAGTGGTCAATCTTTTCACTTGTATCGGGTGGTTCATCTTCATCTTCAATTAGGGGGTCATTATTGCCAAAAAGGATATTTCATTGAACGCTCAAGATCGATGCTCCTTTTGAATGCCCCTAATTGAAGAGGTAGATTGTTGTTTTTTCCGGTTTTTCAAAGCTTCGTGAGTTTTTACAAAAGGTCGTCCCAACACTAGAGGAGCGTCATCGAGGATGACAAAGTCGGTTGGGATTACCATTTGATTTGTTTGAACCAAAACATCCTCAACTATACCGATTGATTTTTTTACTTTCCGATCGGATAGAAAAATGGGTATTTGAAGTGGAGAAAAATCACTGATACTTAATTTTTCGAAAATGTAATTAGGCATTATGTTAACACAAAGATCTTTATCAATCGTGATATTACTAATAAAGGAATTTTGAAAAAAACATGGAACCGGTGTAATGTTGATTTCAAATGGGTCTTCTTTTATTAGCGAAGTTTGATCATTAGTTAACTTAATACTTACCGTTTCGTCAATTTTAGTGTTAGTGTTTAACTCTTTTAAAAACTTAGCATGAGTGGGTACTAAACAATGATTTTCGAAAGAAGGTGACAAGAGATTAATTTCTTCAAAATTAGACTCTTCTTGAATTTTAACGTTGACGGTCTCACCTTTTTCGTTGTTTAACTCATGTGTCTGTTTTTCACTTATTTGTTCTTCCATTTTTACCTCTTCAACTATCTCTTTTTTATTTAATTCTTCTCTTGCGCGGGACTCCTCTTCCCTTGCGCGAGATTCTTTTATGTAGCGCTCGATAGTTTTAAGGTGTTCTAATATCCTATCGGTCACTTCGGTAATAGAGTAAGGATCGGGATTTTCAAAGCTTGAATCCGGTTGTTCGATCCTTGGTTCCTCATAGTACTCATATGAAGTAGATGGTTCACACCATTGTTCTTCATTGTAAGTATATGATGGATAAGGGTCGTAATTTTGTTCTTCATAATACTCGTATGAGGTGGGTTGTTCATACCATGGTTCCTCACAGTAAGCATATGAAGGTGGTGGCTCATATCTTGGTTCTTCAAAGTATGAGTATGAAGGCTCGTACCTTGGTTCATCAAAATATAAGTATGAGGGAGAAGGTTCATACCTTTGGTCTTCGTAGGATATGTATGAAGTCGATGGTTCGTACCTGGGCTCCTCATAGTAGGTGTATGAAGTGGATGGTTGAAATAAGTTACAATATTGTACCGAGTGCGGGTTACCACAATTAGTGCAATAGTCTTCCCTATAATCATCCTCCTCATAGGTGTAGTTGTAGCCTCCTGAGTATTGATCCATAAGAATCACTCAACAGACCACAACAGAGTCTCGAGACCAGAAAACAAAAATAAAGACAGAAACAGAAGCTGGGCACGGCCCCGTGTTCAGTGAACACGGCCCGTGTTCAGGATCTGTATCTGGGCGTTTTAATTAAAGTTACTGGTTTTGTGCAACACGGGGGCGTGTTCAGTGAGCACGACCCCGTGTTCAGACTCTGTATCTGGGTGTTTTTATGAAAAATATGCAGCACGGCCCCGGGTTCAGTGAACACGGCCGCGTGTCCAGGCTACTGTAAATGCAAACTAAACTAAAATGCAGAAAAATGTGCGCGCGTTTTGAAAAGGTTTTGAAAAACTGATTAGGTCGTCGATTTTAAGCTTTCTTAAAATCTTTGTGTCCCCGGCAACGGCGCCAAAACTTGATGCGTGTGTAGTGTAATATATTTTAGGTGTATATTTTAAGCCCTTTTTACACTTTTTAGCCAAGTTTTAAATTTATAAAACACGATATTTACTAACACTAAACACACATATGGGCAAGTGCACCCATCGTGAACGTAGTATAGTGTTGGTTAGATACCAAGGTCGTCCAAGGACACAAGAGCTTTTAGTACCGGTTTATCCTCAACATCTAATCAAATCAAAAGTTAGAAAAAAGGTTTTTTAAACTAGAAAAATAAAACTAACTAAAATGCTGAAAATAAAAATAAAAGTAAAAGCAGATAGACAAGATGAATCACTTGGATCCGACTCGTATGTAGTGTAACCTTTGATTATTTCCGCACTTTTGCACTTTGTAAGAGATTATCTTAGTTATTGTAGTAGGCCCCTCTTTTGAAGGTGACGTTACCCTCAACCCAGCAGTTTGAGTCAGCAAGGATACAATCCTAAAGGGTCGGATTATTGAAAGATAATTAATTAAGTTATTAATGCATAATGTGGTAGGCCCCTCTTTTGAAGGTGACGTTACCCTCGGCTAAGTAGTCTGAGTCAGCAGGGATACAGTCCTAAGTAGCAGGGTTAAAGTTTTAATAGTAGCTTACTTATGAGGGGATCAAAGAGTTTGGACCCCCGCCATCCAATACCGGTGGGTATTGAAGGAGGTTCTACTAAATTTGACCCAGGTCCTTTGCAGGATCTATACACTGAACAATGGCAAGACTCTTACCAAACCGTTCCCTTAACCCCCGACCAGGTAGCCAACATTTCTCCATATAGACCGTGGAGATATGAATGGTGAAAATCTTTTATTTTATATAGACAGTAAAATAATGCCAAGACACCACGGACAAACGATAAGGAAGAATCACCTTCAACATAAGAAACTAGTTATTAAAGTCATTAATACATAACCAAATAAAAAGTGCGAAAAGATTAAAAATAAAAAGTATTACGCTAAACACTTGTCTTCACCAAGTGATGTAAGAGACTTAGGCAAACATGGCCTTTGATTGTCAAGAACTCATACGATCAATCTTGGATCCCGAGACGACTCACACACTCTATGATGGACAATGGATGATGGTGGTGGATGATGGTGTTGTGATGGTAGTGGGTGAAGTGTGAGAGAGGTGGTGTGCCAAGGGATGGTTTGCAAATGAGCCAAGCACCCCTATTTATAGCCTGAACAGTAGCTCGGGCACGGCCCCGTGTCCATCCTCCTTCTCTTTCTTCATAAATTGCAGTTTGTCTGCATTAGTTGACCACGCCCCCATGTCTGCTGGGCACGACCCCGTGTGAAGAAGCGTATCTGTACTATCAAGATTTCCTCAGATTCTTCGAATCTTAGAGTTGACCACGGCCCCATGTCCGATGGGCACGCCCCCGTGGTGGGTGATAGAAGCTTCTACAGCTTTGTCTTTTCCGCTGACACTTGGGCACGCCCCCGTGCTCACTGAGTACGGGGCGTGTTGATGTGCACAAAATGCAACATATAAATTACATCAATTGTGGCATAAAACTAACCGTTTTTTAGTATTAATGTTGGAAAAAGTGTGCTTTTGTCTTCCTTTTGTATTTTTAAGATTAAATGAGCTCAAATAGACAAAAGAAGCAAAAAGACAGCTAAATCTAACATAAATACAAGAAAAGGAACAAACGTGGCATGCCCGACCACCCGACAGCATCTTCCCAAGCAAAACAAGAAGACAGAAGACTTAACACGCCCCGTGCTCAGTGAGCACGGGGGCGTGCCCAAGTGTCAGCAGAAAAGACAAAGTGGTAGAAGCTTCCATCGCCCACCACGGGGCCGTGCTCAGCGGACACGGGGCCGTGGTCAACTATAAGATTCGCAGAATCCAGGCAAATCTTGATAGTACAGATATGCTTCTGCACACGGGGTCGTGCTCAGCGGACACGGGGGCGTGGTCAACTAATGCAGACAAACTGCATTTAATGAAGAAAGAGAGGAGGATGGACACGGGGCCGTGTCCAGTGCACACGGGGCCGTGCCCGAGCTTCTGTTCAGCCTATAAATAGGAGTGCTTGGAGCTCTTGTAACTCATCCCTTGGCACACCATCTCTCTCACACTTCACCCACCACCCACCACCATCACAACACCATCATCCACCACCATCATCCATTGTCCATCATAGAGTGTGTGAGTTGTCTATGGATCCAAGATTGATCGTAAGAGTTCTTGACAATCAAAGGCCATGTTTGCCTAAGTCTCTTACATCACTTGGTGAAGACAAGTGTTTAGTGTAATACTTTTTATTTTTAATCTTTTGCACTTTTTAATTGGTTTTGTATTAATGACTTTAATTACTAGTTTCTTATGTTGAAGGTGATTCTTCCTTATCGTTTGTCCGTGGTGTCTTGGCATTATTTTACTGTCTATATAAAATAAAAGATTTTCACCATTCATATCTCCACGGTCTATATGGAGGTATGTTGGCTACCTGGTCGGGGGTTAAGGGAACGGTTTGGTAAGAGTCTTGCCATTGTTCAGTGTATAGATCCTGCAAAGGACCTGGGTCAAATTTAGTAGGACCCCTTCAATACCCAACGGTATTGGATGGCGGGGGTCCAAACTCTTTGATCCCCTCATAAGTTAAACTACTATTAAAACTTTAACCCGGCTACTTAGGACTATATCCCTGCTGACTCAGACTACTTAGCCGAGGGTAACGTCGCCTTCAAAAGAGGGGCCTACCACATTATGCATTAATTACTTAATTAATTATCTTTCAGTAATCCGACCCTTTAGGATTGTATCCTTGCTGACTTAAACTACTGGGTTGAGGGTAACGTCGCCTTCAAAAGAGGGGCCTACTACAATAACTAAGATAATCTCTTAAACAAGTGCAAAAGTGCGAAAATAATCAAAGGTTACACTACACACGAGTCGGATCCAAGTGATTCATCTTGTTTATCTGTTTTTACTTTTATTTTACTTTTCAGCATTTTAGTTAGTTTCATTTTCCTAGTTTAAAAAACCTTTTTTTTTCTAACATTTTGATTTGATTAGACGTTGAGGATAAACAGGTACTAAAAGCTCTTGTGTCCTTGGACGACCTCGGTATCTTACCAACACTATACTACGTCCACGATGGGTGCACTTGCCCATATGTGTGTTTAGTGTTAGTAAATATCGTGTTTATAAATTTAAAACTTGGCTAAAAAGTGTAAAAAGGGCTTAAAATATACACCTAATATATATAACACTTAATGTACATCAAGTTTTTGGCGCCGTTGCCTGGGACACAAGGATTTTAAGAAAGTTAGGAATCAGTGGCCTAATCATTTTTTCTATTTTATTTTTATTTTTTTCTGGATTTTCTTAATTTTTCAGCTTCTGCAGAACTCAGCACGGGACGTGCCCGCTGAACACGCCCCGTGCCCAATCATTGGAACTGGCAATCCTGTTTTAAGTCAGACAGTAAGCTAAACACGGGGCCGTACCCACTCAACACGCCCTCGTGCCCAAGATTCAGTTACTGAAAACAGAACCGTAAGATCCCGACGGTTGGTAATTTCTGACACAAACATGAGTGATAATGATATTTTTTACTTTCGACACTCTTATGGTACGTGGTGTCAATTATAAAGAATTAGAATGTTATTTTCTAAACTATAAGCCCCACTATATAGACCCATCGTTTTCCTGTAGCCTTAAGAGGGGCGAAAGTAAAAATAATCCTTATCTCTCCCTCGAATGCGCTCAACGAGATATTCTAGGAGAAATGCTCCTCGACGAACTATTTCAACTAGAAGATCTAGTTCTTAATTGGTTAAAAGAACTTAAGATGGATTTCCTTAATTCATCTCAAGACGATGACCAAGAAGAATTGTTGGGGTCGCATTCAAATAAAAAAAAACCTCGTTGCTCCCGGTACCTTCCATTCTAGCGAGGACTTGGACGATAGTTGTCCCTGTGCCGATTGTGCCGTGAAGGACTCCCCATCGACTTCGTTCGATGCATACATAGACCTGAGCGATTCGGCATACACCTTCTTTAACGAGAGCCCGGGAAAGGGTTGGACTTGTCTACCTACATTTAGCATAGGAATCACCCTCACCGACAACCTCTTGCGTTCTCGTCTTAATCTAGAGCAATTAAGGTACCTTAGGCACTTTGGGGTTGTTTCGTCCAGTAAGGAACCGCCCGATCCAGATAAGTTCCTTGAAAATAGACAATCTTCATAAACAGCCTTCCGACACGGGGCCGTGCCCAGCCAACACGCCCCCGTGTCTACCAAAAGATTCCCTTCTGACTTTACGTCAGAATACGGACATAATGTGTCAGGATCTTGCCTGCACACGGGGCCGTGTCCACCCGACACGAGGCCGTGTCCAGCATGCTGTAGTTTTCTATAAATGCAACCAAGAATCCTGCACATTTGGACCATCCAGGGACAGAGATTTGAAGGGATCTTCTCTCCTACCATCCTAGGTATGTTCTAAAAGAAGGTTCCAATAACCGTCTTGTCCTTTCCTCTTTTATCCATTTCCTTCTTCTTCATCTTTCTCCAAAACCTCCATTAAAGCTTGAGATATCAAGCTTTATTGTAAGGATTGTTGAGTTTTGTTCAAGGAATCTTGTTAAAAAAATAAGTTGCATAATGTTGTTTTAAGTTATTATTACTCAAAAAGGCTTCACACATCGGAAAAATAACTTAAAACTTCGAGATTCCTTGTTCCAAAATTCTGCAGAAAGGTGAACACGGGGCCATGCTCATTGAGCACGGGGCCGTGTCCAAAGTACTGTTTCATCAAAATGAGCTGTTTTCGGTTTGTTTTCATAGAATGTCAAGTCAAAACAGTGGAACATCGTCTGCACGTTCCAGAAACAGTAGAAGAGAAAGAAGGTCTTCAATTGAGGCTACCCTTATACGCTACGTCAAAGCACTACGGGAAGCTCTTGATGAAATGACTTCGGTAGAGGAGGTCCTAATAGACCGTATAAATTATCTTACGGTAGGGCTGGAAAACAGTTTTCAAGAAATTAACCTCTTGAACCAGAGATTAAACATTCTTGTAACACCTCCCATGGAACCGATCCTCCCTCAAGAGGATTGGAACCTAGCACTTGGAGTCAACAATTCTACCGGATGGGATGACATTCCAGCGGAGCCTCCACTTGAAGATCTACAAGAAGTCCCGATGGAAGTTGTACCTCCTCAAACCGACGCCAACGAGCCCGCCTTCCTCCTCCCAAGGGAGATAGAGGAGTGGCTCGCCGACGTGTGAGGAACCCATGCCCGGAGGAAGGAGTTCTTTGAAGCCGCATCTAACCGAGAAAATTATCTTTTTGGAAGTTTTGCTAATTAAAATAACTTGTAGGCTAGAACTCCTTGGTTTAAGCTTCTTGTGCTTGCTTATCTAACATAGTAGCTTTTTAGGATAATGTAATTCTCTCTATGACTTTAATGAAATGATGGTTTTAGTGTTTGGATGATGTTGTAATTAATAAAACACACTCGGGATGGTGAAGGATAACAAGGGAAACGAGAAACATCACCCATGCACGAAAACAGAGCTTCCCGACAAAAAAAAACTCTTCATTACAGCAAGTTCAGCACGGGCCGTGTCCGCCCGACACGGCCCCATGCTGCACAATCTGCAGAAAACGCCCAGTTTAGGTAACTGGACACGGGCCGTGTACACTGAACACACCCCCGTGTCCAGGCTTCTGTTTCTCTTTACTAAATTTTGTTACTGGCACCTGAACACGGGGCTGTGTCTAGGGCTGTAAACGAACCGAACGTTCAGCGAACAGTTCGTGAATCGTTCGGCGGGAAGTTCGTTTATGTTTGTTCGTTTAATAAACGAACGAACATGAACAAGAAATTCCGTTCGATTAGTTAAATGAACGAACATGAACAAAGGTCTCGTTCATTCAATTGTGTTTGTGAACGTTCGGTAAGGTGTTCGTGAACATTCGTTCATTTGCGTTCGTTTATGTCCGTATGTTCGTGTTTTAATTATCGATTTTTATACTTTCATATATTTTATCTATACTTTTTACACTATTAAACTTTTATTTATATCATTACCCTAACAAGTAAACTAGGAAACCCTCTTTGACCTTGTTTATGCACCATTTCCCTTTCTTTTCTCATTATTTACATCGACGAATATGATCTACCTCCGTTCCACAATAAGGGATTCAAGTTCTAGTGCTACTCTCTAAGCCATCCACCTTTATCCTTCATCGCGTTCGTCAAATTTATTTATGTTCGCTTGTGTTCGTGAACCGTTCGTGAACACACTCATTTCCTTAATGAACGAACATGAACATAAAATCTCGTTTGGTAAGTGTTCATGAACCGTTCGTGAACACATTTATTTCCTTAATAAACGGACACGAACAAGGCCTCGTTCGTGTTCGTTCGGTTCATTTACAGCCCTAGCCGTGTCAAGAGTGCCAGTAACATAAAATTTTGCTTTTTAAAACCTTTTTACACATTCAATCAACCTAAAGACTTATTTTTGGGACACATTGAGGACAATGTGTAATTTAAGTGTGGAGGGGATGCTAAAACTTTGAATCTTGCAAGTCCTAATTAACAAGCCTTACACAAAACTCTATTGGAACCGCTAATCACCCCAAATTTTTTCAAAAATTTTCATTTTCTTTTTACATGTCTAAGTTTAAGTTGAGAATTTCAAGTTCTAACAAGGTTATATTTTTACAAATTTTCAACCGATAGCGTCATGATAAAAAGAACCAACATAAGAAAATTACAAAACGGCATGGCAAGCTTAGTTAAAATTTGATTATATATACTTGATCACATAAAAACTCATTCCCACAAAAGTGAGTTTTGAGCCTTTATTGAGCATACAAATACATATCTTTACACTAAATGCTCATTTTTCGTTTCTTGTGTGAATAGCCGCTTGGTTCCTACGACTCTAGAACTTGCCACGACAATGCATTCCCGGTCCTTACCAACTTAAACCCGAGTAAGTAAATGATGGAGGCATTAGGACTAACCCTTTTCTTTCTACACCATTATTTTCAATTTTTTTTACCACCTACCCAAAATCCCCCTAGTTAACCCCTTTGAGCTTAAACCTTTTCATTTCTTAACCCAAAACAATCACCCTTTTTACCCACCTAAACCTTTTTATTTTAACCCTTTCTTTTAGTAACAAAGCTCGGTTTTTCTTATGACTGAAAAAAAAATGAATGATGAAACCAATTAAACAAACAAGTTCATAACTTTGTTTGAAAGAAATGGTTCATCAAAACAAAATAAAATTGTGTAAAATAAAAGGTCTTTCAAAAACCGATGCTTTTTACGCTTTTCTCCCTTTTACTAACCACTAACCCAACCACCCACCTTTAGCCCAAGCCTAACCCTTCACCCAAAAAGTCCTCTTGATATTTACAAAGGTATATAGTTAAAAAGGAGGAGGATTGATTGCTTGGCAAGCCTATGGTAGAGTAAGTTCCATGCCGCTCTCGAGTGATTCACTAAAAATACACCTTCGGCCGAGTGTTGAGTGATCCCCCGTGAGGTATGTGAACTTGTATATAAATGGAATTTTAAAAAGGCATGTTATGCCCTAATAAGTAATTTATCTTATGAAACGTTTTTAATAAATCATGACGAATAGGATTGTAAATAAATAAAAATAAAACTTGATAAAGAATCTTGGAAATCTCGACACTCTATGACAAGCCCAAAAACCTTCTCTTCTACCCATTCCATTTGGGAGTGAAAAAGCCACATTATAAAGAGTTTTGCTTGAGGACACGCTAAGATTCAAGTGTGGGGGTATTTGATGTGCACAAAATGCAACATATAAATTATATCAATTATGGCATAAAACTAACCCTTTTTTAGTACCAATGTTGGAAAAAGTGTGCTTTTGTCTTCCTTTTGTATTTTCGGTATTAAATGAGCTCAAATAGACAAAAGAAGCAAAAAGACAGCTAAATCTAACATACATACAAGAAAAGGAACAAATGTGGCATGCCCGACCTCCCGACAGCATCTTCCCAAGCAAAACAAGAAGACAGAAGACTAAACACGCCCCGTGCTTAGTGAGCACGGGGGCGTGCCCAAGTGTCAGCAGAAAAGACAAAGTGGTAGAAGCTTCCATCACCCACCACGGGGCCGTGCTCAGCGGACACGGGGCCGTGGTCAACTATAAGATTCGCGGAATCCAGGCAAATCTTGATAGTACAGATATGCTTCTGCACACGGGGTCGTGCTCAGCGGACACGGGGGCGTGGTCAACTAATGCAGACAAACTGCATTTAATGAAGAAAGAGAGGAGGATGGACACGGGGCCGTGCCCGAGCTTCTGTTCAGCCTATAAATAGGAGTGCTTGGAGCTCTTGCAACTCATCCCTTGGCACACGACCTCTCTCACACTTCACCCACCACCCACCACCATCACAACACCATCATCCACAACCATCATCCATTGTCCATCATAGAGTGTGTGAGTCGTCTCGGAATCCAAGATTGATCGTAAGAGTTCTTGACAATCAAAGGCCATGTTTGCCTAAGTCTCTTACATCACTTGGTGAAGACAAGTGTTTAGTGTAATACTTTTTATTTTTAATCTTTTGCACTTTTTAATTGGTTTTGTATTAATGACTTTAATTACTAGTTTCTTATGTTGAAGGTGATTCTTCCTTATCGTTTGTCCGTGGTGTCTTGGCATTATTTTACTGTCTATATAAAATAAAAGATTTTCACCATTCATATCTCCACGGTCTATATGGAGGTATGTTGGCTACCTGGTCGGGGGTTAAGGGAACGGTTTGGTAAGAGTCTTGCCATTGTTCAGTGTATAGATCCTGCAAAGGACCTGGGTCAAATTTAGTAGGACCCCCTTCAATACCCAACGGTATTGGATGGCGAGGGGGCCAAACTCTTTGATCCCCTCATAAGTTGAACTACTATTAAAACTTTTACCCGGCTACTTAGGACTGTATCCCTGCTGACTCAGACTACTTAGCCGAGGGTAACGTCGTCTTCAAAAGAGGGGCCTACCACATTATGCATTAATAACTTAATTAATTATCTTTCAATAATCCGACCCTTTAGGATTGTATCCCTGCTGACTCAAACTACTGGGTTGAGGGTAAGGTCGCCTTCAAAAGAGGGGCCTACTACAATAACTAAAATAATCTCTTAAACAAGTGCAAAAGTGCGAAAATAATCAAAGGTTACACTACACACGAGTCGGATCCAAGTGATTCATCTTGTTTATCTGTTTTTACTTTTATTTTACTTTTCAGCATTTTAGTTAGTTTCATTTTCCTAGTTTAAAAAACCTTTTTTTTCTAACATTTTGATTTGATTAGACGTTGAGGATAAACCGGTACTAAAAGCTCTTATGTCCTTGGACGACCTCGGTATCTTACCAACACTATACTACGTCCACGATGGGTGCACTTGCCCATATGTGTGTTTAGTGTTAGTAAATATCGTGTTTATAAATTTAAAACTTGGCTAAAAAGTGTAAAAAGGGCTTAAAATATACACCTAATATATATAACACTTAATGCACATCACGTGTTCAGCCTTCTGTTCTCTTGTTTTGCTTGGGAAGATGTTGTCGGGAGGTCGGGCATGCCACGTTTGTTCCTTTTCTTGTATTTATGTTAGATTTAGCTGCCTTTTTGCTTCTTTTGTTTATTTGAGCTCATTTAATCCTGAAAATGCAAAAGGAAGACAAAAACACACTTTTTTCCAACATTAGTACTAAAAAAGGGTTAGTTTTATGCCACAATTGATGTAATTTATATGTTGCATTTTGTGCACATCAGCAACTACAGCGAAGTTCTGTGAAGCCTTACGCTTCTTTGACTTCTTGGAGGATTCAGTCTTGTTATCCTTTGATTTTGTCTCATCTGTTGGTTTCTTGTCACCCTTTCGGAAAAGTTTACCCTTCCTGATCTGAGATTCAGTCAGGGTAGCGGATAATATGATGGCTTGTCTGACTGTGGTAGGGTTGCTACCAGTAACAATGTCCTGAATAGGGTCAGGAAGGCCATCAATGTACTTTTCCATTGCCTTATCCAAAGGCGTAACCTTAAAGCTTGGTAGGACACAAAAGACTTAGCTCCTCATAGCGATCCGTGTAGGCTCGATGCTCACCGCTATCTTGTTTAAGATCGTCGAATTCCCATTCCAGTGCCCTGAGTTCATGAAGAGGACAGAATTCCTTCATGTTAGAGCTTGAAGCTCTTCCCAGGTCTGAGCCAATGCCACATCGGCACCCTTGTCTCTCATCACACCGTTCCACCATGTTAATGCTCGTTTCTCAAAAACACTAGATGCGAACTCAACCTTTCGCTCATTTGGACACTGAACATGTCGGAATGTGCTTTCTAGACTCTCGAACCATTGTACGAGCGCAGTTGCTCCTTGAGACCTAGAAAATTTCAGTGGTTTAGCTGAATTGAACGTTTTGAAGCTACACTAAGCATTGTTATTGTTGTTATTGTTGTTTGCTTGGTTTATCTGAGTAATAAGGTTCGGAATCACAACAGCAATCTGCTGAGCGACTAGGGCTGCGAGTGCAGCATCCTGAGTTTGATCACGTCTAGGAGGCATTTTCTAGAAAGAACAAAGAAACATGAGAAACGAGTGAGATGATATTGGATAGTCAAAACAAAATGTTTAAAAATATCGACAAGGCAGATGGATTGCGATCATTTGTTCGTTACTTAAAACAAACAAATGACACGGTGACTAATCAAAGTAAACGGGTTTTTATAATGTATTCCGAAGACATGCTTTAGCCTATAAGTGGACACTCACCCCAAGAGTTCCCAGGTAAGAGTGACTAGTCCGATACTGCGGATTTGTACGAACACTCTAGCCTTAGACAAAAAACTCGAGGTACAGGCACCCACCCTTCCAGATTGCACGTGTTCACATTATAAGACCCAAACTTTGACGAGATTTTGAAAACTTTGAAGGTTCAAAACCTTATAATAAATCATCTAAGAATAGATGATTGGTTTTCAAAACGGATTTGTAATTTGTGTTCTTGTTTGGTTGTCACCTAAAGATAGGTAATGGTATTGTTTTAGAAAATGCTACGATATGTAATATCATAAAAGCACTTATATATAGGAAGTACCAGCGGCGTATTCACCATGCTTTTATCATATTACACACGCCTCGTTATTTAAATCACTTACCAATAACCACCAAAAATGTCTTGTCAAACCAATGCCAATGTCACGTATAACAATGTATAATGTCACAATGTCAGATATAAACCATGTCTTGTATAATCAAATGTCAGATAACAACCAATGTCTTGTATGGTGAATAAAAAGTCTTTACTCAAACCATAGGTATAATGTCAATGTATAACCAAATGTCGTGTACTAAACAATGTTTCTGAATAAACCAAAGTTTAAATCAAAGGTTATGTTTTGCAAAACTAATGCTTAATTTGTTATGAACATTTATGTGGTTGTGTTTATCGCATACATTCAAGCTTTAAGACTATCGGATAAATCCTTATAAAGACAAAGGTTTATCAATGTTCACCGGGTTCTGTCATTCCCCAGATGGATACTTCCAAACCAACTAGGAAGCGGGAACAAGGTTAACAAACCAATGGTAGACCATACATACTACCGGTCGGAATAATAATGTTAATAAATGTATTCTTGTCCCGTTAAACATACCAAATGTCATAACCAATGTAAGCATGTCATGTGAAAACCATGTACAAAGTATGCTAAGTAAACACACAATGTAGAAATGTTCATGAAATCAAGGTGCTAGATATGCTAAGTCGTCATATAAAGCAAAATGGATCCTTGAAATCAATGTGCTCATATGCTGAGTAAACATATGCAGAAGAAATGTATTGTATGAAAATCAATGTGCTAGCATGCTCAGTCAACATACATAGCAAATGATAATTGAAATCATGTACTATATGTGTACTAGATGAACATAGAAAGTATATGTCTTGAAAGCATGAAAGTAACAAGTAGGCACATGTGTATCACCCCAAAACATTTGAAAACGGTTAAGTGAACTAACAAGCTCGGGCAATCAAGGAATCAAGTGACACCTAGTAATCGGACCACTATGTTAATAATCGGCACCTAAATCGGGAGCTCGGGTAGAATAAGGTCTTGTAAACCAAATGAGTGTTGGAAGTCATGTGATATGATTTAACAAAGCCTACATTCTGATTCGGAACCTATCCTAAGTGCTCATGACCCGTTATGACCCGTTAAGGTAGTTTACGCTACTCTAACGTGTCGTTCACGCAAAAGCGCGTTCGGATGGTCTAACAAGCCCTATGACAAGTATTATATGCCTTAGCATGTTTAATAACATTGCATAATCAGTTTAAGTGTCAAAAATTAAGTTACATATGCTTAAAATGAAATTATGTGCAAAAAGGGCATTTTGGTCATTTTCCTAAGGCATATAAACTACCTATCATATAACTAATTAAACAAAGTGACCATAAGGTATAACCTTGGAAGGTTATTCCTTATACAACTATGGTCACAAAATATGTTTGGTCGGATCCTAATGATCGACCAAACGGGTCGGGTTCGAAAGTCTAAGCGGTTGTTTAGACCGCTTGACTTACGACCCTAAACAAACACTAAACTAAAAGTGACGAGTTAAACATGTTAAATCATGTTTAACTAAGTTAGAAAACTGATTTGATATCAAAACAAAGTGTTTTGATACCTGAAAATAGTTTCGTCGCAAAATGCATATAATCGTGCATTTTGCCCGAAACTTTGACTCGTCACTTCGACTAGTCAACGTGGTAATAAGTAGGTATAATCGCAAGGGACTATAACCATCGTGATTACACTCATGTTGCAAAGTTCAATTGAACTTTGACTTGACCAATTCGTGGTCAAAACCGAAAGTCAAACGGTAGTCAAACTGTTTGACTTTCAGCTTGTAATTGCTGAAATGAAAGACTAAGCCATGAAAGACACTTACAATGCTCTAATGGCTGGAAAAAGAACTAGAAAACTCAGTTGGGAAGCCTCCTAAGAAGGTAGCAACTCCTCTTGAGTGTTAGAGAAAGAATGAATTGGAATGAGCAAAGAATAAGCAGAATTTGAGGGTATTTATAGTGTTTTTGAAGCCTCAAGATCATTACAAGTGTCCCATGTGTTGTCATGATCTTATGGTGGCTTAAACACTTGTTAAAAACAGATTAAAGGGGGGCAAATTCGAGTTATTAGTCATAAAAACATTGAATTTGGGGCTGCCACATAGCTGCTGATGCAGCAAACAAAATTCTGCCAAAATCATGCTGTCGCGTCGCACGACGGAGATGGCCTTGAGCCGTCGCGTGGCGCGACCCCTTACACCAGAGTTTCAAAAGTTGACAATTTTGGTCCCTGCACACACTTTAATGCATTTTCGACGCGTTTAAACCCCGTTAAGCGAATTTTAAGGCTCTACAAGGATGTTAAAGCATAGGGGACTTAAAATATGCTTGAAAACATCATGGATGTCGGTTCGTTTGGCCGTACGATCGCGTTGTTCGGTTAATTACGACGAAACTCGAACGGGTGCGAAAAACGATCCAAATTGCGCGACGAATGGTATTTTTGCATTCCCATCACTAAAATAAAATATTTTAATGATTACAAAAATTTTTGGATGTCCGGATATGGTCAGAACGTAAGATATGCCCGTAAATGCAAACTTACACCGTTTTTGACACTTTTAGTCCCTATGATCAAATAAGCGTATTTTCGCATACCGAACCCCTCAAAACTTATTTCTAAGCTATGTTAAGGGTATTTAGGATATGTTTAGCTTATGATCTTGTTCCGGAATGTCCATTGCTATACGAATCGGCAGACTTTTGCAGTTTGACGCAAATAGTCCCTGTGATCGAATAAACTTGTTTTTGCCATACTAAACCCTTCAAAACTTATTTATAAGTTATGTAAAGGATATTTAAGGTATGTTAAGCTTATGTCACTATTCCGAAGTGTTTGTCGCGTTAAACTGATTACGTTTACATAACACTTTGCGTATAACTTTCAAGAAAGTGACTAAGAGCTTAAAATCGAACAAGAATTGACATGTGCAAATGTCACATGTATTTGTACAAATCCCAAGAATGAAACACAAGATTTCATTGGATTCGTATTTGTATGGTGTTCGTAAAGGCACAGATGTCACACAATGCGTATAATTATGTTTATTTTGCTAGAAACTAGCATTATACAATGAAGACGACACTAATAAGAACTCCGGAACTGGTTCTTGGACTTAGAAGGTCGTCACCGAGATGGGCTCATGATGAAGTTGATGGGGCGGGAAGAAACGATAGTTAATGTTAAGTGGAAATGAACAAAGTTTCAGGGACGAAACCTCTTTTAAGGGGGGTAGACTTGTAACGTCCCAAAAATACGAATTTCTAATTTGATAGCATGCTCTCTTATGTAGGGTGTGAAATGTACTAACTAAGTTATTTAACTTAGTTAAATACATAAGGGTTAAATATAAATGAAATGGTGGTGTAGGTTGTAAATAATCAAAGGCTCAATATTAGAAGGACCTAAAGTGACAAATGGGGAACTTGTAGGTCCCTTAATCCTATGGATCTTTGACAGAATCGTCTATCTAACCTAGAGTGCGGAATCCTCTAGATTAGATTTGCACAGAAAATAGTATAAAACAAAATTCAAATTAAATAGTCTTCTATTAATTATCCAAACTAGAAGTTTTACAATCAATTTAAGACTCACACAACCTCACAGCCTCTCTCTGTGATCTTGCTCTCTCTAACCTATGAATTCTATCTCTCACTCTAGCCATTCTGTTCAGTTTTCTCTAGTTGTCCCAAACCCTAATCACAAAACATGTTTAATTGTTTATATACCATATGTCTATGAACTGGGCTTCTAACTGGGGTAGCCATTTTCCAAGCCCATTACAACAATAAACTCACCAACCAATAATGTTAAGCCCATTACAAAATATCCAAAGACTAAATAATAAAAATTCAGCTTTTCAATCATTTTCATAAAAGGGAACTTTATTAAAATATGATTTCACTATTTTTTTTAACTTTTAAGTATTAAATATTAAATATTTCAATTAAACCTCCTATTTTTAAACGTTCTACACATAAAAAAACACGATCATTGAAGAGTGCAGGGCAGTTCAGCGGGGTTTTCTCAGTTTTTCATCAAACACAATCATGGCCGGCCCTGGGGGTGGGCGGGGAGTACCACCGGGCAGGGCCCGATATTTTGAGGGGCACATTTTTTATGAAAAAAACCTGATATGTATATGTAAAATATTTTTTTAATCGGGTACATTCATACAAACAACCACATAGGCCCCCTTACAAAACTAGTCTTATGGTTTAGATTAGTTATTAACCCCTTCGGCATTAGGTTTAGACCTTTAGTGAGTCAAATACCCAATTTCGTTAAGGTCTAAGGGCACATTTTTTTCGAGCTTAGACAGGATACACGAATTCTTAGGGCCGGCCCTGAACACAATTGATGCTATTTATTTAGTAATGATACGGTCCACCCACTGAAAGTAAATGGCTTGAACTCGATTATAAAGTTGGTTGGAACAGCTTTTAATCATCACATTCATTGTTTTAACTGTGAGCAACTTATTATTATTATTATTATTATTATTATTTGACTGCAAAACACTAGAATTATTAGTCTGGGTCGTTTAAGGGAACTTTCAAGTGATTAGTATCTAATAACAAGGGTACAAATATGATCATTAGTATATAGGATTAGTTTTGTAGCAAATAATTTTTTTTCATGTGAAACATATGATGGATAAGTATTTCAATATGAGCTATATGCGTCTCCGTTCTTTAAATTATAAGTGTATTTATACGCACTGTTTTAATAGTTTAGACACATAATAATAAACTCATGGTTTGTTCATGCGTTATGCCTAGGCTCCTTGACAACTTAGACTGGAGGCGTCTATGAGAATTCACGTACCCTGTTCGAGCTCGAAAAAATTTGTCCTTTCGTAACGTTTTATTATTATTTAAAAAAAAAATCAAATTTGTATTGGGCTCAATAAACTAATTCCAAGTGGGCTAAATTCTAAACCATAAAACATACTTGTAAATGGACCTATATTGGAATTGGTATGTATTTACTATTTAAAAAAATAACATATGTATTTACTATATATATATATATATATACACACACATATATATAGAGAGAGAGGAAGGTTAACGTACATTACGGCTTAACGTACATCACGTACGCGACCAAATTACGCACGTTCATTTGAAAATCACGCACGTTATAAACTCAAAAAATCAACATGCGTGATTAGTTCATATAACATGCGTGATTATATCAAATTTTCATTTAGCCTGGGTTTGATCAATTTCATCGAATTGGGTTCAAATTTCTTTTCGTTTCACTTCAAATTGGCTATTGTTCGGTCCATTTCATCGAATTGGGTTCAAATTCATCGTTGATTTTGAAAAGTTTCATCAAAATATCGACCGTCGAAATCAAACCGTAGAACAGAGGATGAAGAAAACATGACCAATCTTTGATTCGGACCGTAAAACAGAGGATGAAGAAACATGACCTAGCTTTGATTCAGATCGTAGAACAGAGGATGCATGACCATGACCAAGCTTTGATTCGATTAGAGTCAGATGGCAGTAACAGTGGTTTCAGATAGAACAAGGGATGCGATTTTTGAACTAGGAGGTAGGGGATGCGTGATAATGTGCGTGATTATTTGTTTCAACATGCGTGATTAGGTTTTGTTGAGTTTATAACGTGCGTCATTTTAAAAATAACGTGCCTAATTTGGTCACGTACGTAATGTACGTTAAGCCGTAATGTATTTTACACTTTCTCTTTATCTCTCTCTCTCTCTCTCTCTCTCTCTATATATATATATATATATATATATATATATATATATATATATATATATATCCAAAATAACAAACATCACTATGTTGCACAACTACCCTAAATTATAGGGACGGGAAAACTAGCTGTATGAACTGCAAGAAGTCAAGGTTGACATGTTCTATCAATAATTTATATCTCTTGTACAACTAAATAGCTATTTTTATACATGTGACAAAATATGAATTGAAGATCTAACTTTTTAGTTTATTATAGTTTTGAATCAACTTTCAAGAATTACACTCAGTGTTCACTCAATCACTCATGGGAAAAAAAATTTTTTATCATTAACGGAAGTTAAAATTACACGATCATTGCTTCTAGTTTCGGTGTTCAACAATATATTTTTATCATTAATGGTCAGAAACAATATTTTCAGAGAGACAAAGAAGCCGTAATCAAGGTTTTTAAGGTTTTGAGGTTGTGTATAAGGTTTCTTCGGTTATTATAAGGACTTTTATGACACTAAAAACATAGAGAAGGAACCAAGTTTATCAACAACCTTTGGATCTCTTCATTAGAGTCGTTAGTCGTTACACACCATCAATTTCAAAAAAGACCACACCCCACACCATCTCAACCCCATACCACATCTTAACTCGATCACCATAAGTAGGAAGACCCCTAATAGCCACACTGGGATGTTTTGGCAGCGCAAAACACCCCAAATTAACGACTCACAATTCCATTTAGTGAGAAGATGGGGTTTTGAGTGGCGCTAGGTTGCTTTTACGATAAAACTAGGACGTGGGGGAGGCAAAGAATTCGATTGTTACATGCCAATATAGGTTTTCAAGTGGTGGTGGCCTTAGTGGAAGTCGAAGAGGAGCGGCATCCATGGCGTCTCTAATAATGCATTATAATAGTTATTTCTAGGGATGATCTCGGTACCGAAAATACCAGTACTGAAAATCGCCAAATATGGGTACCTGTAGCGAAAATGTTCGGTACGGTACAGTACTAGTATTTGTGTGTAAAATTCGGTAAAATAACGGTATCATGTCGAACCGAAAATACCAGTACCAAAAGCGCCAAAAAGTGAGTACCAAATCGGTACCAAAAAAAATTCGGTACAGGATATTCGGTACCGCTTCTGGTACCACGTCTCAAATGCTCATTCCTAGTTATTTCTTAAAAACTTGAGAGAAACTTTAACACTGGACCAAACATGTTACCCGCAAGCAAAACCGTACTTATAACTTTTAAAAACATTATTTTAACTAGTTTTACACCCGTCCCAATCGCTAGACCCGACCCATGTTCTCCTACACATAATTAGGGATGAGCACGGTACCCGTTCGTTACCAAACTCTCCAAAAGTGGGTATCGGTACCGAATATACCCGGTACGGTATGGTTCGGTACCGTACCAGACCGGTATCAAAAATGTCAAAAGTCGATACCGAATCAGTGCCGAAAATGTACCCGGTTCGATAAATTCGGTACCGGTACGGTACCCGATACCATTTGCTCATCCGACACATAACCTTGGCCCATGACCATGATTTTGCCTACATCTTTTAAACCATCAATGATTGGATCTAAATCAACTAGCCCGATTTGGGCGTTTCAGACTTCTCCAGTCTGTAAACATGTGTGGCCCAATTACAGATACATGCATTGCTATTGCTTTGCTATTACTATCAAAGTACAACATCTACTGCACAATGCACTCTCAATAATTGTACGATACAACCCCTAATGCATGATGTACAACTCATTCATGCACAATTCATTACCATCAAAGTACATCATATGCATGATGTACACTCAACAAATGTAAGGCAACAAAACCAAGGTACAACCTTCAATGCATGATGTACAAGTCAATTAAGCATGTTTGTTTATTATCAAAGTACAACATCTACATCATGATGTACACTCAATAATTGTGTCTCAAGGTACAACCTCCAATGCATGATGTACAAGTCAATTAAGCACAAAGGTTTACACATAAAACTGTTATACATGGCCAAATCAAATCAAAATTACATCCAGATCTTATTTTCACCAAAACTAATAATATAAATTTAATTAGCTCATATTAAAATCATAATAACAATAATAATAATAGCTCTTTACTAAAATAAAAATAACAACCACCAGCGTTCAACGACGGCAGCGCGTGATGGCACTGCAGCCGCGCGTGTAGGGATTAGCCTGACCGCCAGACCGGCAATTGTAATACGACGCGCCGCGACGCGAGCACGGAACATTATTCTTACTCAGCGCACCGTAGCTAATGTAACGCCGCCTGGTGGCTAAAATGCGCCGGTTGCTTTCACTGTCCATTGCGAACTCATCATCGTCAAATTCCAGATCTGCGCCTTCAGCTAAACACTCCGCCGTAGATCCGCGGCATCCGGTGGCCGGAAGCCAGCTGATGCGGTGGTCACCGGCGGCGGAAACGGCGGGGAATGAGAGGGAGATGGTGTGGAGGAGGAGGATTGTGGCACAGATTAGGAGTAGATCGGTGGATTTTGACATTTTTGAGAGGTTTCTCTCTCTAGATTGGGGTCTTTGAGGTGTTTCTCTCTCTCTCTAGGTTTTGAGAATTTTTGTGGTTATGGGAGAATGAAGAAAGGTGACAGGGTTGATGAGAGATGTGAAATGAGGGTTTTAAAGTGATGAGATTGTTGAAAGATGAGGATGTTTATGTTTTTACCCTTGAAGTTTTGTGTTAGTATTGTTTAGGCCCCTTGAGTTGTTGTGTTTTTTAGGTTGTGTACCAAGGTTGAATGGTTATTTGTTACGGTTATCTCAACAAACCAAAATATGACCAATTTGGTTTACACAACCATTTTCAAGTTTAACTTTAAACTATTTAAACAGTTTTATATTATTTTTTGTTTAAAGTTTATTTTTCTATTTCAACCCCAAAGGAAAATTACATCAAAATAGAAGGCAAACGAGCAATAAGTTGCACCGCTGACCCCCCTTTGGATGGCAAAATTAAGTCATTTAAACTATTAAACTGTGAAAACCAAAACTGATGGGAATACCTAATTTCTTTGGATTGAATAGTTCGATTTTAATTATTTATAAACACTCTTAATTCTTCTTGTTGTATAATGTTACATGGAAATAATAATCTGGGATGTGAATACCAATGACCCTTTCAAGACTCTTGATAGGGATGGTAAAAAACCCTAACCTGATAAGAAAACTCTAAAACTAAAATATCCGAGACAGGTAAGTAATGAGATGCAAAACTATCATACCTCTTAAACAATGAGATGCAAAACTCTCATATCATCATTTGGCAATGGCGTTGACAAAACGTTATTCCTTCCACTTCTTGTTGGAATTTGGTATACTTGATGTGAGATGTTTTAGACGTCTTAAGCAACGAGATGCTCTATAATAGTTAGCCAACAAAGAGACGGGGAGTTGGCTTCTAATATATGTTAGAAGTTGAAGGTATTTCATGAGGAGACTGAGTTATTTTCTGGAACAAAATATCCCACAACAAAAGTGTTTTATATTTTGCAAATCAATATATAAAATAAAACTTGCGTTGGACAAGTGGAGTTGAGAAGAGGGGAAAGTGATCAAAGAGATGACCAAAAATATAGTTTTAGTTAAGATGTCCGTCAATTATTCATGGGTTTATGAGAGTCGCGACCATTTTAGATCCCATTACAAGTTGACAATTATGAATCATTCTTTTCCAAGACTTTATGGTTTTGAAAAAGGTGCAAAAATATGAAATTGAAACATAGGAATTTTATATATGAATTGTTTGAGTACTATAAACAAAACTGGCACTGGATTGTTTGATGAGTATTCATCATGATGTTGCGAAGGATAACACATCATGTATGATTCGCGTTTACTATATCAGGTTGTATCCATATACCAATGGGGTGGTGGTCCATTCGCAAAGGCAAATCCTTTAAACACCTTTAGAGAGTGAGGTCTTAGGTTTAAGTCACACAGACAACAGGAATAAAAGAAATTTGTCGTTCAAAAAAAAAGTTGTATCCATATCTTCAATTAATATAGCTAGACATAACCACTTCATTAAATGATCCAAGGAGATATTAAATAAGGGCTTGACCATTCCAATGAGATATTAAATAAGAGCTTGACCATTTACCTGGAAAAAATGGTTTGAAGTAACCTATACCCTGAAGGGCTCGCAATATATTAGTAACCCCTATAACAACGATTGCGGAAGAGTCCATTTAGCATGAGCGATAGACTGGTAAGTCATCACAAGAGCCGCATATATCCAAGTACAAAGGAAGCGTTGATGTGTGTTCAAAGTTGGCTGCTAGACAAAATAGGAGACACATTATAATTTGGTTACATATATCTATAATGATTTTATTTTATTTATATACAGATAGTGTAGTATTCTGTGTACAAAACTTTTTTAAAAGGGATTTAAGCATATTATCAAACGCTTGAGTAGGACTCTAATGATAGTGATTAGTGACAATGTAAAACATATTAAAAGTTTCAAATTTGTTGTAGTTATGCAATGTTGGTAATGATCTCTTTAATGTCTTTAATTATTTTAATTGTAGGCAACAAGTTTGGCAAAATGACATCACTTCAAATTGCTAGAAAGATTGAGTAAACTGTTATTTTGGTCCTTGTGGTTTGGTCACTTTTGCCACTTTAGTTCAAAACTCAAACTTTTTGTATATGGGTCCCTGTGGTTTCAGTTTTATTGCCATTTTAGTCCAAAAATGAAATCAGGTCATATTTGTCTTATAAAATCCTGCTATTTTATCCTTTTCCGCAGAGGCAGAATGATCATTTCTTTTTTATAAATAAATACCATATTTTATAAGACAAATATGACCTGATTTACCCCTGAGGAAAATGACAAAATTGCAGGATTTTATAAGACAAATATGACCTGATTTCATTTTTGGACCAAAATGACAATAAAACTGAAACCACAGGGACTCAGATACAAAAGGTTTGAGTTTTGGACTAAAATGACAAAAGTGACCAAACCTTAGAGACCAAAATGGCAGTTTACTCAAGATAATATTAAAAGTTGAGTGATGAAATTCACAAGAAGACAAAAAAAATTAAGTTACAATAACTAACAATTTAATTTATTATATATATAATAATATTTTTTGTGAACATATCTTTATATAATTGTATCATCATGAAATTTAGATATAACTAGGATTGCGACCCGCCGCAATGCGGCGGGGATTCTTTAGTTATAACTAATTCAATATAGGACACGCACGTTATGTTAAACTTGTCAAACGGAGGAAATAGACGATGTAAAAATGTTCACCCACACACGCACGTTGCGTCGTATTAACTCGCAAAATTTAGAACGAAACGTAAAAACGTTAAACCAAAGACGCACGTTGCGATGTGTTAAGTAACAAAATTTAGAACCAAGCATAAAGCAAAAAATTGAGGAAAATGAAAACTATAAAGGACTAAAGTTGAAAGTAAAAAAGTTATGAGGATAGATTGCAAAAGATAAAAAGTTTTTGGTTAAAATTAAAAAAAAAACAAATAGTTTTGAGTTAAAAGTAATTTATGAAATATTTTTAGGTGAAAAGTAAAAAAAATCATTTTTTTTTGGAAAATCCCCAAAGCCAACGTTACGACAACCATATGCATAACCATTTTTTTCTTTGAAAGCCCCCCAAAGCACACCCCGCATTGCGGCGGGCGTAAAACGGTGTCAAATAGTACTAATGTCAGACAACCGTCATCGACCACCAACACTGACTTGACCTAGGATATATGTGTTGCGACGAACCTGTCAAACATGGAAAAATAGAGGTAAAAACGTTGAACCACACATGCACGTTGCGTTGTATTAACTCGAAAAATTTAGAACTATACGTAAAAGGAAAATTTGCGAAAGATGAAAGTATAAGTGACAAAAGTTGTGAAGTTAAATTGTAAATAATGAAAAGTTTTGGGTTAAAGTTAAAAAAACAAATTATGTAGGGTTAAAATTGTAAAAGGTAAAAACCTTAGGGTTAAAAGTAAAAAATAAACTTTTTTTTAAAAACACCCGAAGCACAATGTACAAGTGATGCTGCACAAAAAAGTTACAAAGTTATATATGGAATAATTTTGATATTTTAGAATTTATCTTAATCTTTGAAATTATGTTTTGCATTAAGGGCATATTTGGCTAAGTTTTTTGAAACAACTTATTAATTTATTGGTTTTTTGAAAAAGTCAGTATAAACTGATTTATTGATTTATTGGTTTTTTCTCCTCACATACACCCTCATTGCCAAATATCATTTTAGAGCTTATGACTTTTCAAAAAGTTAATAAGTTGTTTCAAAAAACTTAGCCAAACATGCCCTAAGTAAACTTACCATTTGAAATTTTTAAGCTGTTAAAGACATGAAAATATTAAACATGTACTTCGAAATCATAATAAAACATGAAAATGTGTGCTTCGAAATCACGATATATACTTTTTAATAAACTAATAAGTAATTATCCTAAAGATAGTCAATGAGTGTGGGATAACGATTGTAGCGATGATAGTGGTTTGAAAAATATGGCACGCACGTAACATTAAAGTTTTCGATGGCCTCTTCATTTCCATCAGGAATACGGTCGATCAGATTAAGGAGGAGGCTTTCCTTTGGTTTACCCATTGAGCCAAGATTCAAGCTCCGGAGTGGGAAGACTGGCTCGATTTCAATGTCACAAGTGTTTTGTAATTTGTTTCTTTTTTCTGTTTTGTGATCGGACTGTCTCTGTTTTTCAGCTCCTTGATGGGCTCTTTATATATATAAAGTTACGTTGCCGTTCGAAAAAAAGCGTGGGATCAAGTGTTAGATACTATTTCAAAGTAAGATATAATTAGGGATGGCAATGAGTCGGGTTTGGGACGGGTTTAGGTAATCCCAAACCCAAACCCGGTTAGATAAGCTTGTCCTAAACCCGTCTCAAAACCCGTCGGGTTTCTAGCTGGTAAATACCCATCGGGTATCGAGTATACCCGCGGATTTCGGGTAAACCCATTAATTTAAAAAGATTACTTGTTGGGTATACTCATCTCAAAACCCATTGGGTATCTATCGGGTAACTACTAACCGGTTACATTTTGTATTGTCATTATAAAAATATATATCAAATAACTACAATGTATACGGAATAGAATACATATATGTGTAAAAAATGGACGTATCATATATATACATATCTATACTATATAATAAAAGAAACCTGATTTGGGACACATGTCATTCAACGAGGGCATCAATAATTTATAGATAAATTTTATATTTTAAATTAAAAAGATTTAAATATTATATTAAAATTTTATTTTGATTGAATCTAAAGTCTAAAATGTGTTTTAAATATAATCTATAATTTATGGATTTAAACCATTGTTTTGAAAATAATGATTCCCTTTCTAATCCAATATTATTTAATAAAAAGTAACATAATTGGGAATCAAAAGCGATAATATTTATGTATCATTGACGTTAGGTACAGCTTGTCGAATTCACTAATTTTTTTTTTTTTGGTGAAAATCAATCTATATACTATATAATAAAAGAAACTTGATTTGGGACACATGCCATCAATGAGGGTATCAGTAATTTATTGATAAATTTTAAATTTAAATTAAAAAGATTTAAATATTATATTAGAATTTTATTTTGATTGTAAATCTATTGATAAGATAAATTATTCGATCTGGATTGTGTTTAACCAACCAAGCTTAACCCACTTATTTAACCGTCTTAGTTTCGTATGTTTTTAATGATTAAATTTCATCATATCGATGTTTTATAATTTCTAATATTGCTATACTTTAAGGAAATTTTCCATTGTAGTTATGATTATAATAAAACTAGGTTATAACCCCATGTATTACATGGGGTTGGATAAATGTAATTTTATATACCAAAGAAAAAAGTTATATCTTTAAAACCACGTATATTACACGAGTTGAATAAATGTAATTTATTGTAAACTCCACTTCATTCTAAATACTAGGTATGTTTTTTTACTCTTCATATGCTATGCATATTATCTATGTCACATAGAAAACATCATGTTTTTTTAGATAAGTTTACCATGTCAAATAAGTAATATGCATATTATATATGTCACATAGAAAACATCATGTATTTTTAGATAAGTTAGATATATGTGTTTTAAAACAAGGTAAACTCTTAACATACATATTTTTTCCTATTGTAACTAAGATGTAGAGGTCTGTGAAAGGTATCTTCATATTCGGAATGTCATAACCTTTTTTTTTAAATTTAGATTTACTTATGGTGTCTCATGTATTTATTTTTATTTTTTTTCACTTATATATATGTTTCATTGGTTCAATTGTACATGTAAAGTATTAAACTATACATAGTATTTTCTCAACTATAGTTATTTTTTGTCTATTCATTTACAATACTTTTATCTGTCTACAAGTCCCTTTTCAGAACTTTCAAATGGTACGGGACATATTACATTATCAATAGTTTTTATTGGTTTCCTTACTAATTGTGATAAAAGTAATCATTTCGTACAATTCATATTGGTTTATAGCTTTGAATACGAGCATACCTTATATTAATGTTAATGATAGCGAAAGTGAGGAAACTATATTTGGATGGTAGAAAATATAATATTATGCCAACATTAACCCGTCACAATAATCTATTATCAGATAAAATCAGACACGTTACCTTTGAACAAGAAAATGTCACAATAAATATTAGTAGTGGTACAAAATTTTAAGTTCCTATGACAAATCCTAAAACAAAAAACAGATCATATTATTATGAATGGCTATACAAACTTCAATATTTATTTCGTATTTGGTCTGCATATTACTCTATATCATATATATACTTAGATCATATTATGAACATGTTTTTTTTTTATTTCACATTATAATTATGATTCACCCCGTGTATTACACGGGGCAATTACCTAGTTTAGTAATATAAAAGAAATTATATCGGGTATACAATCAGGTAAACACGTACAGTTTATCGGGTAATTGGATCGGGTAAACGGATATATCACTAAACCCCAAACCCATCCCAAACCCATAAGAAAAAAATAAAAACTATTCTCAAACCCGTCCCAAACCCGATTAACCGACCCTAAACCCGTCACAAATGTTTCGGGTTTCGGGTTTACCCAGTGAGTTCGGGTTTAATTGTCATCCCTAGATATAATTGACCGATCCTACTTCAGAATGACTAAATGGCCATTAAGCAAAGTTGAGGGGAGAAATCGTAAATAAACACATAAGAGAACGTTAGCACGCGCATTTGCCATCGAAGTGTGCGAGAGATGACACAACATTAGGTGCCGATGATTGTTGCCCACAAACGTTGTGATGGATTTCTGTACTTTGTCATTTTTATTTATTTTAATTGATATTTGTAATTTGTTATAGTTTTTTGTTTTGTTTTGTTTTTTTTTTCTTTGAATGGCAAGTATTTGTTATAGTTTATTCTGTTTTTTTTAATTGATTTTAGCTATTGTTATTTCTTATTTCTGAAATAAAGTAAAAAGTTTAGTACTGAAATATATGACATCGTAACTGTGTATTTAGTTTTTACTAATTATCTATCTTTTTAGCAAAACAATAATAATGTATAAGTCACGAGTGAAGTCACGAGTTATACACGACTATAAAATGTGGATAGATGAACATAACGGGTATTCCTTTGTATGTAATGACAATATATATAAATTTCCCTAACATTATTATACAAGTATAACAAGTCTAGATGAATAGTTGATATACAAGTATAACAGATCTAGATGAATAGCTACTTTCGTAATCTTATATACGACCGAGTCACGATATCAAGCTTTAGTTCAAATTAAAAAAAAAAATATAAATAGTAAGTTTGAACTTATAAGATGTTAGTTCTTTTATAAAAAAAAGATCATAGAGGTGTATTAATATTGGGAAAATGTGAAAAAGATACAAAACTAGATATTTTGTTTCTATGATAAAAAATGGATTTGTACCCAATGTTCATAAGTTTATGTATTTGATCGTCCATATAAAGTGGATTTTTAATCAGTTCATCTTTTATCACATATAATTGTACGTTAGCACGTATTCGTATGTTTTTGTAGACATGTGTATACTTGTAAACTTTCTTAGGGAAATTAAAATTTAATAATCAACTTTAATATATTAGCCGAAATTAATCTTAACATAGGAAATGTTTACACATAGTCTCAACTTTAAACATATTTTCTTTCAGGGATCGCATACTACTAACTGAAAGTTAACAAATTTATTTTTTGATGACATGGATTACATATGTGGCAAATAAGTCAAAATTTTGATGTCATGGACTACTTATATGGCAAAGATTTGATGATGTGGACTACCTATTGGCCAGAACTAATCTCAACTCAGTAAATGTTTACAGATAGTCCCGACTTAAAACATATTTTTCTTCTGTGCTCAAGTACTGACAGAAAGTTTACCCAATTATTTTTTTGATGACGTGAGTTGCTTATGTGACAAATAAGTTAAAGTTCGGATGACGTGGACTACTTATGTGATAGTCTACATCATAAAAAAACTAACGGGTTAACTTTCAATTAGTATGTGATCTTTATAGGAAGATATATTTAAAGTTGAAACTGCTCGTTTACTACACAAAAGAACGAACATGTTCGCAAATGGAGACTTATTTCATCACTAAGGGTGAAGGGGGTGCACCCCTAATTAGGTGAGTGAAATTTTTTTTAACCCAATTATACGTTGCCATGTCATTTCCCCTCTATAACTCCCCTCTTGTCCAAAAACGTACGGGGTGCACCCCTCTTAGGGGAGTTGTTTTTTTATTAAAAAAAAAAAAAAACAAAAAGTTGATTGGTTGTTACAAGCATGGGGCCCACCATCTCTCTCTCTCTTGTTCGGTGACTGAACGCCCAATGCCCTCACCGATTTGGGCTCCCGCATGGTTGGCGGTGCCACCCCGATCGGCAAATGATGTCCCCGAATGGGGTTGCCGCTTACACTCCGAGCAGCCTAAGACTTATTTTTTGATACATGATTGAAATCATGCATCAATCTTATCTTAAGTCCTTTTCATAATTTAAGCCTTGATATTTTTCTTAGATTTAACATCATACCAACCATCGATATTAACAAAGATGTACCAACTAACCATGAGTTTATCTGTGACAATTGATTTTATAAATTTATTGAAAGTTATATTTAATTTGAAAAGTTTTGCTCGCTAGAATGCATTAACACTTGCGAACGTATACGCGTACACAAACACAAACAGATGGAATCACACACAAACACACACTCGGTCATGCATAAACTTTTAACATTGTAACAACTTGTTATAAAGAAGTAATCGATAGATGTTACATGAAAACATATAAACATTTATTATGTATGTTAATTAGCCACAAAACTCCATTTTTAAAGATACTTTGAGGGATGCATATATTATTTAAAATTTCCACAGAATAATCTTCAGATGCTTTTCAAAACGAATTTTTAATGTTTCTTTTCTTAACCTTTTCAATCATCTTTGTTTGTGGGCCCACTAAAAATATTTAAATGTGAATATTTCACAAAAAAAATATAGATGCTCAATTTAATTGCTTTAAAACAACGCGGAAATAGTTGATTGGCGTCTCATGACAAAAAGAAATAATATTTACAACTTGTAAACACTGCAGAGAAAAATACTATTTAAAATATGTCATTAAATAACATGACCGTTTAACACAATTATGCGCAAACGGTTTCATGATTTGTTTATTTAATATAAAAACTCAACGTATTTTTAAATTTTATATCTTAATATTTAGGGTGTTTACGGTGACATGACATATTAACCAGCATTGCAAACCGCTCTCTTCTTATGTTAAGGGGCTTTGAAGATGTTATTCGTTAACATGTTAATATGATGTTAAGATATTGAATTAATTATTTTTTTTAACAAAAAAGCTTACTATAAAATATGATTAGATGGAGTTAACGGGATTAAACCATTTTCTAGAGTGAGGAGGAGTGAAATTTGGAAAAAAAATGAATGATGTATCACTTAGACCATACGATGTGAAGGGGCTTGAAGATGAGCCATTATGCGACACGTGGACGATGCGTCAGAACTGGGCGTGGTGTTAAAACGGACGGTATGGCCGGGGGCGTGGAAACATGGATTTTTTTGACACGTGTCACACACATTTTGTATTATTTTATAATTAAAATTATAGTAAATGTATTAAACATTATAAATATATTACTAGTAATTAAACAAATACATAACACTAAAATAAAAAAAAAACATTGCATAAATTTTAAAAACATTACATAAAATAAAAAATACGAAACTAAAAAACACATAATTTAAATAAAAAATCTAATGATTTCCCACGCCGAGCGGAGCTTGAATTCAAAGTGGTGCACATGCCTAAAGTTGATGAGAGTCACTTGAATGATGTCGTCCTCCCCTAGATCACCACCCTCGAGCTCCACGACGGTGTGGATCGTCTCGAATCTTTCGCAATCAAGATCGGTCGTCCTAAAACGAGACGAGGGGGAGTCGATGGTTCGGTTGTTATGACCCGTATATGCTTGGAAGTGTTGTCGGATTGTCCTCCAAAAAGGACCGCTCGAGCGCCTACCCGGCGTGTGGTTGCTCAAAGCTTCGACCCACGACTCACAAAGTGCAATATCCTCTTCTACGGTCCACGCCACAACTGCTATCCTCGGCTTTTTTGGGTGAAGTGGAACGATATTGAAGTGTAAAAGTTTGTATAAAAATGAAGAAGTGGTTGAGTTTGTATAAATTTGGGTGAAGATGTGGGTTTGTATTTATAGTGTGAAATTATAGTTTTAAAAAAGGTAATTTTTTTTTTTAAATTTAAAAGTTAGCCTTTGAGGTTAAACGGCTAACATTCACGTCCATTAACTACGTGCCACGTCGACTGCAAAATATCTTCCACACCAGTGGAGATTCCCCCGCCCTTTAAACAACACCGTGGTAACACCGTGAACGAGATGATGTGAATGGCGTTAAGAAACAACAACGCCATTTTCATTTTTGAACGCCTACGTCATGCGATCTTGAATGGAATTAAAGGGGATTAAACTATACCCCAAGATTTCAAAATGAATTAAGTCCGTTAGGTTCCAAAACTAAAGGCATATATTAAAAAGGCTACAACCTTTATGATAACGGTTTGGTAAGTAATAAATATATAGTTATTATAGCATAGGGGAATGTTTAAATTAGAACGCTAATATTGTAAGAACTGTAAGAACGAATGAAAAATCCACGAGAATTTAGTAAAAAACAATTAAAATTCAAATTTTTTCTACACTTATCATTATTATTCGAATGCAATGTTAGAAATTTAATTTACATCTTTAAATTTACGTGAATTTGTAAATAAAGAAAATTTACACATGTGTAAGTTTTTCATTTACACGTAAAATTTGTTATATTTACACATGTTTAAAAAATCTAATAAGCGTGATTTTGAGAGTTTTGTTTATTGCGGTTTGGATTGGTTTTTATTTTATATGTTTTTAGCACAATAGATTTTCGAAAGTTTTTTTTTTTTAAAATGGAAGGTTTAAAAACAATCAAAGTATTAAAATGTTTACATAAAAAAATATTAGTAGCATGAAATCACTTAAAACAATAATAACTAGATTGTTTCCCCGCGCGTTGCAGCAGTATGTTACCGCAGGCATTCGATGAGTATCGATTAGGTTCGTTATAATACTGGTACAATACATGCATTCGGTGTAGAAATCAACACATATTTGACATTAATTGAAAACGGAAAAAACGAACACAGGTACCGATAATGATGTTGTCCAAGTGGTATCGATCAATTCAGGTCGTCATGGTAATGGTATCGATTAATTCAGATCGTCACAGAGATGTATAAATGAAAATTATTGAAACTGGAAATCATAATACATGTACATGTAACAATGTTGTTCGGTAGTGTGACATCCCGACCCGCAGCGGAATAGTACGGGGCATTATGATTTCCCATAACTTATGACACTATTACAAGTTTAGATATTTAAAGTCACCGATCTAGATTTGTCACACATAATCATCGAATATAATCAACATAACTTCCGTACAATATCCATAGCATAAATAAAACATGAACAATAATCTCATTTATTACTAAGGCACATCCTACATGTCTTCAACTTCAAACTCTCTCAAGTCATGTACTTGTATCACGCGTAAAAAGGTTTTGGGGTCAAAATAATGTTGGTGAATAGATCTAGGTTTTAAATAAAATGTTTTGCTTTATTAATTGATTTATTTTACTTAGAAATCTTTTATAAATAAATTTAACATGCAACTTCATGTGTTATAGAAACATCCAATACCACCACAATCACACAACAATCAACCAATCACCACAATCTCAATATAGATACGATAGAAACAATAAGACTCAAAGACTATAACATGCATTAGACTTAAGCCCCGAAAAGCGAGTCTAATACTGGTGGTGATACTAGGCTACAACCCATGACCGTGTGGAACCTAGTCAGCCAGGTGGATCCATGCGAAACTTGTGACACAAAGCGAGTAAACACATAGACACACATATATGCAACAATAGATACGAGAAACCATAGGAACTAAAAATAAGAAACGATAGGTACTAGAAATAAGAAACGCAACACATAACGACACATTGATTTGCATGTATTTAAATAGAAACATATAAAACATGATACACCCCAAAAATATTTGATGATAAAAAGGGAAAGAGAATAGATCTACTCACTGGTTGCGAAGATATGATCCACGAGAGTTGCCGCACGAAACGAGAGGAATCGTCGAATGAATTATCCTAAAAATATCCTAATAACACGTATAATCTACAAGTATGAATAAATTAAGTAAAAGGATAAAACGAATACAAATGGATTGGAGACTTCTAGGTTCATAAGAGTTTAGGTGACTGTTAGTTTAGAATGTCAAATGATTTATATCGTGTTCAACGTGTATAAATACAAATATAATAATAGTGGAATAAATATAGTTTTTTGATTTCGACCAAAATGGAATATGATATATTTATCATAAATAAATATATATTATGGTTTTAGTTTAACTAAAATTACGTGTAAACGTTTATTCATTAGTTTAGTTAGAACGAATGTCTAATGGTGTTGTGTTAGAATTTTAACATAACAAGTCTAAAAATAGTCATAAAATGGATGTTTATAAGTTAATGGAAATGACTTGAATAAATGGTACTATAAAGTATAAGTTTAACAAGTTATTTACAATTAGTGTCGAAATACTTCAACTTATATATTGTGACGAAATAAATATTCCTAGAGAGTCTAAATAATATACATGACTAACATAATTGATAGAATATGCCTAAAAAGTATATAGTGATGTTTATAAAAAACAACAAAAAAGAATAACTACCGGTCTGTAATTATCAGAAGACATAGATATATTGTATGTCTAATTTAAAATAACTTAGTTTTATGAATTACACAAATAGTCCTAACGACCATTACAAATATATTAAGTCTAAAATTATAAATGATAAGTCTTTATCGTTTAAAGTCTAAAGGCAGGAATATAAGTTTCAGTGTTTTATATATCCTGCAATAAAAAATGTAATTAAATATGGTGTACCATAAGGCTAATTAATAGTAACCTTATATTTTATAATTTCCAATATTATTCTGAACATTAACAAAAATCAATATAGTTTAAAATGAGTATCATGAATTCCATAGTATGATTATATTCTGATAATATAAAATGATTACTAAAGAATCAAGTTCTAGTCGATAATCAAACCGAAAAGAAAAGATGAAGAAGAGAATTTAGATCGAATAACTCTCAATCTTATTAATCAGACAATAACTCAAAACTGATTACAGACTCTTAAACTATAACTCGATTTCTCTCTAGTCTTGTCTCTCTCCTTTTGTCTCTTAATAATGTATAACCCTACCTTGGTTTATATAGACTAACTAACTTGGTGGCCAAGACATTACCAAATAACCCTAACTTGGTGACCAAGACATTACCAAATATAATTATAATGTAATTAGGAAACTTAACCAATTTAACATGCTTGTCAAACTTGATCCTTCAAGTTCACCGACTTGTGATTTGAACTCCTTTGTCACCCTTTTACATCACCGACTTGTGATGAGTCGGGAATTACCGCCAACAATCACCCCCCAATTTAACCTACTTGTCAAACTTGGTCCTTCAAGTTCACCGACTTGTGATTTGAACTCCTTTGTCACCCTTTTACATCACCGACTTGTGATGAGTCGGGAATTACCGCCAACAATCACCCCCTTAATTTCTGACTCGAAATAGGTAGGCTCTAACATGTCTTCTTTGTCTTGATTCTCATAGAACACATCTTGATCTCTAGCTGTGTTTTTCGGCTCTTTCCTAGCTCGAACATTCTTGCGACCTTGTACTCGACTAGTCCTTTCTCCATGACTCGTCATTTGGTTATAAGAACTCGCACCACCATTGACTCGGCTGCGATCTTGAGCAAGCACTAGCTTTCTTGGATCATAATACGTACTTCCTTGGGTTTGAATCCCTTGGTTAACCTTTTCTTTGAATTCTTGAACATTTTTTCTTTGAACTTTGAATTTTGGGTTTCTTCATTAAATTGGATCTTTGAGAAGATCCTGACTCGTACTTGGCGTATCATCTTTCAGTTCAACTCTTTGTAGATCTCCACCCGCAAAATTCTTTATTCCAATCATGTTAGCTTGTGTACCAGAACTTGCTATCTTGAGGTTGATCTTGTACAAACGGTTCTTGGTCTTTGTGACCTTCATCATAAGCTTACCTGTATCATCATGAATGGTTAGCAAATCACGTTTCATGTGAATGTCGTATCCACCTTCCGTTGCTTGACCAAGACTTATGATATTGCTTTGTAAACTAGGTATGTAGTAAACATCGGTAACAGGCGCTTCTCCCCTATTTTCCCTTCAAGTAATACTGATCCCTTTCCCCGTATATCAATACAAGATCCATCTCCGAATTTCACCTTTCCCGTGACACGTTCATTAAGTTCAAAGAAATAAGCTCGATTACTCGTCACGTGATTCAATGCTCCGTTGTCGAGATACCAAGTATCTTTCTCCATTAGCTCAGTCTCGAAACGCTTTGGAATTGCCCATTCTTCGTTTATAAAAATCGTCTCTTGATCACATCTCATCATGAATAATGATGGATCAAAATCATCGGTTTTAGCTAAGTTAGCTTCATCATGTTTCTTCATGCGATCCAGACATCCTGACGCGAAGTGACCAAATTTATCATAACGGTAACACTGAACCTGTGATCTATCTTTCCTTCCCCTTTGGCGATCATTGGTTCTTCTTTGACCCGTCTGCTTTGACCCATGATATTGACCATCTCGGATTTGACTTCCATCTTGGTCTTCATCATCCCGGTCTTGACGTCTGTCTCGCTAACTTGAACCGCCTCGCCAACGCCCCTGCGTATTTTCATAGGATTTGGATTTCGAGGACGACTCACTATTGGCAAACATTAGATTACCTTGATTTTCTGCTAAAGACTCGATACTCTTAATCCTGTCTTTAAACGTCTTTAGTCTACCGATTGCTTCTTGAAACGTCATGGATTTCAAATCTGTGAATTGTTCAATTGAAGCTACAATTGGAACATACTTTGCTGGAACATAGCCTAATAACTTTCTGGTAAGCTTTCTGGTTTTGTAGGTGGTTCCCAAACTGGTTGCTTTGATCACCAATTGTCTTATTCTACCTGCGAAAGAATCAATCGACTCTGTTTCTTTCATCCTTAAAGATTCAAACTCTATCTCCAGTTGTTCAATCTTTGCCTCTCGAACCCGTTCAACCCCAGCATACCGTGTCTTCAACGCTTCCCATATTTCCTTTGCAGTCTGAAACTGAGCTACTTGAAACACAAGCTCTTCGGGTATTGCTTGAAGTAGAAGTGCAACTGCCATGTCATCCTTTTTGGCATCTACCTCCTTTTCACTTGGTTCTAAAGCTTCCAGTATTCCATGAACCTTGAATACCGCCTTGATACGAATAGCCCAAATGTTGTAATTTGTTTATGTTAATATTGGACATTGTAAAGTTGTGGTACTCTGATCCTTAACCACAACCGGTGGTGGTCTGTTCCTGTCATGAACCCAGCAGGCCTACAGAACAATGGCAGCCCACTTAATGGAGATCCAACCCAGCCAAGGAGAAGCAAAAGAGAGCACGTCCAGCCAAAGAAATTTGAAGATTATGTGATGAAAACCATGTCAGCAAATATCTAACAGAATTCTGTTAGGAGAGACTATTTAAAGTAATTATGTATTGGTCATGAGTAGGCAATTTGTTAGATCTCATGATTCTATCTTCCCATCCCTTTCTTATTCTCTGTTTCCCCATCCCCAATTTCCTATCTTAATACTACTACCCAATTTCTCTTTAACTGTTGTTAAAGTGTTCATTCCAATTTGGTGATTTCATTGAACATCTGCACCGATGGCAGATGGAACCAGATTACGTGTTATGGATGAAGCTCTCAAAACAGTTCAGGAAGAGCAACAAGGGTTGCGGCGGGATATCGATGATCTCATCGCTGCAATTGGAAATCAACAAAAATCAATTAACGAATTGATTATTCGACTCGATTCTACACCTAAACGCAGTGACGACAGAAAACCTCAGGATGGCGGTTTTTCAGTGTTAGGTCGCCACAAACCAGCTCCGGTTTACCTTCCCCGTTTCACCGGCGTTAATCCAGAACGTTGGATCGCTCAGGCCACTAGGTACTTCACCTTCTATGCAATCCCTGACGTCGATCGTTTAACTATTGCTTCATTCAACTTAGATGACGAAACAGCAGACTGGTACGATTGGTTACACCGTCATCACCGGCTCTCGACCTGGGATGCCTTCACCGAAGCCTTAACCAAACGGTTTCGTTCTGCCGAGCTTGAGAAACCGGAGGGCTTGTTGGCGAAATTACAGCAGACCACAACGGTGGCTGATTATAGGGCACGCTTTGAAGCTATCGGAAACCGTACGATGGCGTTACCGGAGGAGTTTTTGATAAGTTGTTTTATTTCCGGTTTGAGACCTGATCTGAAACAATCTGTCATGATTCACCAGCCCACTACGTTGGAGGATGCCATGGATAAGGCCCAGTTACATGAAAACCGAGTCCAGTTTAAGAAAGGTGTGGGCCGCGTATCTGTGGGCTCTTCTAAACCGTTATTACCTACCCCTAAAATTGGTCCAACAGGTAATTTCCCTAAAACCGGTGCGTCATCCACTTCAACGGCAAAGGTAGGGTTCCGCCGCTTGACACCTACTGAAATTTCACAGAAGAAGGCATTGGGTCTCTGTTATCGTTGTGACGAAAAATATACATTGGACCACAAATGTAAGGCTACCCCCCAACTCCTCTTCTTCGACGATGACGCGCTTGATCCGGGTGGGTCCTCAGAGCCTTCGACAGAGGAGACTTCTGACGCTGCCCTAGCTACGAAGTTACAGCAAGAGGAGCTCGCTACTCAATCGGCAATATCGTATAACGCTCTGTCGGGTGGGTGTTCCTCTACTACTTTACGTTTCACCGGTCCGGTTCATGGTAAATCGGTACAGGTACTCTTAGATGGGGGAAGTACCCATTGTTTCGTACGAACACGTATTGCTCAATTTCTCAATTGCACCATTGAAGCCATTTCCCCGTTTTCTGTTCTCGTGGGAAGTGGCGAACGATTACCGTGTTCCGGGTTAGCTAAACAAGTCGAATTAGTGATTCAAGATCAACCCATTGTGGCTGATTTCCTTCCATTGCAAGGGTGGGATATGGTCTTGGGAGTTTCTTGGTTGGCTACTCTTGGGCCAGTAGTCACCGATTATTCGAAGTCGGTTTTCGAATTTACTCTCCATACGAAAACGAGTCAAATGGCAGGGTGACACTACAACCTCGGCTCAACTTATCCATTTCAACGGCTTTCGCCAACTGATTCATTCCAACAGCATAGGACAATTGTTCCATTTGTCCTTGGTTCCATCAGAATCTCCAACACCTACCTATCACCCGGAGGTACAAGACCTTTTGACCGAATTTACTGATGTATTTACAGCTCCTCACGGGTTACCTCCAGTCCGCTCTCATGATCATCGTATTGAACTGCTTCCGTCTCATGGACCCGTTTCTGTTCGCCCTTATCGGTATCCTCACTTTCAGAAACAGGAGATTGAGCGTTTGGTTAAGGATATGTTAAATCAAGGAATCATTCGGGCAAGTACAAGTGCGTTTTCGTCCCCTGTAATTTTGGTTCGAAAAAAAGACGGTACATGGCGCTTTTGTATGGACTACCGTGCCTTAAATTCTATTACGATTCGGGATCGATTTCCGATCCCATCTATCGATGAGTTGTTTGATGAGTTGCACGAGGCTCGCTATTTCTCCAAACTCGATTTATTAGCAGGGTACCATCAGATTCGTCTCGCTGAGGCAGATACTATGAAAACAGCCTTTCGGACACATGACGGGCACTATGAATTCCTTGTTATGCCCTTCGGGCCCACGAATGCTCCCTCGACATTCCAACGGCTTATGAATGATGTATTTCGCTCGTTTCTTCGTCAATTTATCTTGGTATTTTTCGATGACATCTTAATATATAGTAAATATTGGGAAGACCATTTGCAACATCTTCGTGTCACCTTATAACTGCTTCGTTCACACCAGCTTGTCGCCAAGTTAACTAAATGCACTTTTGGTCAGTCCCAAGTGTGCTACCTGGGACATATTATTTCCTTTCTGGGAGTTGCGGTCGATCCCGACAAAATTAGTACCATTCAGCAGTGGCCGATTCCTAAAACCGTCAAGGAGGTTCGAAGCTTCTTGGGGTTTACCGGTTACTACCGTCATTTTATCAAAAATTATGCATCTATTGGCGGGCCCTTGACGGATCTCTTACGGAAATATTCTTTCATGTGGGATACTAACACCTTGCAGGCTTTTCAACATCTCAAGACTCTCCTTAGTTCGACACCAATACTTCGTTTACCGGATTTTTCAAAGCCATTCACCATCGAGACGGATGCCTCCGGTACAGGTGTCGGGGCTGTGTTATCCCAAGAGAAACATCCCTTAGCTTACTTTAGTAAGAAGCTTTGTCCACGTATGCAGCAAGCATCTACTTACCATCGAGAGATGTATGCTATCACACAAGCTATTGCCAAATGGAGACAATATCTATTGGGTCATAAGTTTACTATCGTGACTGATCAACAATCCTTAAAGAGGCTCCAAGATCAAGTTATTCAAACCCCTGAACAGCAAAAATGGTTGGGCAAACTGTTGGGGTTCGACTTCGACATCGTTTATCGACCCGGGACATTAAACAGTGCTGCCGACGCTCTTTCCCGTGTCCCTACAGGTCATCTCATGGCTATTTCAGCCCCGTTTCCTTCCTTTTTACATGATCTATCAACTCTTGCCCACTCCGACCCAGAGTTCACTTCTCTCCTTCACGAATACCAGGCTGACCCTCACAAATTTCCAGAATACACGCTGAAAGATGGGTTCTTATTATATAAAGGCCGCTTCTTGATACCCAATAACGATGCTATACGCCGCCAATTGCTGACTGAATTTCACTCGACACCATTTGAGGGACATTCCGGGGTCACCCGCAAGTACCAACGGTTGTCCTCTACCTTTTACTGGAAACGGATGCGAGAGGACGTTAAACAGTTTATTGCACAACGTCAGATCTGTCAGCAAACTAAACGGCTAAACCGTCTTTTTTAGCACCAGGTGGGTTATTGCAACCACTTCCCATTCCCGGGGCAGTTTTCGAAGACATCGCCATGGACTTCATCACTTGCTTACCTGTGTCACAAGGTAAAACCGTTATCATGGTCGTGGTTGACCGTTTGTCAAAATATGGTCATTTTATAGCATTACCTTCCTCCTTTACTAGCATTACTGTTGCTACTGCTTTTATAAACGAAATTGTCCGCTTACATGGTGTGCCGTTAACCATCGTTACTGATAGAGATCCCCGGTTTATGACCGATTTTTGGAAGGAATTGCACCGAATTAATGGTACCACCCTCAAGTTTAGTTCGGCTTACCACCCACAAACGGACGGGCAATCCGAAGCACTTAATCGTTGCCTCGAAATGTACCTACGATGTTACGTGGCGGATCATCCAGCGAAGTGGCTTCAGTTTTTACCCTGGGCTGAGTTCTGGTATAATACATCTTATCAGACATCATCTCAGATGACTCCATTTGAGATTTTATATGGCAGGAAACCACCATCTATTACCAGGTATCTTCGAGACTCCACCACTGAACCGACATTGGCAGCTCAGCTAGAGGAGCGGGATATCATCTTAACACGGTTGAAAACCAATCTCTTGAAAGCTCAGTCAAGGATGAAGTTAGCTGCTGACAAGCACCGTCGAGATGTTCAATTCATGATCGACGATTGGGTTTATGTTAAACTCCAGCCCCATCGTCAAGGCTCAGTGATGTGTGTAAAATGCAACATATAAATCACATCAATTAAGGCATAAAAATAACCCTTTTTAAGTACTAATGTTGGAAAAAGAGTGTTTTTGTCTTCCTTTTGTATTTTCAGGATGAAATGGGCTCAAAATCACAAAAGAAGCAAAAAGACAACTAATTCTACCATAAATACAAGAAAAGGAACAAAAGTAGACTGCCCGGACCCTCAACGGCACCTCCCAAGGCAAAGGAGAAGAAACAGAGTCTGAACACGCCCCGTGTCCAGCGAACACGGGGGCGTGCCCAGGAAGCAGCAGAAAAGACAAACCAGTAGAAGCTTCCATTGCCCACCACGGGGCCGTGTCCAGCGGGCACGGGGGCGTGGTGAAAGTACAGCAGGCGCATTAATTGTAATTCGCAATTACAATTAATGAAGTGAGAGAATGTCTGACGGGCACGGGGCCGTGTCCAGCGGACACGGGGCCGTGTCCAGCCTTCTGTTCAGCCTATAAATAGAGGAGCTTGGCTTCATTCTCTCTCATCCCTTGGCACACCACCTCTCTCACACTTCATCCACCACCCACCACCACCATAACACCATCATCCTCCACCATCATCCATTGTCCATCGTAGAGTGTGTGAGTCGTCTCGGGATCCAAGATTGATCGTAAGAGTTCTTGACAATCAAGGCCATGTTTGCCTAAGTCTCTTACATCACTTGGTGAAGACAAGTGTTTAGTATAATACTTTTTATTTTTAATCTTTTGCACTTTTTATTTGGTTTTGTATTAATGACTTTAATAACTAGTTACTTATGTTGAAGGTGATCTTTCCTTATCGTTTGTCTGTGGTGTCTTGGCATTATTTTACTGTCTATATAAAATAAAAGATTTTCACCATTCATATCTCCACGGTCTATATGGAGGTATGTTGGCTACCTGGTCGGGGGTTAAGGGAACGGTTTGGTAAGGGTCTTGCCCTTGTTCAGCGTTTAGAGGTCCTGCTTGGGACCTGGGTCAAATTTAGTAGGATCTCCTTCAATGCCCATAGGTATTGGATGGCGGGGATCCAAACTCTTTGACCCCCTCATAAGTTAACTACTATTAATACTATAACCCGGCTATTTAGGACTGTATCCCTACTGACTCAGACTACTTAGCCGAGGGTAACGTCACCGCCAAAAGCGGGGCCTACCACAATTTGCATTAATAACTTAATTCATTATCTTTCAATAATCCGAACCTTTAGGATTGTATCCTTGCTGACTCAAACTACTGGGTTGAGGGTAACGTCGCCTTCAAAAGAGGGGCCTACTACAATAACTAAGATAATCTCTTAAACAAGTGCAAAAGTGCGAAAATAATCAAAGGTTATACTAATACACGTGTCGGATCCAAGTGATTCATCTTGTCTATCTGTTTTTATTTTATTTTTATTTTCAGCATTTAGTTAGTTTTTATTTTTCTTAGTTTAAAACATTTTTCTCACTTTTTGATTTGATTAGACGTTGAGGATAAACCGGTATTAAAAGCTCTTGTGTCCTTGGACGACCTCGGTATCTTACCAACACTATACTACGTCCACGATGGGTGCACTTGCCCATATGTGTGTTTAGTGTTAGTGAATATCGTGTTTTATAAATTTAAAACTTGGCTAAAAGTGTAAAAAGGGGCTTAAATACTCATCAAAAATATAACACACTTCACGCACATCAAGTTTTTGGCGCCGTTGCCGGGGACACAAGGATTTTAAGAAAGTTAGGAATCAACGGCCTAATCATATTTTTATTTTTCTTTAATTTTTTTAGGATTTTTTCTTAGATTTTTAGCTTCTGCAGAGCTCAACACGGGGCCGTGCCCGCTGAACACGCCCCGTGCTCAATCATTGGAACTGGCAATCCTGTTTTAAGTCAGACAGTAGGCTGAACACGGGGCCGTGTCCACTCAACACGCCCCCGTGCCCAAGATTCAGTTGCTGAAAACAGAACCGTTAGATCCCGGCGGTTGGTAATCTCTGACACAAACATGAGTGATAGTAATTCTTTTTACTTTCGGCACTCTTACGGTTTGTGGTGTCGAATATGTGGAGGCGAACATGAGGAATTAAAATGTTTTTTCCTCACTTATAGGCCCCACTATATAGACCCACCGATTCCTTGTAACCTTAAGAGGGGCGAAAGTAAAAATAAGCACTATTTCTCCCTCGAATGCGCCCAGCCAGATATTCTAGGAGAAATGCTCCTTGACGAGTTATTTCAACTAGAAGAACTACTTCTCAATTGGTCAAAAGAACTTAGGAAGGATTTTTTAGATCCATCCCAAGATGATGACCATGAGGAAATGTTGGAACCGCATTCCGACAACCTCGTTGCTCCCGAAAATACCTTCTTACCTAGAAAAGACGCGGACGATAGTCGTCCCTATGCCGATTGTGCCGTGAAGGACTCCCCACCGACTTCGTTCGATGCATACATAGACCTGAGCGATTCGGCATACACCTTCTTTAACGAGAGCCCGGGAAAGGGTTGGACTTGTCCACCTAGAATGAAAATAGGAATTACCCTCACCGACAACCTCTTGCGTTCTCGCCTTAGTATAGGACAATTAAGGTATCTTAGGCACTTTGGGGTTGTTCCAACAAGTCAAGAGCCACCCGATATAGATTAGCTCCTTAGTAAAGACAAAACTTCATAAAACAGCTTTCCGACACGGGGCCGTGCCCGGCCAACACGCCCCCGTGTCCACCAAAAGATTCCCTTCTGATCAGAACGTCAGAATACGGACAAACTGTGTCAGAATTTTATCTGCACACGGGGCCGTGTCCAGCGGACACGGGGCCGTGTCCAGCAGGCTGTCGTTTTCTATAAATGCAGCCAAAAATCCTGCACATTTGGACCAACTTGGGGACAGAGATTTGAAGGAATCTTCTCTCAAACAATCCTAGGTAAGTCTAAAAGAAGTTTCCAACAACCCATCTTGTCCTTTCCTCTTCTAGACATTTCCTTCTTCTTCATCTTTCTTCAAGAACTACCATGAAAAGTTTGAATTTTCAATCTTTGTGGTAGGGAACAATGAGTTTTGATCATAGAATCTTGGTAAAAACATGTTATGTAACATTGTTTAGAGTTATTTACTGTAAAAAAGCTTGCATAAACTCAGAAAATAACTTAAAAACCCAAGATTCCTTGCTCCAAAATTCTGCAGAAAGATGAACACGGGGCCGTGCTCAATGAGCACGGGGCCGTGTCCAGAAACTGTTTCGTCATATAAACTGCTTTTGGTTTATTTTTCGTAGAATGGCGAGTGAAAACAGCGAAACATCATCCGTTCATTCCTCAAACAGCCGAAGGGGAAGGAGGCCCTCCGTTGAAGCTACACTTGTGCACTACGTGATAGCACTGAGGGAAGCTCTCGACGAAATGACGTCAGTAGAGGAGGTCCTCATTGACCGTATTAACGATCTTACAATGGGACTTGAAAGCAGCTTCCAAGAGATTAACCGTTTGCACCAAAGGTTAAACATTTTGGTAGCACCTCCTATGGAACCAGTCCTTCCACAACAAGACTGGAACTTGGCACTCGGTGTTAACAACCCTGCCGGGTGGGGAGACTTTCCCGTAGAACCTCCTATGGAAAACCCACAAGAAGTTCCAGCGGAAGTTGAAACTCCTCAAACTAATGCGAACGAGCCCTCTTTTCTCCTTCCAAGGGAGGTAGAGGAGTAGCTTGCCGACATATGAAGAGAACCACACCCGAAAGGAGGAGTTCTACAAAGCTTTATCTAACCAAGATTAGTAGCTTCTTGGAAATTTTGCTAAATTAAAATAAAACATAGGGCTAGAACTCCATAAGTTTAATATTTATGTAATTTTTATCTTTATGTAATGTCTCTCTATTAGCAATGTTATGATGGTTTTTAAGATTGATGGTTGTTTTGAGAATAAAACACACTCATGGTGGTAATGGATGAAAAAGGGAACGAGAAAAATGGAACCATGCACGAAGAACAGAGCAACCCGACAAAAATCTCCATCACAGAAGGCTCAACACGGGCCGTGCCCAACCAACACGGCCCCGTGCTGAGCCCCCTTCAGAAAATCACCCAGTTCAGGTAACTGGACACGGGCCGTGTTCAGCGGACACGCCCCAGTGTCCAGGCTTCTGTTTCAATTCTGTAATTTTTGTTACTGGCACTTGACCACGGGGCCGTGCCCGGTCAACACGGGGCCGTGTCCAGGACGCCAGTAACATAATTCTTTGCTTTTTAACCCACTCTTACACATTCTAATCAACCAAAAACTTTATTTTTGGACACATTGAGGACAATGTGTAATTTAAGTGTGGGGGGGATGCTAAAACCTTGAAATTTTGCAAAATCCTAAACACAAGCCTTACACAAAACTCTATTGGAACCGCTAAACACCCCAAATTTTTTCAAAAACTTTTTCATTTTTTACTTGTCTTAGTTTAAGTTGGGAATAACAAGTTCTAAAAAGGTTATATTTTTACAAGTTTACAACCGATAGCGTCGTGATAAAAAAAAAGAACCAACATAAGAAATTATGAAACGGTATAACAAGTCTAGTCAAAAATTCGATTATATATACTTGGTCACATTAAAAACCCATTCCCACAAAAGTGAGTTTTGAGCCTTTATTGAGCATAAAAATACACATATTTAGATTAAATGCTCATTTTTCGTTTCTTGTGTGAATAGCCGCTCGGTTCTTACAAATCTAGAACTTGCCACGACGATACATTCCCGGTCCTTACCAACTTAAACCCAAGTAAGTAAATGATGGAGGCATTAGGACTAACCATTTTTCTTTCAAAACCATTATTTTTCATTTTTTTTACCTACCCAAAATCCCCCTAGATAGCCCCTTTGAGCCTAAACCTTTCATTTCATTACCCCAAAACCCTTTTTACCCACCAAAAACCTTTTTATTTTTTTTCACCCTTTATTTTAGTAACAAGCTCGCTTTTTCGTAAACTCACCTTTTTATGTGACGATAAAAAAAAAATGATGATGAAGTCAAAAACAAACAAAAGCTATAAAAGCTTGTTTGGAGAAATACTTCAAAATAAAAAGTCACTAAAAACAAGGTACTTCACGAAAACGGACGCTTGTTACGATTTTCGCCCTTTTTACTAACCACTAACCAACCACCCACCTTTAACCCAAGCCTAACCCTTCACCCCAAAAGTCCTCTTGATATTTACAAAGGTAAAAAGTTAAAAAGGAGGAGGATTGATTGCTTGGCAAGCCTATGGAAGGCGTAAGTTCCGTGCCGCTCTCGAGTGATTCACTAAAATATACACCTTCGGCCGAGTGTTGAGTGATCTCCCGTGAGGTATGTGAACTTGTATATAAATGGAATTTTAATAAGGCAAGCTATGCCCAAATAAGTAATTTATCTTATGAAACGTTCAAAATAAATCATAACGAATAGGATTGTAAATAAATAAAAATAAAACTTACAAAGACCTTGGATTCCCGACACTCTATGACAAGCCAAAAAACTTTCTCTTCTACCTATTCCATTTGGGAGTGTAAGCCACATTTAAAGAGTTTTGCTTGAGGACAAGCAAAAGTTCAAGTGTGGGGGTATTTGATGTGTGTAAAATGCAACATATAAATCACATCAATTAAGGCATAAAAATAACCCTTTGTAAGTACTAATGTTGGAAAAAGAGTGTTTTTGTCTTCCTTTTGTATTTTCAGGATGAATTGGGCTCAAAATCACAAAAGAAGCAAAAAGACAACTAATTCTACCATAAATACAAGAAAAGGAACAAAAGTAGACTGCCCGGACCCTCAACGGCACCTCCCAAGGCAAAGGAGAAGAAACAGAGTCTGAACACGCCCCGTGTCCAGCGAACACGGGGGCGTGCCCAGGAAGCAGCAGAAAAGACAAACCAGTAGAAGCTTCCATTGCCCACCACGGGGCCGTGTCCAGCGGGCACAGGGGCGTGGTGAAAGTACAGCAGGCGCATTAATTGTAATTCGCAATTACAATTAATGAAGTGAGAGAATGTCAGACGGGCACGGGGCCGTGTCCAGCGGACACGGGGCCGTGTCCAACCTTCTGTTCAGCCTATAAATAGAGGAGCTTGGCTTCATTCTCTCTCATCCCTTGGCACACCACCTCTCTCACACTTCATCCACCACCCACCACCACCATAACACCATCATCCACCACCATCATCCATTGTCCATCGTAGAGTGTGTGAGTCGTCTCGGGATCCAAGATTGATCGTAAGAGTTCTTGACAATCAAGGCCATGTTTGCCTAAGTCTCTTACATCACTTGGTGAAGACAAGTGTTTAGTATAATACTTTTTATTTTTAATCTTTTGCACTTTTTATTTGGTTTTGTATTAATGACTTTAATAACTAGTTACTTATGTTGAAGGTGATCTTTCCTTATCGTTTGTCCGTGGTGTCTTGGCATTATTTTACTGTCTATATAAAATAAAAGATTTTCACCATTCATATCTTCACGGTCTATATGGAGGTATGTTGGCTACCTGGTCGGGGGTTAAGGGAACGATTTGGTAAGGGTCTTGCCCTTGTTCAGCGTTTAGAGGTCCTGCTTGGGACCTGGGTCAAATTTAGTAGGATCTCCTTCAATGCCCATAGGTATTGGATGGCGGGGATCCAAACTCTTTGACCCCCTCATAAGTTAACTACTATTAATACTATAACCCGGCTATTTAGGACTGTATCCCTGCTGACTCAGACTACTTAGCCGAGGGTAACGTCACCGCCAAAAGCGGGGCCTACCACAATTTGCATTAATAACTTAATTCATTATCTTTCAATAATCCGAACCTTTAGGATTGTATCCTTGCTGACTCAAACTACTGGGTTGAGGGTAACGTCGCCTTCAAAAGAGGGGCCTACTACAATAACTAAGATAATCTCTTAAACAAGTGCAAAAGTGCGAAAATAATCAAAGGTTATACTAATACACGTGTCGGATCCAAGTGATTCATCTTGTCTATCTGTTTTTATTTTATTTTTATTTTCAGCATTTAGTTAGTTTTTATTTTTCTTAGTTTAAAACATTTTTCTCACTTTTTGATTTGATTAGACGTTGAGGATAAACCGGTATTAAAAGCTCTTGTGTCCTTGGACGACCTCGGTATCTTACCAACACTATACTACGTCCACGATGGGTGCACTTGCCCATATGTGTGTTTAGTGTTAGTGAATATCGTGTTTTATAAATTTAAAACTTGGCTAAAAGTGTAAAAAGGGGCTTAAATACTCATCAAAAATATAACACACTTCACGCACATCAAGTTTTTGGCGCCGTTGCCGGGGACACAAGGATTTTAAGAAAGGTGGATTTTAATGGGGGCGGTATTGTCATGAACCCAGCAGGCCCACAGAACAATGGCAGCCCACTTAATGGAGATCCAGCCCAGCCAAGGAGAAGGAAAAGAGAGCACGTCCAGCCAAAGAAATTTGAAAATTATGTGATGAAAACCATGTCTGCAAATATCTAACAGAATTCTGTTAGGAGAGGCTATTTAAAGTAATTATGTATTGGTCATGAGTAGGCAATTTGTTAGATCTCATGATTCTATCTTCCCATCCCTTTCTTATTCTCTGTTTCCCCATCCCCAATTTCCTATCTTAATACTACTACCCAATTTCTCTTTAACTGTTGTTAAAGTGTTCATTCCAGTTCCCGTCCGTCATTGATTTTTGAACAACTTTTCAGAACCGAACGCGTTTGCTCGCAAAAACCCAGTTACGAATACCTCTCGAAAACCGAATAACAATCCTGAATTGAACCCCTTGTCCAACCCAAACAACGTTTAATATTTAAACCCAAATTTAGTTTAAAACAAAAAAATTAAACAAATAAACCAACTTATTATTATTTTGATTGTTTGAAACGTTGTTCCACATAAAAAAGAAAAAAACAATAAATTGTTTTAACTTCTTTTTTGTTTTTATTTTTTTTCAATTGTAGCTCAGAAGAAAGGAAAGAAAACACTTCTTTGCTTTTGAGTTTCTTTCTTTTTTTTCTTTACTCACGAAGAAATACAATTGTAACTTGAAACGCTTCGATCGAAACCTTCTTGTTCTGATTGCCACCGTACAGCAACGGAGAACCGATTTCGCCTGATGTTTTAACGACCACCACTGCTGGACGAAAGTCCAACTGACCGGGTTTGAACTAGATTAAAGAACCCGCTATTTCCGATTGCCTTCGCATGAACAACCTACTCGTTGTCCGACGCCGTAACGGTACCACACCGCTGCTCCGATGAACCAATACCGCCGGCCTCAACCTTCCTGATCGTCAACCAGTTTAGACTCCTTAGTCACCGATTAAGAACCCGAGTGCCCATTTGATATCGACGATTGAACTTGGCTCTTATACCAATTCAAGTCCCAGTCGATAATCAAACCGAATAGAAAAGATGAAGAAGAGAATTTAGATCGAATAACTCTCAATCTTATTAATCAGAAAATAACTCAAAACTGATTACAGACTCTTAAATCATAACTCGGTTTCTCTCTAGTCTTGTCTCTATCCTTTTGTCTCTTAATAATGTCTAACCCTACCTTGATTTATATAGGTTAACCCTAACTTGGTGGCCAAGACATTATCAAATAACCCTAACTTGGTGACCAAGACATAACCAAATATAATTATAATGTAATTAGGAAACTTAACCAATTTAACCTATTTGTCAAACTTGGTCCTTCAAGTTCACCGACTTGTGATTTGAACTCCTTTGTCACTCTTTTACATCACCGACTTATGATGAGTCGGGAATTACCGCCAACAAAGAATATAAAGAATAAAATTCTAGAAATTACTACAAACAAGACTAACATCATAACAAGTGTAGAAGTCTCAATCAACATGAACTAGGGATAAGTTAATTTGATTAAAATGTAAAGATATAAAAATCCCCAAATTGATTATGAAACCTAGAAGGTGATTCTCAAATTGAGAATCAATTGCCCTTTATCCATACAATAAAAACAATAGTGGATAATTCGGATAATAAAATAACAAAGAGGTTATCCGTACCTTAGTTGCATAGGCTTGAATTTATCAATAAAAACTATCCGACGCTTGTACAAAATCTTGATAACTTTGTTTATTAGAGTGGTGATGGTATTCTTTTGTTGTATATGAATCACAAACATGTGGGAAGAAAAACAAACCATTGTAATGAAATAGGAGTAGCTAAAATTTATTATCTCTTTGGTTACTTTTTTTTTGAAGTTGAATTTCATAACAAAACACACACTTGATCCCCAAGGCGAGGACCAAGACGAGCAAAAATTACATCAAATCACAATTACACCAATCTTCCCAAGTACAATTTGTATTCTTATTCCTATTGTTATACCACAAATAACCATACGTTTTAACGTCCGAAAAAACCTCATCAATCTTTGTTTCTTTGTTATTGAAGATACGATCATTACGAGCTTTCCAAATTCTCCAATATCCGATAATCATTAAGCCATGAACCATATTCTTTGTCACTGAATTGAGCCGCAAATTCTTGTACCTACTCGTGAGGTCTTTTAAATCACACACATAGAAATCTGGAAATCTACACCAATTAGCGATTGCTTGCCATAGAAAATTTGAAAACATACAACCTGTGAATAGGTGTTGTTATTTCCCACTTGAACATTCCTCTTAAGCAAAGCTTCTTTGGTTGGTAAACACTCGAGCCGTGCCCTCCACATAAAGATATTGTAGTTCTTTGGCAACCATTGACACCAATAAAAAATAGCCGATGTATTTGTAACTTCGGTGGATGATATCCATTTTTTGATATTCACCACTATAAACTCAGAACCGGTACCGTGCCACGACCATGAATCTTTCTTAGAAGAAAGTTTTACATTCGCAAGCAACCAAAAACAATCCGTCAATTCCATAGTTACGTCTAAAGATGTCGGGTCGTTTTTCCAACGCCACGCAAAACTACTAGCACCACCAACTTTCAACACACGATCAGACACCTTACAATGCTTTTCAGTCTCTAAACGATAAAGATTTGGGAACCAAACCTTTAGAGGTTTATCAGAAATCCATGGGTCCAACCAAAATCTTATCGTATCCCCCTTCCCAATCTCGGCTCTAACCAGAGAATTAAAATCGACCTCAGCAACTTTCAAGAATCTACCCAGTTTAACTATATGGAACCACGCACCCTTAAACCTTCCTTGACACGGATATAATTCCCAATCCGAGCCTGCAAATGAACGGAGTCTATTACCTTCCTCCATAAAGCATTCCCTTCGCACCGGTAACGCCATAACCATTTCAACAGGAGACTATGATTAGAATTTTCCAACCGGTTAATTCCCAAACCCCCTTTATCTATTGGAACTGTCACTTTATCGCAACCCACCTAATGCAATTTTTTCACCACATCACTACCTCCCCACAAGAATTTCTTCATTAAAGCTTCTAGATCAATAATCACCTTTTTTGGAGCTTTGTATAAAGAGAAATAGTAACACGGTAAGCTTTCAAGAACCGACCTTATAAGTGTTAATCTACCACCTATAGAAAGAACATGAGATTTCCATCTAGACAATCGCTTTTGAAACACCTCTTTAACCGGTTGCCAACTCGAAATTCGATTCCTGTTGGCGCCCACTTTTATCCCCAAATACACGAACGGAGTACATCCCGCCTAACAACCGAAAACCTCTGCCACCCTATTAATGACCTCCGAATTTATCCCAAAGCCAAATAATGTCGACTTAAAGAAAATGATTTACCTCAATGCCACCATTTAGCAGACGAATACCATTAAAAGCGCCAATATCAGTTGCTTTCCTGAATAGACTTGAAAAGGCCTCCATGACAATGACAAACAAAAAAGGCGATAACGGATCGCCTTGACGAATTCCTTTTGTTGCAATCAAACTCAAAGGTTGGCGCACCATTTACAAGAACCGCCTCCCTATTTGAAGTAAGAATGCCCTCCACCCACACACACCATCTAGAAGGGAATCCTAATTGCCGAAGGATATCTAGAAGAAAACTCCAATGAACGTTGTCATACGTCTTTTGGAAATCAATTTTAAAAATGAACATTTCCTTTTTCATTTGTTTTGCCCAAGCAATAAGTTCATTGATCATCATTGGACCATCTAAAATAAACCTACCACTCAAAAAACGCAGATTGCGTTTCTGAAATACTGCTCCCCATGACCTTTCTCATCCTATTAGCAAGTAATTTTGAGATAAACTTACTAATAACACTGATAAGGGTAATGGGCCGATAGTCTCCTAAGCGCGAAGGCGCCGAAGATTTCGGTAAAAGAGTAATAAACGTTGAACTCACCCCACGACTTATAAGATCCGAATCATAAAACTCCTTCGCAATGTTCATGAAATCGGCCGAAAGAATATTCCAGAATTTTTTAAAAAATTGAAATTGAAACCATCTGGACCGGCACCTTGTCACTTCTGCAACCAAAAACTGCTTCCTTAACTTCGCTTTCAGAAAAAGGAGCTATTAGAAGAGCCACATCTTCATCAGACACTTTATTGATGTTGTGACACCTTAACTTTGGTCTAGACACCATATCCTCCACAAACTTATTTTTGAAAAAACAAAACACTTCTTTTTTAACCTTAGAAGGTTTCGTTTCCTAAACCCCATTGATTAACAACCCCGGAATGCTATTCCATGCCTTCCTTTTATTGATCAACCCATGGAAAAATTTTGTGTTATCATCCCCGTCGGCCGCCCATTTACATCAAGATTTTTGTTGGGTATCTTTGTATTTGAAATCCTCAAGTTCCTTTAGACGTCGCCGCGCTTCTTACCATGTCCAAAGTTCCACTTCTGTCAAATCTCTGTCGACCCGAATCGTATCAAACATGTCCATCTCCTCTTTAAGAATCATGGTTTCTTCTAATTCTTTATGGTTGGTGCGACTCTTCCAATCATTAATATGGCTGTGAAAGAATTTAAACTTTTACAATAACATCAAATCGGGCAGCCCATAACCCTGAAAATCACTATTTGCCTTCAAAATGACATCCTCAAAATCGCCCCTGTCTAACCACGAATTAAAGAAGCGGAACGACTTCGGGCCAAAGTTAGCTGAAAATGTCTTAAGAACCACCGGGCAGTGATCTGGGAGACCTTTTGGAAGAACTCTATATTCCGCTGAAGGCCACCTGCAAAAAAATCCCAACACACCAAAAATCTGTCAATACGACTCAATTTATTACCGACTGAGAAGGTAAATTTCCTTCCCCTGAGAAACAATTCATGCAAGCCCGCGTCTTCTATAAAGTCATTAAAATCTCTAGCTGCAGCTGGGTTGAAAATAGAATTCCTTTGTTCATGCTCATTGCGAACTGAATTGAAATCCCCTCCCACGATCCACAATCCATTAGAACCTCTAATAATATTAATCAAAACCGACCATAAATGGCGTTTCTCCACATCACCCTGTGGGGCATACACGTTAATGATGTTTATAGTCTCCCCACTACCCAAAATATGACCAGAGCAAACCAACAAATTCCTATTGCTTATTATCGGTTGCAAGCAGAAAATGGATGTATCCCACATGGTTATCAAACCTCCTGACCTCCCAGTAGGATCCACAGAAGCGAAATCAAAACAACCTCTACCCCAAAAACCTTCAATTTGTTTGGCCCCAACATTATTGCAAAATGTTTCTTGAAACAAAACACACCCAATTTGTTGTTCCAACCTTAATCCCCTGACCGATTGAAAATCTTCATTAACAAGCGAATCATGTACCTGCTCTGTGAAAGCCCCAATGTTTTCAGCACCTAAACACACCCCCAAGTCAACCGTATTGTTTACCTCATCTTGTAGTTTTTGAACATTATCATTGTGATGCGGTTTCTGAGATGAATCAGATGGCAGTTGCTTGTTCGAATCTGGAGTACAGAAAGTAGCTTCAAGTTTCTCACTATCTCCATAGGAAATTTTGTTACTTGATATGTTGCCAAGTGTGTGCATTTATAAGTTGTACATGTTGCTTAAACATGACGCAACATGCGTGTTTGGTTAAACGTTTTTATGTCGTCTATTTTTTCCCGTTTGACAGGTTCGTCGTAACAATCGGGTCCTATATCGACTTAGTTATTTTTTTATATGTTTTACATTTTGTTTAATTTCTTCGTATTAACACACTGCAACTTTAGTGTTAGTGATCGCTGGTAGTAGTGTGGCATTGGTATTCGCCCCCGCCGCAACGCGAGGTTGGTTAATATAGTTACTAGTTCAATTTAAAATGAATACTACATGGAATTCAAGAGGGTTTTGATTGATTCAATTTAAAAATGCATTTAATAGGTTGACAAAAATTAAAATAAAATCAACTAGCTATGATTTTTGAAAAAACCATATAATTGAATAGTGGGAGTGTAGTTATAATTAAATTGGTTTCTATAAGATTATGAAAACGAGGTTAGATTTTTTTTTTTCTGGAACAACTTATCCCATACAATAGGCTTCCATATAAATCAGATTGTTGTTTCTAAGATAATGTTAACCATACCCACTACTAAGTAGAATTTATAGAAATATTATTTTCTTATAAAATTAATACTAGGTTAGAACCTCGTATATTACACGGGTTGAATAAATGTAATTTTATATATTAAATAATAAAAAGTTATATCTTTATGACCACGTATATTGTACGGGTTAAATAAATGTAATTTTATATATCAAATAATAAAAAAAGTTATATCTTTTAAAACCATGTGTATTACACAGATTAAATAAGGGTTAATTTTGTACAATAGTAACCAAGTTTCAAGAGTGTTCTAATTAGGTCACTCATAATTTTTTTTGTTCCAATTAGGTCATTCAAGTTTCATTTAATGTTTCAATCCTAGATATTTTACCTAAATAGAAGGTCATCCATCCTGCATGACATTTATTTAGATTTTTTATTTAAAAAAATTTGTTGACATGGCACATAAATGGCAAATGGATTAGAAAAAAATACGAAATAGGTTTATTTTTTTTAAATTGTAGAAAAGTTAAAAAAATGCGAAAAAAATTAAAAAATGTGATTTTTTTTTTCAAAATATCTAAAAAAGTTATAAATGAAGATAAACAACTAAGGATATAATTCCAACGATTTGTAATATTTGATCCTTTTGGGTTTTGATTTTGTTTTGATTTATTATATTTCTTTTTTTTATTCCATGTCATCATGTTTTTTTTAAAAAAAGTTAAATAAGTGCCAAGTAGGACTATGACCTGCTATTCAGGTAAAATCTCTAGCATTAGAACACCAAAATAAAGTAGAATGATCTAATTGGAACAATAAATTTTATCAGTGACCTAATTGGAACACTCCTAAAACTTCATTACTATTCTGTGGCATATTCCCATTAAGTAAATGTAATTTTGTATACTAAATACTAAAAACGTCGTATCTTTAAAAAAAACTCATGTATAATCGGGTTGAATAAATCTACCAAATAATAAAAAATTACATCCTTAAAAACCCCGTATATTACACGTGTTGAATAGATCTAAAAAAGAGTTATATCTTTAAAAACCATGCGTATTACACAGTTTAAATAAATGTAATTTTGTATATTAATTACTAAAAATGTCGTATCTTTAAAAAACCCCGTGTATAGTCGGGTTGAAAAATCTACCAAATAATAAAACATTATATCCTTAAAAAACCATGTGTATTACACGTGTTGAATAAATCTAATTTTACATTACAAATGATAAAAAAAGTTGTATCTCTAAAAACTTCATGGTTATATAAATGTAAACATTGTATAGTATCATAATTTTAAAAATCCCGTGTTTTACACGAGTTGAATAAATATAATTTTGTATATCAAATAATAAAAAAAGTTATATTTTTAATAAATTGTTAAAAACGATAATCTAGTTATCTAACCTTTTTTTAACGGCAAAACTTATTCCTACCCTACATTACATCAAATAATTAAATAAACTTCTCTTCACATGTTTGAACTTACAAAAGTGATATTTAAATTCGTTAAATTATCATTGGTATTGGATTTCATCAATTAAAAACGATAATCTAGTTATCTAACCTATTTTTAACGGCAAAACTTATTCCTACCCTACATTACATTAATTAATTAAATAAACTTCTCTTCACATGTTTGAACTTATAAAAATGATATTTAAATTCGTTAAATTATCATTAGTATTGGATTTCATCAATATTTTGAAGATTATTTTAATTATTGATAGTTTTTCTAGAGTTCTTTTTTTTATGAATAATTTTTCTATTTTGGATTTACATGGGAACTTCACAATTCTTGTAACTTTAAAATAGCTAATTCACCATTTGGTTTGGAGGATGTAAAAACGTAGGGTATGGTGGGGCGGGGGTTTGGGGCATGGGTTGACACATGGCTTAGGAGGAGGGGGGGGGGGTAGATATGGGCTGACCCACATTGAAGACGGTATGGTGGGGCGGCGGTTTGGGGCGTGGCTTGGATGGGCTTCGTTGGGCTGACCCAAGTTTGAATATTTGAATATTTTTTAAAACAACAAATTTAATTTTTTTAAATAAAGAAAATTACATAAAAAAAATCCCAGCGCTTATATTTGTTCTTTATCTCTTCTTTCATCTCCGAGATTAGTTGAAACTCGTCACCCTCTAGGTGATCAATGGGCAGGGATAGAAATTTCAAATCATCCCGTTTTTGTTTCAGGGCATCTCTAGCATCTTTGCTCTTTCGAAGTTCGGCCCTTTGTTGTTGGAATACGTTGAATGTATCTAACTTGCATGCAATGTCATCCAACTGATCGTTGTATATTCCCCTACGCGAGCCCGAACTCCCAGCTGAAGGCGATTCCGTACCCGATCTTGATTTTTGAGCGCACCTTTTTGCGGCATCTCTTCCATATTCAGGCCAGTTTGGCGAATCATCCAAAAGATCCTCAAACTCTTGATCTCGTGCATCAGATTGGGCTTGGGACGAGGCCCTTGACCTTTTGGAAGACGTGTTCGTTTCGCTACCACTCGGGATATTCGCCCACTTTGGATGGAACTTACAAATCTCCCAACAATGCATGAAACGGAAGTCGCTCCCCACATTTGTTTTGAATGTAACCAATGCATTTGTCACAATGTCGGCTTCGGTTTCACCACTTCTTGGGTTTTGCTTTGCTTTATTTAAAAAACCACTAAATTTTGTAAGTTGGCCGCTTATCTCGCTCCACTTCGAGGATAAGCTATCGTTTTCACGATTAGCCTCCCTTCCCATTTCTTCATGGAATGCTTTACTAACCGCTTCCCACAAATGGGTTCGATGTTGAGAATTTCCTATTTTAATAAAAACAAAATTTAATATATTACAAAGTTATATAAAAAATAACCATAAATATTAAAATAAGGGCTACAAAATATTTAAGAATACCTAAACTTGGATGTAGAGATTGTTGAAACCAAGCCCTCGCCATTTCAAGTTCATCATTAACAACCCATTTTTGTTGTTTTCGTTTGACGGTTTCAAGTGCTTTCTTCGCCTTGAATTTTTCTTATGACTTCTCTTTTTGGTAACTATTGAGGTGGAAGGACCATCGTTGGGTGGTTGAGTTTCGTGGACGGTTTCGGTTTGGGAAAGGTTGATGGAGGTTGGTGAAAGGTTGATAGGCTTTTGTTGAAACGGGCTAGGTATCTAATCGCCGGTGTGTGGGAAGTTAGTAAACACACGATTCCCGATATACGATGCATAACTCGCTTCAAGGGGCATAGGGGAGTGTATGAAAAATGGACGAGGCATTGGATGATTGGGTGGTGGTCTAGGATTATTTTCTTGGAGTGCAAACGGGTTGTTCGGGTCATAACCACGATTATGAGGATGCATTTTTTCATTTTGTAGAAGGAGAATTGAAGATGATTATAGAAGATGTGGAGTGTATTGTGGTTGAATGTGGTAAAAATAGGAATTGAAGTGTGATATTTATAGTGAAAAAATATTTTTTTAACATAGCCATTGGCCAACGGCTAGCCCAACGACTAGTTTGGTTTGGCCATTGAGAGCCCGCCATGTCACCTTGCTAGACCCGCCCCACGCCCGGCTTCAAACTCCCGCCCCTTGGGCCACACCCCAACCCAAGCCCACCCGGGGTGGTGGCTTGGGCGTTTTCCCCCAACCCACGCCCCAACCCAAGCCCTATACCCCATAGTCTAAGAAAGTTGATTCGATATTCTGTGTGACTAAAAGTATAATAATATTTTATTAAAGTATGATAGATTTAATATTAATTTATTATTTATTTAGTTAATACAAGATAAGTATAGATTTGAGAATACCTTCAATGAATGACACGTGTCCAAAAGTTGATTTCTTTTATTATAGTAGATAGATTATTAAACCCATAATTAATTTTATTAATCAAATGAATGTACGTCATTATTAATAATAATAAAGATTATAAAAATTCTCATTTTTTATTTATTTCGCTTAGGATCTAGTTTACGAACGAATTGGGGTTTTGGGATCCGTTTTTTCGCGATGTTCCAGGTAGGATACGACAGTTTATCGAAAGTAAAAACAATAAAAATAAGTACCGGTACCAATACCGATGTTGTTCGTTAGGTTTCAGTTCGGTTGACTACGTTGCGACACAAAATTCATTACCAAACATAAACCATACAAATGAGTACAGGTACATGATCGATGTTGTTCGGTACGGTATAGTAGTGATACGATGTCAGTTTATCGAAAATAAAAAGAATATAAATAAATACTGGTTTATCGAAAGAAAAAACAATATAAATAAATACTGGTACCGGTATGAAGAAACACTGGTTTAATTGATCGGAATCAACTGAACCAGGGGGTTTGAATCTGCATAAAAGGGTTAAATCTCCTCGTCCGATTCGTGGGTGACTGATCTTCTTCCTCTTATGATAACTGCAAAACAACCACTGTTAGACTCGCCATGGGGAGAATGGGGGTTCTCTCCGTGACCATCCTCTGGCGTGAGAATAAGTACAGGGTTTGATGAATAAGAAGAAGTGAAAGTGAAGTGAATGTAACTTGAGAATTATACCTGAATTATCCTTCTATTTATAGCCGAAGTTTGGGCGGGAAAACCTGTTGGTGAAACCTTGACGGAAGATGCTTTTCCATAAGCGTTTATTCTTTCTTTCCGTTAATCACTAACGAGTGTGAGTGTGCACATGGATCGCGATTTTGATGAACGGTTGGGGTATTGCCACGTGGTAAGTGGGCAAGTGAAGATCTCTCTTCAATTCCGTGCCATCATCGTGACTTCGAGGGAGCCTGGAATGATGCCACGTGGCCATTCGGTTATAACCGACTGGTGGTGCACGATGGAGCCTTCTAGAAGGATATAGCTGTAATCCTGTGTGGCTCTTTATTGTATGGCATCAGAGAAGTTATTTTTATCCAAGTCTGGATATCAATTATGCGGAAGTGTCAGCTAGGATTTTTATCCTGGCTGTTATGGAGATTAGCTAGTTTCCTTTTGGCGTGCAGGTGTTGCTCATTGCTTTCCTTCTAAGTTTTCTTTGTAGGAACAGTGCGCGGCCGCGCTAGGTCTAAAGAAGGTTAGAAGGATGAGGTTGTGGCATGGTCCCAAGTACTCGAAGCAAGGTTTTTAGGACCTTACCCCTTCAAGTCCCCCCAGTCTAGTGTTGCTCTTATGCAAATAAGTGGAGCACTGGACTATGAGAGATAGGTGCTTTTTTGTTATAGAAGATACTCTTGCTCATGATTCTGATTTTGAAAATCTTTGACTTTGGGCAGGTGGAAAGGTACAGTAATGACTGTTGACGCGTGACAGGCTGTCACTGTCAGTTGTACGTAGTTGAACGTGTCTCTCATGCGCGTGTGAACTCGCGTTATTGCTTACTCCCACATACCCCTGACGCTTGGATAACCGTGTTGACCCCGAAAAAGGTGTTGTTGCAGTTATCTAGGTTATTTATGGCGGTGAGTATATAAATCCTTTCAATTGCTCTTTTCGTTAATTATTGCTTTCTTAAAAATCCTTTTCTTCTTCGTTTCCTTTATCTGTCTCTTGAAAGAATTTGTAATTTCTCTTTTCTATGTCAACCGGAGACCATCACGAAGATTCTTCTGAAGAGATGGCTGCTGGTCTTCCACCATTGAAGTGGTCAAAGGAAACCTTCGATGGTCTGGTTAGAAACTTCAAGTTTCCTGTTAGTTGGGACGCTCGGTACCCTGATGAGGGTCAGACGGCGGCGGATGCTCCGGCCGGGTATATCACTTTATTTTGGGACTTTTTCTCGGCAGCCAATTTCCGATTGCCTGCAACGAAGTTTTTCCTTGACATTCTTTCATATTATAAGTTCCACATTTCCCAAATGCACCCTATTGGGATGGTTAGGGTTCGTCATTTTGAATTTGTTTGCCGTACAATGCATATTGAACCGTCGGTTACTTGGTTTCGAGTGTTCCATCAGATGCACTGTTCTCAAGGGTTCTATTCTTTTGTGCAAAGGGCATCTGCGAAGAAGATCTTGCTTCAACCCCCAAAGTCGTTTCACGACTGGAAACAAAAGTTTTTTTTTATTAAAGTTGGGGTTATTCCGATGAGAATGACTTTTAGGGGGAAAGAGGATATTCCAACCGAGACCATTCAGACTCTTTTTTCTAAAAATTGGTACCAGGATTTGAAGGACGTTCCGTCAATTGTTCTGCCGGAGCAAGCCCTGGTTGGTGCTAGCATGAGTCTGAACTGGCGGATGAATCGGGAAGAGTATCCAGTGTATATGGAGGATGGCAAAATTAAGATTTGGGGTTTACCCTGTTTGCTTCCCTTTCTTTGTGCTTTTTTTTAATATGTCTTTGCTTCTCTCTTTTGCCGTCGTTTCTTTGTATGTTGTTGCTTTTGAGAGAGTAGGTGGGAAGATGGCTACGGTTCCCAAAAAACCTGATGAGGAGCTCTGGTAACACCGTATTGTGAGGAATTTTGTTCTTCCACGAGATGATGACTTGGTCGCACAACCCGCTGCTGGCACTGGTAATTTTTTTAACCATAATGCTATTTTCTGTTGTTTTTGCGCGTTTGAATAAGTTAATCTTTGTGTTTCTCAGAAGGCGAGCTGTCTAGCCTGGGCATAGGCCCTGAAAAGAAAAGACGTGCGCCCGCCACTACTGCTGCTCCAAAAAAGAGTGATGTGGAGAAAACTCAATCCTTTAAAGCCAAAAATGTGGGAGGAGAGAAGAAAGGTATGCGCCATTCCTCAGACTCCTAGTGTGATTATGTGGTGATATCTGACTCGTTGGAGGGTCTTGCGCCTGCAGTTGTGTAACACCTCGTAAAATCATACCTAATAAAATAAAGACACGTGTCATGAGACAAACGTGTCAGGAACACGGATCAAATAAAGATGTATGGTAGGATTTAAAAAAGGGCGTCATGTTATTAAAGATACCTCTGAACGACCCAAGGGCGACATGTTATTAAAACACCTCTGAGCGACCCGAATCATAAATCCCAAGATCCTTAAATCGTTTTGATAAACATCTGATATATTAACCGGTTGTCTTCTAAATAAATAAAATTCCATCTTTATATGGAAATTGGGTTATTAGGAACGTTACTACAAGAAAATTCTAAATTAAATCCTTGTAAAGGAAGTTGGAAATAATTTAATCAAGCATGTTCATCAATTGTAAAAATCCAAGACTTGTTCTTGGTATTTCCGTCAATTTAAAGCTTGTCATAAGAATCCAAGGTAAAGATATTCATGCAAGCATGCAAAACCTGAAATAATGGACCCTACACTGCAGTAAAGGCCTGAAGATTCGGCATTTCACAATTGCATGGTCAATACTTGGATGTTCACAAAATTTTGGCATCTGGCCAACGGTTACGGACCGTATGGCTTTAAGCTTACAGTCCGTAAGGTGCATACCTGGGAGATTTCAGCAAAGGTCGGTTACAGACCCCAACCATCTCAGCATACGGTCCGCAAGAGCTGCATACGGACCGCAAGAGCTTAGGCTTACGGTCCGTAAGCCTGTCGCTGGCAGCAGAAAATGGACAGCTGCCTGTTCAACCTGTTGCACTGCCTTATTGAGATGGTTTTCGAAACAAGGGACTTGCTAGGCAGTATTTAGCCTATTAGGGACACCTGGGGTGATCTTGTAACCATCCTAGACTTCCATGTCTTGATCTTAAGCTCCTTTGTTCACTATATAAGGACTTAAGTAGTGACACAAGAACTTGTTCATTTTCATTTGCACTCAAGGCATTCTCTGGAGCATTTCTGGACAGCAAACAAGTTCTCATTAAGTCCCTAATCCTATTTAGGATCTTTGTAAGTAATCCTAATCATTCATAATTAAGTTTAGCTTAGCTAATTAGCTAAAAGTCAAACCGTCGTAATTAAGGTTTGACTTCGAGATTAGTCCATAATTACTCAGTCAAATCTCGAATTAAAAATACCTATAAGTAGGTAATTATGTGGGTAACAAACCCTTAAAAGGGTGTTTCCAGATTCCCACTCTAACCATTTTAATTGTCGAGTCAAAGTATATTTTAAAAAGTCAACAAAATGCTTAAATCCAAATTAACTCATAATTAGCAATGTAGGATACATGCAACCTGTTTGATCATTAATATAACTTGGTAACTCATGTAAGAACATGTCCCAACATGTTCAACTCGACAATTTTCTGTTTAGACCCGGTTTGGAACCGAAAGTCGTATAGTTTGACTTTCGCTTTGACTTTCAGTTCTGACCCGTTTTAGTCAAGATTAGGATTGCCTTAGAGCTTCTTTTAAACCTAATAACATGCTAGTATAACCCTCTATGATTATACGGCTTGGTTCACTAGTTGTCTAATTATTATGCAAGCTTCCGTTAAATGCCCTTATGTTGACCATTATGCCCATATGTCCATAAAATGTGATTTTTGAAAATATAAAAGGGTAGACATCTTAGTTACTGAATTATAAACTTGTACCAAAAATTTGACATCAGTTTGAGGTCTAGATTAAGAGTTATGCTCATTAGCGTAATTAGAAGCTTTCTTAGTAATTAGTTAGCATAATTAGCATGTAGCCTATCTAAACCCAAATTTTATATCAAAACTTTATACCCACTGATATATAATAATATTTTGGGATTTTTAGAGATTTTTATTTATTTTTAGGCTGAGCATAACTTAGAGTTTTAAGCTTAATTCGGCTAATGCCATTTTTGCCCTTTTGGGCTATAAAATGAGTTTTATAAATCCTTTTGACCTCAAACCTTTTTGTACTGATTTATTATGTTAAATATATTATTTTGAGCCTTCTGGAATTATAAAAATATCAGCTTTTCTTTCAAAACACGGAAATGGCTCCAAATCGCCTTTTTAGGCATTTTTACGACATAGTATATGTCAAAACTAGTTTATATATATAAGAGTTAATACCTATTGATTTATTTAGTAAAATTTTATATTATAACAGTAAACTAAAGTTTCAAACTCAGATTTCCAGTTTTGACCTTTTAGGCTTATGTGAAATTACCAAAATGCCCTTTCGGTGCATAAGATGGTGATAATTAATAAAATTCACATATATTCGATACTATACTGTTATAACATATTAAACTAAGTATATTATCTGATTTATTCAGATATGTAACTCTGTTTACTAGTTTAACTCTTTTATACCCTTTAAAATGACCAAAACGCCCTTATAAGGCATAAATTGAGTTTAAAATTATTTTGGGCATAATAGGACATATCTTACTGATATCACAACATATTTGGTGCATATAATCTCAGGAAACTAGTATATGATTTATATGGTTACCCGTTACGCACTTCCGCGTTCGGATCGGTTTATGTAACTAGTTTACACATATTAGCCGAAACGGGTCAAACCGTATCATCTTTGTCTCAAAATCCAGAATGTGTTTAATTTAGCCATATTATACAAGTCTCCAAACTTGTTGGGTCAAAATCACATTCCTTTCCGGTTTTCGCCTTCCATGCGATTAAACCGTATTTATTCCTTAAAACTAACCGGTCTAAGCTTAGGCTATATTAAAGACCCGTTAGGATTCTAATAGGTTATTATAAACCTTCGTTCCAGAATAGGAAACCAGTAAAAGACACTTGCATTTTCTTATTGTGGTTTTATACTTGCTCAGGTAAATACTTTTAACTTATTTTCCCTTATACGGGCTTGGGGTACGGTATATAAAATACCGCTTGGTCGGGCAATTGACCCTAACTCATTAGTAGTTGGGTATTATCAATGTGACCCGTTTAAAAAATGGTTTTGTTTGTTTTACACCTTTGGGAGTTTAATGACCATATCCCGGATATCCTTGGCATCATTCATGAAATGGCCACGACCTTGACACGCGGGTGTAGGCGTACACCCAACAAAGTGTCCATATTATTAAGGTATAACCGTTGGTTTCCCGCCGCGGATTTATACTATGTGGTGTGTCTATTAATCTTAAACCCGGCATGAACCGGGCGACTAAACGCATAACAAACATGTAATTCTTTTACAAGTTTAAATTTGATTAATTATCCCAACATGATGATTATGGGTATAGGGATAGGAGAAATGACGGTTACGAGAACAACCGTCAACCACGAAACAACAACCAGAGGAACCGAAATGACGGGTTTTACAACAACAATAACAATGTCAACCTTAATCGGATCCCTCGTTTCGTGGGAGGAGGAAATCAAAGAGGTAATCAAGGTAGAAATCAAGGTGGGGATAGAAGGGGTGATTGAAGGGACAACAGAAGACCGGTTGATCAAGAAGTTAACGGTCTGCATCGTCGTCAACAACCTCCACGGGAAGTGAATGACCGTTTTAGGCCGGTGGTCACCGAGAATGATTCACCAATGGTTTGTGAAAGAAGGATGTTCGATTGCAAACCCCATTACATCAATATACTTACTCACTTCAATGGAAGGTCGAATGATGAACCGTACACGCATTTGGCGGAGTTCTCATCTATATGTAACACAATAGGGGGGCACAATTTCGCATTGGAGGAAGTTAAGCTTCGACTATTTCATTTTTTGTTAAAGGACAAAGCGAAGCAATTGTTCCTTACACTTCCGACAAATAGTATTCGAACATGGGGACAAATGCAATAAGCATTTCTTGATGAATACTATTCGGTGGCGAAGACCGATGACGTTCGCGATGAAATTAGGTCTTTTCGCCAACTATCGGGTGAGCCGTTGCATGAAGCATTCACAAGATACAAGGAGTTGATGCGAAAGTGCCCAAATCATCAAATGGAGAAGTGGGAGTTAGTCAAATGTTTTGTACGGGGTCTAGACGACAATACATGTAACCGCCTTGAGTCAACAAGCAACGGGACTTTACTGAGCAATCATGAAGATGATGATTGGGAATTCCTTGAGTGGATGAGCAAGCGGTCTAAAGAAAAGGAATCGGCCGATAGAGCCAAGAAACATCCCGTCTCCCGTTCACTTCCCGATCTTGATTCTAAGGATCGGATTTCTACTTTAGAACGGGAAATGGCTCGTATAAAAAGAAGGAGGTGAACGCGGTACAAGTTGCGGTGTGTGAAGAGAGTGGAGATATCGGTCATAGAACCAAGCAATGTCCAACGGGGCCGACTGATTACACCGAGGAGGTAAACCAAGTGTATGGGGATCGGAAGCAATATGACTTGAATTCCAACACTTACCATCCGGGTTTGAGAAATCATCCTAACTTCCGGTATGGTAATGCCTCGAATCAAATGAACCCGAACTTTCAATCGGGAAATCAAGGTGGGTCCTCGTATAATAATCGTCAAGGTGGTAACCAAGGGGGTTACCAAAGGAATTACAATCAAGGGGGTAACCAAGGGTATCAAAACCGCGAAAGCAATTATCAACGTGCAACCAAGGCGGAAATGGGGGTAATGCTTCTAACTCTCAAGGTGATGATTCGATAAATTCAAAATTTGATGCCATCGTGAATGCGGTGAGTAATCTTACCAATTCACATCAAGCTCTTACTAATTCACATCAAGAGTTTAAAGCTGAAATGAAGAAGGAATTTGAAGTAAGAGATAAATCTCACAAGGCATTAGAGAAGCAAGTGGGGTAACTTGCTCAAGAGATGGCTCAAATTCGTGGAAGTGGAGGAGGACTTCCAAGTGATACCACAGTGAACCCTAAGCATCAAGGGTCAAGCTAGAAGAACACACGTGAGGTACCAATTAAAAAAATTACTTTACGTAGTGGTCGAATCATAGATAATGGTGTTGAGCCATCATCACCCAAGTTTGTTGAAGGGGTGGTGGAAGATGCAAGTGATGATGAAGGAAATAACGGTCAAACGGGTCAAAATAAAAATGATTTAAAAATTAATAAAAAGACAAAATGACAGTGCACGTCCTTTAGGTTTACCTAAAAGTACAGTGCACGTCCTTAATGTTTAAAAGTTGCACTGCAAATCCTTTACCTTTAATTTTGTTGCATTGCAAGTCCTTTATGGCTAACGGTGTTAACTTTTACCATTAAATCCCCCACATGCCTCTCACGTGAGGGGTATATCCGTCCATTCCCTGCATTCTTCCCCTAAAAGCCACCCACCACCGCCACGTCCCACTTTCAGGGAATTCTACAAATAAAAACAAATGGACCCCACCCGTCGTACCCTTCTTTTTCTCCACTCCACCCTTTAAAGCCACCCACCACCGCCACTTCCCCAAACCACCACTACCAGCTTTCCCGTCGCCACCGTCTCCGCCCACCACCACCAAATTTAAGAAAAAAAATTAAAAAAAGTATTACTGTAACAGAAAGCTGAACCCCCTCCCCCTTCACATTTCAGTTACCGTCTCGGTCAATTAACAGAAAATCAACTTCTTTTTCAACAGCTCACGAATCTCATCATGGCGGAAGCTGGGCTAATCCAGAAACTTATCGATACAGTTACTGAAATATCTGCAATCTCCGACTACCGGTGCACGATGAAGAAACTGTTCTCGAATCTAGTTCAACGCTTGAAGTTGTTAACGTTGTTGTTTGAAGATGTTAAGAAGCTGATTCCTGATGATTCTCATCAAGCTTTTCTTTCGTTAATGGAGGATTTGGAGTCTGCTAAGGAATTGCTTCGAGTTGGAAATGAAGGCAGCAAGATACATTTGGTAAATGTTTATGTTAATTGATCATGGAACAGTGATCTAGAACTAGAATAGTTTACCAGGTTCTGGGCTAAGGAATTGTGGCGGAGTCACCGGTGTTACTCAGGTCCTTTGACTCTTTTCTACAAACCAAGTGACCAGAGGTGGTTGTTGGTGGGTTATTCGAGGGTGGTTGTGGTTCTTGGTTGGAGGGTGGTGGTCGAAGGTGGTTGGAGGGTGGTGGCCGGAGGTGGTAGATGGTGGGTTGTTGCAGATCTGGTTGAAGGTTGGGGATTGTCGAAATCAAAAATGGAGAGAGAGGGGATCTGTTATATTAGTTTAATTAGAATTAATTAAATTATATATGACAACTCATAAAAATGCAGGGAATGGACGGATATACCCCTCATGTGGGAGGCACGTGAGGGATTTAATGGTAAAAGTTAACACCGTTAGTTATAAAGGACTTGCAATGCAACAAAATTAAAGGTAAAGGATTTGCAGTGCAACTTTTAAACGTTAAGGACGTGCACTGTACTTTTAGGTAAACCTAAAGGACGTGCACTGTCATTTTGTCTAATAAAAATAATCCCGTTGTGGCCGTTCCCGTACCAAAGGCTAAGGAAAAGGGTGCGGAGGTTAATAGCGCCCCTTATCCCGAAGCTTTGTTGGGACCATCTAAGAAAGTGGTAAATAAACGAGACCCACAACAAGAAGAGATGTGGGAAATTTTTAAACAAGTCAAAATCAGTTTACCTCTCTTAGATGCAATCAAACAAGTACCTTCGTATGCTAAATACTTGAAAGATTTATGCACCCAAAAACGGACTCACAAGTTTCCTAAGAAACTTGATTTAACTGAAAATATGAGTTCAATTCTTTCAGGTGCACTTCCACCAAAACTTCAAGATCCGGGGGCACCCATTATTTCAATACAAGTTGGCGAATTTAAAATGACCCGGGCACTTTTGGATCTTGGGGCAAGTGTTAGTATCTTGCCGGGTAGTTTATATGACCAATATGATTTTGGTCCACTTCAAGTGTCAAACACCACCGTGGTGTTAGCCGATTTGACCCCTAAACTACCCCGTGGGATAGTCACGGATGTAATAGTCAAGGTCGAGGACTTTTACTATCCGGTGGACTTTCTTGTATTAGATTATGTTTATTTGGACCGAACCAAGCAACCAACGGTGATCCTCAGTCGACCATTTTTGGCAACATCGAATGCCCAAATTAATTGCAAATCGGGTACGGTCGACATGACTTTCGGTAACCGTCGGTTGCGGTTAAATGTCTTTTCAGGATTGACGGATCCTCTAGTCGGCGATGAATGCTATATGGCGGATATTGTTGACGAGTGTATACCTCTATGCGACATTAGTGCCGAAGAGGAAAACACAATAGAGAAATGTTTCATGTTTGACAGGTTACAAGGAGAGACAAATCGAAGCATGGATGAGGTGGTGAAAGAGTTGGAGGTCTTAGCGGCTAGGGAAGGAAGGCCCACTTGGACACATCAAGTGGAAAGCCTCCCGGAAAGCATCGACACAAAGTTAAAGCCGTCATTGGAAGAGCCTCTGGTGGTAGAGTTGAAGGCGCTACCCAAGCATCTTAAGTATGCTTATGTGGGTGAGGGTAGCACGCTCCCGGTTATCATTGCATCTAACTTGACCGGGGAGCAAGAAGAGAAGTTGATGAAAGTGTTGGTCACTCATAGAGCCGCTATCGGGTGGACCATTGCGGATTTGAAGGGAATTAGTCCCTCGGTGGTGATGCACAAGATCATCACGGAAGATGGCATGAGTCCTTCTCACGACACACAACGGAGACTAAATCCGAACATGCAAGAAGTGGTTAAGAAGGAGGTATTGAAGTGGCTAGATGCGGGTATCATATACCCTGTTTCGGATAGCCAATGGGTAAGCCCGACACAAACAGTTCCTAAGAAAGCGGGCATTCAAGTCGTCACAAATGACGCAGGTGAAGAGGTCACCACTCGGCCAGTAACCGGGTGGCGCATTTGTATTGATTATAGGAAGTTAAATGCTACTACTTACAAAGATCATTTCCCTTTACCTTTTATTGATCAAATTGTTGAGAAATTGACCGGACAAAAAATTTATTGTTTTCTAGATGGTTATTCAGGTTACAATCAAATTTCCATTCAACCGGAAGACCAAGCAAAGACTACATTTACTTGTCCATACGGTACCTTCGCATTTAGGCGAATGCCTTTTGGACTTTGTAATGCCTCTGCCACCTTTCAAAGGTGTATGATGAGTATCTTTTCAGATATGGTGGGGAAGTCTTTGGAAATCTTTATGGATGATTTCTCGATATTTGGGTCATCGTTTGACACATGCCTTGACCAACTCGAAAAGGTTTTAAAAAGATGTGTTGAAAAGAATTTGGTTTTGAGTTGGGAAAAGAGCCATTTTATGGTTCAAGAAGGGATTGTGTTGGGGCATGTCGTCTCGAGTCGTGGGATAGAGGTGGATCGAGCAAAGGTACAAGTCATATCTACCTTGCCTTATCCCACGAGTGTTAAGGGCGTTCAATCATTTTTGGGTCATGCGGGGTTTTATAGGATGTTTATAAAAGGGTTTATTGATATTACAAAACCCTTATGTAATCTTTTGTTAAAAGACCAAGACTTTAATTTTGACAAACGATGTGAAAATGCCTTTAATGTGTTGAAACAGAAATTGGTTGAGGCCCCAATCTTGCAATCACCAAATTGGTCATTACCATTTGAAATTATGTGTGATGCAAGCGACTATGCGGTTGGGGCCGTGTTGGGTCAACGGGTAGACAAAAAGCTGGTTGCCATTTACTACGCAAGTAAGACTCTCTCGGATGCACAACTTAACTATACAACAACCGAGAAAGAGCTACTTGCGGTGGTTTATGCACTAGATAAATTCCGGGCTTACATATGGGGTAGCAAAGTTATTATCTATTCTGACCACAGTGCTGTCAGGTACCTCATGGAGAAGAAAGACGCTAAGCCGCGATTGATCCGATGGGTACTCTTATTACAAGAGTTCGATTTGGAGATCTGGGACAAGAAAGGGAGCGAGAATGTGGTAGCTGACCACTTGTCTCGATTAATGGTTGAAGATGGTTCACCATCTATGGAAATTAATGAGACTTTCCCTGATGAGCACATTTTAGCTATTTCCACTTTACCTTGGTTTGCTGACATTGTGAATTATTTGGCAACAGGTACAATGTCGGAGCATTGGTCGAGGAAGAAGAGGATTCATTTCCTCTCACAGGTTAAGCATTACATTTGGGATAAACCGGATTTGTTTAAAGTGGGAGCTGATCAGATGATACGGAGATGTGTACCGGATGAGGAAACCCGAAGTGTGTTGATGCATGTGCATTCACTTGCATGTGGGGGTCATTTTAGTGGCCAAAAGACGGGTCACAAAGTGCTTTCTAGTGGTTTATTTTGGCCTACAATATTTAAAGATGCTTTTGAATTTGCCAAAAATTGTAAATATTACCAACAATTAGGGAGTATTTCTAAGAGGGATGAGATGCCCATGCAACCGATTCTTGTAGTGGACGTTTTTGATGTTTGGGGGATCGATTTCATGGGACCCTTCCCCAATTCATATGGCAACTTGTACATCTTGGTGGCCGTGGATTATGTATCCAAATGGGTCGCAGCAATCGCCACCAAAACGAATGATCATACCGTTGTTTGTAATTTTGTCCAAACAAACATTATTTCAAGGTTTGGGGTTCCTCGATTCCTCATAAGTGATGGAGAATCTCATTTCAAAAATTTTAACTTTGGCAAATTACTCAAACGGTATGGTGTTGACCATAGAATTGCGACTCCTTATCATCCCCAAACTAGTGGGCAAGTGGAGGTTTCCAATAGGCAAATTAAAGAAATTCTGCAAAAAACCGTAAGGGCAGACCGTAAGGATTGATCAACCAAGTTGAACGATGCTTTATGGGCTTACCGAACGGCTTATAAAACTCCTATTGGCACCACCCTGTACCGTTTAGTTTTTGGAAAAGGATGTCATCTACCGGTTGAACTTGTTCACCGGGCATTTTGGGCGATTAAAAATGTTAATCTTAAGTATGATGATGCAGGTAGAGAGAGGAAACGAAAACTTTGTGAGTTGGAAGAATTAAGGGAAGAGGCATATGGGTGTGCTTCCAAGTACAAGGAGAAAATGAAGATGATGCATGACGCCAAGATTCGGAAGAAAGAATTCGAGGTTGGGCAAAAGATATGGTTATACAACTCGAAATTAAAATTCTTTCCCGTGAAGCTTAGAAGTAAGTGGATAGGCCCGTACGTAATCACGCGGGTCAGGAAGTTTGGTGATGTTAGCATTGAAGATCCGAAAGAAGGGACCAAGCAAACGGTGAACGGGCATAGGTTGAAACCATTTTTGGAAGGGAATGAAGTTCATGAGGTACAAAAAGAATCGGTAAGCTTTTTGGTAAGCATTCCGACTTATCAGATTGTCTGAGGGTCGTTTTGTATAAATTAGTGTTTAGATTTTATTTCTAGTTTGTTTTTCGTTTGTTTCGATTCGAACTGACCTTCATAGTGTGTGTAAGTAGCGGAAGCAACATCTAAGTCACGAGGATTTCAGGTATGTGACATGTTCATTGTATATTCGGGACAATACACACTTATTTGGGGGGGTGGGAAGATTCGTTCAAGCGGTTATTTTTTTTCGTAAAATAAAAAAATTTGTATATATACAATAAGAATTGTACTAATTTTCTAGTTTTTTTAATTAAAATTAATAATATAAAAAATATGCTTTTGTAAAAGGTTTTTATATTTAAATAAAAAAAACAAAAAAAAAAGTTAAAAGTTTGAACGTTGTTTTAATACTAGTAATAATAAATAATAATAAAAAAAAACAATTGTTTCAAAGTGATTCTCTTTTCGAACACTAAAATCAAGGGTTTTAAATAATAATAATAATAATAATAATAATATTAATAATGTGGTGAAAAATAACTAAATGCATGTGCTGTTGTCATGGAACTTCAATTTCAATGAGAGTTAAACTAGAAAACCGGACCGCGCGCGTTGCGACGCGGCGGCGAACCAAATTGACATGTAGTCGGTGTAGTCGATACGAGCGGACATACATTGTAATGTGTGTGACAAAAAACAATTGTTCAATGTAAAGACATTAACAACCACAACCAGGTTGTATCTTGACGGTTAAATGAAGACACAGACAGAGACTAACAAAGGGACCAGAAAAGACTCAGACAGAAAAAGTGAAATGAATCCTACAAATTAAGAACAATAGAAGATGTACCCGCTGCGTTGCGCTAGTTGTTTGTTATATTCCACCTAGGTCAATCAATGTTGAATGGTTTCGTCCACAATGGCTTGCCGTTGACGGGCTATACCCAAACCCGACAGGTATTTGGACTCCGCTTCCCCCTCGGCTCTCTTGATTTGCAGAATTTTCTCAGCTTCCGCCTTCTCAGCAGCTGCCATCCGCAACCTTGCAGCTGCAATATACTTGGTTAACAACTTTGCCTATCTTTTTCTTTAAATAACCTCTATTATTCATAATATAATATTTACCATAATGTATTATTTTTAATCCTTGAACAGCCAAAATTAAAAAAAAAAGTAAACGTTTATATAAAAAATCATATTTGGAAAACATGGTTAGAAGTTTACCAGCATTGATCTCATTCATTGCCCTCTTAACATGCTCATCGGGTTCTATATCAACGATCAATGTCTGAACTATCTCGTATCCGTATGCAGACATCGCCTACAAAGAATATTAAGAAGATATAAAACAGATCAATAATCAATAATCAATAAACGATACCTTTTCAAGTTCTTCTTCAACGGCTTTTGCAATTTCATTCTTTTGCTCAAAAGTGTCATCGAGATTCAGCTTTGGAACAAAAGCTCTTATGTAACAATTCTCACTAAAATTAATACTTAGTATGTTAATTATCTGTTAAGGAAAACCCTAATTGAGAAACCCAAGTAATTTTGCATAAACCCTAAAATTTTCATAACAATCGGAATCAGGATCAGGGCCCCTAAAACTCAGGGGGGTAAACCCTAGCTGATAATTATCTTCAAAATTTGTTGTAGAATGCAAATTCAGTCGAAATGTCAACTCAGCCAAGCTACTGGACACGAACCTACCCTACCCTAAAATTTTTACCCGTCGCGCCACGCGACAGGTGCACAGGTCCCTGTCGCGACACGCGAGGGAGACAATTTCTCAGTATAAATAGGGGGGTTGGCACTTGAAATTTGATGTTAGTTTGACGTCCAAATTCCAATCATACGTTGAGTTATAGCAGAAACCGTCCACAACACACTCAATTCACGAAGTGCTGCCGCAAAACAGGGTAATAACTCGATGGCTATTACGATTCAACGTCCGATAGATTGAAACTATCCAACGATTGTTTGAGTGCTGCTCAAATTGGGTTTATACTTTGTTATTCATCGTGATTTCGACTTGAATGTTTGAGTGCTGTCCGAATACGGGCTATACTCTGTCATTCGTTGTGAATCCACTGAATATTTAAGTATTGCACTTTGTAAATCGTTGTGAGGGTTTAATCTCGCGAATTGTCGTAAATGCTGTATTAGTTACTAACCCAGTTTGTGTGCATTGGTATTTAAATTAGGTTAAACAAGGCTAATCAGTAGGCTTATACTCTGCTCGTTAAATCTACAATGTGAGTCATTCTCTTTTTATCAACTGTTTTACAATACTCCAAATTATTTTTCAAAGCTATAATTACAGGGATTAAGTCTTTGTAGTCTTCAATTACAGCCGGTATGTGGGGTATTGTGCACATTACTATTGTTTTATCAGATTAGGTGGGCAAGCCTAAATTATGATACCCTGTTAGGTAAACAGACCTAAATAGGGATGTACGTCACTTGTGGGTGAACGAACCCAGCAGTGATATGACCACAGTCACCGAAACGAGTCGAGTGACAAATACTGTGGGTAGCTGGTTGACATAGAAACATTGTAATCTCTCTTAATACTGTGAATTATAACAACATGTCGTTTTCAGTAAAAATGAATGATTCACTCAGTATTTCCCCGCTGACAAAACCTTTTTCAAACATGTTTCAGGTGATCTGTTGTAAACCAGGAAAAGTGCCGTGAAGCACTGCCAGCTTAAAGGAGTGGCTCAATATAAATAAATAAGAGAAACATGTTTTGAGAAATAAAGATTTCCCAGTGAAATCATGTTAATGTAAATTATGGGGATTTATCCCTAAATTATGTAAACGGGCATTGTTAATATTAAAAGATCCTGTATTAAATACTTCCGCTGTCGCCTAAATTAAATACCACGGGATTTCCTGCCTCGCGGCTTTGGACCGGGTCAAACCGGGGCCGAGGGCCGTGAAAGGAAAAGGTGGTATCAGAGCCACTGATTTAAGCTTACTATTGATTTTAAGCCTATTAAAGTAATTGAGAAATACTTAGTAATTTGAATTGCTATTCTGTGAATATGTGTTTTATTAATCGATTAATTGTTAAGTTACAGTATGGGTAAACAAAGACTTTCTGCCATCTACCACAAATTAGATACTGCACCCAAAGAAAAAGGAACCTCTTCCTCAAAATATCCCGCAGATCTGGAAGAAGGGATTTTTGTTCGTAAAGCACAATATGAGAATCCTCTCACCCCTGAGAAAAGAAATTCGATTATTAGGAAAAGTCAGAAACCCCAATTCAAGAAAGTGAGGTTTAATCCAGAAGTCCAGAAAATAGGCACTAGTCCACCTTGGGAAGACAACCTAGATGAAAAATGGGCAGACCTGTATATGCTAGCTACTGTAGCAGAAAATGCAAACATCTAAACTACCAATAAGCCTGATCCAGTATTAGTATCTTTATCCAGAAAACCACTACTCCGTAAATAAATAAAATTTTCCGTTATCCTTTGTAAAATTAGTCTTTCGATATGCAATAAAACTAAATATTTGTTTAGATTTCCTTATCAGATTTTAACTTAGCATTTTTGTGCATTTTGCATATATGCTAAACAGCATGAGTGAGCTATCTGAAGCATTTCAGAATCTCAACCTATACCCAGTACCAATCGAAGTCTCTCACGACTTTACTGGTTATTTTGCTGATGTGGAGGAACCCCTGGAATTTCAAGCTCCACCTCCGGAAAAAGCATAGTCTAAGAAAAGGAGAAGATATGTAGGATGGAGGAAAGTGCGCAGGAGGAAACCAGCTACTAGGAGACTCCCTAAGATAGAAAATCCTATGAACAAAGGAAAAGAAATCGAGACTGGAGAGAGTTCTAAGCAAGCAGAAATCAGGGAAAATTTTAAACAAAAAGGAATAGAAATTGGAGAGAGTTCTAAACAGACTGTGGAAATCACGTTTCAAGAAGAAATAGACCGTCTACTAGCAAACTATGATGTCCTTAGCCCTATCAACAACAATCTGTACCCTTATCCGGCCGAAATCCAACTTCCAGTAAATCTGGAACCAATTATTCCAGACCCTCTAATCCACACTCGACCTTTGGGCGAAATGGAAGAGTGGTGGACGAATGACTGGCAATTTCAAAACATAATCAATAGTCCTTATACCTTTCTCCCACAGTTTGATCCAGAACCTTTCCCCAACCCGCCAATGAGCAACGAAAACCTGGCCGAACTTCGTCAGTTTAGTGAAAAGCTGATAGGTACAGGGAATAGGATCCGGGAAATGGGGGAACAAATCTCCTGGAAATACGACGAGAGGGAGCGTAGCTACTAAACTGCCAGTTGATCAAAGAATAGTGGGGTTGGGACGTATGTCTGTATAATAACAGTAGTAGTAAAATATAACTCTGTAAAATAGGAAAAAAAACATTGTAAGATAAACAGTGTGTATGGATGCCTATATAATCTATATAAAAATAGAAGTCGAGAAATCGACAATTTTGGCTAGATATGCGTGTTGTAAAAATCTTATAGGTTTATGTGTAATTGTTTGCTATATCAATTATTTGACACTAATAATTTACACTTATACTAATTACCAGATGGAAAACATGAATAACGAACCAGTTAATGAAGTAAATCAATCTGAGCAAAATCAGAAAAATCAGTATATGACTAGGCAAGATATCGAGAACATTGTTGGTCAAGGGATAGCCAATGCTATTCCAGCAATCATGGCTGCTGCTCAAAAACCTGCTGAACCTCAACAAATCATTCCTAGTAAACGTACTCCGGAAGATAACGATAGTAACAGCATAAATGGAGGCGGCAATCATGACGATAATAATTCACAACAGGCCCCACTCACTAAGAAAATGAAAGCTGCAACTCCTGGTTGCACTTACAAAGAATTCCTTGCCTGTAAACCAACAGAATTTGCAGGTAATGAAGGGGCAACACTGCGTTGGTTAGAGAAAACCGAAGCAGTAATTGCAATAAGTAAATGTGCCGAAGAAGATCAGGTCATGTATGCGTCAAATTTGTTCAAAGAAGGGGCGCTAGAATGGTGGAACACAGTATTACAAGCAAAAGGAAGAAGGATGGCCTATGCTATGAACTGGGAAGAATTTAAGAGTCTTGTAGAAAGAAAATTATGTCCCGAATATGAAAAAGAACAAATGGCAAATAAGTTCCTAAGCCATCGTATGATAGGCATAGATTGTCGAGGATATACTTCGACATTCTTTGAATATGCAAGAGTGGTACCAACCCTGGCTTCGCCAGAACCGGTACTCATTTCTCGCTACATTTGGGGACTAATTAGTGAAATCCGTAACATCATTAAGGCTGCGAGACCTCGCACTATAGACGATGCTGTGGAATTAGCTAATACCCTAACGGATGAACTGGTGCGCACAAGAGAGGAAGGTCGAAAGAAGGATTTGGCTCAAAAGATTATCCAAGGATTTCGTATGGGTAATACAAAGAAAAGAGGAACAGGGCAATCCTCAAATCCTCCTTTTTGCAGAAATTGTAAGAAGAAACACTTTGGAAGGTGCAATGTGACCTGCAATTTTTGCAAAGCTATAGGACACCGCGAAGAAAATTGCAGAAAGAAGACAACAGTCTGTTTCAACTGCGGAGAAACCGGGCATTTCAAGACAGAATGCCCTAAGCTGGTTAAACCAGCAGACAACAGGGCTAAACCTATAGAAGGAAATACCAAGAAGAATGCACGAGCATTCCAGCTGACCACCCAGGAAGCGGAACTCATTCCAGATGTGATAGCCGGTACGTTCTTAGTTCATGGCGTGTTCGCCAAAGTATTATTTGACTCTGGTGCAAACCAAAGTTTTATCAATACTTCATTCTGCCAAGCCCTTAATTTACCATTAACTACCCTTAGGCAGATTTTTACAGTCGAAACGGCAGATGGGAATTCTGTTAACGTAAACAAGGTTTTGCAAGAAGGAAAGATTGAATTATTAGGCCATAAGTTTTCTGCCAACCTATTACCGATGAAATTAGCCGGATTCGATGTGGTATTAGGAATGGATTGGTTTGTAGCCAACCATGCTCGAATCCTGTGTGATAAGAATTCCGTAGAAATTCGTACCCCCACAGGAGAGGTAATTTTAATTACAGGAGATAGACCTCGAAAGCCACTGAAATTCATTTCAGTATTGAAGTTGGCTAGTTATTCAAGAAAACAAGAAATGGTATATATGATTTCCGTAATCATTAACCCTAAAAGTAAGGAACTTCAGGACATCCCTGTAGTCTCAGAATACCCAGATATCTTTCCCGAAGAATTACCTGGATTACCACCCGATAGGGAAGTAGAGTTTAGAATTCATCTAATTCCTGGAACTACACCAATAGCCAAGGTACCTTATCGATTAGCACCCACCGAAATGCTAGAATTGAAGAAGCAGTTAGATGAATTACTAAGCAAAGGGTTTATACAACCTAGTTCATCCCCGTGGGGAGCTCCAGTGTTGTTTGTTATGAAAAAGGATGGATCCATGTGAATTTGTATCGATTATAGGGAATTAAATAAGGTTACAATTAAGAATCGGTACCCATTACCTAGGATTTACAATCTTTTTGATCAACTCCAAGGCGCTAGGTATTTTTCTAAAATAGACTTACGATCCGGATATCATCAATTGAAAGTACAAGAGGAAGACATACCTAAAACTGCTTTCAGAACAAGGTATGGTCATTATGAGTTTACAGTCATGCCCTTCGGACTAACAAATGCTCTAGCAACATTTATGGACATGATGAATCGGATCTGTAAACCATACTTGGATAAATTTGTAATCGTTTTCATCGACGATATACTTATTTATTCCAAAAGTCAGGAAGAACATTGCGAGCACCTGCATGCACTCTTAACTTTGTTAAGAAAAGAAAAGCTTTACGCCAAATTCTCGAAATGTGAATTTTGGTTGCAAGAAGTGCAATTTTTAGGTCACATGGTGAATCACGAAGGAATTCACGTAGATCCTGCTAAAATAGAAACAATCACCAAATGGAAGGTTCCGCAAACGGCTATGGAAATTAGAAGTTTTCTAGGCTTAGCTGGATACTATAGACGCTTTATTAAGGATTTTTATAAGATAGCTGTACCCTTGACTAAGCTGACCTGTAAAGCTGTTAAGTTTGAATGGGGACCTAGACAAGAAGAAGCTTTTAAAATCTTAAAGCAAAGATTGACAAATGCTCCAATTTTAGCCTTGCCAGAAGGAACAGAAGATTTTGAAGTATATGTGATGCTTCAAAATTAGGATTTGGATGTGTGCTGATGCAACGCAAGAAGGTAATTGCATATGCCTCCAGGCAATTAAAGAAACACGAGGAAAATTATACGACTCATGACTTGGAGTTATGAGCTATAATTTTTGCCCTTAAAATTTGGAGACATTATCTGTATGGAAGTAAATTTACTGTTTATATAGATCATAAAAGTCTAAAGTACATATTTGGGCAAAAAGAGTTAAATATGAGGCAAAGAAGATGGATGGAAATCCTAAGCGATTACGACTGTGATATTCAATATCACGAGGGAAAGGCAAACGTAGTTGCAGACGCCTTAAGTCGTAAGTATCATGAGAAGCAACGACGAGTTCGTATGCTTAGATTAAATCTACAATTAGATTTAATGGAACAATTCAAGAAAGTGCAAGAAACAGCAATCAAGGACAATGCTGAAGGAATGAAGGGTTATGTAAAGGAACTAGAACAAGGAAATGATGGATTTGGAGATTCCACAAGAAACGAATTTGGGTACCTAAGCAGGGAGAATTAAGAAATAAGATTTTAGAAGAAGCTCATAAATCTAGATATACCATACACCCAGGTAACAATAAGATGTACCAAGATTTAAGGAATAATTTCTGGTGGATAGGAATGAAAAAGGATATAGCTAGTTATGTATCTAAGTGTCTTACTTGTTCACAAGTTAAGGCAGAACACCAGAAACCTTCAGGGTTACTCCAGCAATTGGAAATGCCTGTTTGGAAATGGGAACTAATAACTATGGATTTTGTTACCAAGTTGCCCAAAACCGGAAAAGGTAATGATGCGATTTGGGTAATTGTGGATCGATTAACCAAATCAGCTCATTTTCTACCAATGAAGGAAACCTTTAGCATGGAAAGGTTAGCCAAATTGTACGTAGATGAAGTAGTATCTTTACATGGAGTTCCACTCTCCATTGTATCGGATAGGGATAGTCGTTTCACTTCCCATTTCTGGACTAGTTTCCAGGAAGCAATGGGAACCCGACTAAATTTAAGTACTGCATATCATCCTCAAACAGGCGGGCAAAGTGAAAGGACGATACAAACCTTGGAAGACATGCTTCGAGCATGTGTAATTGATTTTGGTGGTAATTGGGATAACCACTTACCTTTAATTGAATTCTCCTATAACAATAGTTATCATTCAAGCATCGAAGCTGCCCCATTCGAAGCACTATATGGACGTAAGTGCAGAACTCCAGTTTGTTGGGCAGAAATAGGAGAAAGTCAATTATCAGGTCCAGAAATTGTACAAGAAACCACTGACAAGATAACTCAAATCAAAGAAAGACTGAAGACTGCTAGAGATCGCCAGAAAAGCTATGCAGACAATCGCCGCAAACCGCTAGAATTTCAAGTCGGAGACAAGGTACTTTTGAAAGTCTCTTCTTGGAAAGGAGTAGTACGATTCGGTAAGAAAGGAAAACTGAGTCCAAGATACGTAGGACCATTTTCAGTAATGCAACGAATAAGACCAGTTGCTTATCGTTTACAACTACCAGAAGAACTAGCTGGAGTACATGATGTATTTCATGTATCCAATCTCAAGAAATGTTTATCAGACGAATCCCTGGTAGTACCTCTTCAAGATGTAGAGGTAAATGAAAAGCTGAAATTCGTAGAGAAACCACTACAGATAGAAGATAGAAAAATCAAGTTTCTCAAACACAAGCGACTAGTGCTAGTCAAAGTCAAATGGGATTCAAAGAGAGGACCAGAATACACTTGGGAATTGGAATCAGAAATGAAGCGGAAATATCCTCATTTATTCCAGTGAATCTCGAGGACGAGATTTTTCTTAAGGTGGGGAGGATGTAACAACTCTCACTAAAATTAATACTTAGTATGTTAGTTATCTATTAAGGAAAACCCTAATTGAGAAACCCAAGTAATTTTGCATAAACCCTAAAATTTTCATAACAATCGGAATCAGGATCAGGGCCCCTAAAACTCAGGGGGGGTAAACCCAAGCTGATAATTATCTTCAAAATTTGCTGTAGAATGAAAATTCAGTCGAAATGTCAACTCAGCCAAGCTACTGGACACGAACCTACCCTACCCTAAAATTTTTACCCGTCGCGCCACGCGACAGGTGCACAGGTCCCTGTCGCGACACGCGAGGGAGACAATTTCTCAGTATAAATAGGGGAGTTGGCACTTGAAATTTGATGTTAGTTCGACGTCCAAATTCCAATCATACGTTGAGTTATAGCAGAAACCGTCCACAACACACACAATTCACGAAGTGCTGCCGCAAAACAGGGTAATAACTCGATCGCTGTGACGATTCGACGTCCGATCGATTGAAACTATCCAACGATTGTTTGAGTGCTGCTCAAATTGGGTTTATACTTTGTTATTCATCGTGATTTCGACTTGAATGTTTGAGTGCTGTCCGAATACGGGCTATACTCTGTCATTCGTTGTGAATCCACTGAATATTTAAGTATTGCACTTTGTAAATCGTTTGGGGGTTTAATCTCGTGAATTGTCGTAACTGCTGTATTAGTTACTAACCCAGTTTGTGTGCATTGGTATTTAAATAAGGTTAAACAAGGCTAATCAGTAGGCTTATACTCTGCTCGTTAAATCTACAATGTGAGTCATTCTCTTTTTATCAACTGTTTTACAATACTCCAAATTATTTTTCAAAGTTATAATTACAGGGATTAAGTCTTTGTAGTCTTCAATTACAGCCGATATGTGGGGTATTATGCACATTACTATTGTTTTATCAGATTAGGTGGGCGAGCCTAAATTATGATACCTTGTTAGGTAAACAGACCTAAATAGGGATGTACGTCACTTGTGGGTGAACGGACCCAACAATGATATGACCACAGTCACCGAAACGAGTCGAGTGACAAATACTGTGGGTAGTTGGTTGACATAGAAACATTGTAATCTCTCTTAATACTGTGAATTATAACAACGTGTCGTTTTCAGTAAAAATGAATGATTCATTTAGTATTTCCCCACTGACAAAACCTTTTTCAAACATGTTTCAGGTGATCTGTTGTAAACCAGGAAAAGTGCCGTGAAGCACTGCCAGCTTAAAGGAGTGGCTCAATATAAATAAATAAGAGAAACATGTTTTGAGAAATAAAGATTTCCCAGTGAAATCATGTTAATGTAAATACGGGGATTTATCCCTAAATTATGTAAACGGGCATTGTTAATATTAAAAGATCCTGTATTAAATACATCCGTTGTCGCCTAAATTAAATACCACGGGATTTCCTGTCTCGCGGCTCTGGACCGGGTCAAACCGGGGCCGAGGGCCGTGACATCTTATGACTAAGAATATATATAACATCCCATATTAGAAAATAAATACAGTTATATAAACATAAATTGAGTGGATGAATGTTTGTTTGTACCATCAAACACATAGGCTTGGATTTAGGACCTGGTGTTGCTGAGCTTATAGAAAGCATCGCTTGCTTTATTAGCGAGAGCCCGGTATTGTATGGAAGTGACAACATTGACGAACACATTATCCTATAAAAGCAAAACCCATGCCCCCAAAAAAAAGTAAAAAATGAATATGACAAGTTAAAGAGGAGGAGTTAGGTAATTAATTAATTACCTTTGTTTTAGTCTCACACTTGACATCCAGCTGCTGAACTCTGAGAGTGATTTTTAGTTTGTATCACGGATTCGTTTTTGGGGGTTTAGTATTTGAGTACACTTCGGATGACTTTTGACCCAGTTTCGCTTGTCCCGTTAAGAATCAAAACACATCCTAAATCAACCCATTCATACTGATCTATATCGAAATCAACATCATATTTAGAGTAGATTTACCTCTGATCTTTGTTTTCGTTCATGGTTGATATAAACAATTGAGAATCAAAATCTTGTTGAAAAACTCTCCTATCAAATATTATAATGAGTACATCAGTAAGTTGAAATCCAAAAAAACATCAACAAAGGTCAAAACACTCTATCTTATAACAGATTTACTGCAGTTGATTTTCCAGTTATGATTAAGTAAATGACATAATCACTCTCTTAAAGCACATCCAAACGCTAAAACGCCTCCTAAAAGTTGATATGTTCCGTCGTAAAACTAACCATTCTATTAAGAAAAATAACTCACTGATGAGAATTATAGTTATGGAGATGTTGTTGTCCATCAAAAGCATCAGAAAGGTAGCCATGGAGATAATTGTGGCGTTGTTGATGAGGTTGTTGATGCAATTTCACAACTTTTTTCAACCGAGCAACATCTGCTTCAGAAATAGCAATCTCCTCCAGCTCCGCTCTGGTCTTCATTTTAAAGGTATATGACTAATTAGAAAGTTTAAAAAGAAATAGCTCAAAAAAGAAATCGGTTAAACGAGTTGAAAGTTGCCCAGATTGTATTGCTAAAGCATATAGCCACTTAATTGGTTATCTTGTAGAATATGAGAGTACACCATAAAGTTATACCATCGTTTGTCACAGGATATATTGTAGGGTATACCTCATTAACCTTATCATAAAACATATACTTCAAAAAAAGAGCTCAAAAGTAAAAAAGTTAGGCTTTTAAGCAGGTGGGTTGTTCGTTTTGATGAATATGGACCAAACTCCAATTAGTTCTTGGAGTTCATCTTCAGCAAAATAATAACATTATCAATTTCTTTCACATACCTAGTTTGAATATATTAATTTCTATTGATTCTGCATCAGTTTTACAAATCGTACACAATCGCAACAACTTTCGAATTGAATTATATGAACACATTAAAGTTGCTCTACCCAAATAGGAGCCGAAGAAGAACACTCAAATCTAAAAACAATAACATAAACCTAAAGTTAACTGAAATTAGAAACCCAGTTTGTTAAAGGTACCTGTTGGAGCCCTAATCTCAGACGAAAACCATCCCTTGGGTTGTTGTTGACGAAGTAGATAACGCTGTGAGCTTTTCTATTTGGATTTTGGCGGTGCCGTGACCACCACATCTCCGCCGTGACTCCGCTACAGCTCCACCGTGGCTGCGCTACCACAAAAGGTGGGATGGGGACGCTGCCTCTCGGTTTCTCCCATTCTCTCTCTACATGTGTGTTTGGCTAGGAATAAATGTGTATGTAAATGGATAATGGTTACAACCAAATTAACATATGGTACAACACCAAACTGCAGAGAACACACCTTAAGCTTGGAGTACAACCATATGTAGCCTAACTATGTTGTAAATTAGAGTATATATAAATGTGTGCTCTCTTGTCATAATGAATATATATATATATATATATATATATATATATATATATATATATATATATATAAAAGGGGATATAGAGAAAGCAATGTCCCAGACGGTCATCAAGTGTGTCAGACGTTGAACATCAGTAGCTTTACCACTTTTGAGGCTAAGCAGTGTCCAAGACGGTGGCTCCAGCGTCCAAGATGCTGGGTATTGGAAACAGCTACTCGCATCCACTGCCAAGCGCCGTCCCGGAGACTCGGTCCGCGTCCAAGGCATTGGTATGTGATACCCGACCCGATCCGGTTCGTTACATAATTGTGAATCAGATCCAACCCGTTTGCAACATAATTAAATCTAACAATTTAATTTTTTCAAACAAAATTTCAGGCAAAATTTATTAGAAACGTCATTCTCTTTCATCTTTCTTCATCTTCTTCCCTAAAACCCTCAAGAACCCTAACCCTTCAAACACTCATAACTCACTCAATTTTCCACCAAATCAAGTGATTTTTGAGTCTAACCTTATTAATTTTTCGAGGAGATCATATTACACCGATTATTTTCTCAAAATCCAAGACGGTTAGAGAGATTTTTCGACACATTTGGTCTGAAAATTTGTGGGTTTTTTGCTAGAGTTCAAGTTTAAAGATTTTTCTTGTATAGACCTTGTTAATTCATTATCTAAGGTATTGTGTTCACCCTCTTTTGCTACATTATTACAGATTATGTTACCATTCACTAGATTTTGAACTTGAATGTTTGAATATGTGTGGATTTTGATATATGATGAGTTAAATTAGCATTATTTGATGGGTTTATTGCATATTGATATGAATTTTAGATATGACTTGAAAAAGGATGGGGATATTTGTGGGTAAGCACCATTATGTTAACATGGAATGAGATGAGTTATATGTTGAGATACTTTGCACAATTGAAAACTGGTTTTTGTTAGTGGATTGCTATTGGTATGAAAAGTGAGAACGTTGAATGAATAAGGTGGCATAGAAATTGTGTTGGAGGATGAAGATAGCAAAGTTGTGATTATGTTATCATCCAAGTTATTTGTTAAAACTCGTTTTGCACTAGTTAAGTGAAATTGACACCTTTAAGTAGGTTTAAATTCATTTTCCAAAGGCTAATTGTAATATGGGTATTTGTGAAACACAAGATAAGTTGGTGTGAAATAAGTGTGGGGATGGTTATGAAAGATTGTATGAATGGTAATTGTTAAAATCCACACTTGTGATTGTTTATTGATATGATTCTCATTTGGGATAAAATTATGGTAATTCAAGGGAGTGATTACACTTGTAAGCAATTATGGGGGAAAGAATTAAATCATTTTGTGATTATTTTGATTAACCACATTTGTAACTTTGAATTGTATCATTGTAGGAACGTCATGAGAATCACAGGTTCAAAGAAAGGAAAGGATAAAGCATCATCTTCCTCGCCTCCGGCTAGTAAAAGACAAAAAAAGGGTACTCAAATAACCGAATCTGAAACGGTGCAAGTTCCCGAACCGAAGTGGACGAGGAGGAACTGGTTGTGTGATTTAAAAGGGGTGTGTCGAAAAGATTTATATTACAAGAAGCTGAAGGAAAAAGTATCAAATTTAGATAATCTTTTGGTGGTTGAGAAAGCTATTAAAGTTGAAGATTTTAGATCGTTGAAGGTGGAAGAGTGTTTTGAAAGGCTCGGTTGGGAGGCATGTTTGGTTTATAGGGATGAAAAGGGGGGTAATAATATTCCAAGAGACGCCATTTTGCAATGGATGGACACTTTAGAAAAGGATGAGGGGGATAATCCTCCACGTACAACAACTCTTAAGGGGAAGGTTGGAAGGAAGATAATGGAGATGTCATTTGATACAATTCGACAGGTGGCTAATTTTGATACAAGGGAGGAAGGTACGTACTATTACCCACCTGATCGGGAAATCTACAAGTAGAATCAGGGTGAGGAGATTGACCAGAATATGAAGGATTTGTTGTGTCGACCGGGGACAACAGAGTGGGTTAGGCGAGAGATGAATATTCTCCCCAAATTATGTGCGGTTATCGCTGGGCATAATGTGATACCCCGCCTAGGAGATAAAGGGAAAGTGAGATTGTATGAGTTAAGGGTTTTATGTGCATTAGTGGCGGGAACCGAGAGACTTTCTTTAAGGCACCTGATTATGAGCAATGTTTGGGAAAGCAGAAACAGTTATGACCGGTGTTTCATCCCTCACTGCCGGTTAATCACACATTTGATAAGGGTTCAAGGATGTCTTGGTAACAATATTTATCATGTACACAAAACTCATCGATTCTTATCCTTGAACGGCTTAGATAAGAAGGATTGGGAGATACACCCTTACTGATACACATCATGTTTTGAAGGATAGGGTAACGGGGCAAAGTTTAAAGGGTCGAAGAGACGACGTGCCACCGGTTGATGAGATAGAAGAAGAGATGGAGGATACAGAAGAGGAAGAGAGTGAAGAAAGTGATGGTGATGAGATTGATAGGAAGACGGGACAATACAAAAAGGAGATTGAGGTGTTGGTAGTGATATAACACCTCGAAAATTCATGTCCAATAATGTATCGACACGTGTCATGAGCTTTAAACGTGTAAAGGATTACTTTAGAGGGACTAAAGTTGACAAACAAGGAATCTATGTGAATAAAAGGATTCAAAGTGTCAACAATGAATAAATATATCTTTCAATAACCCTACATGATGTTTATACTCTTAAACGAATAAATCATGGATCATACGAAGCAAATTGTGAAAGAAAGTGAGGAATTACAAACTACATGGGTTAAATGTGTCAACATGTTTAAAGTATACCTCTGAGTGACCTTTTAGCGAACCCGAAGCTTGTTAATGATTAATTATACTCACGAGAATAAGTGATAAAAATTTCACAAAGTTTCGTTGTCGTATGAGAAAGTTATGACAATATTCGTATACGAGGTGTTAAAAGCGTCAACGTTGAAATTTAAGACTTTTCGGTGATCGTATGAATAACCGGGGACTTAATAAAGTTGGTTTATGACTTGGGGTCCTTAAAAATCAAGTTGGAAGGCCAAAAGTGCAAGAAACAAGCTCAAAACCACGTTTGAAAAGGATCAGGGGCCAAAATGTAATAAATGAAAGTTATGTGACCTGACCCGACCCTCATACCGGCCGCGTAAGGGTCTATGGGGACCTTACGCGGGCCGCCTGGGGCTGCCAGCAACAGAAAAACACCACAGGTGGCTGTTTCAGCCGGTTACACCGCCTCAATTTACCATTTCTTGATTCTAGGGGCTTGTTTGATGGTTTATGATGGCCTAGGGACACTTGGGATGATCAGGAATTATCCCATAGACTTATTTGGCATGATCATGAAGAATTTAAACCCCTATATAAAGTACCATTTGTTGCAAGACTTGGACACTTGCATTCAAAGCTTCACAACTTCACTTCTGAGGATTCCTGGAGCTCAAGCACCCTTCCTAGTGATCATTAGTCGTGCATAGGACCTTGGTAAGCATCATTAACCTTTCTTAATTCAGTTTAGCTTAGTTATTTAGCGTAAAGTCAAATCGTCATAATTAAGATTTGACTTCGTCATTAATCTTAATTTGTCCAGTCAAATTTAAAATTGAAAGTACCTATGAGTTGGTAATTATATGGGCAATAAACCCTTAAAAGGGCACCCTCTGATTCCCACTCTAACTAGGTCAATTGTCGAGTCAAAGTTAATCTTAAAAAATCAACAAAAAGCTTATTTTCAAATTAATACATAATTAGCAATGTAGAAGCTATGCAACCTGTTTTGTCATTAATATAACTTGGTAATTAATGTAAGAACATGTCTAAACATGTTCAACTCGACAATTTTTAGTTTAGGCTCGGTTCGGAACCGAAAGTCGCATAGTTTGACTTTGCTTTGACTTTTAGTTCTGACCCGTTTGAGCATAGTTTAGAAATGCCTTAGAGCTTATTTAGGACCAGGTTTCATATAATTATAACCCTCTGTGATTATACGACTTGGTTCATTAGTTATCCGATTCATATGCATAATTCCGTTAAATGCCTAAATGTTGGCTATTATGCCCATATGACCTTAAAACATGAATTTTGAAAATTTAAAAGAGTAGAAACCTTAGTTACTGATTTATAAACTTGTACCTAGAATTTGACATCAGTTTGAGGTCTAGATTAAGAGTTACGCTCAATAACGTAATTAGAAAGTTTTTAGTAATTAAATGGCGTAATTAGCATATAGCCTATCTAAGCCCAAATTTTTATACCAAACTTTTTACCCACTGATATAAAATAATATTTTGGGATTTTTGGAGATTTTTATTTATTTTTAGGATGATTATAACCTAGAGTTCTAAGCTTAATTCGGTAGTTGTCGGTTTTACCCTTTTAAGCTATAAAATGAGTTTTACCAAACCTTTTGATACCAAACCTTTTTCTACTCATCTAATATGATAAATAGAATATTTTAAGCCTTCTAGAATAGTAAAAATATCAGCTTTCTTTTAAAAACCCGGAAATAGCACAAAATCGCCTTTTTACGCGTTTTAAGCGCATAGTTTGTATTAAAACCATATTAGATATGTAAGACTTGATACCTACTGATATTTTAAGTAAACTTTTATATTCTAACAGTAAGTAAAAATTTTTGAAGTCAGATTCCGGATTTGACCTTTAAACCTTAGGTGAAATTACTAAAATGCCCTTTCGGTGCATAATATGGTTAGAAATGATAAATTTCACATATAGGTTATACCCTACTGATATAACTTAGTAAATTTAGTATTTTTACTGATTACATCAGACCCGAAGCTCAGAATTATATTTAAACTCTTTTATAACCTTTTAAATGACCAAAATGCCCTTACGGGGCATAATTTGAGTTTAAATTCATATAGGGCATAATAGAAGATACCTTACTGATGTCACAACATATCTAAGGCATATTAACTTAGGAAACTTGTATATAAATCTTATGGTTACCCGTTACGCACCTTTCGCGTTCGGATCGGCTTATGTAACTAGTTTGCATATATTAGCCAAAACGGGTCAAACCATATCATTTTTGTCTTAAAATCCAGAATGTGTTTATGTTACCCATATTAAACAAGCATGCAAGCTTGTCGGGTCAAAACCACATTCTAAACCGGTCTTCGCTTAATCATGCGTTTGAACCGTATCTTTATTTAAAACTAACCGGTCTAAGCTTAGGCTAAATTAAAGACCCGTTCGAAATCTAATAGGTTATATAAACCTTCGTTCCAGAATAGGAGACCCGGTAAAAGCCACGTGCACTTGCTTATTGTGATTATTACTTGCAAAGGTAAATACTCTTAACTTATTTTCCCTATACGGGCTTGGGATACGGTATTATAATACCGCTTGGTCGGGTATGTAGTCATTTAAATTGTAATGTGATTGATGTATTTACATAACCTGTTTTATTCTGTATTATTTGTTGTATGGCCTTTGGGGGTTAAATGACCATGTCCCGGATATCCTTGGCATCATTCAAAGAAATGGCCACGACCTAAGCACGGGGTGTAGGCGTACACCTGACAGATGCATATGTAAAAACTGGTAGCCCACTTAAAGGAAATAACCTTGTGAGTATTATACCTGTGGCGTGTCAGTTAATCTTGAGCGGCCCTACAAACCGGCTCTAATGGACGACAAATAAGTAAAACTGTATACAAGATTATTTCTAAATAATTGTCCCAAGTTATAAAAGATATTTTTTTGCCTAAGTGCATTCAAATCAATTTTCTAAACATTTTCAAAATGAGTCAGTTAAGTTGTATTTACCAGTGTAAACTGACGTATTTTCCAAAAAGGCTAAGTGCAGGTACTATACGTAATAGGCTGGCTACTCCAGGCATCAATTATCAAGTCTTGCAAGCTCTAGATGTCAAAGTCTGTTGAACAGTTTTCCTTTTTATTTGATCCGCCTGTGGATCTGTTTAACTATTTTGTGATACTTAATATTACAAATTATTCAGTTGAAATGAATCAATCTTTCTGCTTCCGCTGTGAATTTATTATTTGTGTTGTTTGACTATGATGATATCAACTACGTCACGATACTCCCCACCAGTAATACGTGGAAATATCGGGGTATGACGGGTTGGTATCAGAGCCAACACTGAGTGAATTAAACAGTAGCCTTTTGTTTTTAATCTCAGTTACACAATTGCACATTCTTTGATTCTCGAGTCTAGACAAAGAACATAGGACTAATCTTAATTTGTTTTATTTCGCCCTTTATTTGTTTCCTTTGTTATTTTCTGATTAGCCCTTGCATGGGCAAGTCATTTCAGTTAGAAGTCCCGTTTAGGGCAACCATTTACTTATTTAAATTTTAAAGGAACGGTTAGAATTAAAATTCCTATTTAAAGATCTACCATTATAATAAAATGGCAAAATCTAAAAAGGACAAGACCTAGCCATGTGTCACCTAAAGACAGGGCCAAGATGGTAGTTCCTCAATTAGATTCAGATCCTTGTTAACATCTCAATTTAGGATTGTTATGCGTTAAATATTAAAAAGAATAACCTAGCCTAAATGTCGTTGCAGACATGGCTAAGATGGTAAAACCTATTCAAAAGATTCAAATCCTTGTTAAACATCTGAAAGCATATTAACATGCTTGACAAATGTGATTCGATAAAATCACATAAGTCATTCTTAAATTAAGTTATTCTAAATTCCCTTATTTATATAATCATCCCTTAAGGATGAAGTGCCCATGGGCTATAATTAACGTCCTCTAGGACTAAAGACAGTGGTAGCCTACAACTCCCTGTCAAGAAAAGGTAATGAACTTTGATTCAAACCTTAATGCCTCGATTCCATAAAATCTGGGCTTATAAATTAAACTTGTCTACGTGACTAGGCCTTTTTGTGCTATTATTAACTTATAACTTAGGTTATGATAAAGATTCTGAATAATTATATACTTAGCAAATTAACTAAAATGGTTCTTAAAACCATGATTAATAAATCATCAAATGTTGAATAAGCTTCTATATAAACCTTGTCCTTATTTTCTTTTATGTAGCAATTAAAGCTACATGGCTAGGTCAGAAGAAGGAAACAGTCATCCGGTAGAAAATCATGAAAATACTAAGATACATGTGACCGGAGCAGAACTGCAAGCACTAATAGATAATGCTGTTGCAAAAGCTATGGAGCGATAGTATAATGAATCTAGTGGGACGCATAGTAGAACCTCTTCAGTACCCCACTCTAAATCTGTCCCCAAAACTCATTCTAAAGCTCACAGCAAGCCACCCTCTAAGAAAGATGAACCCAAGAAAGAGGATATTCAACATTCCTCAATTCAACACAGTGTTCCATCTAAGAGGATAGTGTTTGATGATGGACCGCGTACCAAGTCCTGTACTTATAAGTACTTTGTTTCCTGCAAACCCCGGGATTTCACTGGGGAGAAAGGGGCAATTGATTGCATGACTTGGTTAGATGAAATGGACACTGTTGTTGATATCAGCGGTTGTGCTGAAAGGGATATAGTGAAGTATGTATCCCAATCGTTCAAGGGAGAGGCATTAGCTTGGTGGAAGTCTCTCATTCAAGCTGCTGGGAAGATCCCACTCTACAATTTGTCATGGGATCAGTTTGTTGCTCTCATTAAGGAGAATTACTGCCCTCAGCATGAGGTTGAAAGGATTGAGTCTGATTTCCTATCGTTGGTTATGAAAAACCTAGATTGCCAAGCCTATCTTACAGCTTCAATACCATGTCTAGACTGGTTCCTTACCTTGTGACACCAGAACCCAAAAGGATTGCTCGCTTCATTGGGGGTTTAGCCCCATAAACCAAAGCCAGTGTTAAGGCTTCAAGACCTGCTACTTTTAGATCAGCAGCTAATCTCTCTCTGTCTCTTACCTTGGATGCGGTCAGGCTAAGATCGCTCAAGAATTCTAAAGAAGGTAAGAGAAAGAGTGAGGATGATAACTCACGAGGATCGAAGAAGAAGCACAAGGGAAACACTGATTCCAAGAAGTTTGGATCTGGAAAAAGTAATCAACGAACAGAGGAGAAGCCGAAGTGCATGACTTGCCAAAAACGCCACTTTGGGAAATGCAGGCTTGAGACCAAGTCTCAATCAGGATCACCTGCATGTGGGTTATGCAAGTTTAAAGAGCATAAGACTGTTGATTGCAAGAAGATTAAAGATGCCACATTGTTACAACTGCAATGAGAAAGGGCACATTAAGACCAATTGCCCTAAATACGCCAAGAAGCCTGAGGAAGCCAAGAAGACCAATGCTAGGGTCTTCCAGATGAGCGCAAAGGAGGCTATCCAGGACGACAACGTGATCACAGGTACCTTCCTCATAAATGATGTTTATGCAAGAGTATTATTTGATTCTGGAGCAGATAAGTCTTTTGTTGATAATAAGTTCTGTAAGTTGTTAAACCTACCTGTTAGAACCTTAAGTGTGTAATATGAGGTGGAATTAGCTGATGGAACCATAGAAACCGCATCAACCATGTTAGATGGATGTGTTATATCCATTAGGAACCACTCTTTTCCATTGTCCTTACTTCCTTTGAAGTTAGCCGGTTTTGATATAGTTATAGGCATGGACTGGTTATCGCATAACCAAGCCCAGATCGTCTGCAATAAGAAGCAAGTGGTGATCAAGACTCTGTCTGGTGAGCCACTTACCATTCAGGGAGATACCCAGTATGGACTGCCTGAGCAAGTGTCTATGCTCAAGGCATCTAGGTGTATGAAGAAGGGATGTGTCCTTTATATGGCACAGGTAACCATTGATGAGTAGAAGCCCAAGATTGAAGATATTCCCGTCATTTCTGAATACCCTGAAGTATTTCCTGAAGAACTACCTGGTTTACCACTAGATAGGCAAGTAGAATTCAGAATTGACATCATCCCCGGAGCAGCACCTATTACAAGAGCGCCTTATAGGTTAGCACCAACAGAGATGAAGAATTGAGGACGCAATTAGATGATTTGTTAGCCAAAGGATTCATTAGACCTAGTTCGTCTCCATGGGGAGCACCTATCTTGTTTGTCAAGAAAAAGGATGGATCGATGCGTTTATGTATCGATTACCGTAAGCTTAATAAGGTTACTATCAAGAATAGGTATCATTTGCGCAGGATCGACGATCTGTTCGATCAACTACAAGGGGCAAGTTATTTCTCTAAGATCGACTTGAGGTCAGGTTATCATCAGTTGAAGGTTAGAGATGAAGATGTACACAAGACTGCGTTTAGGACTCGTTATGGTCATTTCGAGTTCCTAGTAATGCCTTTTGGGCTCACTAATGCACCAGCAGCGTTCATGGATCTCATGAATCGTGTCTGCAAGCCGTACTTGGACAAATTTGTTATCATCTTCATTGACGACATTCTGATTTATTCAAAGAATCAAGCTGACCACGAGAAGCACCTTCGATGTATTCTGAAACTACTTCAGCAGGAGAAGCTTTGTGCCAAGTTCTCAGAGTGTGAATTTTGGCTTCATGAAGTCCAATTTCTTGGACATGTGGTTAGTGAGTGTGGTATCCAAGTAGATCCCGCTAAGGTTGAAGCTGTCATGAACTGGAAAGAGCCAAAGACGCCTACGGAGATTCGCAGCTTTCTAGGACTGGCAGGATACTATAGGCGATTTATTGAAAACTTCTCAAGAATTGCAGCACCCTTGACTTTACTCACCCGCATGAATAACAAGTTTGACTGGGGGCCTAAGCAGCAAGAATCTTTTGATATTCTGAAGCAGAAGTTGAGCAACGCTCCAGTATTGACATTGCCTGATGGAATTGATGAGTTTGTGGTTTATTGTGATGCATCATACACCGGGATGGGTTGTGTGCTTATGCAAAAAGGCAAGGTCATTGCCTATGCTTCACGTCAGTTAAAGGTGCATGAGAAGAATTACACCACCCATGATTTGGAGTTGGGTGCCGTTGTATTCGCGCTAAAACTGTGGAGGCACTACTTGTATGGAACTAAGTGTGTGATCTATTCTGATCACAAAAGCCTTCAACACCTGTTCAATCAGAAGGATTTGAACATGAGCCAGTGACGTTGGATGGAAACTTTGAATGATTATGACTGTGAGATAAGATACCACCCAGGCAAGGCAAATGTGGTTGTCGATGCCTTAAGTAGAAAGGAGAGAGTAAAGCCTATAAGAATCAATGCCAAGAGCATTGAGATAAAGAATAGTCTGAATGAAAGATTGTTAGCTGCGCAGAAGGAAGCTATGCTAGAAGCTAACTACCCTGATGAAAAGTTAGGAGTAACTGAAGAGCAGTTATCCTATGGCAAGGACGGAATCCTGAGGTTAAATGGACGAATATGGGTTCCAGTTTATGGAGGACTTCAGGATATTATCCTCCAGGAAGCCCACAGTTCTAAATATTCCGTTCATCCTGGAGCTGATAAGATGTACCAGATCTGAAGGCAAACTATTGGTGGATAGGCTTAAAGAAGTCTTTAGCTGCCTATATAGCTAAATGCTTAACGTGCGCTCAAGTCAAAGCTGAACATCAAAAGCCGTCAGGTTTGCTTCAACAGCCTGAAATTCCCACTTGGAAATGGGAAATGGTGACAATGGATTTCATCACCAAGTTGCCAAAGACAAAGAAAGGAAATGATACTATATGGGTGATAGTAGATAGACTGACTAAGTCAGCACATTTCCTATCCATTAAGGAGACTTATAGCTCCGACATGTTAGCCCAATTGTACGTAGATAAGATTGTATCTCTACATGGCGTACCAGTGTCTATTATCTCTGACAGAGATACCAGATACATATCACATTTTTGGAAAAGTTTCCAACAGTCTTTGGGCACGCGCTTAAATTTTAGTACGGCTTACCATCCTCAGACGGACGGGCAGAGTGAGCGTACCATTCAGACTCTGGAGGACATGCTACGTGCATGTGTAATTGATTTAGGTGGTAGTTGGGATAACCACCTGCCGTTGGTCGAGTTCTCCTATAACAATAGCTACCATACAAGCATTCAGACTGCGCCTTTTGAGGCACTATATGGTAGAAAATGCAGAACGCCTATTTGTTGGGCAGAAGTAGGGGAAGCTCAATTATCAGGACCTGACATAGTCTTTGAAACGACAGACAAGATTGTCCAGAATCGTGACCGCCTGAAAGCTTCCAGAGATAGGCAGAAAAGTTATGCTGATAAAAGGCGAAAACCTCTAAAGTTTGAGGTTGGTGATAAAGTCTTCCTTAAAGTATCACCCTGGAGGGGGGTAATGCGATTTGGTAAGAAAGGTAAGTTAAGCCCAAGGTATATAGGACCATTCGAGATCATCGAATGTGTAGGAACAGTGGCTTATAAGTTGAACTTACCTAAAGAGCTTAGTGGTATTCACAACGTATTCCACATCTGCAATCTAAAGAAATCTCTAGCTGATGAGTCGCTAGTCATGCCGCATACAGATGTGCACATAGATGAGAGCTTGAAATTTGTGTAAAAACCTTTGTCGATTGAGGATCGACAGGTAAAGAAGCTTCGAAGGAAGCATGTGCCTATTATAAAGGTTAAATGGGATGCCCGCAAAGGTCCCGAATACACGTGGGAGGTAGAATCCACAATGAAGGAAAAGTACCCTCATTTATTTCAGTAAATCTCGAGGTCGAGATTTCTTTTAAGGGGGTGAGGATGTAATACCTCGAAAATTCATGTCCAATAATGTATCGACACGTGTCATGAGCTTTAAACGTGTAAAGGATTACTTTAGAGGGACTAAAGTTGACAAACAAGGAATCTATGTGAATAAAAGGATTCAAAGTGTCAACAATGAATAAATATATCTTTCAATAACCCTACATGATGTTTATACCCTTAAACGAATAAATCATGGATCATACGAAGCAAATTGTGAAAGAAAGTGAGGAATTACAAACTACATGGGTTAAATGTGTCAACATGTTTAAAGTATACCTCTGAGTGACCTTTTAGCGAACCTGAAGCTTGTTAATGATTAATTATACTCACAATAATAAGTGATAAAAATTTCACAAAGTTTCGTTGTCGTATGTGAAAGCTATGACAATATTTGTATACGAGGGGTCAAAAGCGTCAACATTGAAATTTAAGACTTTTCGGTGATCGTATGAATAACCGGGCACTTAACAAAGTTGGTTTATGACTTAGGGTCCTTAAAAATCAAGTTGGAAGGCCAAAAGTGTAAGAAACAAGCTCAAAACCACGTTTGAAAAGGATCAGGGGCCAAAATGTAATAAATGAAAGTTATGTGACCTGACCCGACCCTCATACCGGCCGCGTAAGGGTCTATGGGGACCTTACGCGGGCCGCCTGGGGCTTCCAGCAACAGAAAAACACCACAGGTGGCTGTTTCAGCCGGTTACACCTCATCAATTTACCATTTCTTGATTCTAGGGGCTTGTTTGATGGTTTATGATGGCCTAGGGACACTTGGGATGATCAGGAATCATCCCGTAGACTTATTTGGCATGATTATGAAGAATTTAAACCCCTATATAAAGACCCATTTGTTGCAAGACTTGGACACTTGCATTCAAAGCTTCACAACTTCACTTCTGAGGATTCCTGGAGCTCAAGCACCCTTCTTAGTGATCATTAGTCGTACATAGGACCTTGGTAAGCATCATTAACCTTTCTTAATTCAGTTTAGCTTAGTTATTTAGCGTAAAGTCAAACCGTCGTAATTAAGATTTGACTTCGTCATTAATCTTAATTTGTCCAGTCAAATTTCAAATTGAAAGTACCTATGAGTTGGTAATTATATGGGCAATAAACCCTTAAAAGGGCACCCTCTGATTCCCACTCTAACTAGGTCAATTGTCGAGTCAAAGTTAATCTTAAAAAGTCAACAGAAAGCTTATTTTCAAATTAATACATAATTAGCAATGTAGAAGCTATGCAACCTGTTTTGTCATTAATATAACTTGGTAATTAATGTAAGAACATGTCTAGACATGTTCAACTCGACAATTTTTAGTTTAGGCTCGGTTCGGAACCGAAAGTCGCATAGTTTGACTTTTGCTTTGAATTTCAGTTCTGAACCGTTTGAGCATAGTTTAGAAATGCCTTAGAGCTTATCTAGGACCAGGTTTCATATAAGTATAACCCTCTGTGATTATACGACTTGGTTCATTAGTTATCCGATTCATATGCATAATTCCGTTAAATGCCTAAATGTTGACTATTATGCCCATATGACCTTAAAACATGAATTTTGAAAATGTAAAAGAGTAGAAATCTTAGTTACTGATTTATAAACTTGTACCTAGAATTTGACATCAGTTTGAGGTCTAGATTAAGAGTTACGCTCAATAGCGTAATTAGAAAGTTTTTAGTAATTAAATGGCGTAATTAGCATATAGCCTATCTAAGCCCAAATTTTTATACCAAACTTTTTACCCACTGATATAAAATAATATTTTGAGATTTTTGGAGATTTTTATTTATTTTTAGGCTGATCATAACCTAGAGTTCTAAGCTTAATTCGGTAGTTGTCGGTTTTACCCTTTTAAGCTATAAAATGAGTTTTACCAAACCTTTTGATACCAAACCTTTTTCTACTGATCTAATATGATAAATAGAATATTTTAAGCCTTCTGGAATAGTAAAAATACCAGCTTTCCTTTAAAAACCCGGAAATAGCACAAAATCGCCTTTTTACGCGTTTTAAGCGCATAGTATGTATTAAAACCATATTAGATATGTAAGACTTGATACCTAATGATACTTTAAGTAAACTTTTATATTCTAACAGTAAGTAAAAGTTTTTGAAGTCAGATTCTGGATTTGACCTTTAAACCTTAGGTGAAATTACCAAAATGCCCTTTCGGTGCATAATATGGTTAGAAATGATAAATTTCACATATAGGTTATACCCTACTGATATAACTTAGTAAATTAAGTATTTTTACTGATTACATCAGACCCGAAGCTCATAATTATATTTAAACTCTTTTATAACCTTTTAAATGACCAAAATGCCCTTACGGGCATAATTTGAGTTTAAATTCATATGGGGCATAATAGAAGATATCTTACTGATGTCACAACATATCTAAGGCATATTAACTTAGGAAACTTGTATATGACTCTTATGGTTACCCGTTACGCACCTTTCGCGTTCGGATCGGCTTATGTAACTAGTTTGCATATATTAGCCGAAACGGGTCAAACCATATCATTTTTCTCTCAAAATCCAGAATGTGTTTATGTTACCCATATTAAACAAGCATGCAAGCTTGTCGGGTCAAAACCACATTCTAAACCGGTCTTCGCTTAATCATGCGTTTGAACCGTATCTTTCTTTAAAACTAACCGGTCTAAGCTTAGGTTAATTTAAAGACCTGTTAGAAATCTAATAGGTTATATAAACCTTTGTTCCAGAATAGGAGACCCGGTAAAAGCCACGTGCACTTGCTTATTATGATTATTACTTGCAAAGGTAAATACTCTTAAATTATTTTCCCTATACGGGCTTGGGATACGGTATTATAATACCGCTTGGTCGGGTATGTAGTCATTTAAATCGTAATGTAATTGGTGTATTTACATAACCTGTTTTATTCTGTATTATTTGGTGTAAGGCCTTTGGAGGTTAAATGACCATGTCTCTGATATCCTTGGCATCATTCAAAGAAATGGCCACGACCTAAGCACGGGGTGTAGGCGTACACCTGACAGATGCATATGTAAAAACTGGTAGCCCACTTAAAGGAAATAACCTTGTGGGTATTATACCTGTGGCGTGTCAGTTAATCTAAACCGGCCCTACAAACCGGCTCTAATGGACGACAAATAAGTAAAACTGTATACAAGATTATTTCTAAATAATTGTCCCAAGTTATAAAAGATATTTTTTTGCCTTAGTGCATTCAAATCAATTTTCTAAACATTTTCAAAATGAGTCAGTTAAGTTGTATTTACCAGTGTAAAGTGACGTATTTTCCAAAAAGGCTAAGTGCAGGTACTATACGTAATAGGCTGGCTACTCCATGCATCAATAATCAAGTCTCGCAAGCTCTAGATGTCAAAGTCTGTTGAACAGTTTGCTTTTTATTTGATCCGCCTGTGGATCTGTTTCAACTATTTTGTGATACTTAATATTACAAACTATTCAGTTGAAATGAATCTATCTTTCTGCTTCTGCTGTGCATTTATTATTTGTGTTGTTTGACTATGATGATATCAACTACGTCACGATACTCCCCATCGGGCCCACCGGTAATAGGTGGAAATATCGGGGTGTGACAAGTGAAGAGGAGGCCACCCGAATAAAACAGCTGGGAAAGACATGTGCAGATGACGTGGGACAGAGATACCCGACATCAAGAGTCACAGAGGAGAATGATGAAGGATTTGATAGAGAGACAGGATCAGCATGCACTTGCTCAGGCTTGGATGATTCAAGAGGATATCAATGCCTGCCATATAGATGCAGAAAAGAGAAGGAAATATGAAGAGTGGTATGCTGGCAAAACATTTGTACCCAACCCAGGACCAGTTCCATGGGAACAGCTTCCTCCTTATCAAGGGGGCAAAGCCCCATACCCCGTTCCTAAAACACATTCATCTAGATGGATACCTTTGCAGCAACCTGGGCATTCAACTAACCTGGTCGATCCTGAAGGCACACTCAAGGAGGTCAAAGCTATGATGCGAGAGTACTTTGGGGATGAGGTGCCACTTCCACCATATGACCGTCAGTATAGCCCAGATGACTACCAGCCGGGTGGTCCGTCAGGCACTCTCTGATCATACCCGCGCGTTGATCAGGTCCATGTGCTTGTTCTCTCATCTTTTATTTCTGCATGGTCTGATACTATATGTGTGGTTGCGAACTATTTGTACTTTTTTTGCTTATTTTATTCGTTTTGGTGTGTTTCATCTTTGGTGGTGTTAAAAAAAAACTGTGTTGGGAATGTTAATTTTTGTGTTGGTTAACGGGTGTTGGGGGTGAATCTTGGAATAGAAATGGCGCACGAATGGTTAAAATCCTTCTTCTCACATACATTGGGGACAATGTATCCTAAGTGTGGGGATGAGGGAAATTTTGTTGATAATTTTTGAAAAAATGGAAAATTTTGGAAATGTCGCCCTTAAGCAACTCAATCAAAATCTTGAAAACCAACGAGCACTATTAACTGTTTACCTTCCAGAGCATAGATGTTGGTCTTTAGTCATGGTCATAAACTCTTTAAGTTCCTTGATAAAGCCTTTTCAGTGAGAGTTTTTGAGAAAAAATTATAGAATTGCCTAGCTAGGAATAACAAGTTGTAAAGTAACACATGTGTCACATCGGTAACCCAATCCTTTTTGTTTGTGAGATCTTGAGCCTTTTCTTGAATATTTATACATATTTGCTTATTTGCATTTATTGATTGTTTGAGAGTAGGCCTGTACATTGCTTTGTTTGAGAACTTGACTGATTTGATGCATGTGAAAACCACGAATTGAATGTTTGCACATAAATGATAAAGGCTTTTAGGACACCCTCCCACCTTACCCTCTTATGATTATCACGTTACCTTAAAATCTACCCGTAGTAGCCACTTTTCAACCACCCATCCATTCACTTGCTAAACCCACTCGTCACCATATCACCACAACCCACAATCCTTGTATGCTATCCATGTAAAAAAAACAAAAACAAAAAACAAAAAAACAAAAAAACAAAAAAAAAAACAAAAAACAAAAAAAGAAAGAAAAGAAAAGAAAAACGTAACCAAATGAAAGGTTGTGAAAAGCAATAAAGTTATGGGTCACATTTACCCACTTGTAGTCGTTTTGTAGAAATAAATAAGGATTTGTATCCGGATTCGTGTTTCTTACCTTTAATCATCCTTATACCACCATAATTCCTCACCTTATTCAAAAAAAAAAAAAAAAACCTGAAAGCCCCTAAGTCCTTTAGATATGTGCATTGTTCGTATTCGTTGGTGAAAGCATGATTGTCAGTCAAGCATATTAAAACAAGTTTTGTATTTTGGTCTTTGAGTGTGTTTATACTAGTGCACCCTTCAGTGGCGGATCTAGAAAATCCGCCAAGCCGTAACATTTTATAAATAAGCCGTAACGAAATCGAAAAAACCTCAAATTTTTCCAAAATTTACACTAATTTTTCCAAATTTTTCCGCGCCAAGCCGTAGCGGGCGTTGCCCCCCGGCATAAGGTAGCTCCGCCCCTGGCACCCTTACTAGTTTTTTTGATTTCAAACCGAGAGGAGAGAACCATTGTGAGGGGTGTGAATACATGTGAAACTTGAAGATTAGTTAGACTTGGCTGGGCAATTTCTTTATTTAATAAATGTTGCATCATTGTACTCACTGAAATAGAGATCTATTGATAGGTTATAAGTCTTATGAGTTAGGGTATGACTATTGACCTTGTCTGAGAACTGGTAAGGGAAAGGAAAATGTGATGCTTTTAATGGTTAGATGGTAATGAATGAGTTTGCTTGGGGGCAAGCAAATGACCAGTTCTTTTTAAACTTTTTTCCACTGCTCGCGCTCATATCTGTTGGGCGACTGTGCGGCGGTGGTGGTCTGTTGGTGCTGAGGTTTTTCTCTGTCTGGGCGTACACTTTGGCTGCCGCCATCAGCTTCTCCCAGCTCTTTGGTAGCCCTTCTGTACCGGACAAAACCTTTATCATGTCGTCGCATCGGACAACATACTTAAACTGTGCTCTGATCAAGTGCTCATGAACATCTCCTATCTCGAGCACTTCTTTGTTGTAGCGTGTGATGAAATCTTCTAAGCTCTCGTCGTCGCGTCGCTAAATATTCATCACGTCTGCAGTATCTCGGATAGACCTTCTCTGTTGGCTGAAGTGTACTAAAAATTTTTCTCGCAGGTCTACCCATGATGTTATTTTCCCAACAGGCAGGTTATCGAACCATAGTCGCGCAGCACCTGTGAGAGTCTGGATGAATAGATGACACCACATTGGCAAGGTCCATCCTCCTACCATACCTGCACTAGTGAAGACCCGAAGATGGTCATCCAAATCTGTCATGCCATTGAATTTGCCAACGTTGGATGGGAGTTTTGCTTTTTCCAAGGGAGCCAAAGCGATCTCACTGATGAACTTGGAATTTTCTACTACCTCTGCCGGGTGGTAGATCAAATTGTAATCGTGTTCTGCTTCAGGATTATAAACCGCGCGACGTTTACAACTTTTCTAATTCGGTTGCAACCGATTGAACACACTTGTACTGTGCCCTTCGTGGTATGTTCTGTTGTACTCATTGGTGTGGGTGTCCCGCCGCGGGCCCAACCTGGAGTAAACCGACTACCTTCGGTGAGAATGAGATTCATCGTGATACTCTCTTCGTCGATTTTCGGAGTGAGTATGTTCATATGTTGCTGGAGATCTAAAGGAAACTTCTGTATCTTCTACCTGAACTCATGATGGTGCTCGAGTGCGAGATACAGGTCTTCGTGACTGAGTGGGAAGAGCAGTTTGTGCACAGAGTTGTGCGTATACAACATTTATTGCTCCTTGGGATCTGACATACCAGGAGATGGGGGTCTCTCTGGGAGGTAAAATTGAGCTTATTGGAATTTCAGGCTGCATTGCTGGAGTGACAGGATCATTCGGATGATTTTCATTGTACTGAACTTCATTATCATCCGAAGCCTCTTCCACAATCCCTTCAACTTGGGTATTGTGAGCGAAATTTGGCCAAGGGCCGGATTGACGGTTCGTCGGAGTTTCTTCCATTTGAAAAACAGAGATGAAAAAATGAATCGAAACGAAAAGAGATGAATAAAACTGAGAAATCAGTGGGCGCCAATGAAGAAACACTAGTTTAACTGACCGGAATCAACTGAACCAGGGGGTTTGAATCTGCATAAAAGGGTTAAATCTCCTCGTCTGATTCGTGGGTGACTGATCTTCTTCCTCTTATGATAATTGCAAAACAACCACTGTTAGACTCGCCACGGGGAGAATGGGGGTTCTCTTCGTGACCACCCTCCGGCGTGAGAATAAGTACAGGGTTTGATGAAGAAGAAGAAGTGAAAGTGAAGTGAATGTAACTTGAGAATTACACCTGAATTGTCCTTCTATTTATAGCCAAAGTTTGGGCGGGAAAACTTGTTTGTGAAAACTTGACGGAAGATACTTTTGTGTAAGCGGTTATTCTTTCTTTCCTTAATCACTAACGAGTGTGAGTGTGCACACGGATCGCGATTTTGATCAACGGTTGGGGTATTGCCACGTGGAAAGTGGGCAAGTGAAGATCTCTCTTCAATTTCGTGCCATCATCATGAATTCAAGGGAGCTTGGGATGATGCCACGTGGCCATTCGGTTGTAACCGACAGGTGGTGCACGATGGAGCCTTCTAGAAGGATATAGCTGTAATCCTGTATGGCTCTTTATTGTATGGCATCAGAGAAGTTATTTTTATCCAAGTCTGGATATCAATTATGTGGAAGTGTCAGCTAGGATTTTTATCCTAGTTGTTATGGAGATTGGCGCAAGGATTAGCTAGTTTCCTTTTGGGCGCAGGTGTTGCTCATTGCTTTCCTTCTAAGTTTTCTTTGTAGGACCAGTGCGCGGCCGCGCAAGGTCTAAAAAGGGTTAGAAGGATGAGGTTGTGGCACGGTCCCAAGTACTAGAAGCAAGGTTTTTGGGACCTTACCCCTTCACGGTATATATATTATTCAGTCGGTTTCAGTTCTTTTTTGGTACAATAGTGGTACGATATTCGTTTTCAATAAGGGTAGGCGGTATGGTATCGGTGAGTGGTGTGGGGGAGTGGAGTCACCGGTCGGTGACCACACCGTGATGATTGAGTTAGGGTGTTTGAGTAGGAGAGAGGGAGAGAAATCGGTGAATAATAACCGAAGGTGGAGAAGAGTGATGGAGGAGAGAGAGAGGAGAGAACAACCAATCAAAATTTTTTATTTTTTAATTGAGTGGGTGTTTGAACCATACCTAGTGATTGAGTGAAAAATGGGGAGTGGGATGGGAGTTGACATGACATGATATTATTGGGTTGAGAATCACTCAAACACCCTAGAGTGATTAACCATACCCCCCACCTTAAAGTTTATATTGTAATGTTGAAAAAAAAAACCTGTTTCGGTTTAGTTTAGTACAATAGCGGCACAGTGCCGTTTTCAATAAATTTATATCGTAGTATTGAAAAAATAAACATAGTATGCAGATTATTTAAAAAATAAACAAAATATATGATGAATAAAATATTTTTAAAAAATTTGAAACATTTACAAAGTATAAATTAGCAACATTTTGTTGCTCTAGGTTGTTGTAACTTATGCATTGGGTGTTTTTCAAAAAAAGAATTTGTATTTTTCATTTTTAACCCAAGGGTCTTTACTTTTTGCATTTAACCCCTTTAACTCATCTTTTACAACTTAACCCCCACACTTTTTATTTTAACTTTCGTCCCCCCATATTTTCATGTTTCGCAAGTTTTTCGTTTATGTTTCATTCTAAATTTTGCGAGTCAACACGCCGCAACGTGCTAGTGAGGTTCAACCGTTTTTCATATGTTTTTCCCTGTTTGACAGACCAGTCACAACGCGTCTATTTTTCTTCGTTTAACAAGTTCGTCTTAATGCGCGGGTCCTACATCAACTTAGTTATTATTTTCAACGTTTAACGCTTATGGCTAATTTCTTCGCATTAACACGTCACAACGGGCGTGCGTGGTTGAACGATTTTACGCCTGTTTTTTGTTTGGTGTTAATTTTTTACTTTTTTTATTTTATTTTTACGAGCTCTTCTAATGTTGGTGGTCGTTGGCAGTGGTTTGACATTAGTGCTACTTGTCACGATTTTCAGAACGTATTTAGCCTATTAAGTTATTATTAATAGTTTGTTTCGTGTTTACCACTATACCCCCTTTACTTAAGAAAAAACTAACTTTTTTACGTGCATATTTTTGTGTACGTGTCAATATAAAATCGATTTGCTCTACATTTTAACGTAAACTTTTCCTGGAAACGATTTAGGTTAAATGTAATACGTTTTCATTTAAAAAACTACTTTTTCGTAGACATTTTTATGTACCTTTTGTATAAATTCGAGTTGGTGTATATTTCGACGTAAACTTTTTTGGAGAACGATTCAGGTCAAATATAACAGGTTTTCGTAATTATTTTATGAGTGTTTTGTAAATTTTGTTTAGATCGGAGTGGAGTCAAATTGTGGTTTCGTTTTTTCCTTTTTTTAAACGCTCTAATTAATCTCTTTCAATTATACGTGTCAACTTTTTCGTTATTCCCGTTACATTTTGTATTTATGACTAGGGTCACATGTAATACGTTATGATTGTACAGTATAAATTTGATATACTTTATGTTTTGATCCAATCACATTGTTTATATAGGTTACATTGAGTGTAATCGGTTATGTCGAAACGCGTGTTTTCGTATGGTTAACGCATCACATAACGTTTATACTAATTTATTTGATGTTTGCGATGTATCCGCGCCACAACGCGCGCGGGTGTTATTGCTAGTTAATTTAAAGAATCAAAATCACTATTCATGTATACTTTGTTTTAATATGTATACTAGTTTTTTTTACATCGTGCTTTGCGGCGAAATCGAGCAAATGATAATGTAAAACAAACGTGATTTGAAAATAAATACTTTATTTTGAGTAAAACTTTGTTTTTAACAAAACTTATAATAGAATGTCAGGGAAAAAAACTTTGTTTTTAGCTATTTTTAGGCATTTTTGATTGTGTTCACATTGGTTCTCGTGGTTCTCGCAATAAAGGGTGGTTCCTAACGGATCTTTGTCATATATATATATATATATATATATATATATATATATATATATATATATATATATATATATATATATATATATATATATATATATATATATATATATATAGGGAGGAGCTCATGCGAGAACCACCCTTATTGTGAGAACCTTGAGAACCAATGTGAACACAACCTAAAATAGCTAAAAAACCTAAAAAAAACCTAAAAAAACCTAACCCCCAACCCCCCCCCCCCAAAAACCTAAACCCCCCACCCCCCCCCCCACCCAAAAAAAACCTAACCCCCCCCCCCACCCAAAAAAACCTAACCCCCCCCCCCCCCCAAGCTAAAAAAACCTAAAAAAAACCTAAAAAAACCTAAAAAAAACCTAACCCCCACCCCCCGCCCCCCCAAAAAAAACCTAAACCCCCCCCAAAAAAAACCTAACCCCCCCCCCCAAAAACCTAAACCCCCCCCCCCCCCCCCAAGCTAAAAAAACCTAAAAAAAACTAAAAAAACCTAACCCCCACCCCCCCCCCCCAAAAAAAACCTAAACCCCCTCCCCCACCCCCCAAAAACCTAACCCCCCCCCCCCCACCCAAGCTAAAATGCTAAAAACTAAACCCCCAAAAAACCTTAAAAATCTAAAAAAATCTAAAAAAATCAAAAAAAAATCTAAAAATTTTTTTTTGATTTTTTTAATATTTTTTAGGTTAAAATCGCTACTTTTCGAAGCAAAAAAAAAAAAAATTTTTTTTTAAAAAAAAAAAATTAAAAAATTTTTTTTTTTTTTTTTGATTCGAAAAGTAGCGATTTTTTTATAAAAAATATTAAAAAATTCAAAAAAAAAAATTTTGTGTGATTTTTAGCTATTTTTAGGCATTTTTGGTGTGTTCACATTGGTTCTCGCGGTTCTCACAATAAGAGGTGGTTCTCGCATGATCTTCTCCCTATATATATATATGATCTTCTCATGCGAGAACCACCTCTTATTGTGAGAACCGCGAGAACCAATGTGAACACACCAAAAATGCCTAAAAATAGCTAAAAATCACATAAAAATTTTTTTTTTGATTTTTTTAATATTTTTTAGGTTAAAATCGCTACTTTTCGAAGCCAAAAAAAAAAATTTTTTTGGCTTCTAAAAGTAGCGATTTTAACATAAAAAATATTAAAAATTCAAAAAAAAATCTTAGATTTTTTTTTGATTTTTTTAGATTTTTTTAGGTTTTTTAGGGGTTTAGTTTTTAGCATTTTAGCTTGGGCGGGGGGGGGGGGGGGGGGTGGGGTTAGGTTTTTTTTAGCATTTAGCTTGGGGGGGGGGGGTTTAGGTTTTTTTTTTTTTTTGGGGGGGGGGTTAGGTTTTTTTTTTTTTGGGGGGGGGGGGTGGGGGTTAGGTTTTTTTAGCTATTTTAGGTTGTGTTCACATTGGTTCTCAAGGTTCTCACAATAAGGGTGGTTCTCGCATGAGCCCCTCCATATATATATATATATATATATATATGTATATGGGAAGGTTCATTGAGGAACACTAAAAAAGTGGGGAACAGCGGGGAACCGACTCAAACGAACTCCGATTGGACTCATTCCAGCGGCGTTGGAACCGTCTCGTCGAACCCTAACTAAGATCTCTTAACCCTAAACCCTAAATCCTAACTCCTAAACTCTAAACCCTAAAGCTAAAAAATAAGGCTAAAACCTAAGCTAAACCGTAAAATCTAAACTATAAACCCTAAAAGCTAAATCCTAAAGGCTAAACCAAAAGCTAAACCCTAAACCCTTAATCTAAACCTTAAAGCTAAACCCTAAAGCTAAACCCTAAAAGCCAAACCCTAATATATTTAGGGTTTAGGGGTTATGATTTAGGGTTCAGGGTTAAAAGATCCTAGTTAGGGTTCGACGAGTCGGTTCCAACGCCGCTGGAATGAGTGCAATCGGAGTTCGTTTGAGTCGGTTCCTCACTGTTCCCCACTTTTTTAGTGTTCCTCAATGAACCTCACACTATATATATATATATATATATATATATATATATATATATATATATATATATATATATATATATATATATATATATATATATAAGGTCGGGATTTAGAGAAAACGCTCAAAAGTGTGAGATCGGAGAGAACGCTTATGAATCGTCAGATCAAAACAATCTATGGACTAGATGACGCGGTGGCATTTTCGTAAATAAAATCACTTTTATTAATCTGGCGCGCTTCATTAAGGGTTAAAGGGTCTTTTGACTTAACATAAAACGCCAAACTCACGCTATTAAAATCCGCCTCAACACACATACACTTCATCATAATATAACGCCATAGATATAAAACGCCAAGCGTTGTTTTTAACCTATAAAGCTGAACAAACAGTACTAAAACGATGTAACTTTATTACTAGCATTTACTGCAATAAAAATCGCGCCTAAAAAACGCGCCAAAAACTTCCTACATAAACAAAGTCTCAGAATTAGTAAAATCCAAACCAAAACCACAAAAACCTATCACCTTCATCTTATAAACGCCAAAAATATTAAAGAGTCAAATCCATGTTTCTTCGATATACAAAATTTTCTCAATAAACTTTCACTCTATGCAATGAGCAACATCCTCAATATAAACGCCAAAATATACAAAAACCACAAAACTTCAAAAAAAGCCATTCATGGAGATTCTGCTTTTGTTCTCTATAAAGTTTAGCTAAATGGGATGGATAACATTGTTACACATCTTTCTTGACTGAGGATTAACAATTTTATCCATTCCGTTCAGCAACACATTATTGAGTTTAGCACGACCATAAAATAGAAGTTTATGGAAGTTTTATTTAGTGGCGTTATTGTTTTTTTTTCTCGTTTGATTTCCTTGCCCAATCTTATATTGTTTGTTATTTAACTTCGAAGTAGCATGTTATGAACAAAGAGATAGAAAAAAAGAAAAATATGAAAAAAAGCGCCAAACTGAGAAATGTTTGTGTTCTATAACATTGAAATAAAAAAAAAACCCAAAGTCCTCTAAACTGTCCCAAAGACAACTGTATGTGATCTGTAAGAATGACAAATACAAAACGCCAAACTACTATTCACTGGCTCTCGAAGACCTCGTCGATCTTCTTTTAATTATGGCTTGTTTGCATGTTGATGCGTAGTGTCCATAGGCTTTGCAGTTCTAACACTGTCTTTCTTTGGCCCCGGGTTTCGACTTTGATTTCTTCTTGTCAACTACTATCTCATGTTTAGATTTCAGGCGCTTTCGAGAACCAGAACCTTTGGATTTATAACCTACAGGGACTCTTATCGGATTTTTGTCATTTTTATATTGACCAGTTATCTCGGCAAATCTATCCCTAGAACTAGCGGGAGGAGCAACAATCTTGTAACACCCCGTGTTTCGAAAGTCAAAGTCAAAGTCAAGATTGAAGTCAAAGGAAGAAAATATCGCTAATTGCGATCTGTCACTCCTTGCTCAATTACTGTTTTGACTTCTTTGACTATCGCTGGTCTATTTTATGTTTTTACGTTAGTTGTATTATGTGGTTTAACTAGTTAAAATCGAAGTAATCGAATTGTTTATCGCTACGAACCGCTTTACGACTGTGAATAATAGGAAGTAACAATGCGATAAAGTTAATTAAACGCAAATCGAACTAATCTAATCAACATCGCGCTCGCAAACTCGAATTACGCATTTTGGTGTTTATATTACGTGTGTGTGTGCCTTATGTGTTACTTGTGCATGTTTATTTATGTTATATGTGGTAATCAATCGAATCGCAATCGAAACGCAATCGAACTCAATCAAAAACGAATCAAACTCGCAAATCGAATACGAAACAAGGATGATTGTATGTAGATATAGTATGATAATTAGTGGAGAAGAGACAGCGCGCGATATGAGTGGTGGGGATTAAAAGTAATTTGAATAAGAAACTCTACCGCATTCGCATCAATCGCAATCGAAATTGAAATATCAAAAATTGTCACACCGAACACTCGGATCAGGCAACTGATCGGTCAGGCTACCAGCCGATCGACCAGCCGGCCGATCGGACTGATGTCCGATCGGAAAGGCTGTCCGATCGAGCTGCCTGGCCGATCGGCCAGCACTTTCCTCATTTGGAAGCCTATAAATACCCCTGTCATTGTCATCATTTCCACTTTTGGAAACTCTCTGACCGACCAGCTCGTGCTCTCCACCTTTTCTCAGATTTCTCACGATTCCGGCAAGATCTCGTCCTAAATCTTGTACTTTCTTGATCTACATGCACTCCTACACCTTTCTATCTTTTAAATCTTAACTTTTAACCGTGAAAACATCAAGATTCAAGGTATTCTAGGATGATGTCATCATGTGTTCTTGAAGAACTTCATGTTTTGGCCTCAATCCACCAAGAATAACTTGGATCTAACCGATTTCCACATAAACAAACAAAGATCTTTCACTGATCTAAACATATTCGCGGTGAAAGGGATTGAAAGATGGTTTTCCAACTTTCTTTCAACTCTTTTACACCCAATGCCTTCAAAACCGATAGAAACGGAGCTTGTGACGGCTTACTAATCATTCCGGTGGTTGCGTGGCCTAAGATTTGGATCCTATCCATGAGGTTCACCGATTTCGGGTTAAACATCAAACATCGTCCCGAACCGTTCACCAACCGGATTTGGGTGATTCCTGTCCGATCAGGAGAACTAAACAATGACGCGACTTCTGTTGTTTGACTTGTTATCAAAATATCTCGATAAAACGACAAACAGCCAAAACAACCAAGTATTAGACTAACAGGCCGACCAGGACAAGGCACTGTCTGATCGGACTGTTGTCCGAACGGACAGCCAGCCGAACGGACAGCCGAATGACTGGCCAGCCGATCGGCTAGCACAAGGGTCCCACACTTAATCAACCTATTTGAAGTTTGAGTATTGAACGAACTGCCGTCCGATCGGACTGCCATCCGATCGGATTACTCTTTGGATCATGAGATACTTGACTTTAAATACTTAATCGATTTTTCAACATGTTCAATGCACGGGAAATGCCACCCGATCGAACTACTGTCCGATCGAGTGACCTCTTGCTGAGGACATGTTCTTCACTGAAGTACCAGCCGATCGGGTCGCAGGCTGATCGAACGACCGTCCGATCGACCGACCTGAAAGGTAAAGATACTTCAATGTTTTCAAATGCTACAACGAAAACTTCAAAAGTCAACCATCAAACACAAACACATCCTACTCAAAGGAAGAAACAATCCACTCGAACAACCATCCGATCGGACTTCCGTCCGGCCGGACAACTGTCCGAACGGACTGTCAACCCACGATCAGCCGTCCGATCGGACTACCGTCCGATCGACCAGCTGTCCGATCCATCAACACTTGTTTCCATTTTACGCGTTGCTTATCGTTATACTATCGAATTGTTCAGGCTAACCTTACTCTCAAGCGCTCCCTTCTATCCATCAACCGCTGTGAGTATACTCGATCCCTTTTTGCTTTAAGCACGTTTGGGTGTTACATACGTTACTTATACGAAATCACATCGAACACACTACGCAATATCTAAAGCGCTAACCGTTACCGCATGTTATACGTGACTTAATGAATGCTTGTTGTTATGTTTACACATGGAATGCTGTCTACCTGCCTTAAGGACGATAGTACTATAGTTTGGACTCAGCACCCGCTCATGCGGGGGTTGTTAAGGACAATTATTTGCATGGATTACAGTGGTGATCATGTATTATGAACTGCCTCGGGCAGTCAACCCGCAGTCATTGGTATCGATAGATCCATGTCGATAATTAACATGCTTCGTTTTCCTCTGTGTACGTGCTGGTTATGCGTAAACTATTTCGAACTCTATATGCTATTATCAAACTTGTATACTCGCCTTTACACTATGTGTATTGACTTTTATTTTAACATATGTGACAGGTATTTAGGGTGCTTATCTGCTAGGGAAGTGAGGCTAGAATAAAGCTCTAGAGTCAAACACATAGTTGTCTGTAGTAATTGAATCAAGGGTCTCTAGAAGCAGATAAACAATTGCTATATTTAGATCTGAGTTGTCGGAACAGAATTAATTGCCAAGATTTGGTCTATAATGATTTGCTTACTGTTTGAGACATGGTATGGGACGTGTTATTTTAAATTGAATAGTAATGTTAATTGTTATGGAAACTTCTTGACAATCTGTTTCGCTCAGTGCCATGCCCCGATGATTCCACCATCGGTTGGGGTGTGACAAATCTGCATATCTTGAACCTTCTTCATATAAGATTGAACATGATCCTTGTATAAGGAAAGCTCCTCTTTATTACCAGATAAATGGTTCAAAGTGTATTCGGTTGAACAAATAACATCTCGCATCATACTTTGCACATCAGGATCAAGCTCAGTCATATATTCACGACTAATTGAGAATTCAAGAGAGCAGTTTGGGGAGGCCTCTTTGCGCCATCTATTCAGAATGTATTGTTTTGGAAATTCCCTAATGTTCATAAGTCTCAAAACATAGAATATATGTCTACATAGCAAACCAAACTGTTCAAAACATCTGCATGAGCAATCAGACTTACGGAACAATACCTGAAAACCGCCAAAAACAATATCTCTATAACGCCATGCATAGAATGTTTGTCTAAAAAAAACTAAAAAAGAAAAGAACACGTTGCATATGATAAAACGCCATTAACAGAAAACGCCATAAAAACCAAAACGTCATTATTTACCTCAAATAAGGATGTACAAAGCTGTTGGAAGTCATTTACATAAAACTTAACAACCCATCAGGCTGATCTTCGTAACATTGATTTATGCAATCCGCAACTCCAATAAGCTCAGCTTGAACATCACAAAAAATACTTTTTGTATATATATCAACAGCTTGCCCTTCCAACACTTTGTAACTACTCTTAAACAGGGGTCTTTTGTATCGAGATTCATGATCATTTTTACGATGTGTGTGACGTTGTGCTTCTATTGCAGTCTCATAATGCGTCATGAACTCAACAAGAGTAGCTTTCGAATTGCACACTTGACCAAAAAAATGATTCTCACTCTCCGACCTGGATGTCGTTCGCATAAGACCAGACATAGGCTCCATTCTATAGTACGCAGGGATCCAAGATTCCCTAAGTGAAAAAATATCAGATAACCAGTCATTATCTTCTAAATTGAATTCTGCAATAACCATTTCCCATTCTAATTCACACTCTTCAGGTGTGAGAATATCCGTCCACACAACACCACAGATACGTTCTTTAAAATTGGTGGAATTGCATAGCCTAACACCAACCTATAAATAACACGAGAACGCCACACACATATAAAAAAACAAAAGACAAAACTTAATTAAAAAAACAGTAACAAGGTACAAAACGCCATGTATCTTAAAACACAGTGTATCCTAAAACGCCAAAGGTAAAAAAAGCATAACAACCTTCAGAGAAAGTTTATGCATCACATGCCACATGCATAACCGATGCCTCGTGTCAACAAATACAGCAGAAATAGCCTTTTTAATCGCTGGATCTTGGTCAGTGACAACAACTTTTAGCTGAGAACCAACAACTTTAAGAAAAAATCTTAACAACCAAATATACGTATCAGTAGTTTCCGACGCCAACAATGTTGCACCAAATGTAACATTGCAGTGATGATTGTCTATACCAGTGAACGGTACAAACACCATAGAGTATCTGCATATGAAAACGCCATGATAAATGAAATAATAATAAAACGCCATTGAATGTAAACTAGTAAAACGCCATTGCATGTAAACTAATAAAACACCATTGCATGTAAAATAATAAAACGCCATGAATGTAAAATTAATAAAACGCCAAAAAACAAAGAAGTTGAACTATAAAATATTACTTGTTGGAACGATACGTGGCGTCAAACGAAATCACATCACCAAACACGTGGTAATTACGTTTGGCTTGATCGTCACACCAAAAAAGACCCTTCAAACGATTGTCTTCGTCTGTGATGTAATCATACGAGAAATTAGGTTGCGAATGTGTTTTTCATTCAAATGTTTCACAACCATATCGGCGTCATATTCCCCTATGAACTAGTTTATTTGCCTCTTATAGTTCTTAAATTCAACTTTGCTTGCGCCCACATCTTCAAAACCACCAAAACAAGTCTTCATAACATTAAACACCTTGACAGGACCCAAATTCAGCTTAGACATGCTGTGTATAACATGCTTCTCGAGCTGAGTGAGATGCCATTCAGTTGGAAGAAAATGCTTATCAGGACGTTCAACAAGTTCATGACTATGCTCCTCGACCAACTTATACACCTTCCAAAATCCATTCTCATATTCTACACATAACAGTGCACCACAATCAGTCCTCTTGGAAAAGTTAGATCGCACTACTCGCTCTTTTTGATTGGGGTCCAACGTATCAACCTTCTTGTCCTTATATACCCCAGCTCTCGTACACAAAAAATACTTAATATGTAACACACCTTTAGAGTTTGTCTTTGTAGTTCCTTTCCTGACTGAAAACCCACACTCCTTAGCATACTTAACATACATTGAATAACAATCATCAAGGCTTAAGAATAGCATGTCCTTTCTAGGCTTTAATTCTTCAGTGACGTCAGGAATGATAAATGGTAATCCAGTTTTGGGGCAATGCCTTTGACTCGAGGAAGAGACTTCGTCTGAGAAAACACAGGGAGGAACAGAAAAACAGAGTGATGTCTCGTAATAATATTATACATTAAAACGCCATTAATTGAAAAATAAACAAGACATAATAAACACATAATGAAAACGCCAAAACCAACAAAACTAATGTTTCCACAAATTAACAAAATAGTAATAACTAATATTCACAAATACTACTAAATAAAATTCAAAACTAATCAAATAGACGAAAAACGCCAATGATCGTAAAAACATAACAAATACACAAAAACGTAAACGACAATTAAAATTAATATCGAAAACTCCAATTGCAGTTATGAATAGTAGATTAAATATCAATTAAAACGAGATTAAACTGCATAATTGAATAACGCTATGGAAAATCATACAACACATTATAAATTAAATAATATAAAAAAATGCCATAAAACAATGATAAAAGAACAAAACACGATATCTATTGCATGATTTGCTGAAACGAAAATAGAAAACGCCAACGAATATTAGTTTGTCAAACAGAATCCACGTTAAACGCCATAGATCTGAGAAAGCTTGCAAAGCAGGTAACAACTAACAATAAATCTTTGGAGTTTTAATTTGAACGAGATTTATAACGTGAATAAGGAGGGAACGTATAAAAGGACAATCGTACACCCGCATAACAATTAGGCCCCCCTGCCACGTGTTGGGCCAGGATCCGTTCTCACCGTTCTCACACTTTTCACCGTTCTCTCCTGAACCCGTTTCTATATATATATATATACTAGTCTAAGTTCCCGTGTGTTACACGGGTGGCTAAACAGGAAAACTAAGTACTTTAAAACTGTAAAGTAAAAATTGTAATATTATATACGTTGAATTACTAACGAAAATGTTAGAGAGTGCAAGAAATAATTGAAATACATGAATACGACAAAAAAAATCACAACTCATTGAAGAATTCTTTATAAACAACTCGTTGAATTATTTACCATGTTGTGTTTTTATACTATTTATAATATAAAGTGGAGAACCCGCGCGTGTAGCGGAGTCGCCAAATTATAGTGCTGAACGAAAGCCAAGTCAATTCGGGGAAAAGTCGAGCTCGAGCTCGGCTCGTAAAAAATTAGAGCCAGTGTGAGCCCAATCAAGCCAGCTTGTTAATTTTTTATTAATTTTTTACAAACATTTATAACATTAAAAAATTAACACACATTTGTAAAATAGACACACACACATATACATATAAGTCATCAAGTGAGCCATGAGCCAAGCCCCTTCGCTCGAGCTCGGCTCGATTACAAAACGGGCTGGCTCGGTTCGGCTAGAAAACAAAAATAGGTTTTTTCAAGCCAGCTTTTTTCAAACGGGTCTCAAGCCGTGAGCTTTTTGAACACCCTATATTATAGGCCCAACAAATAATAAAAAAAGCGAAGGAACCGTCAATTTTGGATGTTATACACGCAAGGGCCACTGGTGCTTATAAACAAAAAAACTTCATGGTCACCATCAACACCCACCCGATGGGTCCGGGTAAAGCATAACTTGCGATGGGATGAAGTGTGCACAAATAGAATTATAGATTATTCTGAAGTGAAAGACATGAAACTTGCCATTTACTTCACATGAACCGTTTATACACAAAAGAAAAGGCAAAAGCTGGTAAATTGTTAAGATTACCAGTCTGATTATCTCTGATTATCTGATGTGATCTTGACCAGTAATTGTTCAAAGATGTTTCACCAACTTGCCTTTGATCTGCAAGCAGAAGCAAGTGTAAAGTTGAGATATGAAGAAATTCCTATTAAGCTATGCAGGGAGTGGGCAAGTACCTTCACAAGTAGCAATTAAGCTCCTAAGATGCTGACTATTTCTTACGACCTCCTCCGTCAGCTTCTCCACCACTGTACCTTTCTGGATTCAAGGAACAAAATTCAAATCAAAGAAAAATAGAAATACACGAAAAACATAACGATGAACTCACCTCGGGATCATCCAAGAGACGAAGGGCACCAGAATCACGGTTCAAGAGGTCTACGACCATCTCGTTATAGATTTCGATAGCCGAATGGCTTGTTTTTTCAACTAAAAGTCAAAAAAAACTATCCAGTTGGGATCTAAATGGCTTGTTTTCTCCACTAAAAGTCAAAAAAACCATCCATGGTCTGAGCACAGAGTATATAACCCAACTGCTGCGTTTCTAGCTCATGAAACGCATACACAAACCGTTCCGTCTCGTCTCGACTGGTCTATCCAATCCACTATTGACTAAAAATGCATCAGTATTTATTATGATGTAGTTTATGTAACCATATTAACACATTAGTTACTCAAAATAAACAAAAATGGTTTTCAAGTCACCCAATCCAACCCGGCCTGTTTAAACATATACCAAAGAGACCATTTTTTATTCCAAGCAATCCTGATAAATTCAGTTCAGCATCTCCTCAACCTACAAGCCCAACTCCTGATAACATCAAACAGAAACAATTAGTTTCTAGAAACTTCCATAAGGCGACACGCAAGCAAACACGATATTACCTTTTTCTTCGCAGCCACCCACTCATAGAAACTTCCTATGGTTGGCTTTTGCTTAATAATTTCCAACAATTTGTATCCAGCATCTTTGCCTTCTACACAAAATAATATATTAAAAAACATCATCCATAAGAAACTATTAAAATGAAATAAATAATTATTCATTACATAACGGAAGGCGAGAGAAACCTTTCACTGACAATATCCAGGGTGATATGGAAGCAAACTTTTCAGCAATACAATAAGAGCACAGCATGAACTGTCCTGAATTGTCAAATATCATTAGTCAAAAGTTTAATTACATCAAATACTAAGCTTTATGAATTAAATAAAGATGTATGCATTTAGAAAGACATTTAAATTTTGAACTTTAATAATATACTTGCTGAATTAATTCACCCGATTTCTTATCCATGCATCACCAATATTAGGTGACAAACAGGCTAAAAGTCACTGTTAGTGTAATCATAACAATTATGTATTAAAGTGTCGATTATCATTACAATGATATAGTTTTTCAAGAAATTTTTAAAATATTTACTGTTACAAAAATATCTAAAAAAAAAAGACAAAAAGAGTTTGTGGGTCGGCCCATACTAATAAGTTACCCATCCTGACCCATTACCCGTCCGACCATTTTGCCACCTCTAGTACACATGAAAGAACTTTAAGAGAATAATAATAATCAAGTAGAATCTAACCTTTTGGCAATTAAATACTTCTTCTAAAACTGAATCCTTCAATGCCTGTTTCAAGAAGACATAAGCAGATATCCCTTTAATTTACTGTTTCATAAATCATAATGGTAGATGTGATGGGTTGGGTAACGGGTCAAAACGGGTTGGGGTCGAGAATATGCCTAGTTAAGTGCATCCCTAAGAGACGCAACTCAGACTCCTTGTCGTAGCGTCGCACGCTAACCAAAGGAGAATAAAAGTATATACACCGCCTTTAATTAATCTGATCATGGATTCTTGGTATTCAAGTTAGTATAGAATTAAAGAGATGGCTTTGTTTTTGTTACAGTATCAAATCACTTACATTGTTAATTTAAACAAAACATGGTTTTCACGTCGAGAACATGAGCCGCAAGTGTTAGTACAGTCTGGGGTGAACATCCAGGTTCGGACTTGGAGCTTGGGCTGGACTTGGAGCTTGGGCTGAGATACCCGATTATGAAAAAAACCGAACCCAAGTTTGTATTTAGGGTCGCAATTCATGTTTGGATATATGGGATTCTCGAGTCGGGTCAGGTAACCTTCGGATCGGGTCAGTTCCTGGAATTTGCTCACCCATGTAATCTACGACATGAATATCAACCGTGAATATTACCTGCAAATATCAAAATAAAAAAATAAATGAATAATATATTATCTGCAAACACTAAAACAAAAAATAATTGAATAATAAAATATTATAGGCATATCAAGGAGAGTTGGGTACTTGCCTGGCCACAAATGACATTACTTGCATTTTTAGAGAAAATGTAGTGGTCAATAGCACTGTTGTTTGTTATAAAATCTAAGGATTTTTACAAAATCTTCGTAGAGATATAACTAATTAAGTTGCAGCAACCATTGGGTCTTAGCGCTTTGACATCTGGCATGTCCCTTGTATCTTTCGTTGTCTCTGCGCTGTTACAAACACCAGTTAATTATTGAACAGAATTTATAAAAGCGCTTTGTTGTATAATGATCATGTTGTCAACTCTATATGAAACCAAAATGTAGCATAAAAGATCATTAATAAGAACCTTTTTTCGCCTGCTGATAACTTTCTTGAAGCTTCCTCTTTGTGGCTTCAAGCTTGTCTTGATCGGTTTCTCCACCGGAGGACATTGGTTTCTGTTTACAGTTACCAAAAAGAAGAAATTAGTTAGCAAAAATATTATTAAAAAATAGTATTTTTAACTATTTAAGTTATGCAAATTTTCCATTAAGAACACTAATCAAACAATTATGTGAACTGTTTACCACAATACGGTAACTTACACGTTGTTGTAGGGTCACGGGCCTCGTAGAAAGAATCGTGTGTTCGTGATTTTGCAACTTCTGGTCCATATTCGGTTTCATTCGTCTCCCCAGTATTGAGTCAACAACTGGTTGTTTACTTGGTTTGACCACGGTTGGTTTTGAAACCATGGTTTCCCTGTTTAACGGTTTGTGTGGTTTCCACTTGGTTACGTTTTGCTTCTCAACTGGCGGCTTTCTGTTATTACGGTTCTCATTCTTTTTTCAGTATCTAAAAAGCAACACCCGAAACAGGAATTCAATTAAAAACTGAAAGGCGAACGTATGATAAATTATCAAGTTATTTAAATATGTGAATTCAACTCACTTCCATAATCATCCCTGCCATCGAAGAACTTCTGATAAGCACGATAGACATAAAAATTGAAAAACATCCATCAACAGATGCTAAAACTATAAAACAGAATTATGTTTGAAAAAAACCCGCCAGTTTTGCGTACCTCAGATAATTCCAATGACATTGAATGAGGGTTCAAAAACGCTAAATCGTATGAAGGAGGTGAAGGTAAACCTTCTTCTTCATCAACAACACACGGATTCATTGACTCGGGGGTATTTTCAGAAACTGCGACATCAACAATAATCTTGAACAATTCAGTTGCTTTCCTCTCGCTATAATTCCCCTTTTGAATAATCCTATCAAACAACTCTCCTCTACGTCTTCTTTCGAAATCAACTTTCATTTTGATATTGATTTACACGCGTAATCTATACCCATCAACAAACAAAAAAAGAGTTGTATGAAACAATGCATCAGTGAGGTCATCACTGTAAATTACATCAGCAGCTACCAGCAAAGACGCCCTTTGAAGTTCTTCGAATTGCGACAAAAATTAAGAAAACCTACCCAAAATTTATAAGTTCAAAACAAAAGGAGATTAGAAAATTAGTGGCTGTTTGGTGAGATTAAGAAAAGCCCATTAAAACATACCTAGCACATGTATCCTTACGCGCAGAGCTTTGGCTGTTTGGTGAGTTTCTTATCATGGTTGAAGAATTTTCAAGCTTGAAAATGGAATAAAGTTGTAGAATAACTACTTTTTCAAGCTTGGCTGTTTGGTGAGATTAAGAAAAGCCCATTAAATAAAAGAAGATATTAAGAAAACTACTTTTTCTCGATGAAATAAGGACTCGAAACTTTAAAAATTTACCTGCTTAACACTTGCCATAATTAAAAAATGCTAAGCAACCTCCTCAAATAGTGCCTCCTCAAACATCGCTAGTTCACTCCAACAGACAACCACAATAAAAAAACCTGGAAAAAAAATAAAAAAAACCCAAGAAAATATCAACACAAATCTTGGAAAATCAGGAACCAAACAAATACACCGCAGAAATAGATAGTAACCAAATTTCACACATACCACCAACAACTGAATCAGAGAACGAAGACAATAGCGAAGACGAAATCAAACCAAATCGCAAGAACCTACACAAAAACATCTTTAAAGACGAAATAGCTACAGCAAAAGCAAAAAAAAAGTAGAAACAAATTCATATGCTACTGACCAAATGATACAATGAAACCTTTCCGTCGTTACCTCACCTACCGTCACTATCTTTCTTCACTTTCCTCATATCCCCAATAGCAGAACCCTGCAACAGCTGCAAAAACCGCCAATCATCCGTATAAATTCTTGTAGGGTGTTCTTCAGTGGGCTTCATACTGAACTATTGTAGCAGATGACCAATGAATTAACAATTGCAGCAGAGCCCTGCAACTGATGCAAAAACCTCCAACACCTGCTCTACACACAAAGTCACAAACGAATTTCTAAACATGATCAGTATTACCAGACCAAATTTTAAAGTTGGTTTAACAAACATCAATCACAAATGGACAAAATAAATATATCAACAATTAAAAAACGATTGAACGACAAAATAAAAAACGATTCCACAAATCTATACATATATCAACAATTAAAATATTAAACAGTGATTAAAGCTAAGGAATCAAAGGATTATCATATTACATCATCAAACATGGAAGCAAACAACATACCTTGATGATAGTTCGTATATTTGAGATTTAGAGATTTCTGAAGTGGGTACAGGTAAAATCACCAGAGATGAAGCCGCAGATAGTATTAGGGTTAGTGAATGTGAGGTAGGTGAAAGAAAAGATTGATCATACTCGATGAAGAGAAATCAATTTGCCTGGAGAATGATTTTCAAATTGAAGAAGAGCGTTACTGATTGAGAGAATTTATTAGGTTTCCAAATTGAAGAAGAGCGTAGGTAAGAAGAAGGAAAATGCCGCCCAAAATTCCCAATTCTCTGGCCAAAGAGAATAGCCAAATCATGGTCAAATGGTCAACCGCTATTTTGCTTTAGTATAAGAGATAGATATATAGGGGAATGCTAGACAGACAACCCTTAAATTCTTAGGAAACTCTGGAAACTCAAATCTCCCCCCATTTTTACCCAACCTCCCGACATTTTTTTTTTGAAAAAAATAACACATGTAATATACATGTTTTAAAGTGTTTTGGGCCAAAAAAAACAAAAAAGCGCCGAAGGGATTTTTAAAAAAAACATAAACAAATTTCAGCAATGTCCGGTTGCCTAACATGTGTTAGACAAAAATGCTGAAAGTTGTTGAAATTTGTTTTTTTTTTTTTAAAAAAAAAACCCTCCGGCGCTTTTTTGATTTTTTTGGCCCAAAACTCTTAAAAACATGTATATTACATGTGTTATTTTTTTCAAAAAAAAAAAAGTCGGGAGCTTTGAGTTTTCCGGGTTTCTTAAATATTTAGGGTTTTCTATATAGCCCAACCCTATATATATATATACCCCAGTTGTAAGAACCATGAGAAACATTCTCCACCAATCATATTCTGCCAACCAAAAGGGTAGTTTGGTCATTTAACTCAAATGTCTAATCTCTCACTCTCTCTCCACATTTAAAATGTCAGATATTTCTCTCCCTACCTTTTAATAAGTCAGATCTTTGTCTCTCTCTAAAACCCATCCCTATTGAAGACATTCTTCATCTTCTAAATTCTTCATCATCTTCAACAGAGTATAGGGCGCCCCTCCTTTTCCGGCGAACACCTCCTACTCCGGCGATCCCCTTCCTGCTCCGACCACCCTCTCCTTCTCCGGCGGCCCCTCGTTTCTCCGGCGACCCTCTCCTTCTCCATCGGAGTCGTTTACCGGCGAATACCGGCGCTCCGGCGTCACTTTTTACCCGTTACCCACACCCCCCTGGTGGTTGCGGCGTGGTTATTAGTGGCGGAGAAAGAAGCTGCAGAGAGATCAGGGACGAACTGAGCTTCTACGGTCGTTATGCCAATCGTGTCGGAACCGGTGCTCCGGTTTATCTCGTTGCTGTGCTTGAATACCTTGCTGCCGAAGTAAGTTTTGTGTAGTTATTACTGTTTTTATAGATGTTGTAGTTTCAATTTTGTAATTTGCACTTTAGAGTTTCGTTGATAGAATTAAGGATTTCAGAATTAACTTGAAATTTGTAAATTTGGGTTTCAAAATCCACTGTTTTGGATTGAAGTTTGTTCATTTCAACAGTTTGAAATTTGCGGTTCAAACTCAACAACTTTTGGGACATATTTCGATGATTTTCGGTGTAATTATTGTTCATTTCAAACAGTTTATAAGTTTTTGAATATGATTTCATTGAAGTTCGATCTGTTTGAACAAATCTGAAAATACATTTGCTTATAATATTTCTGAAAACTTGCTGAAAGAAATCATTTTTTGATATTCTACATCATATCCGAAACAATAATACATCGGGATTTTTTAGAAAATAGAAAAGTATACATGAAAATTCGACTTGTAAAAGATGATAACAGTGAACTGAGTGTCAAAATTTGAGTTGTTGTTTCTTCATATGTTCATATCCGAATCTGACAATTGAATGAACTTGGATTGTTTCGGTCGAATTTCGGACTATTTTCAGTTGATTTTCGACAAGTTTCGGTGAGATCAGATCAGTTTCGGTAGATTTTCGGTTTGTTTCGGATCGATTTTTGAACATTCCTGTAAGCAAGATTCTTAAATCGGATCAGTTTCAGCAGATTTTCGGTTTGTTTTTGGATTAAAAATCTGCATTGGAGTGATTGGACTATAGTTGTCACGTTTCTGAATGTTTTTTTTCTTCTTCCTGCATTGGAGTGATTGGATATTTAAGTTCCTCAAACTATTTAACGTAAAACGTAAATTTTTTAACGTAAAACGTAAACTTCGTAACATAAAACGCAAACTTTTTAACGTAAAAGGTAAAACGTAAAACGTAAAAACGTAAAACGTAAAAAGTAAAAAGTTTAACGTAAAACGTAAACTTTTTAACGTAAAACGTAAACTTTGTAACGTAAAACGCAAACTTTTTAACGTAAAATGTAAAACGTAAACTTTGTAATGTAAAACGCAAACTTTTTAACGTAAAACTTAACACGTAAAAGGTAAAACGTAAATCGTAAAACGTAAAAACGTAAAACGTAAAATGTAAAAACGTAAAAACGTAAAACGTAAAACGTAAAAAAAAGGGACGTAAAAAACGTCGTGTTAAAACGGGACGTAAAAAACGGCGCGTTAAAAAAACGACGCTTGAAAAAGTCGAGCGTAAAAACGGCGTGAAAAAACGACCCATTAAAAAACGATGTGTTAAAAAGCTGGGCGTAAAAACGGCGTGCAAAAACCGGCGTGCAAAAAAATTGTTTTGTTATAAAAATTTTAATTTAAAAATGTTTTTAATACAAAATCTTTTTAAAAAATAAAAAGTAATATAATAAAACTAAAAAGTAATATAATAAAACAAAAAAGTAATAAAAAAATAATAAAGACAAAAAGACAAAAAAGAGTTATTTTACTAAACTACCCTTTTGAATTAAAATATTAAAGACATAATAAGAAAAAATGTATTTAATATTAATTTTAGTTACTTTTAATCTCATCCATCCATCTTGTTGATTTAAGGGCTAGAAAGTGGTTCCCATGGTTCTTACAACTAGAGGTGGTTTTCATTTTAGCGGTCCCATATATATATATATATATATATATATATATATATATATATATAGGGGAAGGTTCATTTGAGAAGAAATTTAATGTGAGAAGAAAAAGAAGAAGGGGCATATTAGTAAAATGCTATTTTATTTATAACTCATATAATTAATTTTTCTCTCTTTAATTAATAAGTCAACAAATCATTAATTATCCTACATATAATCTACAAAACTACACATATCAACATTTTTCCTACATATACTCTACACATTATAGAATTTTATCCTACACAGTCGAAATTTATCCTACACACCTCGAAATATATCCTACACGCCTCGAAATATATCCTACACAACTCGTAATTTATCCTACACAACTTGTAATTTATTTTACACTTAAAATTAAGTTGTTTTTTTAATTTGAAAAAAAATATATATTTTGAAAAGGAGTTACAAATATAATTTAGCTAGTTATTAAATGGGAAGAATACAAATTAATGATTTATGTAAGTTTACCAATATACCCTTATATTAAAATTAAATACTAATATTAAATGAAGTAAAATGAATAAATCTTATTGGTTGAAACTTCTTCTTTTTTCTTCTTACAAAAAAATTCTTCTCATTTGAACCGTCCACTATATATATATATATATATATAGGGTGAGGTTCGGCTAGAAAGTCCAAGTTTCCTAAAAAGTGTAAAAAGTCATAAAACACAATAATTTCAGGCATAAAACACACCTAAAACTCACAAATAATAGAATGAATATTACTAATACACCATATTCAAACGCTAATAGTCCATAAAAACTTCAAACGCACCATCGTACAACTATGAATATAAAACACAAAATGCTAAACAACATAAAACACAATAATATTTGTCATTCCATAATCAGAGCCTTAACATCTAAAACACAACACAAAACCCACATACATGATGTTTTAGTAATCTTCATCATATTATTTGTGGGTTTTTGATGTGTTTCATGGTTGACATTATGGTGTTTTATGACTTTTTACACTTTTTAGGAAATTTGGACTTTCTGGCCAACTCCTAGCATATATATATATATATATATATATATATATATATATATATATATATATATATATATATATATATATATATATATATATATGTATATATATATATAGGGAGCCGCTAGAACGAGAACCACCTCGAGTTGTAAGAACCGCGAGAACTACACCCCACGGAGCGCCGTTCGCCGCGATTTTTTTTTTACAAGTAGATGTGTGCATTATAAACACGGCCGTAAAAAATCACGGCGAACGGCGCTCCGTGGGGTGTACTTTTTTACACCTCAAGTTTGGTGAAAAAAAAAAGAAAAAAGAAAAAAAATTAAAAAACACCAAACTTGAGGTGTAAAAAAGTACACCCCACGGAGCGCCGTTCGCCGTGATTTTTTACGGCCGTGTTTATAATGCACACATCTACTTGTAAAAAAAAATCGCGGCGAACGGCGCTCCGTGGGTTGTAGTTCTCGCGGTTCTTACAACTCGGGGTGGTTCTCATTCTAGCAGCCCCCTATATATATATAGGGAGCCGCTAGAATGAAAACCACCTCGAGTTGTAAGAACCGCGAGAACTACACCCCACGGAGGGGCGTTCGCCGCGATTTTTTTTTACAAGTAGATGTGTGCATTATAAACACGGCCGTAAAAAATCACGGCGAACGCCCCTCCGTGGGGTGTAGTTTTTTACACCTCAAGTTTGGTGAAAAAAAAAGAAAAAAGAAAAAAAAAATTAAAAAACACCAAACTTGAGGTGTAAAAAACTACACCCCACGGAGGGGCGTTTGCCGTGATTTTTTACGGCCGTGTTTATAATGCACACATCTACTTGTAAAAAAAAAATCGCGGCGAACGCCCCTCCGTGGGGTGTAGTTCTCGCGGTTCTTACAACTCGAGGTGGTTTTCATTCTAGCGATCCCCTATATATATATATATATATATATATATATATATATATATATATAGGGGAATGTTCATTTGAGAAGAAAATTTAATTGAGAAAAAAGAGAACAAAGGGTACAATTGTAAAACATTAAATACTTTTTCATTTATCTCATTTATTATCATCTTTGACTTATTAGGTAGTCATAAAAACTATTATCCTTCACACTAATTTTTTTGACTACACACATCAAAAGTTACTCTACACCTTTCGAAATTTACCCTACATATGTTGAAATTTATCCTACACAACCCACAATTTATCATATACACATTGTAATTTATCCTACACTCTAAATTATTTTATTTTATTTTTTTGAAAAAATATATATTTTGAAGAAAAGTTACAAATTTTAATGTAGTTAGCTATTAAAGAGGAATAGTACTAATTAATGATCTTTGAAAGTTTACCATATTACCCTTATAGTAACATTAAATACTAATATTAAATGAAGTAAAATGAAGCATTGTTATTGGTTGAAATTTATTCGTTTTTCTTCTTACAAAAAGTTTCTTCTCATTTGAACTCTCCACTATATAGAACTCTCCACTATATATATATATAGTGGAAGGTTCAAATGAGAAGAATTTTTTTGTAAGAAGAAAAAAGAAGAAGTTTCAACCAATAAGAATGCTTCATTTTACTTCATTTAATATTTGTATTTTATTTTAATATAAAGGTATATTGGTAAACTTACATAAATCATTAATTTGTATTCTTCCCATTTAATAACTAACTAAATTAAATTTGTAACTCCTTTTCAAAATATATACTTTTTCCAAATTAAAAAAACAACTTAATTTAAAGTGTAGAATAAATTATTAATTGTGTAGGATAAATTACGAGTTGTGTAGGATATATTTTCGAGGTGTGTAGGATAAATTCTATAATGTGTAGGGTATATGTAGAAAAATTTTGATATGTGTATGTTTTGTAGATTATATGTAGAATAATTAATGATTAGTTGACTAATTAATTAAAGAGAGAAAAGTTAATGATATGGGTTATAAATGAAATAGTATTTTACTAATATGTCATTTCTTTTTTTTCTTCTCACATTAAATTTCTTCTCAAATGAACCTTCCCCTATATATATATATATATATATATATATATATAGGGAGCCGCTAGAATGAAAACCACCTCGAGTTGTAAGAACCGCGAGAACTACACCCCACGGAGCGCCGTTCGCCATGATTTGTTTTTACAAGTAGATGTGTATATTATAAACACAGCCGTAAAAAATCATGGCGAACGGCGCTCCGTGGGGTGTAGTTTTTTACACCACAAGTTTGGTGAAAAAAAAAGAAAAAAGAAAAAAAATTAAAAACACCAAACTTGTGGTGTAAAAAACTACACCCCACGGAGCGCCGTTCGCCATGATTTTTTACGGCTGTGTTTATAATACACACATCTACTTGTAAAAAAAATCATGGCGAACGGCGCTTCGTGGGGTGTAGTTCTTGCGGTTCTTACAACTCGGGGTGGTTTTCATTCTAGCAGCCCCCTATATATATATATATATATATATAGGGTAAGGATAGTGTAAAAAGGGCCTAAAGTGTGAAAAGTGTATTATAACACTATATATAATACTATATAACACCATATAAACACCGTATAACAATATGTAACACCATATAATACCATATAACACTATGTAACACTATATAACATTATATAACAAATATAACACTATACATCTATGATAGACATGCTATCAGACAAACTATAGTGTTATATTTGTTATATAATGATATATAGTGTTACATAGTGTTATATGGTATTATATGGTGTTACATATTGTTATACGGTGTTTATATGATGTTATATAGTATTATATATAGTGTTATAATACACTTCTCACACTTTGAGCACTTTTTACAGAATCCTCTACCTATATATATATATGGAGAAGATCATGCGAAAACCACCTCTTATTGTGAGAACCGCGAAAACAAATGTGAACACACCAAAAATGCCTAAAAATAGCTAAAAATCACACAAAAATTTTTTTTTTAATATTTTTTATATAAAAATCGCTACTTTTCGAAGCAAAAAAAAAATTTTTTTAATTTTTTAAAAAAAAAAAAATTTTTCGCCACTAAAAGTAGCGATTTGAGCATAAAAAATATTAAAAAAAAATTAGATTTTTTTGATTTTTTTAGATTTTTTTAGGTTTTTGGGGGTTTAGTTTTTACCATTTTAGCTTGGGGGGGGGGGGGGTTTAGGTTTTTGGGGGGGTGGGGGAGGGGGGGTGGTTAGGTTTTTTTTAGGTTTTTTTGGGGGTTTTAGTTTTTAGCATTTAGCTTTGGGGGGGGGGGGTTAGCTTGGGGGGGGGGGGTTTAGGTTTTTTGGGGAGGGGGGTGGGGGTTAGGTTTTTTTAGGTTTTTTTTTAGCTATTTTAGGTTGTGTTCACATTGGTTCTCAAGGTTCTCACAATAAGAGTGGTTCTCGCATGAGCCCCTCCCTATATATATATATATATATATATATATATATATATATATATATATATATGTGTACAGGGTGGGGTTCTAGAGTGAACACTAGTGTATTTGCGAACTGAGTGAACAAATCCTGGCCATTGATCTACACACGTGTATGGCCAGGATTAGTTCACTTAGTTCGCAAGCTACACTAGTGTTCACTCTTGAACCTAATCCTATGCATATATATATATATATATATATATGTATATAATAATATTATGTGTTGGGTAGGAGTTGGCTACAAAGCCTACTTTTCCTACAAAGTGTAGGAAGCAATCTCCTTTAGACATGTGGTATTTAGTTATTTTATACAAAAGGGTATAATGGTAATTGGATAATTATTTTAATTATGGAAGATTTATTATCCTAAACAAATTAACGAGTTATTTTAGGAAACTGCATATCTCCATTGATTTCAAAATCGACTATAATATTTTATATCATGATGATCGCAAATTCATATTCAAATTCCATTATTTCTTTAAGGTGTGTTTTATCAGTTTCTTGTTCTTCACACTGTGTTATATCAGTTTTCAAATCCCCTCATTAATTTCGAAACATAAAACACATCTATAATTTTCTAGACGTTGCCTTTTATCTGTTTCTGGGCTCTTCACATTGTGTTATATCAATTTTCATAATTAAACACTCCCATTACACATAAAACGCACCAGCGTCTGATATAAAACACACCTCTGAAATACACAATATAAAACACACCAGTGTCTGAAATACACAATATAAAACACACCAATGTTTGATTCAATGTAGACATACTAGGGTCTTAAATACACAATATAAAACACATCAGTGTCTTAAATACATAATATAAAACACACCAGGTTCGGAGCTGTGGAGGTTTAAAACACAGTAGTTTCCGAGGAGAGAAGATAGAAAGAGAGAGAGAGAGAGAGAGAGAGAGAGAGAGAGAGAGAGAGAAACTTGCGAAAATGATGGGGAAGTTATGGTATGACAGTTATTTCCTTATTTAAAATAAATTAAATGACACGTTTGTCCTTAATCAATTAAATTAGCCTATTTTTAAGACAAATATATTACCAAAATACCATCAAACACAATCATCTAATGGTCAAGATCACTTCCTACACTTTGTAGGAAAAACACACTTTGTAGAGGAACCCCACCCTTATGTGTTATAATTAAATATACTTATAGCTTTTATAATTATATAGTTTAAAAATATTATTTAATATTCTTCAATAGGTTTTAAACCGTAAACTGAGCTGCGACAATTGGTTTTTCAAACCATAAACTGAATCATTCACTTCTGGTCCGGCCTTAGACCATATGTAGTAGGGAGTGATTTTTAAGTCTCTTCCTCGGGCATGAAGTGACACATGGCATCAAGGCCAAAAAAGTAAATGATCAAGTCCCTCCCGGCGTTTCCACAATCACGCCCACGGAGACGGTGTTCCAACGTTTTGGAGCATGAAGTGGCAAAGATCACGCCACTTCACATTGCCGCTACACATTTTCTTAGCTTGGTTTTCAAACTATTTAACGGTTGTTTAATCACACCGACTTAAATATTTAAAAAGTTAGCGACCCCAGAGTTGGAACACCTACATGAATCTCCTAATCTGCATGTTTTACGTATGCAAGTTTCTGGTTCAGTGGATTGGTTGTGTGCGACACAGGGTGATGACGGCAAACAAGCCTTGACATAACTCATGGTTGTTGTTCAAGATGCTCGATCAGTATGCTGTATGAATTGTTAGAAATAACCCGTTGATGTGGCCTTACGGATCATTTGGTAACATTACCAATGTGACATAACTAGTCCCCGACAATTACTTGATGGTAGTAATTGTAATTGTTGATTACTTTAAGGGGCAATTATGATTTCCCTTTAGGTACCTTTAATAGAGAATGTAAAGAGTTTTCATAACCGATCACTATTCATGATCATCATTCATTTTGATGATTATATATATATATATTTGATAATAAGAGATGAATATCCTCATAAGAACACCAATACTAAAATTCTCTCTAAGGCGATCCATCAACCCAAGGTACCATAACGGGAATCATGACCTTATCTTCGTCTTCAAAGATGACCACTCCTACAAGTAAGTGTCTCTAACTTGGTATCTATATTTACATTATGATTGAATAAACATGATTAGGTTCTATATTTTGACCCATGTTTATAGATATAATCAACATGTGGTATTAGAGCGATGTTGATTATATCTGTTCAATCCTGAAAATCTATTTGTTTCCTTCATAATCCATAGTTTGTAGAAAGTTTCTTTCAATAAATAATTATCATATGGAAACATTTGTGGAATATTGATTTTTAAGAAAGAAACCCACAAACTAATTCGTTAGTCTATTGAATCATGTGGACTTTTCATATACATTGAAACTTACACATAACTCACGAAAGTCTTTAAGTTTTCTATTGGATATTTACTCTAAATCTATTAAATAGATATATTTTATTCCATATGAACTTTATGAATAAAAGAGACATGATGTTGTGTATGATGGATAATGGAAATTAAGATGATATGTGTTAACGATTTACTTCTGATGCCGACACGTTTATATGGGCCAAATGAAGTGAATCAATTTTTTATTGAGATATTTTATTTTACAATCGATTTAATTTTTTTTTAGTATATCGTTTATATGCCAATCGGTTTTCATGAATCTTAAAAAAGGTATAATTTGCAAATCACTAAATTAGAAGTATTTTTTATAAATCCATTTATGATCGATTAAATCAATTTATTCTAAATGCTGGTGACTTATTTCAATCACACACCAACAAACCTATTAATGGTGATTTAATTTGGTATAGATGATTATTCCATAGAAAATACATTAATCTTAGGAAAAGCTTAATCTGGAATAACCTTTTAGTGACAGCACTTATGTTAGAGAGTTCTTGATTATCATAAGTGACATCATGTTCTATTTATCCTAATCATCATGCTCTACTTTTCTTCTGTCGTGCTTTATCAGAAGAGAGCAATAGGATTATCGTGTCTTAAGAGATAATCAAGGATTTGATTTAAGAGCTAATCTTATAGAAACTTTAAATAAAGCAAAAAATTTTAGGTTTAGGAATTAGAGTGGATGAAACAGATGAGATACAAACTTAAATAAAAACTTGGGAGTGATTTACATTATGAGGTAATCAAGTAAGGCAGACACAAATTATTATATTGAAGATATAGTCTACTATAACACCAAAATAACAGACTAACTTAAGGTTCTATCTAAATTTTGGCTTCGCTTTGGCTTTGACCAAAATTCAGACACATTATGAACGTACATAAATAACAGATTGTCTTGATGTTCTAAATAAATTTGGCTTCGCTTTGGCTTTGACCAAAATTTATGCATTATGAACATACATAATAGACTGACTTATTGTTCTACATGAACATTGGCTTCGCTTTGGCTTTGACCAAATTTCATGTATTATGAACATAAATAAATAAAACCAACTTAATGTTCTGCCTGAATTTTGGCTTCGCTTTGGCTTTGACCAAATTCACGCATTATGAACGATATAAATAATAGACCGTCTTTAGTGTTCTACATGAACTCTGGCTTCGCTTTGGCTTTGACCAAATTTCACATATTATGAACACACATAAATATAGAGTGTCTCTATGTTCTACATGAACTCTGGCTTCGCTTTGGCTTTGACCAAAATTCATGTATCATGATGAACATACATAAATAATAAGATAAAACACATAAATATAACATAACACCTTTGGGCCAGAAATGAAATATTTATGTAAATTAGGCAAATACAGATAATTACATAAGATGGCATAACTTAAGCTTCAATGATTAATCAAATGATATCCCATTGGTTCAATCATCGATCATTGAATTTCGCCATTTAACTTGCATACTTAAGTTGGGCCATTCACAAGTTAGTCCCATATTAGAGCAAAATAAGTAAATAAATAACTAAGGCTTGCAAACCGATTTTGACATCTTTGCAAAACGATTTCATAATTTGCAACAAGAATTCCTAAGATGCATGCCTTCATTTAAAATTATAAACTATAAAGCTAAGTGGTATATGTGAATACATAATAATGTACAATACCATGACCCATAAAGTTAAGAGCTTACGCATGGAAATAAGTACATTTTTCCAGTACATTACATACTAAGATGTTCACTTGTACAATTTGATGCCTTATAAATCAACTATAACACTCAAAAGTACCAAAGTATAATGAGTGTGTTGATAAGCAACATATGTACAAAGAAATAAATGTTTGAAGCTGGAAAATAAGTTGTTACTCACCTTACAACCACTTAAACTTTAAAAGAGGATTGTTCTAAGGTCCGTAGACAAATTACAAGTGCTAATTCCCACCTCTAAGGTTCTTCAAGGGAAAATCCCACTGCATAATTATGCCATTAGACTAGGCATAAGCAACGAGACTATCCATTATTCAGAAGAACGGTTGGATAAGTTAATTAGGTAGTCACTTCCTAATGATATCTAAGTCTGCTAATTTTTAATATTCCAATTAACACATGATTAGTTGACTCTAGTTCTAAATGTTTCCTTACCAGAAGTTAACAAATAACTAACATGAGAGTTAGTGACAAAATTAAATGTTAAGGCTATAAGAACCATAATAAGCAGTCTTCTAACAACGCCTTTTGATACCTTATATATTCTGAAGATTAATTAGAATATAGTATCATAATTAAGCAATGTTATGAAGATTGTGAGGTTTGCATAGTCAACATAAAGTCACACTTACCTTAAAATCTCATCTTATTTGTTCTAAATATCTGGATTGAAACATTACTAAGATAAAACTAGATGATACCTTACACTTTCACAACTTTTGTCATCATGCAAATGAGAATTTGACAAAAGGAAAATGAGACTTATAAATTTCATCCATTATAACCGAAATTCATGAGAAATCATGACATGGTTATTGAGGATGATTTTCTTTCATCTCATCTCATTCTAAGTGATTTCAAATCATGATGTTAAAGCCCTAAAATATGACTTAGCTTAAGGAATAGGTATGGATCCATCATAAGTCATTCATTGACATTCCTGGAACTTAGAATATTCAGACATAATTCATTTATCATTTAAAGACTATCTACTTGTATCTAAATTTTTCGCATATGGCCCACGGTCTAAGAAGAAATCTATTCATATATATACTTAATAAGATTTCTATTAGATATGTCCCTGAGTTTTCTTATGACATCTGGACATTAAAGGAATCAAATAAAGTGTAACATATATATGATAGGTTCCCACGTCACGTACCTTATTGAAACTTCTCTTGTAGCATTTTGAGATATCACAGATCAGTGGGAGTATTAAGTGTCTTAAGAATAACTTGCAATAGTAGCAAGAGGTGGGGGAGTGAAAACTTCATATTACTTCAATTTACACCTCTTGTACAAGACACCGCTCCATCACGACACTATTCCATCAAAACTTGTCTCCTTAAAATCTAATGCTACTCTTACAAAAGTTTCATTGTTGCTTAATTGTGGGCACACTTAGATTTCTTACCTAAACTAACATAATCCTCAACAAGAGAAACTACAATGACTAACGTCATTAATTTTATTTTCTCTATTAGAATCTGTTGGTCGTTAAATATTGACCCTAAGCATGCTGAGTTCCTAAAGATTTCTAAGATCAGTGGGAGCAGTCAAAGTCCTTATTATGACTTGCAAGAAGTACAACAGGCGGGGGGAAGAGACTTATTAAATTTTACTCCGATTACACCTCTTGTACACCATACTCCACCAATTCTTACACACTTGGAATCTTGAAAATGATAGCAACTTAATCAAGAGTTAATCCATAAAACTGAAACTCATAATACAACCCAATAATCAACTACGGAGGTCATCTAGGTTTAACTTTGATGATTATGTCTCCTTGACTGAAGTTGAAATGGATATTAGAAAGTTTACTGATCCTACCTCTTCTAATTAAGCCATTAGCATCAATCAATTTTCTAAATGGAATAAAAATTGTTATTAGCAAATTTTGATTTTATGTGTCAAAATAACGTTTGGGATTTGGTTGAATTGCCTAAATCCAAATGCAAACGTTAAGACACTAAAAGCAAAATTGATTGTTAATGGTTATGCTCAGAAGAGAATTATTTATCAAAGAATCATCTTACCTTTCTTACAAAAGGCTTCTTTGAGGATCGTTGTTGTTCTAGTAGCTTATAATCTTTTGTAGCTACATTAAATGGATATTAAAACAACTTTACCTAAACAAAGACTTACATGTTCAAAACAACCTGAAAGTTCTAAACTGAAAGGTCAAGAACACTTAGTTTCTAAGTCGATGAAATCCATATATGGGTTGAAGCAAACATCAAAATGTGATGAAATCTTAATGCAATTCTTTTCATCACAAATTAAGTGGATTTATGTGTACCAACCTCAGGATGAGTGGGAGCAACTAATGTAAACTTGTCCTTATATAGATGACACTCTTTTTGATAAGTATATGTTACATAAGTCAAATAATTTCTCACACATATTTTGATATAATGAATCTCGGAAATATCACTTACGTGAGAGATATCAAAATATGCCGAGATAGACCCATTGGGGCATTAGTTTCGTGCCATAAGCTTTACTTTAAAGTGGGTCCTTACATATGTAACAAACAATATTGCTCTCATTAAGAGGATAAAATGATAAATGAGATTACTTCCTTATGCTTCATAATTAGAAGCCTTATGAAGGTTCAAGTCTATACTCGTTTAGATATTGCTCACATTGATGAACATTAGATCACTCTAGATTATTGTGAAGCATCTTACAATATCTTTAAGAAATGAGAAAGACTATAAGAAGAGGTTGATTATTCTTACCTTGATTTTATGATGTTCAAAAGAAACTAAAAGTCAATTTATGGTAATCCTTATGTCTGCGGACAAATCTATCTCATGGAGGAGTCATAAGAAGCTGTTAACAACAACCTAAATTATAATGACATAATATGTTGTTAATTAACAACGCAAATGTCACTAAATGTTGTTGAAATTTTATCAGTGGACTCATAAACTTATTAACTCCATATAAATACTATATTGAAGACTTACTGTGAAAAGTCAGCTACCTTATTTCCTCGAACAGTAACAGTTCGAGAGGTGCTGCATTAAACTTCGATACAAAATTATTGTTCGTTTATGAACAAGAAGAGGAAACTAAATATTTGTATCGAATACAATTACATTCATGATATGCTTGCGGATCCGATAACTAAGGTCTACACTCAAAGTCTTTCTAAGAGCTCATAACAAAGACGGGTTTTACTAAAGGCCTTACATAATAGCATATTGTACATATGAATGATTAGTTATTATTTTTTTTTCCTCAATTACACAATTTGTTTGTCTATAAATACGTATGTGCACTTGATGACGTATAGACAAGAATTATACAAATTAATTTCAAAGGGCTTACCTCAGTCATTTTGGTCTTAAATTTACGTATGTTTTGATTTGGGGTTGTAACATGATTAATAGGGGTCTTGAGTTGACAATAACTCAATGACTGTATTTTTCTGTTGCAATTTCAATTTGAAACATTAATTAATGTTTTAACTTGGCCAAACTTACTCATACTTATCACAAATGATCACTCGGCCAAGTGGGAGAATGTTAGAAATAACCCGTTGATGTGGCCTTACGGATCATTTGGTAACATTACCAATGTGACATAACTAGTCCCCGACAATTACTTGATGGTAGTAATTGTAATTATTGATTAGTTTAAGGGGCAATTATGATTTCCCTTTAGGTACCTTTAATAGAGAATGTAAAGAGTTTTCATAACCGATCACTATTCATGATCATCATTCATTTTGATGATTATATATATATATATATTTGATCATAAGAGATAATATCCTCATAAGAACACCAATACTAAAATTCTCTCTAAGATGATCCATCAACCCAAGGTATCATAACGGGAATCATGACCTTATCTTCGTTTTCAAAGATGACCACTCCCACAAGTAAGTGTCTCTAACTTGGTATCTATATTTACGTTATGATTGAATAAACATGATTAGTTCTATATTTTGACCCATGTTTATAGATATAATCAAGATGAATAAGATATAGGTTTATCACTATGGCGTTTTTGAGAAGATTGATGAGGAGTTTGAGGAAGGTTTAATTCCAGTTAAAATGGTGTATACTTGTGGGTTATTTAACTTCATGCTCTTTAATCATTGGTACACAAAGATTCAAAGATAAAAACTTTCAGTATAACTTCAACATTTTGTATATCTGAAGTATGCTTTTGAAGTTTGATAACTTGAAAACATAGAACAAGATCAATTTTAGAAATTGGAAATTAGTTTGCTTAATTAAAAAAAAAAAGAAACTTTCAGTGGCTATATAGGATGATTCACATGGAGAAGACACATAAGAGAAATTTAAAGCACGTAATTCAAATGAATATGAGAATGAAAGCTTATATAGCTTTGGTGATGATGACGAATGAATGCTAATGATTTATTTTGAATTGCTATTAGTTTTGAACTTTTGGTGTTAACTGGATGATTCTAGTGTCTAATCCTACAAGGTTTATTTTTTTATATATTTATATTCGTGGAAGGCTGTTATTTTTTAAGCCTTCTATGGCTACTATATTATTACTTCTATTTTTCCTATTATTGTGTTTTGTGACTAGGCGAGTAGCAACTCCTGCGCTTGTGACTTTGAATACTATGGTGAAAATTTAGAGTAAATTACAAAAATTGTCCTTTATGTATGTTACTTATTGCAAATTGTGTCCTTTATATTTAATAATTACAGAAAACGTACTCGATGTTTGCAAACTCTTGCAAGTTATGTCTTTTAACCCTAACTCAGTTAATTTTTTTGGTTAAATTTGACCAAATGGACCCAACATGAGGGTATTTTGGTCATTTTACTCTCATATGGGGTCCATTTGGTCAAATTTAACCACTAAAATACCATCATATGGGGTCTATTTGGTCAGATTTAACCATAAAAATTAACTGAGTTAGGGCTAAAGGACATAACTTACAAGGGTTTGCAAACATTAAGTACGTTTTCTATAATTATTGAAGACAAAGGATACATTTTGCAATAAGTGACATACATAAAGGACGATTTTTGTAATTTACTCGAAAATTTAATACTCGAAAATATGGTTAAGTATTGATATTAATTTTATTTTATGATTAATGATTACAGCATTAACAATCTAATCTAATCTAACTTATAATAAAAGAATACAAATAATGTCACGTGGCATTATCTCCTTTAACCTAATAAGTTTTATTTATATTTGTTTAATAAATTTCTTTTAATATTAATATTAACTAGCTTACAACCCCGTGTATTACACGGGTTGAATGACGAAAAATGTAAATTATAAACTTGTATATAATCCTTATTAATGAAATGACTTATTTAGATAAATTAGTAAAACAAAAGAACAATTATATTTTCGTTACTTGTACATGTGATTTATACTTTATTAGTAATTATTGTTTATATCCAAATAATATATTTTATCTTAACAAATATATATGGTTAGGGTAAAATGAAAACTTCGAACTCAACCTTACAAAAGATTTTTTGAATTTTTTTACAGAGGGTGTGAATGCACGGTTAGAGACTCAGGACGTTAAACTTTTTGATTTTGGATTCAAGTGGTTAAAACTACTAAAACATAGAGACTCAAAAAGTAATTTACTATTAATTAAATTTAAAATTATACGTTTGATCTCTAACTATATTAAATAATATTATACTTATTATATTATTTGATACATTTATATTTGTTATAGATAATTATTAATTAAATTTGAATTTAAACATTTATCTCTAACTATATTAATTAATTAATATTATATTATATTTTGTGTATAAAATTAATTAATATGTAATACTATTATTAAAAAGGAGGAGACACCAGAGAATGACACGTGTACAAAAAGATTTTCGTTTATTAGTATAATAAGAAGATTAATAACCAATATATAGATATTTCTTATTTTTATCCTTATCTTTATCTTTATCTAAAATTAATAAATAAGTTCAATTTTGCAATTTAGACCCTTTGTCTTTTTACTTTTAACCCAAAGTTTTTCATCTTTTGCAATTTAATACCAACTCTTTTTTATTTTCAATTTTGGTCTACCATACTTTTCATCTTTTCCAAGTTTTTCGTGTTGTTGTAAATTTTGTGAGTTAACGCACCGTAACGTGCGTGTGGGGTTCAACATTTTTACATATATTTTTCCCGTTTGACTGGCTCGTCGCGTCACATCTATTTTTCTGTGTTTGGCAAGTTCGTCCAACACGCGAGTCCTGAATGAACTTAGTTGTTTTTTTCTATGTTTTACGTTTCGGCTTAATTTCTCAGCTACGAGCGTGCGTGATTCAAAGATTTTACGTCTGCTTTTCATTCGGCGTTATTTTTTTCCGTTTTTACTTATTTTGTTTTTACGAGCTTTTCCTGTGTTGGTGATCGCTGACAATGGTATAATATTACTACTACTTAACACACTTTATGACAACCGCTGCAACGCAGGGGCTTAATACTAGTATTAATAATATTACATTAAGTAAATGACAAAAATCGTCTCTGCGATTTCCTAACTTGCAAGTTTAGTTCCTGATTTGGCTTAAAACATCATTAGACAAGGGTTATTAATATCCGTAAATGACCGTTTTACCGTTCTCAAACTCACTCCTATAGTCCTTAATGTGTACAATTTGAAGAACCCAATTGGGACCATAAAGAAATTGACTAGAAACTTTATGTACAATAAGCATAAGTTCGAAAAGGGCAAAATGGTCATTTATAAGTATTTAGCATAGCAGCCCTTGACTCATGACGTTTGGGGGGGGGGGGGGCACCGGTGCAAAGCAAAACCTCAAAGTATGAAAATATGTTTAGTGTAATTAACCAGTTAAGCCAAATTCCGGACGAAACCTGCATGTTGGGAAACCACATTGGGAATAATTATCTAGGGTAAAGTTCTTGTACAAATAATCTTAACATACTAAACATACAAATTGAAGGAAAACTTAAAAAGACAAGGTGACATTTTTGTAACTATCAATAACTATTAAAGTTACTCTACAAATATACCTAAAAAACCTAACCCCCCCCCCCCACCCCCAAAAACCTAAAAAGACCTAACCCCCCCCCCCAAACCTAAAAAAAAACCTAACACCCCCCCCCTCCCACAAAAAAACCTAACCCCCTAACCCCCCCCCCCCCCCCCCAAAAAAAAAAAAAAAAAAAAAAAAAAAAAAAAAAAACCTAACACCCCCGCCCCGCCCCACCCCCCACCCCACCCAAGCTAAAATGCTAAAAACTTACCCCCCAAAAAACCTAAAAAAATCTAAAAAAATAAAAAAAAAACACACAAATTATTTTATTTTTTTTAACATTTTTTATTAAAAAATCGCTACTTTAGTAGCAGCAAAAAAAATCTAACAAAATGTAGCGATTTTTTAATAAAAAATGTTAAAAAAATTGTGTTTTTTAGGTATTTTTGGTTGAGTTCACATTTGTATAATAACTTTGATAGTTGGTGGTAATTACAAAAATGTCACTTTGTCTTTTTGAGTTTTCCTTCAATTTGTATGTTTAGTATGTTAAGATTATTTGTATTTGATCTTTTGCCTAATTATCTAATCATCATTTATCATTTGGCACTCGTTTCATAAATAGGCGTAAACTGGTCATTTACAGTCACGTAGAGGGTTCCTTTAGCACCAAAGAAACAAAATTTGCTTGTATAACACTGCAGGTATCAAGATTCATATTCACAAAACTTAGTTGAGGCGGGAAATGAACGTGTACCCTTTTGGTACAGGTCAGGTCGGGTCGGATAGCACTAATACCATGTAACAGACGTGTCATTACCACGAGGTCTGCACGTTCATTGTGGAAAACGGGTACTTGTTCGTCTCACACAATCGTTGGCCTTTGAAACTAGTTACCTGGGATTTTTTAAAACTTTTTAGATTAATAATAATTACTGTTGCAACTTGCCATCCGTCCTTAACATAATCAAAATATAATCCAAAAATAAAAATCTTTATCTTTGGTCTCTTAATTTAGTATTAAGAAAACAAACATAAAGTTGGATCAAAATAGTAACTATTGTTGCAATGTAACCTTAACATTGAGCAAAATCACATCCAAAACCCTAAAGTCTTCATCTTTTATCTAACTCAAATTAAGAACCTTATTTCTGTACCTCAAAGAAATTAAAACTTATGATTTAGGGGTGGTAATTAAGGTTAAGGCTTGTATTTTTGTGGTTCTGCTTTTTTAATTTGAGATTGGTATGGTTGCACTACAAGATATGTACTAGAAGATTGAGGCATCTAGAAAATTGGGTTTGGATTCAATAATTCTATTCCCCTTTTTCTCTTCACATTTTTTCTTTACGAAGAAAATTGGTGTTAATTTAATTAAAATAAAGATGATTTTTTTTAATCTGGTTTTGATGTAAAAAAATAGAGTTCTTAGATTTTTGTTAGATAAAGATGGAATTTTGGGTTTTGGATTTAATTTTGATTAATGTTATAGTACAACAATAGCTATAATTTTTTGATCAAAAGATATATATACTTTATGTTTGTGTTTTTTGTTTTGGTTTTCTTAAATTTTGAAATTGGGTTAAAAATCATGATAAATAAGAGACTGAAGCGTATGAGGGTATTTTGGTCATTTTACTTGATACGGGACTGCAATTGCAACACGTTCTCAAAATAAGGAAACAAAACGAAGTTTAAGACCAAACAACATTTATAAAAATCGTAACATACTAAAAAAAATTTCCAAGGTGCTTAAAAATATTTGAATCACAGGCATGTTCATTGATTTTGCTTACACGATTTCTCGATTTTACAATATTCTTTTTGAAGAGTTTCTAGTTTCTGTTGATGTATGTTCATATGCAGAAACTTCTATGTTGTAAGTGGTGGTGGTCTTCTGGATTACACTCCTAAGGTAAGGCGTATGGTAACGCAAAGATGCGGTAAGATGGGCGGGTCCCGTTAATATTTCTTTTACTCAAGATTATTAGAGTAATATTGTTACAACAATAATTATATAACTTGAGATGTTGTTGCAGGGAAGCAGTCTTGTTATTGTGAAGTTGGGTGATACTTCTGGATATCCTTGTACATGTGTCTTGACATTTGATCACAAGCATCCGCGGTCTTGGGTTTTTGTTATTGTAACCGTCTAATAGCACCAAGGACCGTTCACTCCCAATATGTCTCTCGGCGCTCAAAAGACCATTAATTGTGTAATATCTTTGAAACTGATATTGATTAATTAAGATTAAATATTTTCTATATTGCTAGTTAGAAGCATTGGATAATGGATAATACCAAATACTGTGCATGAATGTCTAGAATAGATGTACAAAGTTTTCCATAAACCTCAAACTGACAATGACTTGCAAGTTTAACATCTTCTTTCTTTCATTTTCTCTCCACCCATTTCTCTTGGCATTAAATTCTGATAAGACTGTGACATGTTAATCTACCAATATATTTATTAATGGTCTATATATTTTGGTAAAGAATTTTGAAAATATTATCCATTGCAGCCTTGTTAGAACTATCATGTAGGAACATCCCAGAGAGGTTGACTACATTTTCTTTTTATTTATTTATTTTTATTTGTATTTTTAATTGTTTGGGAATTTGTAAACCATTTGTAAGTACAAGAACAGTCGTGACTTGTATGCTTTGCGCTAGATCCACTCGAGCATTCTCGAGTTTTCAATTCAATTGACGTGTTAGTATTTTTGGTAGCGTTTAAACTTATACCTTTGGAGGTTTACATGGTACATAATTGAACAATGCTTTGGCTGTAAACCCTTTGGCTGATCATAGGGTTATCTAAGTGCCCACTTTCTTAGGGTCTGTTTGGTATGGCGTAATGGAATAGACATGTGAATGGAATGTACGAGGCAATGGAATGGACGATGTAATGGAATTGATCATTACCATTCCATGTCTTGTTTGGTTACTTTGTGTTGTTTGGTAAGAAAGAAAAGTAATAAAATCGGTGATGAGTGACGGTAGTCGGTGGTGGTGGGCGGTGATAGGTGGCAGTGGTAGCGATGGACGGAGGTGGTGGCGGCAGTGGGTGGCGGCGGGGGCAGAGGTAGGTGGTGGCGACGACAATGGTGGTGGGTGACGGGGACGGTGGTGGGTGACGGGGACGGTGGTGGGTGACGGCGACGGTGGTGGAAGTGGGTGGCGGCTGAAGGCGGAGGCGGGGGTGGGTGGCAGCTGTGGTGCAGTGGTGTCGGTGGTAGTGGGTGGTGGCGAGTGACGGCAGGGGCGGAGGTGTGGATGGTGGGTGACGGTTGGTAGCGGCAGAGGGGGGTGACGACTGGGGTGGAGGTGGGTGGTGGCGGGAGACAACTGGGGTGGAGGTGGGTGGTGGTGGTGGTGGCGACGGGAGTGGGTGACGGCGGCGACGGTATTCACGGCGGCAACTATGACAGTAATGGTGTAGCCCGTGAGTGAGTTATTAAAACCAATAATAATAATAATAATAATAATAAGGGGTAACTTTGTAGAATAGTAACCAAGTTTTAAAAGTGTTCCAATTAGGTCACTCAAGTTTCAAAAGTGTTCCAATCAGGTCACTCAACATTCATTCTTCATTAAAATTAAGGGTCTTTTCATCAATTTCATAGGTAACCGTGGTGATGTGGATTTTTGTTTCTTTTTTCTCTTTTATTTGATGCTAACGTCGAGTGATGACGTAGATTGTAACTTGTTTTTTTAATTTTTAATGTAATTAAATGATTTTTATTTTTAATAAATATAATTTCATATATTAAAATAATTCGACACCAGCATCTTATGCTCCATTTTTTTCTTGACACGTGGAAAAAAGGACATGACTCGATTTGAATGTTAAGTTATCTAATTGGAACAAAAACAACATCAGTGACCTAACTAGAACACTTTTGAAACTTGGTTACTATTCTGTGAAATATTCCCTAATAATAATAATAATAATAATAATAATAATAATAATAATAATAATAATAATAATAATAATAATAATAATGGTAAAAAATAATAATAATAATAATGATAATAATAATAATAATAATAATAATATATTTTTCCATTCCTTGAAGGAATGAAAAAAAAAACCACCTTACCAAGGAATGAAAATTATTATATTTGGAAGGTTTACATTCCTTGTGGAATGCTCCATTCTATTACCACTTGACAACCAAACATGTTTATTTTTATTCCAATAGAATAATCCATTCCATTCCGCCTTCTATTCCTTGGTACCAAGCGCTACCTTATAGTTTTACTTGTTAGATAGTCAAATATTAATACCATGATATACATATATTTAGGGTTGGCCCAATGGGCTTCAGACCATAGGCCCAGGTGTAGGGCCACCCAAATTGAAAGGCCTCCAAATTTATGGTGTGTTTCGTTTATACTAGGCTCAGTTATAAGTAATACATCAAAAAGCCCATTGAAAGGCATGCGAATGAAACAACCTATTAGTCCATTACCCAAATTGAAAGCCTAACACCTATTTGACCTCGTAACCATAAACAACAGCAGACACGTATACTGGCTGCGATGTTCGAAGGAAGAAACTGAAGGGGCGGGCGCCTATAGACTGAAGAGGCGACGAAGATTGTGTAATCCGAAATATCAAAGATGGTAGGGCGTAATCATAACATCTCAATTGAAGAACAAGGTAACGACTCTTTTTAGTATTTAATTTTACATATATATTTCTCAAATCTCAAGTCTCAAACCCTCAATTGCTCAAAGTCTTAAACATACATTAAATTCAGTTTACTGTCGATTCAGTTTTTGGATTTCAATTTTGGAATTCAGTTTTGCTGATTTGGAATTTAGTTTTGGAACTAAATTCAGTTTTGGAACCCAGTGTGGATTTGGAATTCAGTCTTGCAGATTTGGAATTTAATAGTGAATGATACAACCGGTAAAGGCCTTTTTGATTCTATTATTGAAGAACTTAATAGACTAGGACTTAATGTGGATGACATTAGAGGGCAAGGTTATGATAATGGATTAAATATGAAAGGAAAACATAAGGGAGTACAAAAACTCTTGTTAGAAGTTAAACCTAGAGCCTTTTATGCTCCATGTGGTTGTCAAAGTTTAAATTTAGTTATTTCTGATATAGTAGCACTTGTGACAAAGTTCAGGATTTTTTGAAACCATACAACAGATTTATTCTATGTTTGTATCATCCACTAAAAGATGGAAAATTTTACAAGAAAATATACCATCTTTAACTCTTAAATCATTATCACAAACACGTTGGGAAAGTCGATTAGAAAGTGTTAAAGCAATTAGGTTTCAAGCTCCAGAACTAATAGATGCATTAATGGAATTGTATCGTGATAGTGACGAGGCTAATTTAAAAGTGAGGCTAAATCTTTAGTTGAAATGAGTTGGAAAATTTTGAATTTTTATTAGCGATGGTTGTTTGGCATAAGGTTTTACATGCTATTAATGTAGTTAGTAAAACCTTACAATCAAAATATATATGTATTGTGTAACACCCTTAGTTTTAAACTTGTTTTTAATAATAAAATTCACCATTTCTATTAAAAATATTGGTTAAGTAACATGACATTCATTAACGGAGTTCAAAAGTATGTCAACCTTAGTCAATTAATGTCTAAGTTAAAACATTTCAAAATTTGTTTAACAAGTGTTTACAAACCAGACATAAGCACTACTAAAGATTTAAAACATTGCGGAAGCTTCAAAATGTAGTGTTCGGTTCTTCATTATCCGCTCGACCGTCATCCTTAAGATCCAAATCATCACCTAGGGTCAAAACCACTAAAATATTAGTTTTGACATTAGTACTTAAAGTATAGAAGCAAGATCCGACATCAAAGTATGATAAAAGAAAGATTTACAAATTTCTAAGTTCCACCGTAACTTACGGTGTCACCGTAAGTTACGGTAGGTTCTGGGGATTTTTGGTTCACCGTAAACCAGAAGAAACGCACCGTAAGGCTTTGGCACCCACCGTAAGTTACGGTACCACCGTAACTTACGGTAGTGCCTGGAATTCTATATTTTGTTTGAGTTGTTCATTTTACACAAACCCAAATCTCGGAATTCCCTTTTTAGACATACCAATACCTTAATTTCCCGTAATTCTAATATGTTATTTTATTAATCAATAACAAGATCAATCAATCATAATACGGAGCATTTTCCGTGCCTTAAATGATTATTTGACCCGTTTGGCTCGTCTAAGGAATTCCTCCATTGTGACGACTACCAACGAGTTCCAACCAATTCGATCTATTTTCCATATAGCAACATCACTACATAAATTCAAAACAACCCTTATTCTAAAATCCAATTTACGCATTTAATAATCATCAATTCTACTCAATGTAACGGGTCAAGTTACATACCTTTAAAGCAAGCCCTTCAAACGTGCGTCTACACCGGTTTGCCCGCTTGATGTCCCGGCTTCCTTTCCTATAGAGTTCAATCACTTCAGGTTTAGAACTCTTTGTTTCACATACATAACGCACATCTCGTCGTACATCATAATTGTGCGTTTTTAACTTAATAATTCAGTTTTAAGCCTTCTTTGAGGCATTTCAACAAACACTATATAAGCAGAATTTTCATACCATTCATATTCAAGTTCATGGCTTACTATTTAGCTAACTCAACATCAATAAAGCTCTCATTTAGCATGTAAACATCATACTTTTTCTGAAATTACTTTCTATGATCAATTACACTAGAATAATCATTCTAAACCCTAGTGTTCATCTACATCTTGTAAAACCCACAACCCACCTTCAAGGTGTTCATGGAATTTCCTGAATTTGGACATGATTTCACATGTAGTTGTTTAGGTTTCACCTCTAGACACTATATCATCCTTAACCTAACCAAAACACACATGCAACATCTAGTTTCAGATTTTCCAAAAATCATGAGAATTTCAAACGAAGAATTAACACGAATTTTTACATACCTTGTAACCCTCTTGTGATGAGGATCACTAATCTATGTTTAGATTTCGCTTTTGATCAGATTTGAGCCTTCAATTTGATTGTTTTGTGAGGTTAGGGTTTTTGAAATGGGGATGTCGCCCCCTGCTTCTTCTTGATCGACCAACACTTCAATTTTTTTGGAGTGTTTGGTTTATTTTATTTCTTTTATTTGTTCCATCTAATTAAGTTTCAAATTTAACAACTAAGGTCCCTCTATTTTGTTCAACATATAGTTTGGTAGCTTTTAATCACATTATAAGCTATTTTTAGACTAGTTAACTAACTAGGTTAGAATTCCTAGTTAGTAAACTCCCATTTATTTATGCTTTATAATTATGATATAATGTTTTATATTTTCGGGGTGTTACATATTGATATTGCTATAAAACAACTAGATGGACTTATTATTTATTTTAAAAAGTTTAGAGATGAAGAATTTGAAAATGCTATGATTGCGGCTAAAGAACTTGCTTTAAAGATGGGCATTGAACCTAGTTTCCGTGAAAAACGTATTATTCATAGGAATAGAAGATTTGATGAAAATGGTGATAATGAGACTTTGAAAACTCCTATAGATTGTTTTAGCACGAATTACTTTTTATACATAGTAGATCAAGCTAGTGTTTCACTCGAAAGTAGATTTGCTCAATTTAAAGAGTTTGAACAAATTTTTGGTTTTTTATTTAGTATAAAAAAAGTTAAAATCGTTCAATGAAAAAACTTTAAAAGAGAAGTGCATTTATCTTGAAAACTTTTAGAACTATGATAATCATATTGATATTAATGGTTTAGATTTATTTTAAGAACTAAAAATGCTAAGAGATATTATAGATGTAGAACCTGAAAAACTTATTAATATATTAACTTATATTAAAAACTTTAATTCTTTTCCAAATGCATATATTGCCTATAGAATTGTGTTAACAATTCCTGTAATCGTTGCTATCGCCGAATGTAACTTTTCCAAATTAAAACTATTAAAAAATTAATTAAGATCTACTATGTCACAAGAGAGATTAAACGGTTTAGCTATTATGTCAATCGAAAGAGATTTCTTAAAAGAACTTGATTACAATGATTTCATCAAACAATTTGCCTCAGTTAAAGCTAGAAAAATAAATTTTATTTAAACATATATTATATATCTTCGAAAACATATAACATTCAATAAAAATTTAACTACGCCAATTATAAACTTTTTAGTTTATAGTTGTCGGTCCCAAGCCCGGGTAAAGGATGAGGGTTTTGTTACTAAATATGTTGAAAGGATAATTTTGTAAAAATGGCCTCTACTTTGTAGTTCGCTTAGGGCTTCAAAAAACCTAGGAACGGCCCCGCATATATGGCTATGGGACAAATTTGGATGATACCAGAAAGCCCACTTTAGAATGTAACTTACCATTTTTTGACTTAGATTGATGGTTATAAAGTCATGCAAATTTGCCCACACATTTTTCTTCACCTCAAGAATATGACACTTCTTTTTTCATGAAAAGGACAATGCATTAGCACACCATTTTTGAAATTCGTACATCGATCTTATTCTAATTTTGAAAAGCTACAACATTGAGAATTCAATGTTGAGAATAGTATTTTCACCAAAAAAAAATTACGTGTTGGATTAAAGGTATATCTATCCTATATATAATGCATGAGATTAGGGTTGTAAATGAACCGAACGTTTAGCGAACACTTCGTGAACCATTCGACGGGAAGTTCGTTTACATTTGTTCATTCAATTAATGAGCGAACACAAACAAATGTCTTGTCCGTTCAATTGCGTTCGTGAACGTTCAGTAATGTGTTCATCTGCATTTGTTCATGTCCGTGTATTTATGTTGTTCATTAAAGTTTTTTTTTTTGCATTTATTTATTTTATCTAAACATTTTGTATTCTTTAATTCTTATTATCCAAAGAAATAAAATAGGAAACCTTGTCTCCACCTTTTTATGCACCGTTCCACTTTACTTCTCGTTAATGACATCGAAAAGTGGACGTTTGTTCAACAATTAGGGTGTCAATGTCTAGTGAATCTCCCTCTCACCATCCACCTCTAGCTACCGCCGCCGTCACTAATGTATCTGTGTTCATGAACCGTTCGTGAACAAGTTTCTTTTCTTAATGAACGAACATGAACATAAAATCTCGTTTAGCAAGTGTTCATGAACCATTCGTTAACACATTAAAATATTAACGTTCGGTTCGATTACAACCCTACTTGAGACAAAGACATTTTGATAGCATTCACATTGGATTCTTTATCCATATAATTATACAAAAAATCACTAGTTTTTCTCTCTCATTTTCAATTAAATAATATTTTTATACCTTTATTATTATATTTTCTCTCTCATCCACTCTCAACTATCTTTAAAAATATTAAAAATTTATAAGGGGTGAACAATGTTTCCCTTTAAAAATATTAAAAATTTATAAAGGGTGAACAATGTTTCCCATATATTTACAGATGATTGGTAATATTCTCATTTATTTTCTCTCTCTTCCACTCACAACCGCTCAAAAACCACTCACAACCATTCCTTATAATATAACTAACACACTTACATAAATATAAGGGATCGATTGTGAATGTTCTAAGATACCTAAAAGTTAAGAACTTTGTTTTGCTTTAATGAATAAGTTACAAACCAAAATGAGTGTGAATTAGTCTGTCAAACACAACTTTCACTTTAAACCCCTTTATCATAATTATACTTGAATTCCCTCATTTTTAACAAATTATAGATAAGAGTTAATTATGTTTTTCGTCTTTGTGATTTGTCAAAAATCACTATTTCAGTCCATTAGTTTAAAAACTTGCAAAACAATTCCCATGGTTTCACTTTTGTAAGTATTACAGTCCACCCTCACTAACGTCGTCCAGTTATTCTGTTAATTTACTTGAAATGACCATTATTAAAATCTATACATATAATAAAAGAAACCATGTTAGGGACACATGGCGTTCTATGAGTCAGTCTTAACTATTTTTTCTAAATATTTATTATGGAAAATCAATTATTGATAATATTAATTTAAAATTTGTAGAAGAGATTTTAATGATAAAGACAAAGATAACTGATAATAATATATTAATTATTATAATATATTAATCATTATAATCATATATTGTTATCTATACGAAAGATAAATGTTGATGACATTTAACAAATTAGTCCCCTCCCTTTTGTATTTTAGTTTTAACCCTTTATTTGTTTATTTATTGCATATTTAGTCCATGTGCATGTGAATCTAAAAGAATATATTAGCGTTTTAAATATTTATAAAGATAAAGATTTTGTTTAATTGGTAATTTTAATTGTTTTTATATTTTGATGATAAGGATAATGATAACTGATAATCACATATTAAAATAAAAAATATTTATTTTAATCAACTGTTTGGTTAAAAGGATTTATTCAATACATGTAGAACATATATATTTTTTATACATGGTATATTTAGAATCATATTTCTAATAAAGGATCCCATTATCCCGTTTTACACTCCAATAAAATAATAATATTAAATCATAATATTCAGCTTATCTCTTGTATATTTAATATTTTTTACTAAAATATTTCTTTTCTTTTTTTCTGCTGATTATCCAACATGAGGTAATACGTAAGTTTCTAACCTAATAATAAATAAAAAAAACAAAGTAAAATGTTATAAACCATGTAATACACATCTCTCTAACCTAATAAAAAAATAAAGTGAGATGTTACAATAAGTAAATAGTACCTCAAAGTTCCTTTTGTTAGAAAACACATCTTGATGACTAAATGTTTTAACAGATTACATTATTCGTGTAAGACACGTGTTTATTCAAATCGTGCAATACACGAGTTTTTAAAAGATGTAACTATTTTATTGCTTAGTATATAAAATTATATTTATTCAACCCGTGTAATACACGTGGTTCCAACCTAGTTAAAACTAAAATAAATAAAGAGTTACTTACTTTTTCGTCCCCGTGGTTTGTTAAAAATAACAATTATAGTCCATTAGTTCTAAAAATTGCCAAATAGTACCAATACTTTCACAACTTCCACCTTCAACATACAAACAATGATGGTTAATAGCTTCATCTATCTATTATCCTTTACTCTACTATTCACTCTCTCTGTTTTTTTTTTCAAATCCAGCCGGAAGATCACTTGCTCCGGCTCCACACCCTCTCTACCTTCATCCATCTTCAACATCTCCCACCACCACACACATACCTGAACGATGACCACATCCAAAACCCATTATGCCCACAGCTGTCATCAAACTACCACCTACCCCCACACCTAATGACCATTCTCTTCAAACAAATCATCGGCCAGCTCCTTTTCTACCAATGGATTCTACCAATTCTGACCATTACATAGGGCACTGCCCATACTTCATTTCCACCCCTCAAGTTTTTCCGGTAGACCTCAAGTTTTACTACTGACGTCGATTAATTATTACGAGGAAAATTAGGTGGCCGGATTTGAAGAAACGGGGAGAGTGAAAAGTAAAGTGAAAGATACTAGTACTGTTTTAGCAATTTTTATAACTAATGGACTGTAATGGATATTTTTAACAAACCACAGGGACAAAAAATGTAACGAACTCTTTATTTATTTTAATTTTAATAACAGGGGAATCATGGTCATTTCAAATAAACCAACAAAACAACTGGATGACGTTAGTGTGGGTGGACTATAATAGTTACGAAACTGAAAACACAGGGACTGTTTTGGCAATGTTTAAACTAATTGACTGAAATAGTGATATTTGACAGACAACATGGACGAAAAACGTAATTAACTCTATAGATAATTAGTTAATGGTTTTACTTTACACCCCTTATAAAAAAAACTAACCACTCCTACGATATTTAAATGGCCACAACTTTATGCACGTTAATATTTTTTGAAAAAAAAAATACATCATGAAAACAAACATTTTATTCTCTTTTAAGTATAGTATAGCTATAGTTATTTTAAATTAAAAAATTGATATATGATGTGACTACCAGTGTCTAAAGTGAGTAATAATTGTATCGTTAACAAAAAACAAATAGAATCAAATCAAATTCAACCAAAAATTGAATTAAATGAAAACTCACTAACCGAAAATCGAATTAACCAAAAACCGGTTATCAGTTTTTATTTGTACCCTCGTTTAACCAATATTAACCAAACCGAACCGAATATTCATATTTTCATATATATATATATATATATACATATTACTAGCTTCTATACCAATGTTTATATGTTTCACATTTCATACATTTATTTCATGTATTTATACTTTGATTTCATGTACTTATACCTCAGTTCCATGTATTTATACCTCAATTTCATGTATTTCTAAGCAAAAGTTTTAGCCCAAGTTTGATTTTGACAATTAACCCAAATTAAATGAACCGAAGCAAAAGCCACCAATCTAACTGAATAAACCGAATAAATTAACCGAAAACCAGCTGCTTAATAAAATAGACTAACCGATGAATTCAATTTTGGCTTCGGTTGAGGATAATAACCGAATCGAGCTAACCATGCACACCACAATGAAATAAACTAATCGATGACTTCGCTTATGACATATAGGGGTGTAAACGAGCCGGTCCGAGCCCGAGCATTCCACTACTCGAGCTCGGATCGTCCTGTTTTTATGAAGCATGAGCTCAGTTCGACTTAGCTCGAGCTATTTTTGTTATTAGTTCGACTTAGCATTCCACCACTCGAGCTCGGATCGTCCTGTTTTTGTTATTGGCTCGAGCTCAGCTCACCATTGTTATTAGTTTGAATCATATGGGCCTAATTTGAAACCGACTTGGGGTTGGGTTATAACATCATTATCATTGTAATCTCTCTCTCTCTCTCTACATATATATATATATATAACTAAAATTTGTTAACATGAGTTTTGCGACTGAGAGTGTCAGCCACGACATTTGCTTTACAAGGGTGGTAGTGAATTTAGCAACCGTAGACGTTAGTAGTTCTACCCAACGACGTTAACGCATGTTGATGTGCGTTAGGTGTGATATGTTTTTGTATATAATTTTAGCCCTTTTTAACACTATAGTCAAGTTTTAAATTTATGAAACACGATATTCTACTAACACTAAACACACATATGGGCAAGTGCACCCATCGTGAGCGTAGTATAGCGTTGGTAAGATACCGAGGTCGACCAAGGACACAAGAGCTTTTAATACCGGTTTATCCTCAACGTCTAATCAAATCAAAATTTTGGAAAATGGTTTTAACATGAAAATAAAAACTAAAAATGCTGAAAATAAAAATAAAATAAAAGCAGATAGACAAGATGAATCACTTGGATCCGACTCGCCTTTAGTGTAACCTTTGATGTTTTCCGCACTTTTGCGCCTTTTTAAGAGATTATCTTAGTTATAGTAGTAGGCCCCTCTATTGAAGGTGACGTTACCCTCAACCCAGTAGTTTGAGTCAGCAAGGATACAATCCTAAAGGGTTGGATTATTGAAAGATAATTAATTAAGTTATTAATGCGTAATGTGGTAGGCCCCCTTTTTTGAAGGTGACGTTACCCTCGGCTAAAGTGGTTTGAGTCAGCAGGGATACAATCCCAAGTAGCCGGGTTAATGTATTAATAGTAGTTTACATATGAGGGGATCAAGCCATTCGCACCCCCGCCATCCAATACCAGTGGGTATTGAAGGAGGTCCTAGTAAGCTTGACCCAGGTCCTTGCAGGATCTATACACTGAACAAGGCAAGAACTTTGCCAAACCATTCCCTTAACCCCCGACCAGGTAGCCAATATATCTCTATATAGACCGTAGAGATATGAATGGTGTAAAAATTTTATTTTATATAGACAGTAAAATAACGCCAAGACACCACGGACAAATGATAAGGAAGTTTCACCTTCAACATAAGAAACTAATTATTAAAGTCATTAATACAAAACCAAATAAAAAGTGCGAAAAGATAAAAAAAAACAAAAGTATTACACTAAATGCTTGTCTTCACCAATTGATGTAAGAGACTTAGGCAAACATGGCCTTTGATTGTCAAGAACTCTTACTATCAATCTTGGATCCCGAGACTACTACACACACTCTATGATGGATGATGGATGATGGTGGCGGATGTCGGTGTTGTGATGGTGGTGGAGTGTGGGTGAAATGGGAGAGATGTGGTTTGCCAAGGGATGCTTTTGAAGTGAACCAAGCACCTCTATTTATAGCCTACACAGAAGCCCAGACATGGCCTCGTGTCCATGCACTTTCTCTTTCTTCATTAATTGCAGTTTGTCTGTATTAGCTCCATACGCCCCCGTGTCCGCTTGGCACGGCCCCGTGTGTAGAAGCGTATCTGTACTATCAAGATTTGCTTGGATTCTGTGAATCTTAGCGTTGACCACAGCCGTGTTGAGCTGGGCACGCCCCCGTGTTAGGAAATAGAAGCTTCTACAACTTTGTCTTTTCTGTAGACACCTGAGCACGCCCCCGTGTCCATTGGGCACGGGGCGTGTTCAGCCTTCTGATCTCTTGTTTTTGATTGGGAAGATGATGTCGAGGGGTCGGGCATGCCACGTTAATTCCTTTTCTTGTAGTTATGTTAGATTTTGCTACATATTTGCTTCTTTTGTTCATTTACACTTACTTAATCCTGAAAATACAAAAGGAAGACAAAAGCACACTTTTTCCAACATTAGTACTAAAAAAGGGTTAGTTTTATGCCTCATTTGATGTAATTTATATGTTGCATTTTACACACATCACATGTTTAGCTCTTTTTGGTTAAAGATATGTTTTAGTCTCTTATGGTCGGTGAAGACCACACATTTGGTACCATACAGGTAGTGTCGCCAAATCTTTAACGCAAAAACAACTGCGCCAAGTTCGAGATCATGAGTAGTGTAATTCTTCTCATGTATCTTCAGCTTCCTTGAAACATATGCGATAACCTTGTCTCGTTGCATTAGGACGCAACCAAGGCCTCGGTTAGATGCATCGCAATATACTACGAAATCATCGTTTCCATCAGGAAGAGCGAGAACAGGAGCATTGCAAAGCAAGTCCTTAAGCGTTTGAAAGGACTCCTCTTGTTCGGGACCCCAAATAAAAGGTTTCTCTTTCTAAGTTAACAACGTGAGAGGAACAGCGAGTTTTGAGAAAATCTAGATGAAACGACGGTAGTAACCCGCCAATCCGAGAAAAGAACGAATTTCAGACGGAGATTTGGGCGCGATCCAATTCTTGACAGCTTCAATCTTCGAGGGATCAACATGAATACCTTTTTCACTCACGGCGTGTTCAAGAAATTGAACTTCTTTGATCCAAAGCTCGCACTTGAAAAACTTTGCATATAGACGTTCGCCACGTAGGAGTTCAAGGATCAAATGCAAATGACATTCATGCTCAGCTTGGGTTTTCGAATAGATCAAGATATCGTCGATGAATACTATCACAAAATGGTTCAAGTAGGGGTTACATACGTGGTTCACTAGGTCCATGAAGACCGCAGGTGCATTGGTCAAGCCAAAGGGCATAACCATGAATTTGTAGTGACCATATCGAGTGCAAAACGGGGTTTTAGGGATGTCCTCTTCGAGAACACGAAGTTGGTGATAGCCAAAATGCGTGTTCCGAGCGTTTTGGAGAGTGTCTGTGAGACTGGGCAAGCAAAATGAGTGAGGTAGTACGCCTATTTGTAGGTTTTAGGGTGAGTTGCGATGACAGGGAGGTGGGGCGACAGGCCTTGTCGCACGAAATGAGTCCTTTCGTGTGAGAGGGGTCTTCCCTTCCTCTCGAAGGTTCAAGTTTGATTACGTTGTGTGTTTCAGCCGGTTTTACGTGTAACGAACATAAACGTATATTGTAAAGGAATAAACATGTAATATGGTGTTTCCAAAACATTGATTTTGCGTATAAATATACAAACAAGTCTAACATGAATAACATAAACGTGAATAAAATACTTGAATTTTCATTATGATCACTAGTCTCGGATTACAAAGTTGAAACGAAATAGAATACAACATGATTGCAATATTCCAAAAATAGAATTACAACAATAATTTTTGAATAAGGAAAGTACAAAAAGGTGAAGTATTACAAGGTGGGGGGTTTTAGTGTCGATGGTTTGTTCATCGAGAGTTTGAAGGTCCTACTGGTTTAATTGTAAATGGATAAGCGCCACCCATATCTCATAAGTTTATGGTATTTTGAGTGAAATGTGAATTAAGAAGTGTAAATGTGGGTTGGAAGACGAAATAAATTTATAACCACCGGAATACAGTCATTGTAATACCACTGTTGAAATATAGCCGTTAGAATATAGTTGCTAGAATATAGTCGTAATATTTAGATATAAAAATACGATACGATACGATACGATACGATACGATACGATACGATACAATACGATACGATACGATACGATACGATACGATAGGATATTTATTTAAATTATAATACATAATTAAAATTAAAACAACTTATAATTAAAATTTAAACTATTACATGATTAAAATTTAAACAACTACATAATTAAATTTTAAACTAATACATGAATAAAAAATACATGGAAATAAAACTAAACTATTCATCGTCCAACTCGAGGTAGGGTAGATTTTAGAGTTCCAAGATGTTCCACAAGATCATATCGAAGTCGAAAATGTGTACCTTCATTTCACAACTCCGCAAGGACATTATTGTCAAAAATTAGCTCGGCCGGTGGATCCCTTATGTGGACCTATAATATAGCATTATTGTCGTCCTTTGGGATCATCATGTGCAGCAATATGCACACATACACAACACCCCAAATCTTGCCTATAGTCATAACCCATATGGGTCACCTAAGTATACCTCATTTTTCCTTTTAACACCAAAGGATTGCTCCACATCTTTTCTTGGAAACTTTTCCGCCTTTTTGAATTTCTTTTCCTTTGGACCGGTCAGATATTGCAACGTTTTCACAAAACATTGACCAAGCAAGGGAGATCCTATTGGTAAGATAGTATTTGCATTTGTATAAGTGTCCATTTACATAAAATTGACACTTAGGCATAGTTCAATTTCGTTCGATGATAAATATTGGAGATTGTAGAAGAACATTATTGTCGTTGTTTGATCCGGGTGGACCACAAAACACATGCTAAAACCAAAAATCTTATGAGGCAACCACTTCGAGCATCACCATCGGGTATTGATGCTCACTTCTCATGTATTGGCCTCTCAACACGGAAGGACATATTCTCTAAATGAAATATGTACAAACAATGCTACCGACCACACCCGAACTTAAAGTGATGTTTTTTCTTCGTATGCTTGGTATAAATGCACAATGTTGTGGCTTGTCGGTTTACATCAAAAGACACGTATAACTGAATTATAGCATTATAGAAATATTATAGACATTCACGCAAAGTCCTTTTGGAAATACATAAATACACATCGTATTCTCGGGAGGATTACCGGTTTCCATTGTTTACTGTAAGGTGTGCATTTTTTATCGCCGTAAAACTCTTTTTTCATCCTCCCATATAGGCCTTGAAACCATTCGTATTTTGCTTCTATATCACTTACAATTTTTAAAAAGAAAAGTTTCGACATACGTTACCTTGCTCTAAACATTGCCTCATTGTACTTGGGGTTGTCGATGAAATAATCTTCCATTAGAACTTGATGACCTTTTTCGCAATCACGTGGCACATATCTTTTTATAGATGTTGCCGTGTTTTGATGTCCGGCTCGCTCGACGAGATCAGTGAGAAATTCTAGGCTACTATCAGTTGAGAATATATTATCGTAATCAAGTCGTGGAATGTATACTCGAAGAGTGTCATCCATCTTTATAATATACTAGTCGGTTGCCCCGTGCGATGCGACGAGTGTCACCAGGGCTTTTTGTGAGAACGTAATCGAACCCGACATGCCTTGAACATTGATTATACATGTGCATTATTATTATTTTTTATTATTATTATTATTATTATTATTATGTAAATATTTAGTAATTATTACTTACAAATTTAAATAGGATAGTATTACGTGAAGCGGGGGTGTCAATGCGGCTCTTTAAGAGAGCGCAATCTAATCTGTCATGCCTTAAATACTGCTTATATTTGGTTATTATTATTATTACAAATATTTAGGTTGTCCCGCGCAATGCGACAGGTGTCACCGAGACTCTTTTGAAGAGTGCAATCTAACCCGACATGCCTTAAACACTAATCATTTATATTATTACTGGTGTTGTTGTGGTGGTGGTATAATTCTTAATTTAAATAGTATCTAGTTATAGAAAAATAAATATTAAATGTAAATTTAAATCTTAATTTAAAGTGTTATAAATAACATCATAATAATTATTATAGTGATATAAATAATCTCATGTGTATTAAATAATGTATCAATTAGGAGAAGTTTATTAAATCATGGTAAATTAGGAACTATTGCATAGAGCACTTTACCCTATTCGAAAATTGTAACATGCATATTAATTTTTTTATGAAATTACTATGTTGTCCATCTAAAATGATTTAAATGTATTATAGATATAGTGGATTAGATATAGATGTAGATTATAGATAAATGCAAAATGGAGATAGAACTATGTAAAAATGTCGTATATAGAGAACAAATGGAAATACAATTGTGTAAAAAAATGTGGTATATATATCTGTAAAGTTTTAATTTTGATTTTTTTTTCTAAACATCCAATGGCGTTATAGCCGTTACACACATATACCTCAATCGGTAAATTTCACCAGAATACCCCTACTTGATACACCGGCGGCGGTGATACCAATTGGGTAGGGGGTACCTGATACCTATACATGGTGGTGCGACCTCTCTAACAATAACCTACTAACCACTTAGATATGTAAAACACAATACATGTTTCATTCAAGGGGGTTAAAGATAGAAAAAAAATTATGTAAATGCTGGATTCAAACACGAGTCTAGCCTATAATGACTCGATTGCAAAGAAGTGCGTCATTCGTTTAAATACTTTTAATGTGAACTTATCCTCATAGTTATGTTTGGACCCAAGTTAGGTGTTAGACATCTTGTGTCATTTTTTTCTAATATCAATCAATGTAAAAGCTGAATTCAAACACGAGACTAGCTTAGTAAGACTCGACCGCATACGAATGCGTCATCCGTTTAAATTATCTTAATGTGAACTTATCCTCTTCGTAATTATGTTTAGACCCAAATTAGGTATTGACATCTTGTGTCTGTTTTGCTAATATCAATCATGTAAAATCTGAATTCAAACACGAGACTAGCCTAGTAATACTCGTCCACAAACGGTGTGTCACCCGTTTACATACGTTTAATGTGAACTTATTCTCTTCATAATCCCACTTGGGCCCAAATTAGGTATTGACATCTTGTGTCATTTTTGCAAATATCAATTATGTAACAGCTGAGTTCAAACATGGGACTAGCCTAGGAAGACTCGACCGCATACGAGTGCGTCATCCATTTTTAATACATTTAATGCGAACTTATCCTCCCCATAATTATGTTTGGACCCGGATTAGGTTTGACATCTTGTGTCATTTTTGCTTATATTAATCATGTAAAAGCTGAATTCAAACACGGGACTAGCCTAGAAAGACTCAACCACATATGAGTGCGTCATCCATTAAAACACTTTTAATGCGAACTTATCCTCCTCATAATTATGTTTGGACCCAAATTAGTAGAGGTGTGCACTGTTCGGTTTGGTTCGGTTTTGGAAAACCTTTGGTTTCAGTTTTTCAGTTTTAGCAACGGTTCAGTTCAATTTTCGGTTTCTTCGTGCGAACTGGCCAGTTTGTGATTCTTGAAATACTTAAATTCTTCCTACTTGCTTCTATCTTTTCCTTTTATCTTAATACTTACAACATGTCTTTCCTAAGACACTTATACAATAGACATTGAAGGCTTGAAGACACTCGTAATACAAACGAGACGAATTCACCAAAATAGGCGTGAAACCCACAATTTGGTGAATTTCCAATTCAAATTCTAGTGGACCCTCGTCGTAGTGTCGGAATTTATTTTCTTGACCCAACAAGTACCAACCACACTTAGGGTACGAAGTCGTCAAGTTAGGGGTGAAACCCGCATCTTGTCGACTAGTCCTATTCTTCGATTTTCAATCCCGCCAAAGTTTCGATTTTTCAATCGATTAGGGACGTGTAGTAACTGGAAGGGTAAAATACCGATAATTGCTTCTCGACGAGAGTATTTACCTATAGGCCAAAGCACGTATCCCTAATTAGAAAGGATTTCGATTCACTTTGGAATAGTCGAAGTTTCTAAACCCAAAACAATCCAATGTTTTATTGAGCATCTCTTTTATGTTATCTCAATTTCTATGCATTTTAATACTTGTTATCTCGGTTATTTCAAAACAATGCACGATTCGCACGTCTCTTGCAAGCAAAAACGTTAATAATTCTCGTGAACAAACCAAATTTATACTCTTTTATGAAAACATACGTGTTTATACTTGTGAATACTTGTTAAATTCATGCAAATTGTGTGAATCATATGTGATGCGTGATACTTGAACGATATATATGCAAAACGTTACTTTGAATTATGATCAAGTCTCATCCTTTCTTTCTCTTTCGAACCTTTAGATGTCTTCTCCAAGCCCAAACTCGTCCAAGAAAGCAAAGAAGTCGCGATTAGGTTCGAAGAAAGGTTCCAACAACAATGACGACACGATATCCAAGAAAGACCTCGTCGGACTTATCGCTGAGCAAATGGCCATGGTCATTCCCGATATCGTGAGCAAAATCCAACCCTTCACTGAAACTCCTCATGCCTCAGTCGATTCAAAGGTGGAAACACCTAAGTCGACGTTTCTATTCAAACAATTTATGGCCTGCAAACCCCTCGAATTCACTGGTGAAGAAGGCGCTACTGCTTTACTTCGATGGTTCGATGCCATCGACCTGACCTTTCTCCAAAGTGGTTGTCCTGACAACCTTAGAACCCAAAACACCACAGGAGTGTTCCGATCGACAACACTCGATTGGTGGACTTCTAAGCATAATACTCGAGGAAACGACATAGCCCATGCCTTACCCTGGATGAATTGAAGAATCTGATGAGGGATGAGTTTTGTCCTCCCCACGAACTTCGGAAACTAGAGAATGAGTTCTGGAATCTAAAGCAAATCGGGGATGATAATGCTGGTCTCATTGCCCGCTTCAAGCAGCTGAGCATCTTGTGCCCTGGCCAAGTCGACACTGTTGACAAAGCCATCACCAAATACATCCATTATCTCCCCCACTTTGATCATGAACCTCGTAGAGTCAGCTTTACCTAAAACTCTTGAGGACACCTTTCGTTTGGCAGCCCGACTTAACAACAACTATGTTATTCGTGCAGCTTCTGAAAAAGTTCCATCGAAGAACGCACATCTAGCCACCACCGATACTACCACTGTTGAACCCCCCTCCCCCCGCAGTCATCCAAGAAAAACAAGGGCAAGAAGCGGAAGGCTTCAAGCCAAAATTGTGCGGTCGTCACTACGCAAAACCCTAAACCTTTGCAATCAGTTTCTGCCACTCCCAACACCGGACCATAAGAAAAGGCTTACACTGGGACTCAGCCCAAGTGTAACAATTGCCTTTACCACCATCCTACCAACGCACCATGTCGTTTGTGCACGAACTGCAATTGGTATGGGCACTTTGCCCCACAATGTCACAAACCCGCAGTTAACCAGAACCAAGTTGTCATAGCTCAGAACCCTGCACCTAACCAAGCTCAACCACAGCCGCTCCTTTTCGTGCATGCTTCAAATGTGGCGATCTCAACCATTTCGTTAATGCTTGCCCTCGGCGCGCCAACAACAACAGTCAGCAGTAGCAGCAGCAGCCTCAGCAAGCTCGAGGCAGAGCATTCGTCATCACCGCCGCTTAGGCGTAGAACACCAACGATGTTATAAATGGTACGTTCCTCGTCAACAATGTCTATGCATCCTGTTTATTTGATACTGGCGCAGATAAGAGTTTTGTATGTGTTGAATTCAAACCAATGCTTAAGTGTAGACGCTCTAAGTTGCCCAAATCGTTCGTTGTCGAAGTCGCAAATGGTAAATCCGTCACTGTCGATTCCGTTCTTTCTAGATGTTCATTAAATCTCAACGATCATACTTTCCCAATTGACCTCATACCTATGCAAATGGGTAGTTTTGACATCATAGTAGGCATGGATTGGCTTAGGCGAGTTCGTGCTGAAGTTGTTTGTTCCGACGAGTTCATTCATCTTCCTCTTCCTAACAGTGATTCCTTGCACGTCTATACCGAGAAACCTTCTAAAGGTCTCAAGCTTATGTCGTGTACCCAAGCGAACAAACACTTGCGTAAGGGTTCCTTCGCCTTTCTTGCCAACGTTGTGGAAAAGAAGGATTAGGGCTTGAGCATAAGTGATGTTCCTTTTGTTGGTGATTTTCCTGACGTTTTTCCTAACGATTTCCCTGGTCCGCCTCTTGCTCGTTCTATTGACTTTCGCATCGATTAGTACCTGGCGCTACACCTGTCGCTAAGTCTCCTTATCGTTTAGCACCCTTGAAAATGCAAGAGCTATCGAGCCAACTTCAAGAACTTCTTGATAAAGGCTTTATACACCCTAGTACTTCTCCTTGGGGCGCTCCTGTTTTATTCTTCAAGAAGAAAGATGGATCATTTCGGATGTGCATTGAATATCGTGAGCTCAACAAGCTTACAGTCAAGAACCGATATCCTCTTCCTCGCATCGACGATCTCTTCGATCAATTACAAGGTGCGACTTGCTTTTCCAAGATTGATCTTCATTCTGGTTATCATCAACTTCGAGTCCTTGAAGAAGATATACCCAAAACCCTTTTCCGTGCACGTTATGGTCATTACGAGTTCGTAGTCATGCCCTTTGGTTTGACCAACGCACCTGCGGTTTTCATTGACTTGATGAACCGTGTGTGCAAAGCTTATCTTGATTGTTTCATGATCATCTTCATCGACAATATTCTCATCTATTCCAAGACACAAGAAGAGCACGAGCGACACTTGCGTCTTATCCTTCAACTTTTGCGCGCTGAACGTCTTTACGCCAAATTCTCCAAGTGTGAATTCTGGCTAAAAGAAGTTCAATTCCTTGGGCATACCGTCAACGAACTTGGTATTCACGTTGACCCTGCGAAAATTGAAGCTGTGAAGAATTGGATTGTTCCTAAGTCTTCGTCTGAAATTCGTTCGTTCCTTGGTCTAGCTGGTTACTATCGTCATTTCACTTCTAACTTTTCGAAAATCGTTGTACCTCTTACCGCCTTGACTCAAAAGAGAAACCTTTTTGTTTGGGGTCATGAACAGGAGGAGTCTTTCCAAATGCTCAAGGACATGCTTTGCAATGCTCCTGTCCTTACTCTCCCTGATGGTAACGATGACTTCGTCGTGTATTGCGATGCTTCAAACAAAGATCTTGGTTGCGTTCTTATGCAACGGGACAAGGTTATATCTCCTACGCGTCGAGGCAACTCAAAATACATGAGAAAAACTACACTATGCACAACCTTTAACTTGGTGTAGTTGTTTTTGCCTTGAAGATACGGCGACACTACCTTTATTGTATTAAGTGTGTGGTCTTCACCGACCATAAAAGCCTTCAGCACATCTTCAACCAGAAGGAACTTAACATGCTTTAGTGTCGCTGGGTAAAGTTGTTAAATGACTACGACTGCGAAATTCGATACCATCCAGGTAAAGCGAATGTCGTGGCCGACGCACTAAGTCATAAAACTCATGTCAAGAGTGTTTGTTGCTTTCAACTTGTCAACGATCTTCGAAACCGCATTCGTGAAGCTCAATACGCGTCTGTTCACGAGGGCAACCTCTACAACGAGATGCAATGTGGTGCTGAAGAGAGTCTTGTAACTAAATCTGATGGTATTCTATACTATCTCGATCGTGTCTAGATTCCTACCCGTGATAACCTTCGAGAACTTCTGATGAAGGAGGCACACAAATCAAGGTATTCTATTCACCCTGGTGTTGATAAGATGTACCACGACATGTGTACGTCTTATTGGTGGCCTGGAATGAAGAAAGATATCGCCACCTATGTTTCGAAGTGTCTCACTTGTTCAAAGATTAAAGATGAACATCAATGTCCCTCTGGCTTGCTCGAACAACCAGAAATTCCTATCTGGAAATGGGAGAGTATTGCGATGGAATTTATTACTAAGCTTCCTCATACTTCTTCTGGTCATGAAAACATTTGGGTGATCATTGATCGATTAACCAAATCAGCTCACTTTCTTCCCATTCGTGAAGATTACAAAGTCGAGAAATTGGCTCGTATCTACACGAATGAAGTCATTTGTCATCATGGTATCCCCATTGACATCATTTC